>NC_090937.1:846970013-847595013 GCF_040938575.1 Ambystoma mexicanum
TCCAGGATATGTGAATCCAGATATAGATGAGGCCAACTACAATATTTGGTAGAGTGGAAGGGTTATCCCCCCAGTGAGCGTACATGGGAACCAGTCTCTAACATGAATGCTCCTCGTCTACTGCAGAAGTTTCATCAAATACACCCAAGAAAACCAGGTGGGTCCGGGCTCAGGAGGAGGCATACTGTCATGAGTAGCCGGATTCGACCCTTCTGGACTTCATGGTCCATGATGCACTGTGGCATAAACACTGCAAATCATGCAAGATGGCCGACAAGTCATAACCATTGCGGTCTAGCCTTTGCGTGCAGTCGCCAGCTTCCTAGAAAACAGGCACTCCCCCGCGGCTCTGCATGTCTCAACTCTACCCCTACGAGTTACTAGACGTTGTTCGAGTTCGCTCTTTGCATTGCTGTGTATTCTATCTTCCTTCTTTGTTCCTCAAACCCTCTCCCTTCCAATCCTTACCTTCCTATACCTTCCTTCCTGGATTCATTGACATTTGTTCCTGGAATTCGAACGCTACAGGCGTGGCAGCCGGCTTCCACGCTGGAACCAGAGGACTCGCGTTCTAGCCTGTACAAGTCACGGTCGGTGAAAAAGAAAGAAGCCTCATCCCGGAAGAACACAAGCAAGGAGAAAAAGGTGAGAAAGAAAGAGGCTTTTGACATTATCCTCTTGAGCCTCAAGATCTGACTGTAAGGTAAACTATCTCGCATTGATTTGGGGTTAAAGCTTGTGAAGTGTAAAAGGTTATTTACATCTGTTGGCTTGTGGTACACATTTGTGGCTATGATATTGTCCTTGATTTCTAAGCAAACATCTAAGAAATGGAGAGAGGGAGCTCCTATTTCCATGGTGAATTTGATGCTCTGGTGTACTGTATTCAGATAATTAAAAAATGCTGTTAGTTCCTCTGGTGTCACACACCATATCCCAAAGATGTCATCTATAAATCGCTTCCACATAATGATCTTACTTGCCCATTCTGGTTTGTCTGGTACAAACGTCTGCTCAAACTTGTACATAAAGGTTTAAGCATAGACTGGGGCCATTGCTGACCCCATTGATGTCCCGGTTGTTTGGAGGTAAAATTTGCCTTGAAACCTAAAGTAGTTGTTATTGAGTATCAGATTTAAAAGTTGCATTATAAATTGTGGATCGCCTCTTGTAGCTCGTGAATCAAGTAGTAACCATTCTACTGCTTCTATACCTTCTATATGGGGGATTGAGGTGTACAGGCTGCACACATCCAAACTGAACACAATGCAGTCTGGGCTTAATGCTGTGACCTCATAGATGCAGTTGAGGAAGTTTGTTGTATCCTTCAAATATGTTGGTATATCTTGGATGAGTGGTTGTAACAACCGGTCAATATATATAGCCAGGGGGTCAAATATTCTATCAGTTCCTGCCACAATGAGTCTTAGTGGTGGATCATTTTGGTTTTTATGGATCTTCGGAAGTCCGTAAAAGACTGGTGTAATGGGATGTTGATTAATAAGGAACTTGCAGGTTTTGCTGCTGATCCATTCATTGGTGTATGCTTCCTCCACTAGTTCCTCTATAACTGATCTTATCCTGATGATAGGGTCACAATCTAGTCTGTTGTAGGTGGTACCATCTTCTAGTAGCTCCAAACATTTCTGTGTATATGTTGCCGTGTCCATGATCACAACGGCACCTCCTTTATCCGCTGGTTTTATGGTTAAATCTTTATCTTTAGCAAGTGCCTCAATGTGGTCCAATTGGCATTTCCTCACATTATAAGGTGTTGTTGATCTGTAGTTGATCCGCTTTAGGTCAGCAAATACCTAATTCTCGAAGAGGTTCAAGATGAAGTTTTGTGTCTGAGGATCAAAGTTACTCTTTGGTCTCATTTCCAACTTATCACCTTCAGACTCACTGGATCAAAGAAGATTTTTAATTGCAGCTTTCTCAACAGCCTATGGAGACAGATTTTCTCCTCGAATAGAGTTGTATTATTCGTTGGTACAAAAGACAGTCCTCGGTTCAACATTTCAAGTTGACCGCTAGTGAGAATCTTGTTGGATATATTAACTACTAAGTTTTCACTCATTTGTTTTTTCTTTTTTGTGTTGCCTTGCCCTCTGCATGTTTTTCTTTTGACTTGTCACTGATTCCTAAAAATTCTCCTGCGTTGTTTGGACTCAGTGATGATGGTGACGAAGAAACTCCTAGATTGTCTGTTAGGCGTGAGTCTTCTGTTGATGCTGGTGCTTGTGTCCCTTCTCTGTTCGGATTCGAACCTGTGGCTCCTTGTTGTATAGGTTCACCTATACTGCTGGAGTTACTTTTGTTCCCTTAGTTGGAGGAATCTGGTTGACGGGGCTTTTGTCTATTGAGGTTACGATGGTGATAATACTCCTGCCAGCTGTACACAATATCATTTAGGTAGTCAAAGGTGTCTCTTTTAAACTTTCTCAACTTGCGTTGTTCTATATCAGATTTATAAGTTGATAATTTTTCATTAATGTCTATTAGGAGTTGTGTAAGCTCTTCAGATGTTTTAAATTAATTAAGTTGAGTTTTCAGGTTTGTAATTTCTGTATCAATAGTTGTTAATGACTTTGATAGTTCCTCTATCGTTAATAAAATCAGGTCCAAGGAACATTTATTCAAAATGCGGTCCCATTTCTCCACAAATGCTTTACTCTCACTGCAGAGCGTCAGTCTCAAGTACACTCTTAGACCCCTCGGAATTTTTTTAGATTCATAATATTCAACCAAGGTAATTGTGTGTACTTTTTGTGCTATTTCTTTTCTGATTAGTTTCTCTAATTGGAATATTAGACGGTCTGGACTGACCTTACTTTGTAAAGACTTCTCAGTATCTTTAATTAGGGACAAAATCTGTTTTGCTTCTTCGGCATCAAAAGCTAATGTGGATGCATGTTTCTCAGTTCATTCATTTATACGTGAAAAAGACATACTTTGAATTATATGTTTTCAGGATCTGGGTGCTATCAACAATTTGTGCCACACTGGTGTTCAACCAGTTGTCAAACAATTGTCCGCAAAAAAGAAAAATATGTGGATGCACTCCAAATGTATACAGTGAGAGGGCAAAAATAAATTTAATTTTAAATTTTAAAGTTTTTACAAGGTGCGGGGGAGGAAAAGTGGATCTGGCACAGGTCCACTACTACAAATTGGTAAAGAGATACTACACTGTGTGGCAGAAATTGTGTCTATTCTTCATGAGAATTGCTAGTCACAGTCTCAACAGCCTGGTCACCTTGTTTGGTACAACAGGCCTCCTTCGACTTCAAGGTGTTTGTGTCGTCAGGCGTACTTGCTCTTTGTGGGAGTGCAAGTGATGTTGTATTTCCATCATTTGATGGAAAGCCCGAGTTTTGTTTTTGATTTTCTTGTCTATCTCTGTGTTGAGAAAGACCATCCAAAATGCCATTTAGCTGGCTGGAGAACAGAGTGCCTTGTCGATGCTCCAGCCCTTTCTTGTCAATGTGCCGAAACCATTTTAAGCACTCAAGGATTCCATACATGAGATCCAGTGAGTCTGTATGTTCTCTCATTGCCAGGTCACCAAGCCTGTGCTGCCACTGCATGGTCAATTCTCAATTCTTTGTTGCAGCACCTCATTTGAGTGTTCAATTTTCAATAGCTTTTCATTCATATTTGACAACAATGCACTCTGATCCTTTATAGCATCACTGAGGGACTCATAAAGTTTTACAAAAGGAATCAGAGCAAGGGAAGTTGCAGCGAGAAAATTGTTGTGGATTTGTATTCCCGCGGGAACTGATAAAATCTCCTTGGCTGCATTTTCAGGCTCGACCTCATGGTGCTGCTGAGTTTTATTCGCAGATTGAGTGTATTGATCTGTTGTTAATTTTCCACTGATATGTCTCTCATGCAGGGTATTGTGCACTTCCTCAGTCGTCTCTCTCACTGAGTTATTTCTTGCACTTGTCACTATAGAGCTTGTACCTCTTGTCGTGCCACGGCCATGTGGAGTACTAGTTCACTCCAATTGTTTTTTTTGCTGAGAAACATCAAATGAGTTTGCTGCCTCTTCCAAGGTATGTGTATCATGTGTATCATATGTTATCACAGATTTCTTGCTTGCTACTGGTTTCCCGTAGCTGTGAATTAGTTTATCTTTAATTTGAAGGTAATGCTCCTTCAATCGTTCTGTCAATTGGGATTCCCGACCAACCAAATCGACTCTAGGAGTTCTGTCATGGGATACAGATTTGTTATTGCTGCCGATCAAATTGCCATCTTTATTTTATTGCGGTTCGGTGATGAAGGTTGAATGCACTAATGTGACTACAGGTCCTTTACTGTACACTTTTGACACAAGAGTGCTGTTACACGAAGTGTCATCGTCTCCGCCATCAGTTGGATTTATTTGAATTCCAGTGTTAACTGCTTGAATATTGGTGGTGACTCCAAGAGGTGGCATGCTGCTTCATTGCTCTATCTCTACAGGCACATCTCAGCCTCCTTTTACAGGCGTCCTCAGCTTGAATGTTCGATCGTTAACTGTCACCATCCCGGTTAGATGCGCCCTTACTGGCAAAGGGCTCAGTAGATGTAACTCGCAAGCCGCTGATTTATTAGCCATCGCTGTTCGGGCGAGCTCAAAACACAAGCAATGGCTTGCTGTGGGGCCGCTTGGGACTTGTAGTTCCAGCATTTCAATATCCGTAATGTCGGGTGGGGAATCAAACATCGAGGTGTTAACAACAACGAGTTCAATCGGACCGTTTGTTGAACGTGGTTCCATTAACCCGTCTTTTCGCACCTCTTTTCCCATGACTTTACATTCTGCAATGCATGTATTAGACGTTACGAGAATGACCACGTTATTTTGAATCCCACCGTTCCCCTTAATCACTAGCTCGTTGGGAGTTTGATCATTCTTCGAGTCATTGGGCCTCATTACGAGTTTGGAGGTAGCCAGGGTGCTATTAGCACCATGGCTGCCTCCAAAATCGCGTCCGGTCCGGGTTCCCTGAATGGGGACTTACTGGGTCATTCCAACCTTGGAGCACCCGGTAAGTCCCCATTCAAAAAACCATTCCCCATTCTCATTCGAGCCCCCATAGGGCTCAATGGGAATGGGGATGCAGCTAAAAACAGGCCCGATAATAACAGGCCCGTTATTAGCTCCTTAGTCCCCTTGTGGGACCCGCAAAGGACGTCTGGTCTGACCAGACGTTCTGAGCGGGTCCCGTAAGGGAAACTCGTAATAGGGTGGAATGGGTTTACCGGCACCGGCACATTACCGGTGCCGGTAAACCCATTCCACCAAGCTCGTAATGAGGTCTGTTGAGTTGTGACTCCTTTACAGCACACTCACTAACACTGAGGCTTGCTAATGGCTTCAGAGATGGCACCTTCCACGTTTGTGTTAGATAGATGGTGTGTTGATCTAACCTTGATAGTTCTGAGCTTACCTCAAAGGATAAATTGTCCTTGCAACCGGCTCCCGATATGGACACCACTCGGTTGCGCCTTCTCTCAAGAATGGAGAATGGCACAGACATGTACGAAGGTTCCTCTTGCTTCTTCGCAGACCTGAGGCAGACTGGGCAGACTGTGACTCTACGGGACACCGCGCGGTGCTCCGCGCCAGCAAACACATTTTTAAGGTGGAGTCAAAGTTGTTAAACGGCCAGTCTGACACAAGAAAAAGCACAAAACCACCGTCGCTGCAGCTCCTCACAACAAAAGATCCTGGGCAGACTGGGACTCTACGGGACTCCGCGCCTATCCTAATTCTCCTTGACCTGTCTGCTGCCTTTGACACTGTCGATCACTCCAATCTCCTTAATACTCTCTTTCTTCTTGGAATTTGTGATCAAGCCCTTGCCTGGATTGAATCCTACCTTGTGCCTCGACAATTCTTTGTCTCCTGGAGCAACAGCACCTCTCAACTCATTCATCTATGTGTTGGCGTTCCACAAGGGTCTGTCTTGGGTCTGTTCCTCTTTGCACTGTACGCATATGCTCTTTGGGCACTAATCTCCTCCTTTGGGTACTCATATCAACCCATTGTAGACGACACCCAAATCTTCCTCTTTGTTCCTGAAATCTCCTCTGATCTCTCTATCAACATTTCCAACTGTCTTTGTCTCTTTACAATTAAATATTGGATGGCTTTGCACTCTCCAATGTTAAACTCTATGAAAATAGAGATTCTCTTCTCTGCCAAAAGTTCTCTCTCATCTCTTCCTCTGCCAATCCAGTTCCACCCTGACTCTCTACCCTACTTTTCTTCAGCTACAAACATATCTTCAACTAGAAACATCTGTGTCATCTATGACCCTTCTCAAACCTCCTCTACTTTCATCTCCAAAACTGGAACAGTAGCTCACCGTAACCTCCTAAATATTAGGAAAATTAGGCACCTCCTTCCTTTCAACACCGCCAAGCATCTAAACTGACTACTGTGCCAGCATCGTCTTTGGTCCCCCCAACTATGCCTTATGTCCTCTCGATAAGATCATTAACTTTGCCAGACTCTCTTTGAACTCCCTCATTTTACTCCTACTTACTCATACCATCACCAGGCTAGATGGCTGATGATGCAAAACCAGGCCAGATTGAAATGTCTTTTCCTGGTTCACAAATCTATGCACGGTAAGGCACCACTGTATCTATAGACTCTAGCTAACTCCACAAGCCTTCTCGTAATCTCCGCTCTGCCTCCTCGCTCTGCCTCCTCGACCACCCTTTTGGCTCCTCACCCTGCCTGTGCTTCTTCTTGCTTCCACTCTTTCTCTCTTCTTGCTCCACTTGCATAGAATTATCTTCCCCCAGACATCCAAGAAATAGTCCACACTAAAAGCCTACCTCCTCGCCTCTGAGTTACACTCCTAACCTACCTCTTGTCTGCCTGCTAGCTAACCTTTTTCCCTTAGTTCTAACCTGCCTCTGTCCCTCACTTACTCTGCCTCCACTCTAGCACTTCACCCATCATGGTCACATCCCGAGCACCGATGGCTGTACCGCCTACCTGCACTTAAAAATGTCCAATCACAGTGTTTCTTAATCTATGTATGTCCACTTATGTATTCTCCCTGGTGACTGTTCCATTTACTCTGCTCCAAAACCTGGCCAGAATGTGCCTCAAACTAACCCCACTGTAAGAAGCTCAATGCTTCCTGTCAAAGCTGATTTCTTATCTATTGTATATTCTTTTGTGATCAACAGAGCATTGTTCCTCCTGTATACATAAATAAATAATACAAGTGTTACTGTGAGATTTGGGTACTTTCTGGCAATTAAAAGGGTCATTTGTAGAGGTTTGTGATGGTTTGTGGCAATTAGGCATATTGTTTCTATTAGTTTGTGGTAGTTGGTTGTTATCTGAGGAAGTGGGTGGAACTGCTGTGTGGCAATTTGCAATAATTAGAATTTGGGCAAAGATCAAGAACCTTCTGACTGTCCATCCTCACAACTCTTAGTGGACCAACTAGCCCAATACTTTAAACACAAAGTTGAAACTATCATGATAGAGCTATCAGCAGTAAATAAGTCACCTACAACTAACCTCCTAAGTATAAATAATAAGCAAAACACTCATTCTCTTAGGGAGTTTATGCTATGAGGTAGTCCTGCAATCGCCTCACTATATTTGATAGCCAGACCTTCAGTTTCACCGTTAGATATCATGCCCCCTAACGTGGCTAAAATCTGTTGTCCTCATATTCTAAAAGAAACTCTATATATACTCAACTCCTCCCTCAGGGGCTGCAATATTCCCAGATAAATGGAAACTAGCCATTATTAAACCTCTACTGAAAAAAATAAGCCTAGATGGTAAAGAACCAGGCACAGCTACTTCTTCTGGCTAAACAATTGGACAGATTGGCAGCCTGGCAATTGCATGGAAAATGCCAAAATACCCCACCCTCCCAACATGGTTTTACACCAGTGAGGAGTACTGAAATGATAACCATGGCCCTTGTTGATGATCTTGGGTTGAAATTGGATTTTAAAAGACTGGTGTTGTGATCCATTTAGACTTCTCTGCAGCGTTTGATGCCGTAGATCATCAGATCTTGGTATCAAGGCTAGGGGAAATCAGAATTCAAGGCACATTAAAAGTTTGGTTAACCTCTTTCCTGGGTGACAGACATCATCAAGAACGTGGAGATGATTTTACTTCCCGACAATACATTGTGAACTGCACCGTTCCTCGGGGCTCTGCCTTATCCCTGTTGCTTTTTAATCTATTTCTGTGGCCCCTAATGGATTCAATAATCAGTTTCGGGATATATTTTTCCAATTACGCAGATGATACTCAGATTCTCCTAGATTTTGAACAGTCCAATAGTCTATGTAGTGAAAGGGTCAGAAATTGCTTTGCTGCTATCAAATTCTGGTCTGCCACCAACCTTTTGAAAATTAATCCATGAAAAACAGAGATACTGAATGTTACCTTTAGTCCATTTACTTCATTTTCGACAAACAATGTCGGTCAATGTCCAGAACCAAAGCAAGAGATCAAAACATTTGGTATTCTCATTGACAGTGAACTAACTTTCAATTAACAGTTAGGAGCTATAACTAAATCTTGTTTATTCCTTGTTAGGAAAATCAGAAATGTCCTACCTTAGCTCACCTTTCACACCAGGTTGTGGTGATGAATGCCTGTATCTCATGAAGACTGGATTATAATAACAATACTTATATAGGTCTTCCATCCTCATACTTGAAAAGGCTGCAGAGAATCCAAAATACAGCAGCCAGAGTACTTATGAGGCGTAAGAGATCTGAACACATCACACCTGCCCTGCACACACTGCACTGTCTTCCTGTTAATAAGAGAGTTATGTTTAAGAGCCTAGGCATTGTATTTAAAAGTCTAAAATCCCCTTGTGAATATCCATTGTCATCCAGGTTCAATTGGCACACGCCTAGGCATGCCCCGTGATCTGGCAATGAAAGATTGGTGCAAGTACCTCACCATTTTAAAAGGAGGTAGGGAGGTCATGCTTTTTCAATACAGGCCGCTAAGTTATGGACTATGACACCTCTCAGTCAGGAAAGAGACTAATCGTTTATCATTTCGGAAGGAACTGAAAACTTAGTCAGTCTCCCTTAAATGTCGTATAACCTCCATTTCTTGAGTAAGACTAACTCTTCCATGCTGGATTGGCTCCAAGATACTGTTTTTACTTTATAACACCCAAAACCAAATACCAAAACGTCATTGATAATGGCATTAATGATGGCATTAATGATGACATTAATGATGTTATTCGTGATGGAAAGTGTAGCCAATAATGTTTTCATTGATAATGGAATTATGTCAGGTGTGATCTAATCCTTGATGTCATGTGTCATGTTTCCGCTCCCTATATTAAGGCCAACAACTCTATTGATGTTTCGGAAAACACGCTTAGAGATTGGTCGATGTTCACCTTTGGTTATTTTCAGAAAGAAATCACTTTTTAATGTTCGCATTAGATGAGAGCACTCGAAAATAAGCCATGTAATCCTGATTACATGTTATTTTCGATCATAGGCTTATAAAATGCGTCAGTTTTCTCTGTGACTACTTGATTTCCCAAAAGAGCAGTCAGAAGTACTTCGGTGATTAAATACAGTCTCATGGACCCTCTTTTCCTGAGCTCCATAGCGTTGTTATGTGGTAAGGGACACAGCATCTGTCTGATTGAAGTATTTCATTTCCCTGATAATGGAAAGTAGCTGGTGACTAGCAAGGACATCGTTACTTGAGGCTCCTTTTCCGCAACCGTTGTAATTAGCAGGAAATGGTTCCAAAGACACAATTAGTCAGACCTGTTTCTTTGAAATAGATTAATTTAGAATGATGAAATTATAGCATCTGTAAAAGGCATAGAGAACAGTTTTGATGTTTCATTTTCAATACGCAACAATGTACACGATATCCTAAAATATGCCAAAGGACATTGTTCATTTGCATTAGAAGCATAACTGTTGCCAACATAAACAGAAACAATGTTTAGCCTGGTGCAAAATAACATACTGCAACTGCTTTTTCCATTTGGTGACAAACCGGAGGTCAAAATTCTACTTTTTAAGCAGATATTTTTAATTGAATATCTTGCAGCTGGATTGCAACTGAAAATCGGTATTGTTTCTGGTTTTAGAACAGTTAGGTGCAAAGCATTGGCTCATATTTGTCATTGCAATGTAATTTAAAAATAAAACAATACGAAATGAGTAGATCAAAGGGAAGCATTTGTATAGAAAGCACGTACCCTGCCATGGATACTGTTCATAAGGGCAATTTCATTCAACTTCTCAGAGTTAATCCCTTCTGAACGTTCGCAAACCGCATTTTAAAGGGTGAGTAAAAACAAGCATTGGCAATGCCAACAGTTTGGGCTTTTGTGTAGGTATGGAAAAGGTACTTGACAGTCAAAGCTCTGGTGATATTGACTGCCCATTGATGGGAGCAGGTGCAACATGGTGTGATCACCTGAGCATCTAATAGCAGTGTCTGGAAAATACCTAATACTTATGCACAAGCCAAAACTGCTGGCTTAGCCAGTGCTTGTTTTTAACAGGACTTTGGTGAAGGACACACAGAGTGCTTATAAATCGAGTGGGTGAAGGCAGACCTGGTGAGGACATTTTTATTACACCAGTGGCGGGTTTACAAGTCTAATTAATTAATTAACTCACAGAAGACTGCTTTGAAAAAACACTTGCAGCCACAAAGATTGATGGTAACGCTTGAATAAAGCCAGCTAAAAGAGTTCCCATGAGGAGGTGTTTTGTGTGGGAAGCAGCAGGAATTGGGTGGGAATGGCCATAGAATTAGCATGGCCACACGCAGTCAAAGGGTGGGCAAATAACCAAAACAAAACCTGCAAGCTGTGTGTCCCTCCTCCCATTTCTCTCTATCTATACTCTAATGCAACAGTTTCGGCTCGAAGCGACACCTGATTCCGCAAACCAAAAAGACAAGTTTCATTACACTTATTCTGATTCAGCCTCTCATCATGACCATCCATAATCAGCTGCAGAAAATAAAAAGTAATTCTAAAGAGTAGTAATTGCAGCAAAGTTCTGAACAATGAAGAACCATGTATGAATGCCATCAAGAAAAACTGAAGTTTCAATAGATGTTTACCCCGGCATGTTTCTGAATTTGTGCTGAGTTAAGAGTCCTTTCATGCATACTTATCTGTGCTACTTTGCCTTTGCGCTTACCGGCAACACAAGGCAACCAGCCCGTTTTTTTCTGCAGTTTTGCCTACACCGTTTTACCTGCAGTTTTGCCTCCATCGTTTTGCCTGCAGTTTTGCCTACACCGTTTTTTCTGCAGTTTTGCCTACACCGTTTTGCCTGCAGGTTTGCCTACATCGTTTTGCCTGCAGTTTTGACTAATAGGGAAGGTGGCAGCCACTTTTAGAGAAACAGAACTGATTGCACGGACAGTCAGTGTGGTTGGCGCTGTTCTCTGGCATTTGTGGAGGGATTGTACATCTGGTCCATTACCAGTGGCACCTTCTCTATGCTATTCATCAACCCAAGACATTTAAAACATCCCATAGAAATACCACATTCTTTTAAATTCAAAACAGGGCAAAAACACAAAAAGGTAAAACAATTAAAAACCCTATCTTAAAACAGACTGCGCCCAGCTAATCACAAAAGAACATACAATAGCAGCCATTACACATCCGTGTGCCCAAGCTAACAGGCTAACAGCAAGTTTTTTTTGTTTATCTCTGATCTTCATAGGTGCTCTCAGAAAAGGGCTCTAGAGCACCACATGGCGTTGGCTGACTTGATGGAAAAATAAGCCTAAGACATTGCTAAAAATTGAACAGCAACAGTTAGTCCATCACGTCGCCCCTGTGCCGCCTGACTCACTAGACACTTTCCTCTGCTCTCCTCCCTGTCATCCTGTACAACTCTACCCTTACTCTGTGCCCATCTGCATCCTACCCCCTGCTGCATATCTGTTCTGTTGTTACCTCCGAAAAGTGTTCCATTATGCCTCAGTATTCGTGTGCACCTCTGTAAAGCGCTCTGTTGCTTCTCGAAGCTAGGCCCATGCTCAATAAATACAAGAATAATAATAATACCATCATAATAATAATAATAATAATAATAAAATGTACAAAGCGATGGAGGAATATAGCGTCTTCCGGGTAACTGATGCTAGCTGCAGAAAATTAACAAATTCAGGTTAGTCTCTACAATTGACTCCGTGCATTTACACAGTAAGTAATTAGGGTTTCCCATCCAGCCGATCTGATGTCTAGCCAAGGAAAGCTGGTTAAAACGCAACCGCTTGGCTAGTACGCAGAAAGCACGTGTAATTATCTGGCTCTTACGAAAGGACCATTACAGGGATGCACTCCTTGCAGTTGGCTTGCCCTGTTCCCTACAGGCACATTCATAGCACTGCCTCTTTAAGAAGGTGTTACATATAAGCACTGGCGGCTGGCGAATTTTTTCATTGGGTGTGTGAACATATTTTCCATTGATCTGTGTTAGCGAGGGAGCCCTAGCCAACCAGGAAGAGTATGGAAAGGGAGCCTAAAATGGACAATATTGTTTTTTAAATAGTGAGATAAATGGGTTTTAAAAGCACATTTTTTGTGAAAATATGGGTACAAATTCATACAATTGACAGTCAGTTTGTAGGGTTACATGAAAACATCCATTAGATGCCAGATCATAAACAGTTCACAGAAGATGTTTTAATCACAATATAGGCCAGTTTTCTTCCGGTGTAATAATACATTTTTGTACTGGCTCTGCCTAATGATTCCAGTAATGCCACGGTAAGAAAACAAGTGCCTGCTGGCACAAGAACACTCCTGTTGCCATTGACCATAATATGCTGATGCCACTGTAAGAAAACATGTCCATGCTGGCTAGGCCAATATATCTAAGTAAGGTCAGGCAATGTAAAGTAATGTAAAGTGGTAATGTGGCCCGCTGCACAAAACTCATGTTGGTTTTGCCTATAATGCCAGTAATGTGAAGTTAGAATAAATGTCTAAGCTGGCTGTTTCCATATATGACAGTATACCTGCATATTAAGAGTGATGCTGGCTTTACATGTAATGCACTAATGTCACTGTCAGGAATACATGGAATTGTGTCCGCCCCATTGTATGTATGTAGCCCTTAATCCCGTGATCAACACCAATCTATGAAGAAAAAAAAAATTAATCCAAGATAGCCGCCACCATAGGGAAAGGGGAATACTTCCCTTTTCCATTTCTATGGCAGCCGGAGCGGGAGGTGCCGCGGACCACAGCATAAATTCCGGTCCAGCAGGTTAGTGGGGAGGGAGGAGGGTGGTGAAGGGGTTGTGATTGTTTTTGGGGGAGGGGAGGCAGCAGGGAGGGGCTCCCTGATGACCCCCATATTACAAAAAAGAAAACAGATAGCGCCACCCGAGGGAAGGGCCTTGGGTTACTGGAACAGCGGCCGGAGTTTGTGTATCCTCACCAGCTGTTCCAGCCATCTGAATGGCTGACCACCCTTCCCAGGGTGCAAATATTTCCTACTTAATTGTAATCTACAAGAAAATAATTTCTACTAGAGTTGTTTGGTGTGCAGAGGAAAAATACATCCCTAAAAATAAAGCCTTCTATTTGTTGTGTTGCTTGCTGGAACACCCTCTGAAAAACGTTATGCTTTCAAACGAAGCATTGCCTTCTTTAAACAAACATTGGCAATTCTTTAAACAAGCAATGGCAATGCCAACAGTTTGGGCTTTTGTGTAGGCATGGAAAAGGCCCTCGTCAGGCACGGCCAGAGTGGTATCAACTACCCATTGTTGGCAGTAGGTGCAAAAAGGTTCGAGTACCTGGGCATCTAATAGCAGTGTCTGGCAACAACTTAAAGCTAATTCATAAACTTTGCCAATGCTTGTTTTGAATAGAACTTCATTGGCTTTGCCAATGCTTGTTTTCAACAGGACTTCAGTGAAGGACACACAGACTGCTTATAAATCGAATGGCTGAAGGCATGCCTGGCAAGACATTTTTATTACACCAGTAGTTTGTTTACAACTCCAGTTAGCACCCGGAGCAGGGGCGCAGCCAATCAGATTCAACAGAATGCAGGCTGAAATCTCTGATTCTTTTTTAAATATACCCCAAACCCCCCTCCCTCCACTTACCATTTGGTAGTGGCAGCACTTGTCCTGGGCGCTCCGGTTGGCCACCATGGAAAGGGAAGAGGGACTCCAAACGGAGCCCTTTCGATGGTGGCCATCTTGGGAAAGAACTTACTAAGATCTCAACTTTTCTCTGAAAGTACAGGCTAAGTAAAAGACGACACATGGGAATAATTGTCACATTACCCAAAACCAAAATGACACTGAAGCAGTATAAGGCAATGAAGCTTTCAGCTTTGCAAGTACTCCCCTGCTTGCCAGGCTGTATGGAGTATTGGATCATGGATGATTATTTATGGGGTGCATAGAAATCAAGGTGTCCATTTGTCTTTTTGGGCATTTGTCAACATGCAAGCACAGCAAGGGAGTCTAATAAAAAGTTGATTATGGCTTTGTGCTGTGATCAGTGGAAGTTCAGTGAGCAATCATCGGCGTCTAACACAGTGGGGCATTACGCTAATTTAATATAGCTAGCGAGCTATGCACGTTCTTTTAATAAGAAACGAGCAGGCTACCAAAGACTCCTATTGGCATTACACATAATGGATTTCCATTGTAAAACATGTCTGTGCTTTTCAAGTTTCACATGACAAATTTGCCTGATTAAAGGAGTTTTTCCTTCCTTAAAAGAAGTTCACAGGCAAAATGTGGAGTCCTAGTAATGATACAGTAGTGGATAACGAACAAGCTCAGCGATGTGTGAGGAATCACTGCTGGTGAGGGTTAATGCACTGGTGCCTGATATATAAATATATATATGTATATATATATATATATATATATATTTGCACAGCATCTATTATTGTTTTTCTGTTTCTACTAATGTATTCTGCTTATCTTGTCGGTCCAAAGCATGCATCAGTTCCTTTGATTCTTCCCACATCAGTGACTCTTACAGACATATCTGTTGTACGAAGGCCAAGGCCATATGTGATTATCCCTACACCAGTGACATATCATCGCACTTTAAAACCCTTGTGTGTAGGTCATTATGAATGCCATATCATATCATATGTGAAGTCACCTATCTCTCTGACAAATGTCCCTATGATTCCCTCTGTAGGAAGGATATATACTGATGGTTTACACACATTGCTTGCATGCACACTTCTTGCAAGAAATAGACCCAAGAGAGGTATAAGAGAAGATGATTATGAGTTAAATGATTATCTAGACAGTACAGCACATTTGGGGAATAACATGTGGCATCAAAACATGAAAGAGGTAGGCAAAAGGCCCTTGGAGGAGAATTGCTATGTTTGTGCTCTCCTACCTTATGCATTGGGGAATGCTAAAATACTCATAGCTCTAGAAATAGCTGTCCAGACAGCTCATTGCCTAACTCACCTTGCGCTATGTCATACAAGAGGTCAATTCCAGGGTTGAACAGCATCATTGGTATGGGTGACAGAATGGTCAGCCCCAGAAGAAGATGATTATGTACAACATTTGAGCAAGACCACACATCAGGGATCATGTAATAAGATACAAACAGCCTGGAATGAAAGGAGCAGGAATCAGATAGGAGATAAATAAAAAACTTAATTGCAAAGGAAAGACTGAAGAAGAAATCCAAAGATGCAAGGAGAAAGGACAGATGCAAATTTGGGGAACAGTACTTTAATCAGATGGATGTGAAGAAGGGATAGTTGTATGCAGAGCAGTGGTAGTAACAGGCCATCACTGGCCGACTATAGAGCGTGTGGAGAAGGGATGCAAACCCCTCTGGCCAAGACTTGCCAAGCTGCTGACCTGGGTTGAATATAAAGGAGGCCTAGTGCAAATAGTGCCTTTAGCAAGTGCAGAACTGTCCTTCAGAAATAATGGCACAAGAAATGTTGGAGAGAATCAACAATGCGTACAAATCTTTCATGCACCAGGAATGAAGGATGGGACAGTAGTGATAATGGACCACAGCTTATTTGGAGCTACCCAGAGACTGGGGAAGACTGTGTTCCATAGTGATTATTCATATTCCCGCATTAGTGATTCCAAGAAGCGACCTGAACACTGGAAAGTTTCCAAAGGCTAAGGCTCATCTTAGAAAGAAGAGGCCACTTGGATTTCTCAATCGAAAAAAAAGAGGGGTGAACTATTTCTCAGCCAAGTCAATAGAAGCTTTCAATGCTATTCCATATGAGCACAGGTTGTTCAGCAAGACTGCGTCAGTATTCATGACTATCTTTACACCAGTGATCCCAACAATGGTAAATGCTAAAAGGTTACAAATAACCAGATGGGAGCTTTTACAGACAATCAACACTACCATAAAGGGATTCAACCTCTGCATTCACATCCATTCTAGTAGAGTGCCACCTCGTCTTAGAGGGCCCTATACGGGTTCACAAGTATCTTTCTCTACTTCTGACAGGCTCTTGCTGGCATAGGCAATCACTGTTCTGGGAGATTCTCACCCTGGTCGTTGTTGCGCCAGAATCGCCCCCATGCCAACGGGACTAGCATCAACAGTTACTTACGTGCACATATTTGGATTGAAATATTTGGATTGAAATATGCCATGCGTTCAGCCGAGGTGATGTAACTCTATTTCTATTTGTGCGAATGCCTCTTCACCTTGCTGTGACCATTGGAATACCCTGCCTTGTTTGGTGAGTTCTCCTGATCTGATACCTTTTGTTCAGACCAAGCTTCGAGAACACTTTTTGCCCATTTAGCAGGCTGATCATGTCATCTAGGTGCATTCCAGGGTGTCTTTCGTGCCCAATGGGCTTGTTCGCTTGCCGCATGTCCGCGCATATGCATATCTTGTCAGGGGATCCTCTCTTGGGTACGCCCACTATGGGGCACACCCACAGAGTTGGACTTTCGGTCGGCACCATTATGCTTTTACTCAGCATTGTATCTCTTTTTCCACTAGCGGTTGCAGATGAATCAGCATTCTCATCTGGTGCTTCATTGATGTGAAATGTCGCAGGTTCTCCTTTAAGGCATCTAAAGCCTTCAAACTGAGTTGGGAAGGGTTGTGTGACTGACAGTCCCTGTTGCATGGTATAGGTCACAGCCCTAATCTCCATCTCAAGGGCAGTACGTTGCTCCCAGGGACTTCCCCTTGCAGTATGTGAAATTCAGCTTGTGCACATTTTTCCTTGTAGCATATTGTTGTGAAGAACTTCCTGTGATTCTGCACCCGCCCTTTCGCTGCCCACTGAAAGACTTTCAGGTCAGACGGTCTTAATTGCAGGGGAGATGTTATCCTGCGATATTCTGATACACACATGATATTTAAGGTGGCACCTGTGTCAGTGAGAAATTTGGCATGATGATCTCCCACTAGTAGGGTGATGTTGACTTCAGATGATGTTGTTACTCCGTTCATCATGTAAGCATAATCATGTTGGGTGATCCCTGTAGAAGGTGAGGGTGATAGAGACCTTCCTGTCACTTGCCTGCTGTGTCTCACGAGTTTCCTCCTTGCACCGGTATCTCTCCTTGGACCAGTGCTGCGTATGCTAGGCTCTGGTTTGTAGGGTGTGGAGTTGTACCCCTGTGACCGTCCAGGTGGAAAATGGCAAACGACTGCCAAATGATTCTCTCTGCCGCACTTGGCACAGGTTTGCCTGAAGGCAGGACATTTCACACCTTCCTGATGAGGGAACAGGAGGCCACATCAATAACATCTTCCTGCTGCAGCTGGCCCTCTGGATGCATTGCCACTTATAGGCCTGCATCGAGTTGGTGATGAGACCTGATATATTTGTTCCTTTCCATGGGTCTTGCTGGTTTCAATTTGTGAGGCTTGCGTGTCTGCTTGGGACTCCGTCCTAGCCATTTGTAGTATGGTGGCTAGTGGATGTGACTCTTGGAGTGGCTTCTTTCTAAATGATGATAACAGGGATCCACCTATGATCCTCAGTTTAATGGCCTCCTCATTCGTAAATTTGTGGGATTCACAGTGTGCCACCAGTTTACAATTGCAGTTTCTATCTGGCATGCCATGTTGAACGTGTGTCTCCCATGATCAGTGTTGCGCTGCGGGTCAAAATATGTGCTCAGCACTTCTTTGAGGCCTGCGTATGCCTTGATCTCATCTGGCGGGAAGGTAGGTATGAGATCCTTGACTTTATCTCCCACTACCTGCAGCTGCCTAGCAAACTTGTCTGACGTGGCTTTGTCATGGGCATGTAAATAGTTTTTAAACCTCCTGATCCATCTCTCCCATCGTGGCCCCAGAGCTTGCTGGTCGCCCATATCAAATGGCCCAGGCCAGTGAAAGGCTGCTGCACTGCATGCATCTCCACCGGCTGGCTCACCTTCTGACATCTCAGTGAATGGGTGACTTGTGGCTGCACCTCACGGCCTTGTTTGCAGTGTGTGTCACGTGGGGGCCTTCTTTATCAGAGAAGAGAAGTTTTCTGGGTTCTCCCTAGGTGTTCCTTGCTGAGAGAATGTGTTCAGGGGGAATGCCACTGTACATGCACACACATACAGGCTCATGCATGCAATAATGACAGGAGCCTCTGATTAGCTCAACCTTTCTTTATTCCCTCTGGCGGTGAACTAACTTACCGCTCATCCCTACTGTGCATGTGCGTGCCTTGCACATTCTGATTTGTCCATGTGCTTTGTCATGGAGCTCCATGGCTCTGTTAACTGTGTCCTCTTCAGGACACTACGCAGACCAGGGGTGTTGGTGTTGTCTTTCGGCCTTTGATCTGGCCAGTGGTCGGGCTCAGCTGCCTACCATTAATTGGGGGCAGTGTGGTGCACCATGCTTATAAGGGTTCTGTGATGACATGGACCACCCGAATGTGGAGATCTGGCTCCAGCCCCCCCCCTCCCCCTGAAGTCACGTTAACTTTTCAACTGTGGCATAACAAACCGAGACGAGACTGTGTCCTGCGCCGTTCAGAGGAGTCTTCAGATTCCTCCTTGCTGCCAGGATTTGATGGGTACCCCCCCCCACTGACCTAACTGGGCAGAAGTTTTCAGGATGCCCTTAATGGGCCTACTCTCCTGGGGTTCCCCACTAAATTGCACCGTGCTTGGGTGCCCATACCCGGATGCCCGCCCCTCCATTCCTGGGAGGTACTGGCCTATGAGCCCCATACTTCTGGCTGGATAGTAATCTGCCAACCCCGTGGCCCTGGGCTCATGTGCGCGAGGGAACATGGGGGTGGCAGAGTCCAGGGAATGAGAGATATGAAGGCCTCTGGCAGTAGGGCTCCTGAGGTTATGCTCAGGAGTCTCCCTCTCCCAGCGAACCTGGTCTCTATCCGCCGCTGCTCCCTGTTGCAATGCAAGAGCCTGCGCTTTCAGTTCCTCAGTTAAGGCCTTACTCGACTCTATCAGTCTCTCCTGCATCGCTACCTGTTGCTGGAGCCTATCATTGTGCTGACAGAGAGCCTCATTTTCTCTCTGTGCCTCCTGATTGGTCCTGGAGTACTGGGCCAGTCTTTGCTGCAGGAGGGTTACCTCCTGAGTCCCTTCCCTACTGGCCTGCTCCTTTCTTGCCAGAGCCTCCTCCACCCTCCTGGTGTGCTCTAACAAGTTCTGGTGTTCTTTTTGGAGGTCACCCAGTCCCTGGAGGGCCAGGTGATTTTCTTCCATTTTCCTATTTAAGTGGCAGACTTCCTGGCCTAAGGTATCACTTTCCTGACTAAGAGCCTGCATCTGTGCCGCCAGGTCATCCCTTTGCCTTTGGAAGGCACCAGCTTTCTGGTGCTCCTGATCAAACTCTGCCTGGGTATCCAGGTCTTTCAGAATCAATTTATTGCTTTCCTCTTTCTCTCTGTCTAATCGAATTTGCTGTTCTGTGCATGCCCTGTTGAAGTCCAGTTGTTGCTCCAGCTTTTTCTGGCTCTGCAGAAGGGAGTCCAACCCTTCTTGGTACTCCTTCTGCAAGGCCGGAAATCTGGTATCCTGATCAGCCTTCTCCTGTTGCAGTCTATCCATGTCCTCTTTTATTTTAATGATATACTGCCTACTATCATTTTCTGACTCCTGGCTCCCCTGCAGCCTCTGCTCAGAAGAGACCAGGTCAGATTGGACCTTCTCTAACGCCATCTGTCGCTTATTCGCCAGATCTTGGCTTTCAGTACATTTATCCTGCATGTCTCCCATATATAGGTACAGGTATGCCGCTATCCTGGCAATCTTATTGTGTTCATCTTTGGCTTTAGGAGCCATATATAGTTCACTCAGGGCCACATGTAATGGACCCTGATCTCTCCATGTGTCTGACCCTGTTTCAGTGACCTGTTGCGTGATGGCCTGCAACCAGACCGTTTGGTCCTGGTGAGTCCACTCACCTCTCACAAATAGCTTATGTAAGAGGTGCTCCCTCGCTATTTTCATGTCTGCCAAGGTCGTCATTCTAGAGATTGATCTCTGTCCTGACTTACAGAAATTAGTATTTTATTTTTGCAAAACAGACCTTTTCCTTAGAGTGTCCCTTTGAAGAGTGCTTTACAGCGTAAAACAGCGTGGTGATCCGACCGGATGTATGTATCCCGTCAGTTAGCACACTGTATGAAGCTGCACAAGTGATAGATCTAACCCAGACGTCCGGCTCGAGCCCCCACTTTGTAAGAAGATTCAATCCAGCACTACAGCCAAGTCAATGCCTAGCCTGGGATACTGAATGAAAAACCCTTATTGATATATCTTTATGTCCAGGTTCATATTCTGGATGACAACCCCTGTATAACACCCCTCTCTTAGAATCCCCCTGACCCCACTGAGCCAAGAAGTAGATCTGTTTTGCAAGTTTAAAAGGTTTATTTGAGAATGTAAACAATATATATATATCACACTTTTATAATGGATTAATAATTGAATATCACACTTAATCTGAGCAGTAATCAATAATGGATAGTCTGGCACTAGCACACTTCTTTATAATCAATGATGAGTGGGTATAGGATGGATAAGATAGCAACAATACTTTTATGGTTTCAAATAGATGTAATGTGGAATGAAAATGCAGTACAGAAAATAACTTGATAGGATTTCAGCAAAAGACAATGTAATCACTTTCTTGGACAATTCACCCCCCTTCCTATGCAATGTAAGACATGGAAGTAGATGGAAAGAGGGGCACACAGATCTCAGGAATGCAATCAAATAGAATTCAGTTCAATTCCCCCCCAGCAGCTTATACAACAGATAGGAGTTTTGAAACACAGGCAAAATGCTTTGAATATGGTGACAATGCAGTGAGAAATATGCTGAAAATGCTTTTAATTCCCTTTAGGAGGTTCAGGGTGAGTGGGAGATACTAGGGATGAGTGCAGGCTCACTTTAGCAATGATTCAGAGATGGTGATTAAGAGGCAAACGAATTTTTGGCAAAGGAAAGCAAGGAAGCTGCTGTTTTCACACGTGGCTGGATTTTTAACCAAATCGCGAATCGCGGCAAAATTCGCGAATGCGTGAATCGCGATTACGGCAAAGTTTCTAGCCCAAACGGTTCCAAAGATATGAACGATTTTGTAAAGGTCGTTTTTCGAATTTAAAGTAACTCAAATTGACAGGTGACAGCTTTTAAAAATGACAGGTGACAGCTATGCGGCTGCAGAATTGACAAGTGACAGGAGGCAGTTCTACTTAGATTAAATAGATTGAATTATATCACTGGAAACTAAGAGATTTGGTTTCACACTGTCCTAGCTGTACTCACAATGTATTTGGAAGGTCTAGGTCTCACGGATCGGGTCAAGATGGCTTTGGTTCTGGTTTCGCCCCGGACGGTCTCTGCGCACAGCGTCTGGTCTCTGCTCTGCTGGTCTGGTCTGACACTGCTCCTGGCCCGGCTCCTGGATCTCTGGGTACAGCGTCTGTGCACAGCTCCTGGATCTTTCTGCACAGCTTTCTCTGGACACAGCGCTGATCTGCACGGCTCCTGGATGCTGCTACCGCTGACAGGTTTGCTGGATGCTGAGGCCTGCTGAGAAGAGTTCTCAGTTTGTCGGTTTAGGCCCTTGCTTTGAGTTCTGAATCAAGTTCTTTGGAGTTTTAAAGTCTAAGTTTTGGATCTGGTATCTTCTGGATGTTGTGTGGTCCGGCAGAGCGCGTTGCAGCAACTGGATTTGAATGTCTCTACCTATCCCAGCAGTCTCTTTTTATGTGTTTTGAAAGTGGGTGTGTGCCTGGGCCTAGCTAAGCCTGCCCCTTTCTACTTGTCATTGGCCCAATTCTCCCCTCTCCCATGACTGGGGGAAGGAAATGTGAGTCAGAGTGATGCTGTAGGTTTTATGTGTCAGAGGATCCTCCCCTGGTCAGTTTGCCCACAAATCTGTATTTGATTCAAATACATATTGCACAGATACACAGTTGTTTAAAATTACATGCACCCATCACATATCACATGAGGTATACTCTGTTCAAACTCTGCTCTTCCTGGGGGCTTGCATTCAGAAATGGCAACATTTTGCACTTTTTAACTGGTTTTGCAATATCGGACATTTACCCAAATTTACACACATGTGCGCAAGGAGTGTGGACATTAATTGATGAAGTGTCAGATTTTTAACATGCAGACATTTGGAGTGAGACCCTATTTTCCGCTAGCAACCCCCCAGATCATACCACCAGGTCCTAAAACCTCTTAAAATGTGGGCAGAAAAATCACAAGAATTATGGTATCATTTAGATAATTTTGACAAGTCCGCACCATGAGTTATACATCTTTCTTAAAATCATATTCTGGACAACAGGGGTGTGTCTTCCCAGGTCACATGGTGGAGAAACCAGTCTATCCACTTTCTTTAAGCTCAGCCTGTCCTCAGAGGGGCTGCCCCTCCCCGTTTCTGCCAAGAGGAAGCCACTTTACGACCTCCCCTATAAACCATCTGCCTGAGTCAAGGAAGGGCTTTGTTCAAAAGGAAGCCATTTACGACCACCCTAATAAACCATCTGCCTGGGCCCAGGACAGGCCTTTGTTCAACTCCCTGTAGCTGCTCCACCCCTAATCTAATCAGAGAGGTGACAACTCCTTTTGGCAAGGGGAAGAGTGGCTGAGCAGGTTTTAACTCCTGTGGGGGTAGATGTCAGGCAGAATTCAGTTTCATTAAGCCAGGTTTCAGATAAAATGTCACTTTTTGTCCCCCAGTTTAAATCACTTACGATTTTTACATACACATTAAATAATTACTTCCTTCAAGTCATTTCAGATTATAGTTTTACATTGTATCCACCTCTTAGCAAGTCCTTCCTTGGTCTCGTTTTGTTTCATTTGTTCAGTTTTACACACAAGTCTGGTGGTTTTAAAACGCCGGCTTTCTGATAGTGGCGAGTACTGGTAATGCAACCATTTTTGGGATTTAAGAAAATGAATTCCCCACAGTTCTAGGTTGCTTTTGGCAATCAGCATTGCCATTCCCAATGGTTTCAGGCTACTGTGTGGGTAGCCCAATGGTGGTTTTAGGCAGTGCCCTCCTGTGCTCACAACATAGGCAAAATGGGTGGCAGCCTATTCTTCATGCATTTCCCTGTGCATTTTCTGGGAAGCTCTGGCTATCATGATGTTTTCCATGCCAGTACTGCACAGTTTTCCTATTCTGGCGTACATGTGGGCTTCTTGGCCATCTTGGATTTTCTAAGCCCACAGCACCCAATGTTGCAGCATGATAGCTCAAACATGGGTCAGGACACCCAACAAAGCCCCCCCACGCAACTGCACTTTGAATTTGAGTCGATGGGGAGTCGGGTGCACAGAAAGTTATGACCCACGCACTGGTATGTCCGCATAATCTTCTTCCAATTCTGCAAATGGCACAGTTCAGCATCTTTTCCTCCATCCGGTACTGATCGATCGGTTCTCATCGCCGGTCCTGATGGGAATATTGGGCGGTACCCCGGGCCCCTTGGGTCTCTGCTCCCGGTCTCCGGATCGTCCTCCCTGGCCAGTCTCCAGGTTTTCTTTCTCCTAGGACGACAAAGGAAAAACGGCAATACCTATTCATGGACATTTCTCCCCCACCATTGATATAGTGGGGTGGCATATCTATTTTAGAACTCAACAGATATGAACATGCACATTTTTTTAAATTAAGCGACAGGAACACATAAACTTGAGAAACACAGAATTTGATAGGCTATATGTAGGATATTTTAGGGTTGGAATTGAATTACTCTGGAGCGGTACCCTCTGGGATTGCAGAGGACTCCTCCAGTTGCTGCAAAGTGTGCCTGGGATGGCAACACTTCAACTGGTTGATGTGGACCCACTTGTCTTCCCCCTCTGCCAAACCGCCTTTGGGGATGCGGATCTTGTAGGCCACAGGGGAGATCTTGTCTATAATATCAAAGGGTCCCTTCCATGTAGGCAAAAATTTGCGCTGTCTTGCCTGGTTTCTTTGGAAGTTGTATAAATAGACCCGGTCCCCCACCTGATATTCCTTCCTGGAAGTTTTCAGGTCATAGTGGGTCTTCATACTCTCAGCTGATCTTTCTAGATTCCGCTGAGCATAGGCAAAAGCATGTTGAAGGTGTTTCCTTAAATTCTCCACATACTCATGAGTTGTGGAGGCATTTATCAGTGTCTGCTCTTGGGTCCTGTAGAGCAAATGCTGAGGAAGCACCATCTTGCGTCCGGTCATCAACTCAAATGGTGACATTTTGGTTGCAGATGAAGGGGTAGATCTGATGGCCATTAGGACCAGAGGTAATCGGATATCCCAACTTGGCCCAGAATCTGCCACAAACTTTTTTAATATGCTCACAATTGTCCGGTTGTAACGTTCCACTGCTCCCGAAGAAGCTGGCCTGTAAGCAATATGTAGCTTTCTTTTGACCCCCAGTATCTCCCACATCTTTGTCATGACTTCACTGGTGAAGTGACTACCTCTATCTGACTCAATCCTTTGAGGTAGACCAAAACGGGAAAAGATGTGGTTAATCATCAGGGCAGCTGCAGTTTCTGCCTTGCAATTTGGGGCTGGGAGACATTCCACCCACTTGGTAAACAAGCATGTCACAGTCAACATGTACTTATTCCCCCTCGCAGAGCGACTCACGGGGCCTACAAAGTCAATTTGCAAATCTGACCATGGGAGTGTCATTCCCCTCTTTTGGAGGGGTGCCCGGTGTGTGAGGGATGTTGGCTGAAATTGTGCACACACAAGACAACCCTTCAAATATTGGTTGAGGTCCTGGCCCATGTGTGGCCAGTAGGCAACCTCTCTTAAGATCTCAAATGTTGTATGAAACCCCCTATGACCGGCGGTAGCCGCATCATGGCCGTGACTTAACATCAGGCTTCGGAAGGAGGTAGGAACCACCCACTGATCGTGGCCAGCTTTGGATTTCCTTACCAGCAAACCGTCTTGGATTCGGAACATTTTTGGACATTTCATCAACACTCTTAGGTCCTCTTTCCCAATGTAATCGGTATCCGTCAGGGGAAAGTTCTCAGGGTCCTCAAGGTGTTGGTAAAACTTACCAATAATTGGATCCCCCTTCTGAGCTGTAATTAAATCAGCAACAGGGGTCTCCTTACTCCATTGTGCAGTTGAAAGATCATTGTGAGCACTTGTCTGGGACCTAGTGATAGCGGTGACCTGGATTTCCCCCAACAGGGACTCTATTTCTATTAGATCCCCTTGGATGGCCCCGATTTTGGCCAGCTGATCCGCTAAGTCATTTCCAGTTTTGTCTGGTCCCTCTACTTTGGAATGACCCTTGATCTTTTTCCAGTAGATGGTCATCCCATTCGATGTGACCAGATCATCAATGTTTTGGATTAACTTCCCATGTTTCAGGGGTTTGTTATTAGCGCATAACATGCCTCTGGTTTTCCAATTAACCAGGTGCTCCACGAACCCGTTCCGTACATAATCCGAATCGGTGATTATGACCAGTTCGTGGAGTTGATGTTGGACAGCAGTGAGGATGGCCTGATGCACAGCCATCAATTCTGCCACCTGACTACTTCGGGGACCAATTTTGTATCCAGCGGAGGGTTCGGGGAACTCCTTCACCCATGCATTCCCTACGCCAGCCACCAGTTCTTTCTCCCCGTCGTTGTCAACATGGTAAGAGCATCCATCCACATAGACAGTGGGCATTCCCTCACACTTGTCCTCTTCAAAAACTTTGTGTGGGGAATTAAGGTATGCCTCCGTGTTGTCCTTGATTTTTAGACTTTCGTCCTCGAGACAGTTTTCTCTGGCACAATCATGCAAGTCAGTCAGACCTTGCGCGAGGGGACTCTTCTTGTTTTGGCCATATCTGACCTCCACAGGAAAACCTTGCATTGACAGAATCCAGGAAGTAATTCGGGAATTACTCACATTTCCGGCCCGGATTCTGTCACTTTGGAGATATTGCAGAGGCTGGTGTGGAGTCTCCACTATGATGTGTTCCCCATGGATAAACGGGCGGTAATTCTTCAATGCCCACACCGTTGCCAGGAGTGCCTTCTCACAATCGTTGAATTTTTCCTCCACAGAGGATAAAGTTTTGCTCGCGTAGGAGATTACTTTATTGACCTTGTCATGCTTTTGGTATAATACTGCCGTCAAGCACGTATTAGAGAACCCCGTCTCCAGGAAGAACTCCTTGTTTCTGACAGGGTAAGCTAGGCAAGGCGCTTGTGAGAGGCGTCTTTTGAGTTGTCTTACCGCCTCGGCTTGTTCTGGACCCCATTCCCACTTGACCCCCCCTTCAGGAGATGAATCAGGGGTCTGGTGATCTCTGCGTAGCCCTCAATGAACTTTCTGCTGTAATTAGTCAGTCCAAGGAGGCTCCTTAGTTCCCGCAGAGTTGTGGGGTCTTTCAGTTTCTGAAGTGCTTCCACTTTCTTTCCCTGGGGACAGAGACCCTGAGGAGTAATCTCATGCCCCAAGAAATTAACACGGGTTCTACACCACTGTGCTTTCTGAAAGGAAAGTTTTGCTCCGGCGCCCCTCAACTGGGTCAGAACATAACGGATCTCCGCTATGTGATCCTCCACAGATGAACTTTTGATGAGGACATCATCTACATAAGCCAGGTTACCCCTTGCACCCAGGTCGGGCATGGCCTTGTGTAGGAAAATGTTGAATTCATTGCCGGAGTTGAGGTATCCGAAGGGAGTCCGGGTCCATGTGTACTGCTGGCCCCCAAAGGTAAAAGCCAGCTTGTATTGGTCCTCCCTACTGACAGGCACAGTCCAGTATCCATTGGTCAGGTCTATTGCAGTGAATACCTGTGACCCCTGGATCTGGGCCAGCCCTTGGTCAATGTAGGGCAGAGGCCATCGGGAAGTATGGACCCGTTTGTTGAGCTCCCTAAGGTCGGCGCAGATTCTCCACTGGCCGTTTGGCTTCAATATTCCCAGCACCGGATTATTGAAAGTGCTGTGGACTGGACGGATTATTCCCCGGGACTCAAGGTTCTTAATTATTTCAGTAAGGGACTCCATGGATGCGAGAGGCAAACGATATTGCTTCACAAACACTGGAGTCATTCCAGGGTCCGTGGGAATTGTTGTGGTGTGGATGTCGGTGCGACCACAGTCATATGAGTCTACCGCAAAGAGATCTTGGAAATCCATGAAAACTTGTTTCAACTTTTGTTCTGTTCCAGAGTCACACAGGCATCAGCTAGGTTGACTCTCTCTTCCACCTGCCTGAAGCCTGGAAATACTTCTGGTTTGGCTATCTCAGCGGCCTCCTCCAGCTGGGTGGAGAAGTCCCTGGTCATAGTGCTGATTTGGACTGGAAGCCTCAGGTGGGAAAGGCAACCCTCATGGACCTGGAAAATCACCTCATCCCTCCTGAAGTCACAAGTCACATCTTCCTTAACATAAGGGCAGGAAGTGGACACCAGGAAGTTCCCCCCATGCCGGGTGAAAATCCTGTCTGGTGTTGAATTGTCACCACTGTCACTGTCAAAACAGTCCTTGGGGATTGGTCCGAACAGTTCATTTCCTAAATCAATGGAAAAATGTCGGTCATCAACCGCCATTCCAATAATGGTGCCTGCAGCTAGAGTAATACTCTTTAAGTCGCTGTTATCCACCTCTATTGGAATGGTGTCATGTTCTATGTTGACTAATGGTGTTGGGTTTACCCCCAACCCTCGCAGTTGGAGAGAAGCATTTAGATGTATATAAGAATCAGGGTTTTGCAATTTTTGTCCTCTTTTAACTTTCACTTCCAGGGAGAATTGTCGGGTCCTTTCTGGGATGGTGACTTCCTCTTTGATCTGAATTTCAACTGCATAAGGTAGCAATTGAGCTGACCTAAATGCTTTTTCTGGATCATCAAAGCCCATGGGATTATCCGCTAATCGGGACCAAGCTTTGAAGTTTATTAGGTCCAAACTAATGGAAAAGCGATTGAGAATGTCACTGCCTAAGTAAAAGGCGGCAGTGACGTCTTGCACGGCCCAACAATTATGGACTATGCTCTTGTTGCCAATGGAGATTTTGAGCATACACCTGCTTGGCAGGAGATGTTTGGAATTAGGTGCTTCCAGGTCCATTTCCCATTTGTCTATCAGTTTGAATGTGGGAATGGCTGGAGCTTTTGGGAGTTGGCGGAACATGGCTTCGCTGATGAAGCTCTTACCGTTGTTCACACACACTCGAGCGAGAACAGAGTCCTTCCCATCATTTAACTGGACAGGGATGAACAACTGCTCTCCAATTTGCTGAATATCAGCCAGGCTCTGAGCTGATTTCACATCTTTCTGGACGATAGGAGTGGGAGTTTCTGATTGTGGATTAGTAAAGAATTTCAGGGTGTTTCCTTCCAGTGTGGAATACCACCTTAAACTGGAAGGAAGGTTGATTTTCAGAAATAGAGAGGACCCCCCATCACCAGTCTGTTGTCCTACTGCTATTACTGTCACGTCTGGAGTTTGGTTGTTCTGGAAGTGAAATTCTACTTGGTCAGATTTTTGTTCAACCATGTGGCAGGTGCCATTTAAACTAACATGGTTGACACTCTGTTTTAATTTTATTGCTCGACTATTCTGGGTCCAGAGGACCTTGTTTACACAATCTATTAGGGGTGACAACCTTCTCAGGAGGTCATTCCCTAGTAAACAAGGGGTGCCCTCTGGAGTCACTACTATGACCGGGTGTTTCACCTTGTGTCGCCCAATTTTAATGTCCAAGTCTGCAGTCCCCTCGACAGGAATTTCCTTCCTGTCAAAGTTCTGCAGTTGTCCAGGAAGAGAGGCGAGAGGAATACGGTAATTCTCCCCCTTTCCTGCATTTAGTTCGTCAAAGACCCTTTTGGACAGAAGGGTAGCTTGTGATCCAGTGTCCACCAGTGCCAAAATTGTACCCTGCCCCTGTACTTGTACCGGGGCATAGTATCTTCCCTCCTTCTCCTCAAGGGGGCACAGATAATGCACATTTTTGGACAACTGGTGGGCTAACTTTCTGGTTTTGGACATTGCTAGAGAAGAGATTTGGGCAACTTTCTGTGGAGAGCCTGGGGAATCTGAAAGAAAAAGTTGGAAACTGGAGATCAGAGCCATTGTGGGTTCCCCTGGTTCCGGTTCTGGGCCGCCCCCCCCTTTTTGGAGGCAGTCACCAGGATGGGTTTGAACCAGGGGATTTTGGTATCGTGGGTTCAGTGGATGAGATGATGGGCGGCGGTAGCTCAGTCTCCATATCTCCGCAGTCTGAATTGGCATCCCTTGGGACCCATTTTTCTTTGGGAGGAGTTCCCCCATCTCTGAAGGAGAAGATCCTTTTCCCAGGATCTTCTGAGGATACCTCTCCCTCAAATTGGAAGATCCGTACCTCTTCCACAAAGTGGGTCTGTTTGGGTCCTTTGTTTCTCTTACCCCCCCTCTGCTCCTTGGGAGGCAGGCTTTCAGGGGTAGGAGATTTTGTTTCCGGTTCCTGGTTTTCCAGGGGCTGTTTACAAGTTGGGAAGGAAGCTTCCTCCAAGGCTTTACACCCCCCTTCCCCTTGTGCCTCCTCCCTGGGAACCGGTGGGTTATCGGGGTGCTGCCCCCGTCATTGTTCTGGAGCACCAGGTCCAGAGTTTGGGGCATTCTGCGGTGGCATGCTCATCTGAGGGTTCTGTTGAGCCCTCAGTATGTGACCCAGATCCTGTGCCATATTTTGGACCTGGCGCTCTAACTGGGAAACCCGCTCAGGCTGATACGGGGCTCTAATTTCTCCCCTGGGCTGATCCCGGGAAGGGTAGCTATCCCTTCTCTGGTAGTACCCCTGGTTGGGAAGATTTTGGTACCCCTCCACCCGTGGCCTCCCCTCTCCCGGATTAGGTTGTCTGGGCTCAGGGAATTGGGGAAAGAAGGATGGATGATTTTGGGGCGGGAAATTGGGTGGATACCTAGGGAAAAAGTTCTGCCCAGGATTTGGAGAATTTCTGCCCTCCTGTGGGAAGTTGGGAGGGAAGTTCCCTGGGTTAGGTGCTTGGCCGGATCCCCCCCCTTGGGCTGGAGGAGTCCACACATAACCCAGGATGGGTCGGTTTCCCTTGTAGCGGGGACTTACATAGTCAGGGGAGCGGGGGACCCCATTTGTGGGACTACCTCCTCGACTCCCTGTCTGTGACTGGCCCGAGGGCCTTCTGGGCTGTGAATTATTTGGTGCAGGCAGGTTTTTAGGCCCCCCCATCTCCAAATCTAAAACGGGGGCAACCTTTACCTCTGCCACCTTGGCAGCAGCAGGGGTGCTGTTGGTTTTGGGGTTTTTCGGCGCGTTATTTTTATTTTCGATAGGCTTCTGCACCTCATAGATCTGGGTAGCCTGTTCAATGACCCAGTCTAAAGATCTTTTCTCATGAAAATCTCTCACGAGTTGGGTCATTATATATTTAGGGAGAGCATGGAAAAATGTATTGACAAACTCTTTGCTGTCTGTGCGCACCCTTCTGGTGGTCTGCGCAAAAGCACACTTTAATTCTTGCACAATCTCTTGTGGGGCCTGATCCTCCCCACATTGCAAATTGTAGGCTGCCTTGCGAGCCTCTGGAGGATTTCTGTGAACAGAAAAATGTTTCAAGATGGCCGCCTTATAGGTGGACCATCTTAAATGATTTTGGTCCTCCAGCCCCGCAAAGAAACTGGAGTATTCTGGGGAGAATGTCCATTTGACGTACTGGATGCAGCTACTGCTGTCCTTCAAATGGAAAGTCTCCATCATTTGCTCATAGAGCTCCAAGTGTTCCCAAATGGAATACTTGGCGTTCTTATGATAAGGCGTGATGACACTCCTTATTGCCTTTATTTGCTTCAATGGGTCCTTAAGCAAGGCCCTTTTTGCCTTATTGGCCTTTTTGGTTCGGGTAACCCTGGTCCATTCATCCTCTGACTCAGAGGCACTGCTCCCAGAGGTTCCTGTCTGCTCTTCCAGGTTTTCCCGGATTCTGCGAGCCAAGGAATGGCTGGCAGAATGTGGGGACCTGGTCTCCTGTGTCCTGCGCAGTTCAGAGGAGTCTTCAGATTCCTCCTTGCTGCCAGGATTTGATGGGTACCCCCCCCACTGACCTAAATGGGCAGAATTTTTCAGGATGCCCTTAATGGGCCTACTCTCCTGGGGTTCCCCACTAAATTGCACCGTGCTTGGGTGCCCATACCCGGATGCCCGCCCCTCCATTTCTGGGAGGTACGGCCTATGAGCCCCATACTTCTGGTTGGATAGTAATCTGCCAACCCCGTGGCCCTGGGCTCATGTGCGCGAGGGGACATGGGGGTGGCAGAGTCCAGGGACTGAGAGATATGAAGGCCTCTGGTACTAGGGCTCCTGAGGTTATGCTCAGGAGTCTCCCTCTCCCAGCGAACCTGGTCTCTATCTGCCCCTGCTCCCTGTTGCAATGCAAGAGCCTGCGCTTTCAGTTCCTCAGTTAAGGCCTTACTCGACTCTATCAGTCTCTCCTGCATCGCTACCTGTTGCTGGAGCCTATCATTGTGCTGACAGAGAGCCTCATTTTCTCTCTGTGCCTCCTGATTGGTCCTGGAGTACTGGGCCAGTCTTTGCTGCAGGAGGGTTACCTCCTGAGTCCCTTCCCTACTGGCCTGCTCCTTTCTTGCCAGAGCCTCCTCCACCCTCCTGGTGTGCTCTAACAAGTTCTGGTGTTCTTTTTGGATGTCACCCAGTCCCTGGAGGGCCAGGTGATTTTCTTCCATTTTCCTATTTAAGTGGCAGACTTCCTGGCCTAAGGTATCCCTTTCCTGACTAAGAGCCTGCATCTGTGCCGCCAGGTCATCCCTTTGCCTTTGGAAGGCACCAGCTTTCTGGTGCTCCTGATCAAACTCTGCCTGGGTATCCAGGTCTTTCAGAATCAATTTATTGCTTTCCTCTTTCTCTCTGTCTAATTGAATTTGCAGGGTGGCTACCTTTTCTGTGCATGCCCTGTTGAAGTCCAGTTGTTGCTCCAGCTTTTTCTGGCTCTGCAGAAGGGAGTCCAACCCTTCTTGGTACTCCTTCTGCAAGGCCAGAAATCTGGTATCCTGATCAGCCTTCTCCTGTTGCAGTCTATACATGTCCTCTTTTATTTTACTGATATACTGCCTACTATCATTTTCTGACTCCTGGCTCCCCTGCAGCCTCTGCTCAGAAGAGACCAGGTCAGATTGGACCTTCTCTAACGCCATCTGTCGCTTATTCGCCAGATCTTGGCTTTCAGTACATTTATCCTGCATGTCTCCCATATATAGGTACAGGTATGCCGCTATCCTGGCAATCTTATTGTGTTCATCTTTGGCTTTAGGAGCCATATATAGTTCACTCAGGGCCACATGTAATGGACCCTGATCTCTCCATGTGTCTGACCCTGTTTCAGTGACCTGTTGCGTGATGGCCTGCAACCAGACCGTTTGGTCCTGGTGAGTCCACTCACCTCTCACAAATAGCTTATGTAAGAGGTGCTCCCTCGCTATTTTCATGTCTACCAAGGTCGTCATTCTAGAGATTGATCTCTGTCCTGACTTACAGAAATTAGTATTTTATTTTTGCAAAACAGACCTTTTCCTTAGAGTGTCCCTTTGAAGAGTGCTTTACAGCGTAAAACAGCGTGGTGATCCGACCGGATGTATGTATCCCGTCAGTTAGCACACTGTATTAAGCTGCACAAGTGATAGATCTAACCCAGACGTCCGGCTCGAGCCCCCACTTTGTAAGAAGATTCAATCCAGCACTACAGCCAAGTCAATGCCTAGCCTGGGATACTGAATGAAAAACCCTTATTGATATATCTTTATGTCCAGGTTCATATTCTGGATGACAACCCCTGTATAACACCCCTCTCTTAGAATCCCTCTGACCCCACTGAGCCAAGAAGTAGATCTGTTTTGCAAGTTTAAAAGGTTTATTTGAGAATGTAAACAATATATATATATCACACTTTTATAATGGATTAATAATTGAATATCAAACTTAATCTGAGCAGTAATCAATAATGGATAGTCTGGCACTAGCACACTTCTTTATAATCAATGATGAGTGGGTATAGGATGGATAAAATAGCAACAATACGTTTATGGTTTCAAATAGATGCAATGTGGAATGAAAATGCAGTACAGAAAATAACTTGATAGGATTTCAGCAAAAGACAATGTAATCACTTTCTTGGACAATTCACCCCCCTCCCCTATGCAATGTAAGACATGGAAGTAGATGGAAAGAGGGGCACACAGTTCTCAGGAATGCAATCAAATAGAATTCAGTTCAATTCCCCCCCAGCAGCTTATACAACAGATAGGAGTTTTGAAACACAGGCAAAATGCTTTGAATATGGTGACAATGAGGTGAGAAATATGCTGAAAATGCTTTTAATTCCCTTTAGGAGGTTCAGGGTGAGTGAGAGATACTAGGGATGAGTTCAGGCTCAGTTTAGCAATGATTCAGAGATGGTGATTAAGAGGCAAATGAATTTTTGGCAAAGGAAAGCAAGGAAGCTGCTGTTTTCACACGTGGCTGGATTTTTAACCAAATCGCGAATCGCGGCAAAATTCGCGAATGCGTGAATCGCGATTACGGCAAAGTTTCTAGCCCAAACGGTTCCAAAGATATGAACGATTTTGTAAAGGTCGTTTTTCGAATTTAAAGTAACTCAAATTGACAGGTGACAGCTTTTAAAAATGACAGGTGACAGCTATGCGGCTGCAGAATTGACAAGTGACAGTTAGGAGGCAGTTCTACTTAGATTAAATAGATTGAATTCTATCACTGGAAACTAAGAGATTTGGTTTCACACCGTCCTAGCTGTACTCACAATGTATTTGGAAGGTCTAGGTCTCACAGATCGGGTCAAGATGGCTTCGGTTCTGGTTTCGCCCCGGACGGTCTCTGCACACAGCGTCTGGTCTCTGCTCTGCTGGTCTGGTCTGACACTACTCCTGGCCCGGCTCCTGGATCTCTGGGTACAGCGTCTGTGCACAGCTCCTGGATCTTTCTGCACAGCTTTCTCTGGACACAGCGCTGATCTGCACGGCTCCTGGATGCTGCTACCGCTGTCAGGTTTGCTGGATGCTGAGGCCTGCTGAGAAGAGTTCTCAGTTTGTGGGTTTAGGCCCTTGCTTTGAGTTCTGAATCAAGTTCTTTGGAGTTTTAAAGTCTACGTTTTGGATCTGGTATCTTCTGGATGTTGTGTGGTCCGGCAGAGCGCGTTGCAGCAACTGGATTTGAATGTCTCTACCTGTCCCAGCAGTCTCTTTTTATGTGTTTTGAAAGTGGGTGTGTGCCTGGGCCTAGCTAAGCCTGCCCCTTTCTACTTGTCATTGGCCCAATTCTCCCCTCTCCCATGATTGGGGGAAGGAAATGTGAGTCAGAGTGATGCTGTAGGTTTTATGGGTCAGAGGATTCTCCCCTGGTCAGTTTGCCCACAAATCTATATTTGATTCAAATACATATTGCACAGATACACAGTTGTTTAAAATTACATGCACCCATCACATATCACATGAGGTATACTCTGTTCAAACTCTGCTCTTCCTGGGGGCTTGCATTCAGAAATGGCAACATTTTGCACTTTTTAACTGGTTTTGCAATATCGGACATTTACCCAAATGTACACACATGTGCGCAAGGAGTGTGGACATTAATTGATGAAGTGTCAGATTTTTAACATGCAGACATTTGGAGTGAGACCCTATTTTCCACTAGCAACCCCCAAGATCATACCACCAGGTCCTAAAACCTCTTAAAATGTGGGCAGAAAAATCACAAGAATTATGGTATCATTTAGATAATTTTGACAAGTCCGCACCATGAGTTATACATCTTTCTTAAAATCATATTCTGGCCAACAGGGATGTGTCTTCCCAGGTCACATGGTGGAGAAACCAGTCTATCCACTTTCTTTAAGCTCAGCCTCCTCAGAGGGGCTGCCCCTCCCCGTTTCTGCCAAGAGGAAGCCACTTTACGACCTCCCCTATAAACCATCTGCCTGAGTCAAGGAAGGGCTTTGTTCAAAAGGAAGCCATTTACGACCACCCTAATAAACCATCTGCCTGGGCCCAGGACAGGCCTTTGTTCAACTCCCTGTAGCTGCTCCACCCCTAATCTAATCAGAGAGGTGACAACTCCTTTTGGCAAGAGGAAGAGTGGCTGAGCAGGTTTTAACTCCTGTGGGGGTAGATGTCAGGCAGAATTCAGTTTCATTAAGCCAGGTTTCAGATAAAATGTCACTTTTTGTCCCCCAGTTTAAATCACTTACGATTTGTACATACACATTAAATAATTACTTCCTCCAAGTCATTTCAGAGTATAGTTTTACATTGTATCCACCTCTTAGCAAGTCCTTCCTTGGTCTGGTTTTGTTTCATTTGTTCAGTTTTACACACAAGTCTGGTGGTTTTAAAACGCCGGCTTTCTGATAGTGGTGAGTACTGGTAATGCAACCATTTTTGGGATTTAAGAAAATGAATTCCCCACAGTTCTAGGTTGCTTTTGGCAATCAGCATTGCCATTTCCAATGGTTTCAGGCTACTGTGTGGGTAGCCCAATGGTGGTTTTAGGCAGTGCCCTCCTGGGCTCACAACATAGGCAAAAATGGGTGGCAGCCTATTCTTCATGCATTTCCCTGTGCATTTTCTGGGAAGTTCTGGCCATCATGATGTTTTCCATACCAGTACTGCACAGTTTTCCTATTCTGGCGTACATGTGGGCTTCTTGGCCATCTTGGATTTTCTAAGCCCACAGCACCCAATGTTGCAGCATGATAGCTCAAACGTGGGTCAGGACACCCAACACAACACACAAGCCTTGGAATGAAGACAACATGGAGCAACCCAGGTTCAATCCCCTGGTCAGCGCTTAAAAACCTCTCATGCATGTTATAAATAACCAATTATAATTATTATAATGGCAGGGACCGGAGACCCTGGTACCCCGTAACTTCTGTTGATGAGGGGGTCCACAGGCCAGAACCATGCACTGAACCCAGTCCCTCCAGCGTAGTGAAATAAAAATAAAACATAAAAAATTGGAGCAAGAGGGAAGCACGCAAACGCGATCTCGAAGTCGTGGCCAGCGCAATCTGGGAGCAGCGAAGGGGACACTATGCATAACCCGTGCATCTGTCCATTTGGACCCGTTACATAGAAACTGCTCATTCCACTTTCCCCCCCCCCCAGAAATTGGTAGAATGAGTCTTGTTTTTGTTTTTTGGCATAAAAAGGCCGCAGATTTATTTTCCACAACAAAATAAAAAACCACACATCACACATTAGTGGAAATAATTCTGAAGATGCGGCGACTGCTCCGTGTCCAACCATCTGCTTCCCCCTTTCTTTCACAAAGTCCAGTAAAGGCCCAACTCTCCCAACCCCTTCCGCCTGAGCCTCGCCTGTTCCTGGGTGGGGAGAGTGCCGTTTCCTTGGGGGAAGCTGAGCCCTTGTTGTTCCCCCAGACGCCCCTGCCGCTTAGGCTCCCAAGGGGCGCTGGTCTGAGAAGAGCAAAGACCCTTTCGGCTTTCTCCTGGCTCATCCGGAGTCTGTCTCTTGTGTTTGGTCACCCAAACACCGCCACACGCCTCGTCGTCCTGCGACGTCAACGACCAGGTTTGTCTGTTCCTTGCCCTATTGTAGGGTGGGTGGGTTGGAAAACTAAATCCTCTTCATGGTCCTTGCGGGGCGGGCGTCCTTCTGCCAAGGCTGGATGGAAGCTGCCTGCAGTAAGGAGCCCGCCCGCTATAAAGGGGGTAACTCCGCCCCCTTCCATTGTAGCCCTTCGTGGGCTTTCCTGTTTTATGCCGCGCTTTTCAGCGGCGCCTACCCTTCGACCGAGGGGAAAGGGAGAGGATAGGAAGAGGACACTGCCCGGGTTATCGGGGTCCCTCCTCCATTTTCCTTTGGTTTTGTTCGTCGTCACTGGCATGCCCCGGGAGGACTGTGGCAGTGCTGGCATATCTAACCTCTTTTTCCGGCCCCACAGGTAGGGTTGAAATAGGGTGCGTGACTCACGCTGCTCCCAAACCAAACACGGCCTTCGCTGCATATACAGCAAATTAATAAAGAGTGTACTCCCGCCTGAGGGAGACTGCGAGGGCCGCCTCCACCAGCAATGCTATACTCCTGCATCAGGAGGAAGTGAGCGGCAGGGCCCACCACAACAAAAACGAGCGGAGTGCTGCCCTGAGGAGTATGCACTGCAGAGAGAAGAAAAAAAGGAATGAACAATTTTCAAATGTCTCCTCCCTGGGGAGTGAAGTGGCTCAGTGCTGTGCTGCACAGAGCCGCAGGGACCAATTAACTTCTCTTGCCTGTGGGAGATGAAGGGATGGCATGGAACGCCGCCGCTATCAGCAAGTTAGCTCCTGCCTGGGGGAGGGATGCAGGGAGGCCTGCTGAATCCCCCACCAATGCAAGTGAAGTGGAAAAAAACACTTCTTACCACCTGCAAGAGGGCGAACACGGCTTGCTCACTGCCAGCATGGGTAAAGACCCATAAATCTCCCACCTAGGGGGGGATGCTGCCCGTGCCGCCAACCAAGGAAAGTGAAAAAAGATCTCCTGCAGAGATTAGTGGCCCAAGTCACCACATGACTGTTGAGCACTCTTCCTGGGAGGGCAAGTAGCCCAAGCCACCACTATGATTTGGGTACTCCTGTCTCGGGGAGAGCAGGCGGCCCAATGCCGCCACATGGACATTGCATACTCCTGTGTGGGGAGAGCAAGCAACACATGCCGCCACATGAACATTATGTACTACTGCCTGGGAGAAAGCAGGCAGCCCATGCTGCCACAAGGCCATTAGGTACTCCTGCCTTGGGGAGGACTGGGGGATCATGCTGCCACAAGGATGTTTGGTACTCCTGTCTGGGGGAGAACTGGCAGCACATGCTGCAACAGTGCTACAGGCCCCACACAGAGGACCCTGGGCCACTTGACATTCGAAGTAGGCACTCCCATCAGGGAAAGGACTGGGGGGAGAAGTGTGGCTCGGCAAGACCCAACGCCACTGTGGCTTTTGCAGGAAGCTAACACTGTGATCCTTCCTATCCTTGCGGCCAACGGGCCAGGAGCAGGTCATGCATTGGGGCATGTCCCCAACACTCAATGGGAGAAGAGTGGCACAGCAAGAACCGTTGCCGCAGTGACTCTACCTCCGAGCCCGAGGGAACACTCCCGCCTGGAAGGGAGTCAGCAAATGGCACGACATGGACCACTGCCCATTCTGCACCCCATCATCACGATGGTGAGCTTCCCCCCAGAAGGGAGCCTGCAGATGGCATGACATGGACTGCTGCCCATCCTGCACCCAAGAACCACAAGTCTCTGCCACGATGCTGGCATGAAGCAGGGGTATGTCCCCACCACCACCAATACCCAAGAGTGGTGCAGCAAGCTCTGCCACCACAGTGGGCGTACAACTGCGGCGAGCCAGAAAGAACTCAAGCATTTAGGATGACCACAAGTGGAGAACAGTCTCAGCCAAGCTGTGGCTCTCTCCGATGAGAGTACTTGTGAGGCCAGGCAGAAGGCAAGCCAGGAAGAACTCTTGATTGGGGGAGCATGGCCACAGTGCGGCCGTTTTTGCTGCTGTAGCAACACAAGTACAATCTGACAAGCAGATGGAAGACCTGGGCACTGCGCAGCCTCGGTCACTGCACACATTGACTCCAGCTGAAGGAACCTCAACAGGAAGGGGCTGCCACCACATTGGTAGCAAGGAAGAACTCCCGGCTGAAGTGTGAACTTCAGTGGTCCCTAACCTGGTCAGCAACACAAGGAGAATGTCCTCCCCTTGCCCCTATCCGCATGGGGGAAAAGGGGCCCAAAAGATTCCAGACTATGGCCCAAAAGACTGCCGTTACTATGTAGGAATCCCTGCCCGTGCCTTGGTGTGGCCTCCTTTTATTACACACACACACACACACACACACATGGATCATCACGTGACAATGGCGATTGCCCACGTCACAACATCCCATCAAACCTCCCCCTAAACAACTGTGAAAAAGCAACAACAGATAAAAGATATGTCATGGAGTCAGCAGCACATGTTATTCCAGCTCATCATTTTTGAGTCTCTCAGGGGGTTGCCACTCCTCCTTTCTGGAACACCAGAGCCACCATCTTGGCCCTCCAGCTCAAGCCACTCATGGCAGGGTCCATCAGGCCGGATGGGTGGCTCTGCTCCCTCTTAGCTGGGAGCTTCTGTGCCTTCTTCCTCATATGACGTTGGGGACAGTGGCACCTGTCGAGGCAAACCAGAGTTCCTTGTCACTGACTCACGTCCTCGCTGTGTGGTGACCATCGAATCATTCCTCCTCACTACTGTCCACAGTGTGGTTGTATGTGGAAGGCATAACTTGTGGGTGGGGTTCCTTGTTCTCACCAACACTAAGTCATCGACCTCCACTGGGCTGCCGCCCAGCCTTCTTCTGACACTCTCTCCTGTTGGCATGCTTCTGCTGTTTGCTCCACCTTCCCGGATCTGGTTCCGCCATCCTCCAGAACTGGTGTTCGGGAATGAGGGATGCAACCTTTCACTCTAAGAAAGCCTCGGCCGGAGACATTCCCATAGATGCATGCGGTGTCATCCGGTGTGCCATCAGAAATTATGTGAGGGCAAGGCCAATGGGTTGTTCCTTGTCGACCGTGATCTGGAACCCCTTGTTTAGCTTCCTCATAAATCTTTCCACATCACCATTGGTTTTTGAGCACTGGAATTACCTCTTTAGCAGCTGTCGACTCGACAAACTGAATGCAGGGGTACCTTGAGAATGTATCAAGCACCACTATGAAGTGCTCAGACTGCAAACACTCAGTGCCTTCCAAGGTACCATAGCCCTAACCGGTGACTCGATTGACGGCTCCTTGCCCTCCGGTCTTGATGCTTGGCACCAGGTGCACCTGGCCAGGGCCTCGCCCACCTTCCGTTTCATGTCGAGGAACCCAACCTTTTCCGGGAGTCAAGCATTGGTCTTGCTGCCGCCTTGGTGCCTGACATGTGCCAACACTAGTATTTTCTCCTGTACTGCCAGAGGGATAACCAGCTGAGTCCCCTGAAGCAGGACCCCTTCATGCCCTATGGATAGCTCTGGTCGAACCCTCCATAGGTCCTAAAGAAACACTTGGGCTTCGGGTGTACGGTGCTGTGTTGCAGACAGAAAGGACTTCCATCAGCCGGCCTGTTGCTGGCCCATGAGATCCTGCAGACCTGAGTCGCACCTGGTGGCCTCAGCGATGACATCCAGGGACAAAGTGTTGGGGACTCCTGCCCTCGTTATCATAGCAACTAATGCTTTGGTGCTGTTCATCCTTGTGTGCTCCTGGGTCGCCCTCGCCCATGGGGTATCGTGACAGATAGTCTGTGGGGTTGTCCACCCCAACCCTGAACCACAAGGTGACTCCATACTCTTGCAGTTGGAATAGCCATCGTTCCGGGAATATCAGAGGCCTCAGGGCCAACCCCAACATGATTGGGACGAGGGTTTTGTGGTCATTGTAGACTTTTACAGGGTGGCCAAATATGTAGAGGTGAAAGTGTCTACAGCCCAACAACACCGCCAATGCTTCCCGCTCGATCTGAGAGTAGCAGCATTCAGTATCTGAAAGGGCCTTGAAAGCATACGGCATTGGCTGCCTTACCCCTTGGTCGTTGACCTGCAAGCGCACAGCCCGAGCCCAAAGGGGCTGGCATCCATGATTGTCTCCATTGCGCGGGCAGGGTCGAAATAGGCCATTGCATTGTTAGTAATTAGGGCATCTTTCACCTCTCAAAATGCCTTGTCCTACGGCTGAACCCACCTCCACTAATGATCCCGCTTGGTGAGCATCCATAGGGGCTCCGTGATTGTTGTCAGGTTGGGTATGAAACACCCACAAAAGTTCACCATCCCTAGGAAGCTTTGCACCGCCAAGGGCGCCTCCAGGGGGGAACGCCAGTTTGATGTTGGTCACTTTCTTAGGGTCTGGGGACAGTCCTCCATCATGGAAGATAAAGCCAAAGAAATACATTTTCGGTTGCATGAATTTGCACTTGCGTTTGTTCAGTGTCAGGCCGTGATAGGCAAGGTGGGTCAGGACTGCCACAATTCGCAGAAGGTGATTGTTATGAGATTTTGAGAAGACGAGTAAATCGTCGCTGACATTCAGGACTCTTGCAAGCCTTGCCAGCGTGCCCCTGAGGGTGTGATGGAACACCTATGCCAGTGAGGACACCCCGAAGCTCAGTCTCTTGTACCTGTAGAGCCTGATGTGGGAAGAAAACGTTATGGCTCTGAAGTCCATGTGTAGGGGCACCTGATGACATCCAGCTCTTAGATCGATGGTGGAAAAGACTTTGGATCCTTACAGGTCAGCAAGAATGTCGTCCAGGGTGGGCATGTGGTGGCGCTCCCTGCAGATGGCCCTGTTTGATAGCTGCATGTCCACGCATATTCAACCTTCTCCGGAGTCTTGGGCTTAGCAGCAACCACGATGAGTGACACCCATGGCGTAGAGCCCACTACCTTTTCGATGATATAAGCCTTCTCCAGCATCCCTAACTCGTCTTTGACATTATGTCGTAAATGTAGTGGAATGCAGCAATGCTGTAAGGCTACCGGCTGCACAGATGTTTTGATATGAAGCCACACCTCTGGGTTCTTTAGACAGCCAACTCCATCGAACCGGTGTGCAAACCTTTCCAGCAAACACTCAGAATCACCCACGTACACCTGGAATCCGAACTACACCAAGCCCAGATCCTATTATGCTGTCGTGCAGGTCAGCAGTGTGTTGTTCGTGATAAGGGTGACATAAAATGTGGTATCCACCGAACCGTTGTCATGTGTTACTGAGGTGCGAAACGCCACATCCAGGGGTAGGAAATAGGAGCCGCCGTAGGTGATTATTTGAATCCTTGGGCGACGCAGAATTGGCAGTGGTGACAACTTCTTGAACTGCGCTGCCCGCATCACATTGACAGATGCCCCAGTGTCGATGAGTACCGGCACGTCATTCCACAGCACCAACACCAGGCACCAGGGCTTAAGAAGCATGCCGACGTCCCCAAGCAGATTGCTGGGACGAAGAATGCTTCCTCAAGGTTGACCGTGCCGTTGAGGCATGGAAGTGACGGCGCTTGGTCAAACTTTCCTTTGGCGTTGCTGGCGCAAGGTAAGTGGTGGCCTCCCAGCTTGTGGGCCTGGCGATGGCGCTCGGCACATTCTTGCAAAATGGTTGGGCTTGCTGCACCTTCCGCAGGACTGCCCGTTGCCGGGCATTCTTGTTCGTGGGATGTTGGAGACCCGCAGCTGATCCATGCTTTTTTCTCACCACCGTCCACTGGGCAACCTGACCTTCTGGCTCCATGTGAGGGTCGTCCCCTCGACTTTGGTTTCCTACTTGCCATTACAGCGTGTACTGTCTCAACACAGCCTGCTTTCGAGGTCTCTTCCATCTGCGCAGCGTGAGATGATGATAGCTCCTGCTCCCGACCCAACTACGAAATCCACTGCAGAGGGACATCGGGTTCCTGCTCTGCTGGATACTGCTGGGCGCGTATCTCATCTGTTTCATCGTTGAGCCGGCACGACATCGCCAGGCGCCGCAGCTGCACGGTATGCATCTAATGACTCCATCAGGTCTTGGTCCTGGTACTGGTGTGTCTGTCGCAAGCTGGAAACTTTCGTATTCACGATTGAATATGCGCCTAAAGTAGGCCTGGAGTGCCGCTTTCACTTCTACATAGGAATTGTTGCCTGGCCATTGGGATTTGAATACCTCATACACCTCACTCCCTACATAGAAAAGGAGCATTGCCTTCATTTTCTGGTCATCAACCTCCCCAGACGTGCCGAAAAACATTTCCAGTCTCTCAACCCACAAGTCCAACCTCGGTCCTAGTGTCGCTGGTGCTCCTCTGACATCAAATGCTGCTACTGCAGCACCTGCAAAGCCCCTCAATGTTCTTGGCATACTCCCTGCACTTCTGAACATGTTCCTGCGTGTGCTACCTATGATGTTTGTGCATTGCGGGTGAGTCCTGACCGGTAGCACCACAATAATAGCCTGTTTCCTATCCCAGGAGGGCCCCTGGTATGATCTGGGTACTGTGTGGGGATCTTGAGGTCACTGGCCTCCCATGATGGTTGGGGAAGTGTTGGGTATCCTTATATCCCATTCCCTGATTCTTCCCTTCTCGCTGTGTTTTTTGGTTCGTTTTTGTTTTTTCTTGGAGGATGCAGAGGTCCTCACTTCACCAGCACTGCCTGTGGTGCAGCAAGTGTCTGTAGCGACACCCCGGGGTGAACCCTCTCTGCTCACTCATGTTGTCACTGCCTCTGCAGTGGGGCTCCCCGCCGCCTCAGAAGGCTACTGCACGCTGTTGGATGACATTGGTCGGGGTGGTGGGCCAGACCGCACCTCGTCGCCATTTGTTATGTTCTCTGAGAGCTTGTGGGCCATTACTACAGAGAAATCCCTGCCTGTGCTTGAGTGGGGTCTCCTTTTACTACACACACACATACACACACATGGGTTATCACCTGACAATGGTGACGCCCCACGTCACAACAGGATGGTGAAGTAAGCTTGAGCAGCACCCGTAAACCCGCGAGTGTCATGAAAGGAGGGAAAGAGGGCACTGGGTGTACATGGTGAACAACATCAAACCCCATCGCTTGAATCACAAATCATTGAACGGGCATGCCGTAGCGAGGAAAGGCCAATGGACAGAGTGGCATTGAGCTCACAAGGCCCAATCCAGGGATGGTTGTTTTATGGTGCCAACTTAAATGGCCAGACAACGTATGTGGGGAGATTTAGATTTATTCAAGAGAGCCCCCAGGTGGGTGCATTCTCCATAACAGCAGGCGATCAACTCCTGACACCGCTCTTGAACTCCTCTGTGTTCGAGAACAGCGTCAGGACTACATCACAACATCTTCCCCCATAGTTGAACAAGAAAAACAGAAGTAACAAATCATAACAACATATTGCAAATGTGCGAGAAAGGAGAAGAAAACAGGGGAGAAAGAACTGGGAGAGGGGGAAGGGAAAAACACAAATTACATGAATAAGCTATAAAAGGATACACTCTGTTTTAACCATGGTCTTCAAATGATCTGCTCGCAGTCCGGATAGTGGGATACCACTGTATGTTCCTTGTTTTCCTGCAAACATGGATAACAGGGAGGATGACTGGTATCTTAATAATACAAATTGTCCTTCTTGAAGTTCTGCAAAATTCTTCTATTCCTCGATGATATTTCCCTTCCATGGTTGATATCCTTACTCCTCTCTGCATCAATATGTGTGTACAGTCTTTGATTTTCACTCCTCTTTTGATCTTCATTGGCATGTGGCAGCTCACTCCGTTCATCACAGTTCTCTGAAATCACCACGTCATCACATGACCATCTCTTTCCATCTTCCAATACCACCAACTTCTCTGATGCTTTCATCACCATCTGTGGTTTTCTAAATCTGGATGAATCTTTCAATATTCTCTTGGGTTCTCTGACGCAGATGCAATCACCTTCCTTAACTGTAATTCTCTTCACATGTTTGTTAATATAGTATTCATTATACTTCCTTTGTCTCTCTTTCACCTTCCTCACAGCATCCTCAATATTTATTCTCCTGTCATGTTTGTTAACCATGATGGCCTCAGCCTATTAGATGCTACTCTCCCTCTCATCATGGTGAAAGGCTCTTCCTCTGTATTAGAATGTGGATTCATTCCATATGCCTTTATGCCTCCTTTAATGTGTCTCTCCAAGGTAATGATAAGGTGAGGTACATTTGTGTTTAATCGCTCTGTATTTTAGAAAAGCTTGCATCTCTTCTTCCATGAATTGAACCCCATTGTCAGAAATTATCTCTTGCGGATCTCCTTCTCTACTAAAAACGTCTTCTAAAAATCTCACTGTTTTCTTTGTGGTAACTGTGTCCTCCATAATTCCCCATTCAACCCACTTTGAGGTGTAATCCAATAGTACCATTATATATATATCTTCTGGGCATCCAGTGTTTCAAAAGGCCCTGTGACATCAATGGCCAATTTTTTCCATACCATGTGTGGAATCTCAACCGGTTGTAACTGTGTGACATTCATTTCTTGCCTTTGTCACTCACTACACATGCCCTACAGTTCTTGACTAACTCCTCAATTTCTTTCCACATTCCCGGCCACCAGTAACTCTCCCTCACTCTCCTCTTTATGAGATTCTTTCCAAGATGACGTTCGTGTGCTAGGTCTATAATTTTCTTCCTTAAAGAAACAGGTGGAATTATGCGGTAACCCCTAAGCACACACATGGGATCCTCTGAAATCTCATACTTGATATGCAGATAATCTTTCAAAGTGTGGTCAAAATGTTTCCATCTTTCTTATTCCACTTGGCGCAGTAGACCTTGCTCCATATCTTCTGCAGACGCTTTGGCCCATTCTTCTCTCCTTATACTTGATTCAATGTCTGCAGTAATGCATCCCATGTCCATCTCGTCACTACACACATCCTCCTGTTCTCCATCATCCCAAGGCAGCCTAGAGAAACAATCTGCCACTATATTAGACTTGCCAGGCATAGACACATTTTCACATTGAATTGCATCACATCTAAAATCCATCAGCGCATTCTGGGAGATACTAAAGGTGGATTCTTGGAATTCAACACATGAATCAATGGTTTGTGATCCCTCTTTAGAACTATTGGAAGGCCCCATATTAAGCCTCTAAAATTTTTGAGAATCCACTTTACTCCAAGCGCTTCCTTCTCTATACTACAATAATTTAGTTCTGCATCCTTCAAAACACGTGAAGCAAAAGCGATTGGACTGTACTACCCTCTTGAACTTGTTCCAAAACTCCGCCCAGCCCAAATTGCTAGCATAACATGAAATTATGTTTCAGGCAGTACTATTAAACATTTTTAATATTGGTGCACTATTAATGCACTTCTTGATACTCTCCAGTTCTTCTTGGCATGCCTCCTGACCATACAAATCTTATTGATTTTTTTCATGAGCTCTATCATGTGCAATGTTTTGTCTGTGAAATGCGGTATGAACTTTGAATAGTACTCAGTTAATCCCAGGAAGCTATGTAACTGGTCCTTTTTTGATGGGGCGGGCATCTTCGATATGGTTTCCACCAGACTTCTCTTTATTTTTTTTTTTTTTTTTTTTTTTTTATTTGAATTTATAAGGCACACAACGGCCGAGGGGCATCGTGGCACTGTTACAGAATAATTGCTTGGTACATACATTCATACATGGAACAATAATACAGAGCATAGTGGTATGAGTCATTGTTGCAGGTTTGTGTGCTTTTATCAGAAAACCAAGGTGGTACATGTATGTTGTACTTGCAGGGCAGAGACAGGCTTAGTTGAACAGGTTATTTTTCTTTGGCTGATCCCCTCAGAATTTATAATGTGGCCTAAGAATGTTACCTCTCATCTTGATTTTGCACCTGTCGATCAAAAGGGTGAAGTCTTTCTCTTGTATGACTTGCAATACTCCTAAGAGTTTGGCATTGTGTTCCTCTTCTGTCATAGTTGCAATTAGAATATCGTCCTGAAAATAGTACACGCCCTCTAGGCCTCTGTAAAGTTGTTGTATCAGCCTTTAGAAAACTACTGCAGCTGATGCCAAACTGAATGGCATGTGCCTATACCTGAAAGCTCCCAATGTAGTAACAAATGATGTTAGATGTTTTGAGTCTTCATCCAGGACTACCTGATGGTATGCTGACGATAGATCAAGGGTAATAAAATATTTAGCAGGCTTCATGGTCGCGGTTTTCAGCATCTCCCCTGTATTTAGCAAAGGGTGCCTGTCAATCCATATATTTGCATTTAAGTCTCGTAGGTCGACACACATTCTTATTGAATTGTCCAGTTTGCGCACTATTACTATTGGGGATAGCCACTGGGAACACTGAATAGGCTCAATAATTTTTTGTTCACATAATTTTGGCAATTCTTTTTGTAATGCATCCCTAGTTCCTATTGGGATGTTTCTCACCATGTGTGCAACAGGTTTGCCTAATATTTTAAAAACAATCCTGTGTTTGAAACCCTTAATCATCCCAATGTTGTCGTTGACTACTTGAGAGAATTTCTTGGCCAAACCTTCATTTGTGTCATATTTCTTAGTTGATACACATAGTATGGTAATTCTCTCTCCCGGATGTATTTTTATTTGGAGTGTTGCTTGTTCCCACCAGCCTACTGCTAGTGATCCATTTTCTGACACATATAACTTGCAGTAGGTTTCTCTTCCTTCAAAGCTTAAATGGACCCACTTGTAGCCAATAATATTGATAGAACTCTTGCCATATCCCGTGGCCCTAACAATGGTGGCCTCCAAATCTTCACAGCACCCATTCAACTCCTTAATGAAAGTTGCCAAGTCTATGATTGCATACGGTGAACCTGTGTCCATCATCACTTGCATGGGTACTTTGTTTATGAACATATATACCCACGGTCCTTTTCTTTCACTTGGAGTGATTGTTAAAATTTAAATGTCCTATTGCTCCCCTCTGGTTCTCACAACTCAGTAAACTACTTGGACCCCCAATCTCTTTGAGAGCTTTGATGTTTGCACTTATAGGAAGATTTATTTCTTTATGCATTCTACTCATTGAATACAAGCCTATTCTTCCTCTTCCTCTACCATTCCTGCACAGTTGTCCGAAATGTCCAATGTTACCACATCTAAAACATTCAGCCGAGAATGCTGGGCAATCCCTGTCAGCATGTATGTGGCTGCCCCGACCCCATTTATAACATCTTCCTTGCATTCTGTTAAATATCTCTCTCTCTTCTAGGTTTTAGTCTTGAAGTGGCTGTGAACATCTTTCTCATCAGGGCCACTAATGCTTCTTCTCCATTTTTATCCTTTTCCAAATGTAAACTTTTGATTTCTGAGGTGTCCTGTTTGTTTTGCACTGCTCTCATAAACCTCTATCCTAATTCCATTTTCCTGGCTATCTCTATCGCCTGTTCTAATGTTGGGTCTTTTGCTTGCCATAGTCTTTGTAGTGTGTAACACTAGCTGATCTCTGAAATATTCCTCCGCCACACCCGTAAACCTGCATGTAGACATTAATCCTCTTAATGCTGCAATATAGGTATCTACTGAGTCCTCTTTATTTTGCTTCCGGGAGAAGAATTGATATCTCTCAAGTACCACATCTGTTTTATTCCCAAAATGTCTTGATAGTCTGTGGAGAGCATTTTCATAACGTCTGTTACTGCTAGTGCTAGCGGAGTCTCCGGAGCCCCATCAACATTGCTTTGATCAGGCAGGGTGCGAAAGATCCTAAGTGCTTCGGCCCCTATACAGTTTCATTATCTGGCTTCCTTCAAGTCATCATTGAATTTTGTACCTCCAATTTCTCTTGGGTATACCTGGAAAGTGTCCACCCATTGTTCCCAGGGTGTGGCATGGTTTCCTGGGTTTTCCAGGAATGGACATGGGGCAGGAATGTTTTGCATGGCCCTGTTTATTATTTGGCAATTATTCTTTGTTGCACAGACTTTGTCTCTGTTTCTGGCTGTCTGTGTTTGAGCTGTATATATTTGTTATGTATCTCTGGTGTTGTGTTTACTTCCATTAAATGCTCAGTGTCTTGTTTTCTGCTGGCGTTAGTTGTTTATATTTCCTTGTTGTGTACGGAGGATTTATTCCATGGATTCCTCTGTTGGCATGTGCCATTATTTAGGACAGTTTTTGTTTTCATTTTTTTGCTGCTGGTTCCTGTCTACTTGTTCCTTTTGTCCCCGTTGGGTAGCGCTGCTGCACTGCTTTTTTTTTAGTCTTTACTGCCATGTCGTTGTGACATCAGAGAGATTGTTTATGATGTATATGTGTTGCTAGGGCAACGCCTTGTAAACCAACAAAATCAACAGCACGTTGGCGACCTTTTATAGGGTTCTTTACTCAGATCTTAATCTTAGCGTTGTGTGCACGCGCCGCATTGCTTTTGAAAGATGCTTCTGATGCGGTACGTCTTTATTATTTTTTTATTTTGTTCTCCTCCCTTCATCTATTCCTTCCCCACTGGTACCTGGGTAGGTGGGGCGCACCTGTGGCCTGTCGAGGTCGGTGATGCTGTGGTGCCTTGTGTGACACTCTTACTAGATGCGTGCAAGCTCATGCTGCCTTCTTCTGGGGGCTGCCGATCCTCATCGCCAATTGTTTATGATGCCAATTTAAATGACCAGACAACTTATGTGGGGAGATTTAGATTTATTCAAGAGAGTCCCCAGGTGCGTGCACTCTCCATAACAGCAGGCGATCAACTCGTGACACTGCTCTCGAACTCCTCTGTGTTCGAGAACGGCATCAGGACTACATCACAACAGTAGTGTGGGCCAGACACCACCCACAAGTCCAGAATCTCTGTAACTCTGCCACTTTACTCCCCAGGGACCCCCACACTCGTCGCCCTCTCGCCGTCTGAAACTGAAACCAAGAAAGGCTACTCCCCCTACTGCCTCTCCGTTATCCTGTCTTAACCCCACCCCACTACCACCACCCTGCACTGCCCCTCCCAACTGGCTGTTCCCAATCTCCCCCCTCGTCTCCTGCTCTCCCTCCTTGACTGTCACGTGCTGCCCTCCACATTAGCCAGCTGGTATTCTCTTGTCTGGTGGGCGTCCCCCACTATGTCAGGAGGCCTCCAAGGCCTTCCTATGGGGAGCGCAGCCCCCTGGCATGTTTGCCGTTATGTCGTGGGAAAGCCCCTGGATCTGGGGAATGGGCAGCAAGACATATTTTGCCAGACCCCCTGTCTTGTGCTGTGTACATGTATATTCTAATTTGTGTGTTGGGGAACAGTTTTGAGGCCATTCAACGAGCAGGCTACTTACTGTCCCCAACCCGAGAAAATAATGTCTTTGCTCTGGCAGTCTATGCACCAGGATTTGCGGTACGCATTTGCGGTACTCAAAGTATTAATAGGTTATGCATTACAATCCTTTGTGAGTGAACTGAGTGACTGATCACTTTTTTATTACATTTGGAGTGTTTGATAATGACATTTGCATTTATTTATAGACTCTCGCATTTTGGGCCTGTATTGCATAATTGAAATTGCAAAACATAGATGCCTCTACATTGTGTTTGAGATTGACACAAAACATATGTGTTTTTGGATGTTCAGTAAAATGCATCTTGGTATAGTGTAATATCGAAAAAAGACTGGTCACATTTTATTGGCGGTCCTGAACCCCTGATGATTAATCGTGTCGCCTTTATAACTTTATACATTACTTCAAGGCTAAAAACAGCGCCATGAACAAACACATCAGCACACAAGATTCCTCGTCATTGTAATTTTCATGAGTGAATGACACGTACAGGTGACCTTCAAATGAATCATTACTGCTCCTTGTTCTGAAGCGGTCTCTGCCCGAGTTTATTGCTTGCCGCAGCTGGAGCTTAGTCTTGTTAACGTGTCATCAAGCTGAACATCCCATGAATTTGCTTTCAATCAAGGACTCTTCCTACTGAATCACCCAGAGCCAACAGTAAACAAGAGGTATTTGCAATATGGTAGATGGCGGCCGGCACGCCAGACATTGAAACACGTGAAGGCGGTTTGCGCACCTCTTACAGCCATGCTACGTTTATGGCCCGGTGTATGGCTATGTTACCGAAGAGAACTCGTTGGAATGATCTACAGCGGGCATGTAATCATCATAAAAACTATAGTGTTCTTTTTAGGTTGGGGTAAACTATTGCAATGGGGTACAGATATGGAGGAAAGGCATATGTGGAGGGACGCACAGGAATGACATATGACACAGGAATGGCATAGAAGGAGGGACAGCAGTCTATAGGTGTTGTTTGGTTATGAGGCCACATATTGACTGCCCATGGCCATGTTAATCCCTATGGCCATTCCCACCCATCCCTGCTTCTCCACGCACACCACTCCTACTCATGGGAACTCCTTGAGCTTGCTTTAATGAAGCCTTGCGCTGTTTTTGGTGTGGGCGCAAAAGCGGGTGGATGCTCGTGAGTGATTGATAGGTGTCGGAAGGTGGGCGCTGCTTGCCCCTCTGTTTAACAGAGGCGGCGGTGCCCCTACATGCATGAGGTGGAGCAAGTCAGAGAAACTACACTAGTGCACACAAATTATTCTGCGTTCACATTGCATACGTTGACTTATTTTCCTTAGCATTGAAATCAGTGGTCAGATGTAGTAAATCCTTGATGTGCAGGTAGCATAAGGCACACATAAGGTAATCCTTTATTTAAAAAAAAGTTATCTTAGCCTGAGGACAGCTAATGGGCAGTAACAGCTGATAATTTCTTTTTATTAGATAGGTATAAAAGTGCAGGACTTATCGAGAGTAGCGAGGAGTGCAAGGGAACTTCAGTGGGGTGTAGGGTTCTCCACCAAGAAACTGATTAGAATAATGACTTAAATGGTGCATTTTACAACACACTTTCTGTGGTAAAAAGATACATAGTTTGCAGTCGGTTTTGTAGGGTAACTCATGAAAAAATCCAATACATGGAAGTCACAAACAATGCACAGGAGCATTTTCCAACACATTTTCATGATGCCTTTCCCCACAATAAATACAAGCATAAAAACATGTTCATGCTTGCTGTACCAATATATGCCATTATTCCTATTTAAGAACATATTTAAGAACATACTCATGTTTGCTGTGCACATAATGCCAGTAAGACTACTACAGCGGTGAGCTGGCACAAAGTAAAAAATCACATTATAAGAAAATATGCCAATGCAGTTTCTCCCAACATAGGGCAGTATCCACAAATAAGAATATACTCCTGCTGGCTTTGGCAGTAAAGATGCACAATATGTAATGTCCAGACTGGCTGCACAAATGTAGGTCAGCATGGCCAAGAAGAACACTTGCTATGTTTGTTTTACACGTTATGCCCACTAAAAAATGCCACACTACATTAAGAAACTATAGCCAAGCTAACCTCAGCAAACTAGTCCAGCCTAGCCACATAATAACACTTATCATGTTTGCTTTACCATTGATGCCAATTAAAAAATGCCTTGCTGCATTAAGAAAATAGAGCCAGGCTTACTGCACCACAGTAGTCCAGTGCAGCACGTTATAACACTATCAGCTTACCATTGATGCCTAGTAAAAATACCATGCCAAATTAAGAAATTCCTCACCTCAGTAGGCCCATCACTCATGCTAGTGTGTAATAACACTTATCATGTTTCTTTACCATTGTTGACCAGTAGAAAAATGACTTGCCATGTTAAGAAAATATATCTAGACCGGCTGCACTAAATTAGGCCAGTCTAGCATGTAATAGCACTTATTATGATCCCTTTACAGTTGATGGCCAGTAAAACGACCGTCAAAGGTATATGTAGAGGTGCACACCTATATTTCTTGATTACAAGAGATTTTTGGAAAATAGACTGAAGAAGATTCAAGGTTCTTTAGGCGCTCCAGGTCTGACCTTGGCTACAAGGTCAAGGATATGAGAGGAGAAAGAGAGTCCCATAAGTTTCAGGGGGCAGGACCTGGGCACACGTGCGGCTAAACAATGCCAAGTTCGGTTCAATCACAATAAATCATGTTCCCTGGACTTAATTATCTTGACCATTGAAGAACTTCCCAAATCCTTGGGCTCAGTTGAGGTTGACCCAGAATCAACCAAAACCGTCTTGGCCTCTTTAATTTCAAAAGAAGAAATTTCACTTTGGAAGACATCAACACGAAATTAGATACTACAAAAGAGAGATAGAATCAGAAAGGAGAGATACTCTTGACTGTAAGTTAGATATTGTTTACACCTGGAAAGAATATTACCAACAGAAAGACACAACAAACAGTGGAAGAACTCTGTTCATAAGGAACAAACGAGTACCACATTCAGAAATGTCGTCCTTTGAAGCATTGAGCGGTGAAACAGAAATTCCTGACTGTGTTCCAGACAGAGAAGGTGGTCAAGACCAAGCCACCCATGGTGACCCATGCGTAGCAGCTTTAGCGAAGGCCATCACACCTTCCTCTTCTATCACTTCTTCCTCTTCTTTTTTAGACCGGGTCCAACAAGAAGAGGCAAGAAGAAAAAATCCCACAAGAAAGGTGAAATTCCCTCCAAAGAAGACCAACTAATCAACATCTCGAGCCATACACAAGCAGAATTCGAACAAGCCACCTTACAAAAAGGGATCTCCTATGTTCCACATTAGAGTAGCTCATTGCTTTCACAGAGAAAATTGATTTCTTTAAACTCACCAGAAAGATAAAACTGAAAGTATTCTTTGATTCAATTTAATCCTCAGACAGAAGGGAAGAAACAGAATTTTTAGAAATCACACCTAAAAGCACATTTATGCCTCCTATCCATAACTCCGTACTAGATGCTTTTCAAAAAACAAGTACTCAAAGATTTCCAGAAACTCAAATTTCAGAATGGTCGAACTTCACACACTGTGAACAACAGGTATTAGCACGACTCTATAACAATCCAGACCTCATCATTAAACCGGCTGATAAGGGCGGTGCCTTGGTTTTATGGGACACAAACAAATTGTTATGCTCACCTGGCTCCCACAGCTGCGGTCCCCACCAATGTGACGTGTAGGGCCGAGATGACGGAATGGACTGGCCCACCTAGCTTCGTTTGCTTGGCCCGTAGGAATCTTCTTCTGAAAATGGAGAAAGGGAATTAACCACCCGTTGAGATGAGCGTAAATCCCCCCACCCCCGCTGTTCTCCCCACAGATCACCTTTGATGTCACCTCTTATAGTCTCACCTGATGGTTTGAAAATATGAGCTCTCCATCCTGCATTGAGCTCAGGGGCGCGTTGATAACCAGTTGCTTCACTGGCTCGAAGGAATTGGTGAGTTCCAGAACAATATTGACTCTGAGATTCCCAGCAAGACGCGGTAAGTATAAAATTCATAAGAGTGCAAATGCCTGACTTTCACTCTTGTCCGATTCCTTGCAGGTTGCAGCTTGACCCTAATGAAGAGTTCCTTGTGGCAACTGGTAGTATTCTGGTAAGAATTTGTATTTTCCAAAACAGTTCGATAAAAGAATGTCAATATGTAACCTGTTGCTTTCTCCCTTATTCAGGCGCTGAGAGAAAGTATGAAGTCTCGGGGAATAATACCTCTGGCGGTAAAATCAGGTAAGACTATTGTGGTGAGGAGGGTTCCCCTTGTTAGTGCCTTTGTTTCACCTTGCTGTCCTTTTGTTTCCCCTTAGGGGCCGGGGTTCGGCGAAGATACAGTGGAAGCTGCGCGACCCGTGAAGAGGAATAGTACCCCCGGTGGTAAAATCAGGTAAGTCTATGGGGGGTAACTAATATTCCTCTGTGTATTCCCTTGGCTCACCTTGCTGTTCTTGTCTTCTCCTTAGGTGCCGGAGTGCGGCGGGAACATGCAGGAGGATGCAGTGGAATGGGAAGATGCTGTGAAGGCCGGTGAGTTCAGCGCGGCGCTGCAGCAGGCGAGGCGACGCGCATAGATAGCTTCTTCCTTCCAGCTCGAAGGCCCGATGGATCAGGAATTCAGGTACGGATCAAAGGTATTGCTCTTGTTCTAACCTTTTCTCCTTCTTTCTCTAGGAGCTCCAAACTCGAGGCGGGCGTGGCAGAAGGCTGGATGCAGACTTGCAGGCATGATGAGCGTTACGCTGCTGGATTCAGAATAATGCGAAGCGTGTGCTGCTCTTCGGGCGTGGTTTAAATAGCCTCCAAAGTAGTCCCAGGTAAGTGTTCCTCCCCAGCCCCGCCCGAGTAAAAAAATAGTCCCTAAGTAAAGTAGTCCCTTCCAAGCCTCTTTTGGCTTGGAGCTCTTGCAGCATGGTCTGCATCAGGTAAGTTTGCAGCATGGTCTGCATCAGGTAAGTTTTAATCTATGAGCCTGCGCCTATGGCGCCAGGACTGACTCTCCATATGAGCCTGGCGCCATAGGCACCAGGACTGGACCCAAATAGCCCCTGGCAGGGGTTGTTGGGCTTGCTTGGGATAACTTGATGCCTGCTTCCGGGGTTGCTGGACTTGGTCTGGGTCACCGGGGGTAGGCATCATGACACACATATAAACTAGAAATTGAAAGTCAACTAGCAGACCAGGATACTTATTTAGAAAGCTTCAATGATCCAACAGAACAAGTACGAAACATCATCAAAACAGTATTAGATGAAGCTGAAGCTGATGAATACATCACTCATCGTACTAAGACTTTCCTGGCAAATGAGTACCCATCTATGACTGTGATCTACACCTTACCTAAGATTCACAAAAACGTATTAAACCCTCCAGGTTTACATTTCCATGACAATACAATGATGTTGTAGGTTCTCGGATCCGCGGTAAGCCTTATTTCAAGAGCCACTACAATGCAGTTCAGCTAAGGCATACAATCGACGTTTACTCTTCATTGTTCCAGTGTTCATACAAGGATGAGGCTTGTGAGTGCAGACAACACTTGAATGGCAGTTCGTTTGCATAGGTTAAACATTTGGCTCTCGATCAACCTAAACATTAACGAAGCTCAAAGGTTGTTCGGCTCGACTGCAAGTCCAAAACACAGTCCACCATTTTAGAACATGGAACATGAGTTGAAATCAAAATGGCGGATGAGTCTCAAAAATGGCAGCAAAGTTAACCCAAAATCGGAACTTTGTTACGCGGTTTTCCGTGCAACGCGAATGGGCTTAGGCCAATATTCATAATAAGGAGGCACTATATGATTACGGTTTAACAATCAAGGCAGACTTTAAAAGGGATCAAAATCATAACTACAAAGGAGCTCTGCCGTGCAACAACTGTGATAACTGTCACAATGTGATCAAAGGCAACTCTAGTGCACATCCACACAAAGGCCATAACATTGCTCTTCACCACACCTCCATCAAGAATGTAATTCATGGAATAAAATGCCCATGTGGCCTATACTCCGTTGGAATGACCACCAGGAAAGCCAAAACGTGCTGGTCAGAGCACAAATCCAACATCAGACAGTCTTCAGAAAGATCACCAGTGGCACAACATTTTAGCCTACTAAGACACACTACTGCACAAATACAATGTATAATCTTGGAACATGTATGTCTACCCAGAAGAGGTGGAAACATAACTACATTATTACTGCAAAGAGAGATCTAGTGGATTGATCAACTCGACTCGATGTCCCCTCGTGGGATGAATGTTGACTGGGACCTAAGCTGTCATCTATCATTTTAAAATAACTAGATCCAAATATTCCATTACTTTCTTGTTAGATACTATTTCTTTTTACCCATCACTAAGTTTTTAGATTCTTTTCACTTCCCTTACAACCATGCTATTTCTAATGTTGCGCGTGCAATGTCTGTTTAGTCCTGAGGAATACTGCAAAATGGCCTCTGTACCACGTACACTACTGAGTGTATAAAGAATTGGTGGCTTTTCCAACTGGCTTTCAATCACCTTATATTATCAAGTTAGTTTAGTTGTGTCAGCACGCTTTACCTAGACTAGAGACACATCCATGTTTGGTACACCACTGTCCCCATGGTATCCCACCAGTTACAGTGCACAGTACATGAAAGCACCTGCAGACCTTTGTGCACTTCTGTAGACTTCTGCATCTACTGATATTGTCTACCACACTCCCTCACATTGCTGATTCCCAACTTTAGGTGAATGGTACTGTTACGTCCAGATGACTCACCACTTTCACTTCAAACAACATTGTATGTAACAATCCAATTGGCTTTAGTTAACTTCTACATGAAATAAACCTTTCAAAGTAGCCACGCTGAATTCCAGGTGCCACCAGACATGACACTGTAAATAGATGAGCATGCACACGTGCATATTGCCATGACAACTCTGCATTACACCAAATGAGAAAAAGACTGCACAGATTTCCGCCAGAGCCCGTGAATCCGATCCTTTCCCAGAACATTGAGTAAGTGTTATTTCGCCTAATCACCAGTCCAAAGCGCTAGAAGAACTGCATTGATTCATTTTCACAAATCTGAACATGTAGCCCCTGTGCGGCTGCTGCTAGCCATTTACAAGCGGTACCTGCAACTGAGTCTCCAGTTTTGCTAAACGTCCCTTTTGTCCTGCAGGGCACATGAGTGATGGAATTTGCCGATGCAACACAATACTAACAGCCCGCCTTGGAGACACTTTAGGTGAGTGTAAACATTTCACAAATCCACTGCAACCAACAACATTGCTTGATATTGTGGTCTGAGTGTGGGAACCAGTGGTACACACTAGCGACTGGGCCCATGCCAGACCACACATGGTAATCACTTTGAGCTCCTTGACAGATTCAACTATCATATCCAACTATTACTATCCACAGCCCCAACAAGATATGGTGAAAGGTACACCTGAGCAGTCAAGACTTACATTGAAAACACGTTCTCCCTCTGCTGCTGATTCTCTGTGAAATCACAGGTTAGTTACTTAATTTCACAGGTCACTCAGGATACCTTAATGCAAAACACCTTATCCAATACTTATATGTTGTTGTCTGCTCATACAGCATGGAAGAACAGATATCACCTGATGAAGGGCACTGCAGCCCGAAATGCATCTTATTGAACAGGAGAAGACACTTTGAGACATACCATCTTGTCTCGGTTCAATAACCTCCTTAATAGAGCTGACTGTCGGAAGCGGCTGCAGACCTTACGCTCGGCAATCGCGTAATTTCCTGTAGTGACGGTTTGACGGTCACGTGTGTGCTGGTTGCTGGGTCCGCTACTCGAAACGCTCGAGCTCGCAGCGGACCAAAGGAGCTGCGAGTGGCGCGAGTGGCGCGCTGCAAGCTGTGTGACTCCTTAGAGTCGGATTACTGGAGCTGTGTGACTGTCCCTCGTACGCCTGTTCGATCCTCCTGGATCCTGTTCAACCCTGGGGCCGGAAGACTGCCTGCTACTACCCATGCTACTACCCCTGCCTCGTCTGCCACACTTGAAGACAGGAGGCTGGGCCTGCTGCTCTCCACCGCCTAAGGTCTTATCCATACGAGCCAAACACTATCAACTTGAAAAGGAGGTGGTGGCGGTGGCTGTGCGGTGGCTGTGCGGCATAGACAGGTATCGGGTTGGGGAGTGATTCCTTGCCCAAGCCGGGTGGTGTTATCAGACAGCGCTTGGGGAAACTAACTTGTCGGTTTCTGATACTAAGCAGGCTGTGTCTAAGGTGGCCTTTGTAAAGGCGTCTGATTTTGCTACATACTGCGCACTGTGCGAGTATGTGGACAATTGGAGTATAACCCGATTGTTTACATATTAAGTACAGCGTGCGGCTGAGTTCCCCATTATTCGTAAACCAGCTGATTGGTGGGGTCTGTTGGTGGTGCCTTTGACCCACACAGCTGTGAGCTGAGCTTCCGCTACTTTGTTCTATCCTTCACCCTACTGTGGGTGTATAGCTGAGAAGTCTCTGAGTGTGTGGGCATTAATTGCAGGATATAGTCAATCAAAGAGCGTGAGTGTGAGCGCGCCACTCTCTGAAGCTGCCAAGTTGTGGGGACTGTGGGCAGTGCCTTTGACCCACACAGGAGTGTGAGCGTACCATTGGATCTTTGTGGGGGGGACCTGGAACCCAACCCGTGCAGTGATCTATTCTCAGCCTGGGGTGTTTATTGCTAGTTCCCTGTTGAGCCCACCTCGGTCGCACCTGCACTGTATGCATAATGCGCAGATGTACTGAGTGAATACGTGACTCCAATAACAGGGGAACTCACCATACTTACCCGGAGACTGTGGGCTTCAGCCTCTGAGCCGGATTTGGCAGCCCCCTGGATTACTGGACAAGGGGAGAGTAAAGATCAAGGAGGTAATCTGTCGCTGCTTGTCAGTGTAACATCGGGGGAATTATTCCTCCTCCCAATTTGTAGTCCCCTTGTATAACACTAGTGGAGACTAATTGACATCCCTGGGACTCTGAAAATCTAGTGATCCGCTACATAGCTATGCAGCGGGGTAAAAGAGCCACCTATTCGATTTACAATCTACGTAAATCTAAGTGCCCCCCTACTAAGGAAATTAAAGAATGCCTGAAAAAAGGGGGTAAGACCAATAAGAATGCCAAACTCTCCCTACCAGTGACGCAAGGGGCCATCACTGAGTATTTTCTGAAGAATCTTTCCCCTCCCATCAATTCAACAGCAATTGAGGAAATGGTAACATCAAATCCTAAGGGGAATAACTCTTTAAACACCTCCAACTTCGATGATATTGACAACAATTCCCTCCTGGAACTATGTTTATCAATACAGAGAGTAATGCGGGCTCCAAATCCATTAAGACCTACAAGTAATATAATGACCTCCAAAGATATCAGCATGACCAAGGCCATAGGGGAGTTAGACACCGTGGGAAGGAGTGAACGTCTGTCTGCCTCGCCTAATTTAGCAATGGCGTCGATGGAGGATGAACCTGACAACGAGATAGAAGCCAACATTGATGAGCACTCTAGCTCTTCCAAGATAATTGAGCTGCAATCTTCGGTGGCGGCTTTACAATTCACCATCAAGATACTCTTACAGATGTCTGGACGCATCTTGGCTAATACGAATGCCATTAACATAGCGCTAGATCAGAAAGATCTACCACGAGAAGAGGCAGAGATTAATCTATCGGAGGCATTATGTATAGGTAACGAGACTAATGATCAAGAAGTGGCGATGGAGCAAAATGAAGATCTGGAGGTATTTGACAATAATAATATACCTGAGTTACCCCAAGATGAAGTGGACAAACTGGAGCGGGAGTACAGTCCCCGGTTTCCCCTCACTCGTAAACAACGCAGATTGGCAAAAAAGGCACAGAAGAACAAAGTAGCTGCATTGGAAGTTCAGCACCCTCCATCTAGCCCTAAACTAGCGGGTGAGTCACGATAAAAAAAAGCTAGAAAGAGAATGGTAAGAGCCGCCCAAAGGGCCGCTAGGACTAAGGGCCCCTTGACAGATTGGCTGATAGCCGAGGAAAAGACAATTGTAGTGGATGACAATGAAGCTCCCGTGACATATGAAGAACCTGACCTTGAATCCAGTATACAAACACAGGTGGAATACGTACCTGAGATACAGGCGTCAAAAGATCCCGATGAACCAATAGTAATGGACCAGAAAAAAGTTGGGGACGAGATAACTAACCAGCGTATATGTTTCATTAAGAACTTATACCCAAGTGGCAAAAACCCCTGGTTAGCACGTTCGGAGTTGTTAGCAAGATTGTATCATATGCCTCAATTGCTTGTGTTAAAATCGGAGGATTTTTTGTTTATTGAACCACTGGGCTGTCCGAATCCCAATGTATCAGCTATACACTGTATATTTCCGACCACGGCACAATTGATCAGGAAATATAAAGAAGAGTTGATAGTAGTGGACATTGAGATTGACGTGGACCCCCTGGAGAAGGATCCTACACAGGAACCCGAGGTTTTTACACCAGTAACTGTGGTAGACACTGTGTCTAAAATAAAGGGAGGGGAAAACCCGGCTCTGATGGAAATACAGCAAGTTCTGAAGTCCCTACTAGAAGCAATCCCGCAATTGATTAAGAACCATTGATGTTTATCATTACTCTCCTGGAATTGCAGAGGTTTTTCTCACCTGCTGAGGTCGGAGGGCTCTGCACATATGATAGCCCAATATAGCTGTATTTGTCTACAAGAGACGTGGTCTCTTGACCCGCTATTACTTGACGGCTTTGTGATACATCAAGCGCCCGCTAAACGGGGTAGTAAGGGGCGTCCCTTTGGAGGGCTATTAATCGGGATTGTGAATTCAATTGTGTCTCGCAAACTACAGTGTAAAGCTGAGGATCAGCTATTGGCAGTTGAGTTTGAATTAAATGGGGAGAGAGGCCTGGAAAGGTACTTATTAATTAACTTATATAATCCACCAGGAGACTTGGTGTGTGACTCTCTGCAGGTGGCGATACAGGATTTGTTATCCGACTGGTGGCTAAAAGTAGGAAATGTTGCCGTGATGATTATGGGGGATTTCAATTGCCATATGTCTGATGAATCTCACATATCTTCAAATCCAGACCTCAACACAAGATGCGAAATGATCCATGGAAAGAGAGATGTTGAGGGTCTGGGTTGGCTCAAACTATTTGGAGCTTGGGACATGGTCATGATTAATGGCAGAACTTTGGGTGATCGACCAGGGAAACACACCTGGTCTAATGGAACTGCTGTTAGCACACTAGATTATATATTTATGTGCCCCGAGCTTCAGACAAGAGTAATTGATATGGTTGTGAGGCAAAATGAATGGAGTGACCATGCGTCACTGCAGTGCTCATTTAGTATCCCTTTATGCCCTCTGTTGACTTTGAACACGGGCACTATCCAAACAAACGTGGCAGGATCCAGAATTGTGTGGTCAGAGAAAAATATCAATTCGGCTACGGAGTCACTTAAAACCATTGCAACTCTGGGCTACCACGTTTTTGAACATATGACTATAAATGAAATTGAGGATTGGATATCCAGATTCACTCGTAAACATGCTTTGGCTAAGAAGGGATATATGCTAAAAACAGGGGGAGTAACGCCCTATTTTAACAGAGAAATAAGGGATGCCAAGAGAGATCTAAGAGCGGCCATTCGGAGTGTAAAACGGTGGAATGCATATAGAGCTGGGTACCGCGAGAAGTTAAGAAAAATTAAAAATCGGTATAGAACAGTGGTTAAAAATATCAAGGCCTGCGAGGAAAACACTAGGTATCAAAAATGAGTGCAAACTATTTGCACTAGAAATCCTCGTGGTATCTGGTCTCTCCTTAATGAAAATAGAGAGAAGGTTAAGGGCCCCCTTATCAACCCAATAAGCAAGAAGACGTGGGAAAAATTTCTATTGGACCGAAATACAGGTGATATAGAAACTTCAAATAAAGATGGGGTAGAGGTGCCCTTTCCTTCGCCCATAGATGTTTCCCCAGAGGCAATATTGGAAAAAATAATTAGCCTTAAATCATCCAGAGCCCCTGGACCCAACGGTTTGGCGAATGTAGTGATTAAGAGCCATCCCCTTTTTTGGGCCGATTTACTCTCTCTGCTTTTCAATAAAATTCTAGAGCAAGGAATAATCCCCCGCTCCTGGCAAACAGCCATTCTTATCCCTGTGTTCAAAAAAGGTAACCGTATGGAGCCTAATAACTATAGATTATTATCCATGTTAGATATTTCTGGTAAATTGTTTGCTGCACTGTTACTCAGTGAATTGCAACAATGGGTTGACAAGGCCAAAATACTCAGTAGATTCCAATGCGGTTTCAGACGAGAGTTTTCCACCTCCCATAATCTACTTGTCATGGAACTACTTCGTACACGGGCACTCAGTAAGGGGCAGTCCCCGTTGTACGCTCTGTTTATTGACTTCCAGGCTGCATTCGATTCCATCCCGCGAATGAGATTATGGGTTAAACTTGAGAAATTGGGATGTCCACCTAACCTATTATACTATCTAAAATTACTCCATCATACCACAACGGAATGCCTTAGATTGGACCAGGAATGTAACTCAACACGTAATGTGATACAAGATAGTGGGGTTAAGCAGGGATGTGTTACGGCACCTTTAGTATACAATCTCTATGTATACGATATCCCTGCATCCCTGGCTGAAGCGAACAACTGCCCCCCGAAAGTGGGTGAGGTGTACTGTATGGTACTAGCGTATGCGGATGATCTTGTGATCTTTGATAATACCATAAGCGGTTTGAGGCGTTCTGCTACCGCTTTGTGGGATTATGCCAGAATAAATGGACTGAAGATCAACCTAGACAAAACGAAGGTACTAAGATTCACGAGTAAAAAAGCAACTAGGGTGAATCTAATGGTACATGGAAGTGTCATACCTTATGCCCCATCCTACCGCTATCTCGGAGTGGATATTGAGCCCCTAGGTGATTACTCATTGTGTAGACAGGGGCGTTCCATGAGAGCTATGCAAGTCACCTCGCTCATCGCCTCATTTACAAAAAAACAGGGTGGTTTTACCCTCTGGGGAACGCGTCAGCTCTATATCCAAGTAATGGCACCAATGATTATATATGGGCTAGACTCACTACATACAATGGACCTAGGATGGTTACAAGTGTTGGAGGGTAAGTTTTGGAGACGGATCCTCGGGTTACACCCGGGGATACCGATGGCCTTGATCAGATTAGAACTGGGACTACCCTCCCTTAAAGCCATGGTCTTGATGAAAAGAGCTGGTTTGCATCTCAAGATGGCTGATGATCCGATCAATCCCCTCCTATCGGTGATCCATCAGGAGGTGACCAAAAAATACACTACGTCACCCCTTTATAAAGATATGATAACATTCCTAATCGACATTGGATGGACACATAGAAGGGTTAACACCTCCAAGGAAATCCTATATGCCCTAGGTAAAAAAGTGAAAGTGGACTTATGGGATTGGCTTGAGAATTATAAGCACATGAGTAACCTCAAGTCGTATCAGTTTATTAAATAATGTTTGTTTAACTTTATGAAGCCGCAAACCTATCTATCCCTCTGTCCCTCTAGTAAACTTAGACGTTTCATTCTCTTATTCAGATTTGAGCAATTGCCCACCCTGTACAACAGAGGGGCTTGGGAAAAAATCCCATCCGACAAACGTATATGTCGCCTGTGTAAATCCTCTGATCACTTAGAGACAGCTCGACATCTACTTACGGAATGTCAGACATTGAGAGCTACAATCATTCGTCATTTGGGTGATTTTGTACATGATCATGCTATGATACCTGAAATGTCTTTTTGGCTATATTGCACCAATACCAGCAATATGCATTTATTTATCGCCCTTTATAACATTTGGCAACAAGCTGAGCGGGAGTTGAAGTGTGGATTAGTACTATCCTAAAATGGAGGAAATGTAAGGGGGTGTACGATGAATCCACTTAGAGACTGAAATGAGTGAGCTAGATAGCCCATATGCAAAGGCCTTAATTAGATCCTGGTGATAGAATGTCAATGTTTAATCCTTAGTTAGGATATTTAGTTTTTATATGACTTTTCCTTTTTTTTTTTTAATACAAGTGTGTATATAGCTTAATTGAGTATAATGTTTTTATATGTGATTTGTAATATGTAAAAATGATATGTGTAAAGTCTGAATTTATTTCATACTGTATCACATTAAAGAATTTATTTATTTATTTATTTATAGAGATATCTGCCCTTACCTGTAAAAAGGCTGTGCCACATAACTCAAACATACACACATTCATACTGTATTCACTCGCTCATTCACACACGCAGTCCCAAAAATACACTTGTTCATTAATTTATGCACTCATCAATACACTCTATGTTTCACATACACACACCCACTTACAGACACAAACACATGCATACATGCATACACACATACATTCATATGTTTCCCCCTTACCTTTATTCTTCATCCAAGCTCTTCTCATTCATCCTCGCACCACCTGCCATGGGTGTCCCCCAGCTTTCATGCTACAAGAAAGAGGAACCAGTAAGAAGTTTAAGCTTCCTGGATCCTGCACATGCAAAGAGAAGCCAGGGCACTTCTTGATGAATTCTCCAGGCGTTCTGAATGTGCAGGAAGGCTCAAGAGCAGCCCATATGCACATTCAGAAGACCTGTAGTTCCCCAGCCTACATCCCCAATGTGCCATGCTGGGTAAGCAACCCCCCCCAACCTTGCATTGCCCATTAGACATGTGCTATAGGGAGCATAAACTGTCAAAGCACATTTTTGTTTCCCTTTGACAGCTAAAGCAAGCACAGTAGCGCTCCCTCAGCTGCTTGCTGTGTTTTCACCGGGCTGGCTTGGTTCCTCCATAGTGGGTGGTGGGTCGGTGTTACCCTCGTTCAGAATGGAGGTTCCTTGCCTGTATCCTGACATGAACCAAGAATCATAACATCTCTTCCCCTTACCCCAAAACAACTTAAAAGGTGACGGAGATTGCAAGGCAAAGGGAAGGAAAAAAAACAAAACACAAACACCAGAATCTCAATAATAAGCAAGATGCATTCTCTACCTCTCCCTTTGTCTTACCTGACAACTCCATCTGCATCTTCTCCTCTCCGGCCCCACCTGTCTGTATGGGCTAACCTGATGATATCATAGCTCAACCATTGCTCCACATTATTGAGAGTGACAGCACTTCTTCCCTTGTGGGCCAAGAACTGTGGAGAGAGAAATCTTTATTACCACCTGGGCACATGCCTGGGCTCTTTCACTTGCACAAAGGTACAACTTGTATTTAGCTTGTTTAAAAGCTACTTGCTGAAGGTTATCCTGGGTGGGCAAAATCTACATGCAGGTGTGGGATTTTTTGACCCACTCAGCTGTGCTATGTTATATCACGTTGCTGCATTGGTGTGAGAAAAGCACAAAATGGCCGCACTGATTCCTGTGCGTGCCAAGATCTCTAAACTGCATTTTTGTAACAACCAGAAAATAGCCGCACCACCCAGCCACACACAAATTTCAGGTGGGTTGGAACAGAGTACTCACTGCAGGAATGTGCCAATGTGCTCTGCCACATTTAACATAGAGTGAAGTGAAAGAGGCAGCATCATTGTGCTGAAAACCCAAAATGCCTCTTTAAAATTACATCTTTTCAACCTTAAAAGTGCTTCTTGGTGCTAAATTCATCATTTTCACATGAACCACTGTGATTAAAAAGGCCCTGCAATGCCTAGGATCATTCATTGTATCTCAGAGGAACTGGGCCTCATTTGAATGACAGCTCCTGTCAAATGTATCCTTGAAAAATCAACCTGGGGCTTTGTTTTTACACGGGAAATGCGTCTATTTTCTTTGCAACAGTATCAAGAATCAGCTGTCCAGAGAAAGACTCTAAATAGATGCCTGTAACTGTATCCATGCTGCAAAACAACTCCAGCACTCATCAAAAGAAATATAGTTGCACAAAATGTATATTTGCTGGAGATGAAAACCGAATTTAAAGAAATAGTAAAATGTGCTTTTCCTGACTGAAGGGGGAAAATTGCCTATTTAAAAGTACATTGTTGTGTAAAGGTCTGCTTCTTTAGAAATATAAAAGGGTTTGTTACTGATAGAAATACACCTATAAACTGTTTTCATTCTATAGGTTTAAAGTTAAGATTTAAAAGGAGAAAATCAAAGCTAAAACCCAGGCATTGTTGGCAAACTATATTAAAAAAAAACTTGCTCTGACAGTTTCTAGCCCTGAGAAAGGATGACACCTCATAAACCTCTGGAGCTGGAAAGGCTAATTGCTAGCTTGGAGGCTTTAAATACCCAGGACAATGGGACTTCCCAAGTAACCTCAGACATTCGTCTTTGCTCCAGGCTGAGACAATAGCAGGCTGAAACTCTCACCTGTAAAGTGTGAGGGGCAGTAAACTTCAATCAAAAGAGAGGCCCCTCATACTGCTTCAAAGGAATTGACATTTGCTTGCAGTTGGGGAAAAGAAAAAAAAACTGATTAGGTGACAATAAACTTCCTTTTGGTTGTAAAAAGGCTATTTTGTAACTGAACTTTCAAGACATTTAACTTTTCAGCAACAATGAGGAAAAATATGTAAAGTTTGTAGTTTTAAATCTAATTTTATGCTCTTTCTGTGAAGACTTGGTAGAACTCATTACTGCAGAAGGAACAGAAGTTGTAAAGAATAACAGATTATGGGTAAAGTATTGATATTGCAAACAGAACATTTTGTACACACATTCAAGGGGTAGAAGCGCATCTGTGTACAAAGTTGGGAAATTTTAGGTGAAATCTTTCATGGTTAAAATTGCCAAAATGTAGCAGAAAGGCCAAACCAGATCCCACAGATTTGGGTATTGGATTGAAATGCGATCCACAAAATATGTATCCTATGTATGTGATTTTCTCAGAGGTTATAACTGTATAAATATGTATTTGTGGGAAAGTTTGATTTTGGTTCCAGTGGCTAGCAGAGGTTTCTAGTCATTGTAAAATCATCCCATAAACATGACATCCTTTTCTCTGATCCAATCAGTGAAGAGCAAGGCAGAAACTATGCTCTTGCCCAATCCTAGCATTATGGGTGTGGATAGTAAACCTGCCCCTGCCATATACTGTAGTGATGTCATTTGGCATGATAAATAAGGGAACCTGACAACACCCAGAGAGACACTGTTTCCTGACTTTCTTCCCGATTTCCTGTGTGGCGTCCTGTTCCTGATTTCTTCATCCTACTTGATCCTGATTCCAGATTTCATTGCAAAGCCAAGGCCTATGCATTGCTGAACCCCTTTTCAGCTAGGCCTCAAATTCTAAAAATCCCAAAAACCCAAGGGAAAGAGCCTGTTCCAACCTGGCTTGCTACTACTAGATGCCTGCCTGAAAACTTGCCATCCCACTGATCTCCGGTCTACAGTAACCAGAAGGGCCATTCCAGTGCAGTCCGGTGACCAGAACAGCCTAGATGATCCTGTCCCACCTGATTTGCCCAGCTGTCCTTGATTATACCCCATCCGTGTGATGATCAGAACCCTTTACGGTCCAAAATCCTAAATTAAAGTGGACTGTAAGTATTAATAGGAGTCATAGAAAACCAAAGCATACCTTGCCTTGTCTCATCCCAATCTCTTAACCATCCTATCCTTACCTTAATAACTTGTAACTTTGTCGGAATCCTTATTGCACTACTGTTCTTGATTTCTGTTGCTAATCGCCATTTCTTTAGTCATTTTTATCTTGTGTAAATCTTAAACCATCCATCCTACTTCGAGTGAACCGACTGGTTCCACCGGGGAGGACACTTGGGATCTGGTGTTGAAGTCATGAATCAACTCTAGAGCTTACTGGGCCTCATTCCGAGTATGGCGTTAAGGGATAGCGGCCACCGGTAACGAGACCGGTGGCGGTGATCCCTTACCGCCATACTCCGAGTTCCCTTTGCGCCCTCGCCCTTAACGCCTGCTTTGAGCAGGTGTTAAAGTCGAGGGCGCAAAGGGGCCTCCAAGCCAATAACGGTGACCGTAATGAACGGTCACCGTTATTTGCATCTTCCCCATTCCCATTGAGCCCTATGGGGGCTCATTTGGGAATGGGGAAGAGCCTTGGTGAATGGGGAATTACCGCCCCACCAACTTTGGAATGGGGCGGTAATTCCGCCATCCACCAAGGCGCTGCCGGTCCGGGTACGGCGTCAACCAAGGCGTTAATAGCGCCATTGGTTAGCGCCGTACTCGGAATGAGGCCCACTGTGTCCCTTCTTGGTATTCTGGCCAGCATGCTCTAGGATAGAGTAAAACTATAGTAAATATTTTCTTTTCCAAACTGATTTTCTTTTCTGTTTTCACTACCCGATTTTTCTAAAAATGCCTCTCATTCAACCTTGCATATCTTCCTCAATTTAATAGCTAGAGACTTCATTTGAACTCTGGATTATACCTAAGACCTATACATATACATCCCACCCCAGAAACCACACTCCAAATCAGTGTATTTCACCCATTTTTATTAAAAACCGTTTTGTTAATTTTAGGCGGAAATCTGTGTTTTTTGCAAAGTTTTGCATGTGTGATTTTTGTTTTAAATTATTTTCAACCTTCCATTCAGATTCAAAGTTTTTACTTTTGCTCATACTATAGCTCATGATTGTTAGAATCTTTCTCATGTTGCTCCCATAGAGATTTGTACTGACTTAAGGATTTTTGCACACATTCATTGTTTTACCCAGCCATTTCTGAAATGTCAATTTAAAGTGTAAGATTTCAAATCCGTTGTTCTCTCTTGTTTCGGGAGGGAAGGTTGTATTCAAATTCTGTTTATTAATCCTTATTCCTGATTACCTGCTGCTTCCTTATTGTCACGATCCATGCCCCTGACCCCCTCAGGTATAACAGCCCCCTGGCAGCAGGGAGGCTAAAGCCTTTCACACTGGCCCGAGGGCCTTAAAACTCAGTCAGACACATACATGGAGTCAGTCCTGGATCCTTTGGCACCAGGGTCATTATCAGGAAAAAGCAATACCAGTTTTGGACCTTAATCCAACATGGAGGCCTATTACACAGCTCAGTTCTTTAGAACCAAGCCATGCAGTCTAGTGTTTTGGGTGTGGCTGGGCCTGGAACTACTTGGCCTGGAATTACTTTACTTGGGCTATTTAAACCACACCCAAACAGCTGAACACGTTTCACGTTATTCTGCACTCCTACAGCGTAACGCTCACCGTGTCCAGTTCCTGCTCATCTGCTTCTCCGGCGGCCTGATCCTGAAGCCCTAGATCCGGATTCCATCAATAACCTGGAAGAACAAGAACAGCATTAGTGAGCAAGAACACTTACCTGTGAAGTAACCGGTCTTGAATCCATCCTGCGCTTTGCTTACCTCGCCCATCTCCAGAGTTCGCCGCAACCTGCAAAGGTAAAGAAACAAGGACAGCATTAATAACAATTCTCACCTGGGCAGGCAGCGAGTCCTGGCAGTACCCTGCACTTCTCTTACCTCGCCCATCTCTGGGTTTCACCGCAACCTTCAAGGAAGAAGGAACAAGGTCAGCATTAACAAACCACTTACCTGGGCAAGCAGCGCTTCAATCGCTCATCACTCCGGAACATCACTGCAGCCTGTACAAAGAGAAGAGAACACAGGTTAGCAATTAACACCAATAAACAGCGCAGTGCTCCACGCATCAATAACTCACTGTGGTCTTTGCCATCGGCACGGCAACTCTGAGATCGCATCCATCCCTGTGAAAACAAATAGAGACATTGTTAGGGAACAGCGTAGTGGAGCAAGACGCAGAGAAGACAGAGAAAACGGAGGGAAAGAAAGAGACAGAATAAAGACATACATACAAAATACATTATAACTCACCTGGAAGACAGCAAGCCACGTCGGAGTCACAGCTGGTCTGGACCCGTCAGAAGGGCACACGGACCAGTGAAGCAACTAGGTCCATGGAACGCCCGCACCAACCACACGCCCCTGCACAGAGACGCAGGACGGAGAGTTCAACGCACAAAAACCTAAGGTGAGCAATAACCACAAGGGAGGGGATTTGGACCAGAGGGAGGTGGGAGTCCACCCATCACAGAACCAGTATCTTAACCCTCCATTTTCCTGTTAAAGGTGCTACCCAACGTCTGGCACATAACCAAGCAGAGAGGGGTCCGGGATAGTGCTTAGACCTCCATCCAGTATCGTGTGGCACCCACGTGGATACCTGTACAAAATCCATCCAGCCAAAGAACCAGAAGGCGCTCAGGCCAATCCCCGACAGGTGGTAGACAGGGAGGTAATACCACAAATGGGACCATAACTCCCCTGATTACATCAGCCGCCGATACAAGGGAAACAAACCCATCCTGGGGTATGTGCGGACTCCCCCAGGCCAAGGGGGGGGATACAACCAGGCAGGTCCATCCCTGTTAAAACAAAAAGAGACATTGTTAGGGAACAGCGTAGTGGAGCAAGACGCAGAGAAGACAGAGAAAACGTAGGGAAAGCAAAAGACAGAATAAAGACGGAAAAGACATTATAACTCACCTGGAAGACAGCAAGCAGAGTCGGTGTCACAGCTGGTCTCGACCCGACATAAGGGCACACAGACCAGTGAAGCAACTAGGTCCACGGAACGCCCGCACCAACCACATGCCCCTGCACAGAGACGCAGGACGGAGAGTTCAACGCACAAAAACCTAAGGTGAGCAATAACCCCAAGAGAGGGGATTTGGACCAGAGGGAGGTGGGAGTCCACTCATCACAGAACCAGTGTCTTAACCCTCCATTTTCCTGTTATAGGCGCTACCAAACATCTGGCCCATAACCAAGCAGAGAGAGGTCCGGGATAGCGCTTAGACCTCCATCCAGTATCGTGTGGCGCCCCCGTGGATACCACATGAGTGTAACACTTATATCTAGTTAGAATTGTTTATTTGTGGGTTGAGGAATATTGCAGGGGGGAATTCTAACTTAAATGCTATCTTTCCAAACAAGCCAAAAGTGTTCTTTTCTCTGGTGGTTTCCTTCTGTGTTGCTAAAGAGTGAATTTAAGTGCATTACATACCTTCCTATCTGTTCTAGTCACCACAATGGTGATTGCTGCTCCCTATTAAAAGTATATGTTTGATTTGAATTTTAAATAAATAAATAAATATTACCTTTACCAACCAGCCTGATTCATGGTCCATTGTGAACCGGGGTATTTGAGAAGGGGTGTGATCTGAGTGGTATATCACTCCGAATTTTGAACCTATAGACATAATAAAATAAGCATTTCAGCTGTGCGCTGCATACTAGGATGAGAACAGGGTTTATCACCTGATTGAAATACTTAACAGGTTTGGGGGCTTGTGCCGTAATTTTGAGTTTGCGTTACCACCTGTGACAGTATAATAGAGCAGACTAACCTGCAGGGTGGTGACATCTTGCTTGGTTGGTAAACTGTGCTACACTGTACAAGCGCCTCCCAAAACAAATACTCCAAGACCAGGCTGGTCTGTAAAAGTAAATCAACCCCGAAATAATTAATAAAGAAACTGATATTTCAAAAATGGCTGTTCCTGTAGAAATCAGTATGGCTAGGGAGCACCCCCTGCACAAGCTTTTTGTCAGTGGTGAGTGGCCAGAACAGAATGAACATGTCTGGCTGCAGGAAATCACAGAACAGGTCACTGCCATGAACCTGGATACATGGCAGGACAAGGGCCCATTACACAAAGCTCTTAGTGAATTGTACATGGCGCCAAACGTTAAAGACGAACAAAGCAGAATTGCCAGAATTGCGGCCTACCTATACCTGCACATAGGAGTGATGCAGGAAAAGCACACAAAAAACATAGTTCTGGCACAGAATCAAATTGAATCACTAGAGAGAATCCAGAATGATCTAGACTCTGCAGAACAAAGGCTACTGAAGAGCCAAGAATTAGAGGCAGAATCTAGAGATTATGTCACAAAATTAAAAGAAGATCTGGCTCTCCTACAGAGAGAGAGATCAGAGCAAGACACCCAATTACAGACACTAAAAGAGGAGTGTCAGGAAAGGGTTGACTCTCTGCAACAGAGCAACAGAAACTGGCACAACAATTAAATTATAATAGAGCCTGGAAACACATATAGTTACCCTTCAAAACCAGATAGAAACTTTGAAAGAGGAAAATAATAAATTAATTATGAGAGACCTACACTCTCAAACAGAATTTGATAAGGAGCGCCAGAAATCCAATGCCATCAAAAAATAAAGGGACGACCTGGCTGAACAGAGGGGCACCCTAAGTCAGGAGAGAGACGCTGTAGGCCAGGAAGTAAGCCAATTAAAAACTGAGTTAGAGGGAAGAAAGCTTGCCCTCCAGGAGCTCAATGAATTAAAGACAGAATATGGGAAGCTACTAGAGCACACCAGACAGGTGGAGGATGTTCTGGAAGGGAACACCCAGACCAAAGATGCTAAAACTGAGGAGGTGAGTTTCCTGCAGCAGAAATTGGCCCAGTATTCCCAGACCAGGCAGGAAGCGCAGAGAGACAATGAGGTTCTCTGTGAAAAGAATGATGTGCTCCACCAACAAGTAGCAATGCAAGAGCGAATCATTGAGACCAGTAAGGCCTTGATAGAGGAACAAAAGGCTCAGATTTTTGCTTATCACCAGGAAATAGGGGCGGAAAAAAAGAGAAGATAGAGAGGGACAGAGCAACCCCTGATCATAACAAAAGGGCCCCTGTACTCAGGGACTCAAACCCCTTCAATACCATGAACTCTGCCAGCTTCATATCTACTGGCTCATATGAACCAGGGGCCATGGGGATGGTAGAATTCAATAGTGTTGGTAAGATGGGACTGACAGACCAGCGCCCCCCAGAAATTGATGAATGGGCGTCCCTGTCCAGATCCCCAAATATTAGGGCTAATATCTCTGACCAGGAAGACTGCTATGAGGGGAGAGTCAGGGAACTGGATCCACAAAAATACTGCCTTCCAAAAGATCAGTTTGTTAAATTTGGTGAGAAAATCCAGGAAATAAAGACCAAAATGAGTATCCTGAAGACCTCTACCAAGTTGGGGCAGTTGGGGGGGGGGTGCTCTGCCAATCCTGGGAGCAGGGGAGAGTCAGAAGACTCTTCTGAGCACCACAGGAATAGGGAAACTAGGCCCCCACATTCTGCGAGCCCTTCTCAAGCTTGCAGAATCAGGGAGTGCCTAGAGGATCAAGAAGCCACCTCCAGTAGCAGTGTCTCTGAGTCTGAGGACGAGTGGACTCGAGTGACTAAAATCAAAAAGGCAAACAAAATTAAGAGAGTTATGCAAAAAGATCCCCTTAAGCAGATCAAGGCCATTAGAAGTGTAATAACTCCATATCATAAAAATGCAAAGTATTCTGTCTGGGAACACCTAGAATTATATGAACAGATGATGGACACTTTTCATCTGAAGGACAGCCAGAATTGCATACAGTACGTGAAATGGACATTCTCGCCTGAATACTCAAGTTTCTTTGTGGGACTGGAGGATCCACTCAAGATGGTCCACCTACAGGGCGGCCATCTTAAAATATTTCTCTGCACATAGAAACCCCCGAGAGGCTTGCAAGGCGGCCTACAATCTGCACTGCAGGGAAGATCAGGCCCCACAAGAATTTGTGCAGGAGCTCAAAGGTGCCTTTGCGCAGACCACCAGGAGGGTGCGCACAGATATTCGGGAGTCCATCACCACCTTCTTCCATGCACTCCCCAAATATATAATGACCCAGCTGCTGAGGGACTTTCATGAGAAGAGATCACTGGACTGGGTCATAGAACAGGCGACCTGTATTTATGAGGTACAAAAACCTGTAGATAACAAGAACACAAACAAAAACCCCAAACCAGCCAACACCCCTGCTGCTGCTATGGTGGCGGAGGTGAAGGTTGCCCCCATCTTAGATCTGGAGATGGGGGGCCTAAAAACATATCTGTACAAAATCCATCCAGCCAAAGAACCAGAAGGCCCTCGGGCCAATCCCAGACAGGTGGTAGTCAGGGAGGTAATGGCACAAATGGTACCCATAATTCTCCTGATTACATCGGCCACCGATACAAGGGTAACAAACCCATCCTGGGGTATGTGTGGACTCCCCCAAGCCAAGGGGAAGTGCAACCAGGTAGGTACCACCCCAGGAAACTTCCCTCCTAACTTTCCCCATTAGGGCATTAATCCCCCGAATGCCGGGTTGAGTTTCTTTCCCTGGTACCCTCAAAACTTCAACCTACAGAACAACCCTCCTTTCCTTCCCCTCTGTCCAGATCCCAGACAGCCCAATCCGGGAGAGGGGAGGCCAAGGGTGGAGGGTTACCCCAATTTTCCAAACCCAGGGTAGTATGGGAGAAGGATAGTTACCGTTCCCGTGACTCACCTAGGATGGACCAGAGAACCCTGTACCAGCCGGAACGGGTGTCTCAACTGGAGCGCCAGGTCCAGAACCTGTCCCAGGATCTGGGTCGCATGTTGAGGGCTCAACAGAACCCTTAGATGAACATGGCGACTCAGAACCCCACAGACCAAGGGTCTGGTACTCCAGAACAATGACGGGGAGAGAACCCCGACAACTCACCAGTTCCAGAGGAGGAGGTACGGGGGAAAAGAGGTGCAAAGCCTTAGAGGAAGCTTCCTTCCCCACCCGTGAAAAGCCCCAGGAAACCCAGGAACCGGAACCAAAATCTTCTGTCCCTGAAAGTCTGCAACCCAAAGAACAGAGGGAGGGTAGGAGAAATAAAAAACCTAGAAAGACCCATGTTGTGGAAGAGGTTAGTGTCCTCCCATTTGAAGGGGGAGGATCTTTAGAGGATTCTGGGAAATAGATCTTCTCCTTCAGGGACGGGGGAACTCCTCCCAACAAAAATTGGGTCCCAAGAAATCCTAATGAAGACTGGGTGAATGTGGGGACTGAGTTAGAAACACCCATCATGGAACCCCAGAATGATAATCAAGAAAACCACTTTGCCCAAACCTATTCTGGTGACTGCCTCCAAAAAGGGGGGGCAGCCCAGAATCAGAAAAAGGGGAGCCCAAAACTCCCCAAATATCCAACTGTCACATTTTTCTTGCAGATCCCCACGCTCCCACACAGAATCATGCCCAAACAGCCCCTGTGTCGGAATCACGAATCAAGAAATTGGCCAACCAACTGGCCCAGAATGCCCATTACCTATGCCCCTTGGAGGAGAAAGAAGGTAGATTCTACAACTCCATCCAAGTGCAAGGGCAATGTGCAATTCCAGCACTGGTGGACACGGGATTCCAAACAACTCTTCTGTCAAAGAGGGCCTTTGATCAGCTGAATTCAAGAAGGGGGGAGAGATACCAGATCCCTCTCACCCCTCCCCAGAACATCGATGTGAATAAAATTCCAGTCAACAGGACTGCAGAGCTGGAAATTAAAATAGAACACAAGATGAAGCATCTGGTCATAATCGTGGCGCCGGAGGGAACCCCCTGTCTATTAGGGAATGACATCCTCCGTAGGTTGTCTCCCCTGGTAGACTGTGCGAATAAGGTTCTCTGGACCAAGACGCACAGGCCAATCAAATTAAAACAGAGTGTCAACCATGTTAGTCTAAATGGCACATGCCACATGGTTGAACAAAAACCAGATCAAATTAAGTTTAATCTTCAAAATAATGAAATACGTGACATTACCATAATTTCTGTAGGACAACAAACTGGTGATGGGAATTCCTCTCTATTTCTGAAAATCAACCTTCCTTCCAGTTTCAAGTGGCATTTCACACTGAAAGGAAATACTCTGAAATTCTATACTGATTCACAATCTGAAAATCCCAATTCTATAGCCAAAATTGATAACCAACCAGCACAAAGTGTAGCTGGTATTCAGAAGAAGGGCGAACAGTTCTTCTTTCTGATTCAGTCAAATGACGGGGAGGAGTCTGTCCTCACCTGAGTGGACTTGAATAGCAAAGAAAGCTTCATCAGCGAAGTATTATTCAAGAAACTCCCAAAAGACCAGACCTTACACGCTGTAGATTCAGTGTATCAATGGGTTTGGGGCCTTGAAATCCCTTGTTCCAAACATCTTCTGCTGAGCAGTTGTATGATCAAAATTTCTAGAGGTGATAAAAGCATAGAACACAATTGTTGGGTCATTTGAGGTGTGCCTTCCGCCTTTTACATGGGCATTCATATCCGCAACCAACTCAAGATTAATTTGGATCCTAGTTATTGCCAAGCCCGGTCCCAACTGGAGAGTAAATCTCAGAGTCCTGGCAATCCTAAAGAAAGCCTTCCGGTCAGCCCCAGTGCTACGGTAGGAAATGGAAGTTCAGAAATGGAGAAGAGGTCACCATCCCAGGCCTCGCCTACAGAATCTGCATCCCCAAAGGTGACTTGACAGAAGAAAAGTGGGTCCACATCAATCAGCTAAAGAGTTGCCACCCCAGGCACACTTTCCAGCAAATAGAGGAGTCCATAGAATACCCAGTGGGGGATATATCTGAAGCATAGGAATTCTTCAAATTGCTCCGAATGCACGCGTATATCCCACTGCTGTCATCCCAATTGGAGGACAGTTAGTGGGAAAATTGTCATAACCAGTTTGTGTTCTATTTTATAGATTTGCACTGATTACACCGTCCTTACAAAGCAGGACCTCCTTGGGGACCCGGAAGGAGAAACCCAAGGAAATCCAGTGTGTCGCTCAGTGTCGCTCCACACCAGAAAAGAAATCTTGAGAGAAGGCTGGGGGTATCGTTCCACATTCCAAACAGAGGCAGTGAGGAGAGCGTGCCACATCATTCGATGATGGAAGAAGGACTCATAGCCGACTGACCCTGCTTTTTCAAGAAAAGAAAAATCCCACTTGCCCGACTCCCCCACGACTGGAAGTCCAGACAAAGTTGGGGGGGAATATGTGGGATGTTTTGACCCACTCAGCTGTGCTTTGTTACATCACGTTGCTGCATTGGTGCAAGAAACAGCACAAAATGGCCACGCTGACTCCTGTGCGTGTCAAGATCTCTAAACTGCACTTTTGTAACAACCAGAAAATGGCTTCACCACCCAGCCACACACACATTTCAGGTGGGGTGGAACAGAGTACTCACTGCAGGAATGTGCCAGTGTGCTCAGCAACATTTAACATGGAGTGAAGTGAAAGAGGCAGCATCATTGCGCTGAAAACCCAAAATGCCTCTTTAAAATGACATAATTTGAAACCTAAAAGTGTTGCTTGGCACTAAATTCATCATTTTCTCATGATCCACTATTATTAAAAAGGCCCTGCAATGCCTAGGATCGTTCATTGTGTCTCAGAGGAACCGGGCCTCATTTGAATGACAGTTTATGTCAAATGTATCCTTGAAAAATCAACCAGGGACTTTGTTTTCATTTTACAAAGGAAGCACATCTATTTTCTTTGCAACAGTATCAAGAATCAGCTGTCCAGAGAAAGACTCTAAATAGATGCCTGTAACAGTATCCATGCTGCAAAACAACTCCAGCACTCAAGAAAAGAATTATAGCTGCGAAAAGTGTATATTTGCTGAAGATGAAAACTGAATTTAAAGAAATAGTAAAATGTGCTTTTTCCTAAGTGAAGGGGAAAATCGTTTATTTAAAAGTACATTGTTGTGTAATGGTCTGCTTCTTTAAAAATGTAAAAGGATTTGTTACTGATAGAAATACACCTATGAACTGTTTTAATTCTATAGGTTTAAAGTTAAGATTTAAAAGGAGAAAATCAAAGCTAAAACCCAGGCATTGTTGGAAAACTATATTAAAAAAAATGCTCTGCCAGTTGCTAGCCCTGAGAAAGGATGACACCTCATAAACTTCTGGAGCGGGAAAGGCTAATTGCTAGCTTGGAGGTTTTGAATACCCAGGACAATGGGACTTCCCAAGTCGCATCATACATTCGTCTTTGCTCCAGGCTGAGACAAGAGCAGGCTGAGACTCTCACCTGTCAAGTGTGAGGGCTAGTAAACTTCAATCAAAAGAGAGGCCCCTCATACTGCTTCAAAGGAATTGACATTTGCTTGCAGTTGGGGAAAAGAATAAAAATGGATTAAGTGACAATAAACTTCCTTTTGGTTTCAAAAAGCCTATTTTGTAACTGACCTTTCAAGACATTTACAGGCCGATTCATGTAATTCCTCACAAAAGTGTTGCAAGCGGCTGGCGCACAGCGTGCCCGTGCGAATGTCTGCGCCAGCCACGTGCGATAAAATCAATTTCCGCGCACAGCGTATTCATGGATTCTCGCCTCCAAAAGCAGACGTGGCGCAGAGTGGCGCAGCGACCCTGCAGCAGCGCCAGTTACGCCCCCAAGAACGCCCTCGCACAAGGAAAAGCCATCAAGATCGCAAAACCATCGTAAAGGGCTGCGCCAACCCTGTACTAGTTTACCGGACTGGCAAACAGCAAACGCAAAGCGGGGAACGCATATTACGGGTGTCGGGAACACGCGTGCGCGAGAAGTTTCACACGCGATCGGGCCTGGGGGAGCGTGTGCGTGTATTTCAGGGGTGCACGAGAAGTATTACACGCGAATGGCCTGGGTGCGTGTATTTCAGGGGTGCCCGAGAAGTTCCACACGCGAATGGCCTGGGCGCGTGTATTTCAGGGGTGCGCGAGAAGTTCCACATGCGATTGGCCTGGGCGCGTGTATTTCAGGGGTGCGCGAGAAGTCTCACACGCGATCAGGCCTGGGGGAGCGTGTGCGTGTATTTCAGGGGTGCGCGAGAAGTTCTACACACGAATGGCCTGGGTGCGTGTATTTCAGGGGTGCGCGAGAAGTTCCACACGCGATTGGCCTGGGCGCGTGTATCTCAGGGGTGCGTGAGAAGTTCCACACACGATTTGCCTGGGCGCGTGTATTTCCGAGGTGCGTGAGAAGTTCCACACGCGATTGGCCTGGGGGAGCGTGTGCGTGTATTTCAGAGGTGCGCGAGAAGTTCCACATGCGATCTGGCCTGGGGGAGCGTGTGCGTGTATTTCAGGGGTGCGCGAGAAGTCTCACACGCGATCGGGCCTGGGGGAGCGTGTGCGTGTATTTCAGGGGTGCGCGAGAAGTTCTACACGCGAATGGCCTGGGCGCGTGTATTTCAGAGGTGCGCGAGAAGTTCCACAAGCGATTGCCCTGGGCGCGTGTATTTCAGGAGTGCGCGAGAAGTTCCACACGCGATTGGCCTGGGCGCGTGTATTTCCGAGGTGCGCGAGAAGTCCCACACGCGATTGGCCTGGGGGAGCGTGTGCGTGTATTTCAGAGGTGCGCGAGAAGTTTCACATGCGATTGGCCTGGGCGCGTGTATTTCAGGAGTGCGCGAGAAGTTCCACACGCGATTGGCCTGGGCACGTGTATTTCAGGGGTGCGCGAGAAGTTCCACACGCGATTGGCCTGGGTGCGTGTATTTCAGGGGTGCGCGAGAAGTTCCACACGCGATTGGCCTGGGCGCATGTATTTCAGGGGTGCGCGAGAAGTACCACACGCGATTGGCCTGGGCGCGTGTATATCAGAGGTGCGCGAGAAGTTCCACACGCGATTGCCCTGGGCGCGTGTATTTCAGGGGTGCACGGGAAGTTCCACACGCGATTGGGCTGCGTGCGGGTATTTCAAGGGTGCACGGGAAGTTTCACACGCGATTGGGCTGCGTGCGGGTTTTTCAGGGGTGCACACGAAGTTTTACACGCGATCTGGCCTGGGGGAGCGTGTGCGTGTATTTCAGGGGTGCGCGTGAAGTTCCACACGCGATCTGGCCTGGGGAGCGTGTGGGTGTATTCCAGGGGTGCGCAGAAAGTTTTACACGCGATTTCAGCAGGGTACGTGTATTTCAGGGGTGCCGGGGAGTCCTACATGTGATTTGGCAGTGTGGGTCCTCCCAGGTGTTCCCTGTACACCCTCCACGGCCCCTGCAGGCAGCCCACACCACAGGGGACTACCCTGCATCCCTGGTCATGTCCCGCAGGCAGCCTACCCAACATGGGCATGCCCCCCAGCAAAGGCACATGTCTCCTTGCACTAATGATCACCAACTCATGTCCCCTTGCACCCCCACCCCCAGCATTGCGGGGCACCTGCCAGCAGGCCCCCACTCATGTCCCACTCATGTCCCCACCACCCCCACCCCCAGCACTGTGGGGCACCTGCCAGCAGGCCCCCACCCATGTCCAACTCATGTTCCCCACCACCCCCACCCCCCAGCACTGTGGGGCACCCTCCACCAGGCCCCCACCCATGTCTCCCACCACCCCCACCCCCCAGCAGTGCAGGGGCACCCTCCACCAGGCCCCCACCCACTTGTCCCACCACCCCCACCCCCCAGCAGTGCAGGGGCACCCTCCACCAGGCCCCCAGTCATGTCTCCCACCACCCGCACCCCCCAGCAGTGCAGGGGCACCCTCCACCAGGCCCCCACCCATGTCTCCCACCACCCCCACCCCCCAGCACTGTGGGGCACCTGCCACAGGCCCCAACTCATGTTCCCCAGCCAACATGTCATCACAATCTAGATCCCTGGTCCCTATGGCCAGCCTCCAAATGCAAAACACCCACCCGAGTATTGCATCCACCCACTCAGAAATGGCAATTACATGACAGAACACCAATTGCAAGTTTCGAAACAAACACATGTCCCTCACATACACCCAATGGGTGTCAGTGAATCTCAAAACCCATATCATGATATGCATGAAACCAATGAGATGATACTACACATTGAAGTCCGATAAAAAAATATGTATTAAAGGAAACATAAATAGAATCAAAAATAAAGAAACAGAAATGGGAATGTACAAAAATGAAAAGAAGCATGTCCGTGAAAAAAAGCAAAAGCAAAAATCTTAATCCAAAGTAATGGTGTCCAAAGTCACTGTCCACAAAAGCAAATCCAATGGGAAATAATAATTGAAAGCCATTGCTCCATGGGTAAATTGTGAAAGAAAAATAAAATCCAACAGTGAACTATGTACAGACAAACAAGCCAGGGTCCATTATCCCAACAAAAGAAATGAAACCTATCTAACAACACTAACTAATAAAATAAACTATATACAAAAATGTGGCCAATGTCCAAAAGGTCCAAAATAAACCAAAAAACAAAGGAAACCTAACACTACCTACATAACTATGTACAAGGGCAGCGGGCTAGTCTGACGGCTCACTTTTGGATGTCCCAGCCCAAGGCATCATCGAACTCCTGCTCAATGTCCTGGAGGCGGTCCTCCTCCATGGCCCCGAGGGTCCACAGGGCCGTCGACGTGTCCACCTCCAACCCCCTGCGGATTGCCTCGAGGCACTCGGCCCACCTCAGGGCCCTCCGTATGGAGTTCTCCGCCCTGACCATTGTGAGCCGTGCCTCTTCCGCCCGCTGCCGCTCCGCATCTATGGCGTGGCCCAACCGCTGCCACACGGAAGACACTCTCTGTCCTGGGTCCTCCTGCCCTCCGGCCGATGCCTGCCCCTCAGATGTTGAAGGCCCCGAGCCTTCATGGCTCCCACCACATTGCTGCTGCTGCTGTGCCTCTTCCCGTGCACTGCCTCCTGCTACCTGCACATCCTCCGCCGGCTGGGGTGCAGTCGTTGATGTGGCCACCCCTGCTGGACGTCCGACTCCCGACTGTGGCAGGGATGCCTCCTGCACCAGCTTGGCCGCACCGTCAGAGGCAGCTCCACAGGGCACCCAGGTGACTGATGGGTGGGAAGATGGCACGGAGGACGACTGGCGCGTAGGGGGTTCAGTTGAGGAGGGGGTCGTAGCAAGCCCCATCAAACGGAGGAATCCGGCCTGGGTGACCTGTCCCAGCAGGCTGACGTGGTCAACGAGCCATTCGAGATGACGTGCAGTCTCCTCATGAAAAGACTGCAGGTCACCTCGCATGGCCCGTTGACGCAACGCCACACCAGTCAGGACAGGCTCAACCCGGACCCGGATAGCCACGTCCGCAGGCAGAGGAAGGCCAGTTGTCGTTTGCTCATCCCCTGCCTGAAAACGGGTCTGGACGTAGGCATCCCTGCTGGTGCAAGATGATGCAGGGACAGGATCAGGGACAGGATTGCACACAGGCACCTCCGCGGTGGCCTGTGCTGCCTCCTGTCCCTGGTCCTGCACTGCACCACTAGCACCAGTGGGATCATCCCCCACCTCCAGACCCCGTCTCTGTTGCTTGCACGGCCTCCTCCTCCACCAAACCCCCCACCAACCTGGATGACTCCGTGCCATCTTCCCCCATTGGGCCCTGTGGGGTCCCAGCTACCCCTTCTGCTGCCGAGGAGTCCAACTCCAACCTCCGCCTCTTGGACCTCCCCCCGGCAGCTGCGGCCTGGGACGTGGCACCGGACTCCTCACTCCCCGACGAGATGACAACATGGGAGGGGAGCCGGGCCTTGCGTCTCCGGCTGGCGGTGGGATCCCCGCCGCTGTGCTCCACAGCACCTTCTCCGCCCTCTTCATCAGTTGACGCTGCAGACAGGGAGAAATAAAACACAGGCATCAGGGCACTGTACAATGGACACATACACACATGACAGTTGTACATGAGTGGCATTGGCAAACCTCAGACATGCCATCACAATCCCCAACACACATGTCATTTCAACTCGCACACATGAGCCATACCACAGCCATATCGCAACTGCCAGCACCATCCATACCCATACAACAGCATGAGCAGGCAAAGCTGAGCCAGACATCACATGCAACACAGGAAGTGCACCACACATGTACACACACCACCACACTTGCATGCATGTGTACACCTCTGCCAAGTGTCGCAGTGTACAGATGGGCATCCATGTCACATCTGCCAATCAGGCTTCCACATCCCGCTGTCAAATGCACATGTGCACAGTGCTGATACATGCAGCTGAAAACAACATACATGCGTGACATCACGGACATGTCTACTTACATACACATTCATCCAAACATGTGTGCCCACACAACTGCATCTGGCATGCAAGCCTACACACACAAGCACCATCCATGTCTCACACATTACAGCCCTCGCATGTGTTAGCCCCACGGCCCTGTACACCCCCACCCATACTCGACCCCATACAAACAGATGTGCAACCTGCACACTACTGAAACATCACCACACGCACAGCTCACAATCAGGATGCATGTACACTTACCGCTCGACTCCAGACGGTTCTCCCTCTCAAGGACCTGGATGTGGAGCGCTGGGGATATGCGTTCCAGGACCCTCATCTGATCTTCTGACAAGTGGCCCCGGCGCCCCTTCGCATCCCCTGCCTTCAAGAGGCGCCGGGCCTTGTTCAGGGTCCTGGACCTGAAGTCCTCCCAGCGCTTCTTGACATGTTGGAAGTCGCGGACTGCCACCCCCTCCACGTTGATGGCAGTCACGATGTCAGTCCAGATTCGAGTACGTCCTTCCTTGTCGGCGCGGGAACTTCCGAGGAGGGCATCATACTGCCCCAGGACTTACTCCACCAGGACACCAACTTCGGTGGCACTGAAGCTGGTGCCCCTCTGCGTCTCTGGCCGGGGGTTGTCAGTGGTGCCAGATGTTGCAGTGCCCGACATGACAACCTCAGAGGCAGGAGTGGGTGGGCAACTGGGTCCTGGGGCTGGGCTGTGGAGCGATGGAATCCCAGTCGGGAGTCTTTGGTTCCAGCAGGGGTGGTCACAGCAACAGCACCCCTGGCTGATGTGCAGGCAGCAAATGGCAGGGCACGTGGGCAGCAGGCAGTCAGGCAGCAGCAGATGGCAGGTGGGAGCGTGCTCGGGGCTCTGGGGGGCAGTAGTTCGGCCTTCTGGGCAGGAGCGTGGTCTTCCGTGTGCTTACGCGTGGCCAGCTTGATACAGAGTTATTTGGCACGTGAAAATTCTGCACGTCAGCGTGTAATTCGAGGAAGGGCCCTTAGCGCGTAAGCGCGTCAGCACGCATACGCGATTCCATTGGACCAAAGGCCCTTAACGCGTATGCGTGTCTGTGACGTATCGCGCATGGGCGTTGCTTTTCGTGGGGTGCGGTGCGTGTGTTTTGCAGGTGTTGGGGTTCACACGCTATCACTTCACAGCGGGTGGGTGTTGGCTACAGGTTCTTCTACACGCAAGGCAGACGTGAGTGGTACCCTGCTCCCCCAGGCCCGATCGCATGTGAAACCACCCGCGAGCCACAGAAATACACGTACCCCGCTTCCCCAGGCCTGATTGCTTGTAAAACCACCCGCAAGCCCCTGAAATACACGCGCCCAGGCCAATCGCGTGTGGAACTTCTCGCGCACCTCTGAAATACACGCACACGCTCCCCCAGGCCCAATCGCGTGTGGAACTTCTCGCGCACCTCTGAAATACACGCACACGCTCCCCCAGGCCCAATCGCGTGTGGAACTTCTCGCTCACCTCTGAAATACACGCGCCCAGGCCAATCGCGTGTGGAACTTCTCGCGTACCTCTGAAATACACGCACACGCTCCCCCAGGCCCGATCGCGTGTGGGCCTTCTCGCGTGTGTAGAACTTTGGCGCAACTTTTTTTCCTGCGCAGGGACGCTACCGCCTGCTTTCATGTGGCGGACATGTATGGGCCTGTGCGCGTCTTTGCCCGTGCGCTGTTTTTCCCTATTCGATTCCATGAATACGTGTTGTAGGCGAGCGTGTTGGCGTTCTGCGCACTTGCCTCCTGTACTTCCCCCGTGATGCCCACATTTTCACGAGTTGTTCCCCATTCTGCGTGTGACGCCCCGTGTTACGCCTACTTTTGTTATGTGTGTTATATCCCACATTTTGCGTGTGCACGGACTTCCATGAATTGATGTGCGATGTTTTCTGTGCGATAATCGCACTTGCACTGCGATTTTCGCTATTTCACTGCGAATCGCACGTTTTCGCACACGTGCGCCGTTTTTTCGGCGCACATTCATTCCATGAATCGGCCTGTTAACTTTGCAGCAACAATGAGGAAAAGTATGAAAAGTTTCTAGTTTTAATTCTAATTTTATGCTCTTTCTGTGAAGACTTGGTAGAGCTCATTACTTCACAAGGAACAGAAGTTGTAAAGAATAACAGATTGTGGGGAAAGTATTGATATTGCAAACAGAACATGTTGTACACACATTCCAGGGGTAAATGCACATCTGTGTATAAAGTTGGGAAATTTTAGGCCAAATCTTTCATGGTTAAAATTGCCAAAATGTAGCAGAAAGGCTAAACCAGGTCCCACAGATGTGGGGTTTGTATTGAAATGTGACCCACACAATATGTAACCTGTGTACCTGATTTTCTCAGAGGTTATAACTGTATAAATATGTATTTGTGGGAAAGTTTGATTTTGGTTCCAGTGGCTAGGGGAGGTTTCTAGTCATTGTAAAAATCGTCCCATAAACATGACATCCTTTTCTGTGATCCAATCAGCGAAGAGCAAGGCGGAACCTATGCTCTTGCCCAATCCTAGCATTATGGGTGTGGGTAGTAAGCCTGCCCCTGCCATATACTATAGTGATATCTTTGGCATGATAAATAAGGGAACCTGACAACACCCAGAGAGACACTGGGCCTCATTCTGAGTGCGGCGGTAAGGGGTTAACGGCACCGGTAAGGATGCCAGTGCCGTTAACCCCCTACCGCTGCATTCCAAGGTCCCTTAGCGGGTCCCACTAAGGCCGGCTGGTTTTACCAGCCACCCTTAGCGGTAGCTACTAAGGGACCAAGGAGCTAATAACGGGCCCGCTACTTGCGGGCCCGTTATTAGCTCCTTCCCCATTCCCATTGAGCCCTATGGGGGCTCAAATGGGAATGGATAATGGTTTTCGGATTGGGGTCTTACCGGGTCCGCAAAGGTTGGAATGTCCCAGTAATTCTCCATTCCGACACCACGGACCCGGACACGGGTTTGGAGGCAGCCATGGTGCTATTGGCACCATTGTTAATGACCCCATTGTTTCCTGACTTTCTTCCTGATTTCCTGCGTGGCGACCTGTTCCTGATTTCTTCATCCTACTTGATCCTGATTCCAGATTTCATTGCAAAGCCAAGGTCTATGCATTGCTGAACCCCTTTTCAGCTAGGCGTCAAATTCTAACAATCCCCAAAACCCAAGGGAAGCATCCTGATCCAACCTGACTTGCTACTACTAGATGCATGCCTGCAAACTTGCCTTCCCACTGATCTCCAGTCTCCAGTAACCAGACGGGCCAGTCCAGTGCAGTCCGGTGACCAGAACGACCTAGATGATCCTGTCCCACCCGATTTGCCCAGCTGTCCTTGGTTAGACCCGATCCGTGTGATGACCAGAACCATTGATGGTCCAAAATCCTAAATTAAAGTGGACTGTAAGTATTAATAGGAGTCATTGAAAACCATAGCATACCTTGCCTTGCCTTGCCTTGTCTCATGCCAATCTCTAATCCATCCTATCCTTACCTTAATAACTTGTAACATTGTCAGAATCCTTATTGCAATCGTGTTCTTGATTTCTCTTGCTAAGCGCCATTTCTTTAGTCATTTTTATCTTTGTAAATCTTAAACCATCCACCCTACTTCGATTGATCCGACTGGTTCCGCCGGGGCAGACACTGGGGATCTGGTGTTCAAGTCATGAATCAACTCTAGAGCTTACTGTGTCCCTCCTTGATATTCTGTCCAGAATGCTCTAGCATAGAGTAAAAATATAGTAAATATTTTCTTGTCCAAACTGAGTTTCTTTTCTGGTTTCACTACCCGGTTTTTGTAAAAACGCCTCTCATTCAACCTTGCATATCTTCCTCAATTTAATAGCTAGAGACTTCATTTCAACTCAAGATTATATCTAAAACCTATAGCTACATCCCAACCCAAACTTCACTCCAAGTGTAATTCACCCATTTTTATTAAAAACCGTTTGGTTAATTTTAGGTGGGAATCCGCGTTTTTTGCAAAGTTTTACATGTGTGATTTTTGTTCTAAATTATTTTCAACCTTCCATTCAGATTCAAAGTATTTACTTTTGCTCATACTATAGCTCATGATTTTTAGTATCTTTCCCATGTTGCTCCCATAGAGATTTGTACTGATTTAGGGATTTTTGCACACAGTCATTGTTTTACCCAGCAATTTCCGAAATGTCAATTTAAAGTGTAAGATTTCAAATCCGTTTTTCTCTCTTGGTTGGGAGGGAAGGTTGTATTCAAATTCTGTTTATTATTAATTATTCCTGATTACCTGCTGCTTCCTTATATGTAGTTAGAATTGTTTATTTGTGGGTTGAGGAATATTGGAGGGGGAAATCCTAACTTAAATGCTATCTTTCCAAACAAGCCAAAAGTGTTCTTTTCTCTGGTGCTTTCCTTCTGTGTAGCTAAAAAGTGAATTTAAGTGTATTACATACGTTTCTATCTGTTATTGTCACCACATTGGTGACTGCTGCTCCCTATTAAAATTATATGTTTGATTTGAATAATTTTAAATAAATAAATAAATACATACATAAGTAAATAAATAAATAAATAAGTAAATAAATAAATAAATATTACCTTTACCAACCAGCCTGATTCCTGGTCCATTTTGACCCGGGGTATTTGAGAAGGGGTGTGATATGAGTGGTATATCACTCAGAATATTGAACCTGTAGACATAATAAAATAAGCATTTCAGCTGTGCGCTGCATGCTAGGCTGAGACCAGGGTGTATCGCCTGATTGAAATACTTAACACAGGCTTGTGAGCTCGCATCCTCACAAATGGCTCAACCCATGTGCTTATTTGTGGCTTGAGCCTGTAATGGAACAATGGCTCCCTTGATCGCCTCTTTCCAATCCAGTGAACTATTAAATGCTAAATACTACGTTTGCGAAAGAGGTTGATGTGTTCTGAAAGTCCACTACCCATTGGGTGATACAGGGTGGGGCAGCTGTGTGCTATGATATGGTCTCTCAAAAACCTTTTCATTTATAGTTTAATCTTGGGTATTTAATGAGTCCAGCACTTGCTTTGAGAAACAGTGGAGCGGTGTACATCAGTGTGTTAATAAGAATACAGGTATGGGGTAAATGTTATTACAGGACTGTCTTACATTGCATTTATGCAATAGAATCAATTAGGGGTGAGGAGGGTTCGCCGACAGGTGGGATCAGGGGTGTCTACAGTGCATGAAGAAGGTGCTCCTTGAAGAGGAGGGTCTTGAGCGCCTAACTAAATTGCATGAGGGTGGTTATAAGTCTGATGTCCTTGTGTATGATCTTCCACAGTCTGAGGGAATAGATTCTGTGTCTTGTATTTTCTTCCTTGGGATTATTGCAGGTTTTTATCTGCCCAGGTCCTGGCTTCTTGTGAAGGTTTGGCTGCTAGAGATGGCGACTTGTTGGATACATGGGAGTCCTGCAGGAAATGTGGCCGCTTTGTAAATGATTCCCTTGGTCTTGTAGATCGATGAGTGCTAATAGTAACAACCAATGTAGTTCAATGAATCTGGTCATAATGTGGTCAAATCAGTGAAGGGCTTTAATTAGGCAGGTCACAGAATGTAGGACACTTCTCATTGGTGCCAGAGCGGAAGTGGGGCCAGTGAGCTGGACATTTCCACAGTTACAGTGAGAAAGAATGAAGGCCTGTACCATGGATCATAAGATATTGTCAGGAAGGAATGCAAGATGGGTGTCATTGGAAAATCCCAGGGACTTGGCATAGAGTGTGCTGCGGGTGAGGTCCTCTGAATTCATGGTTGACATCCATGTCTGGATGTGAGTGTGTTCGGTGTTATTGGAGATGCTATGGCAGATCTGTGTGTTCTTGTCAAAGATCAAGTTGTCGATGGTGGTAGATTTATCAATCAAATGAGGGATTGGAGGATCAGAGAGAGGGTTAACTCATTGTTTGACTGTCATGAAGACATCTTTGTTTTCATTTTTGACTTTGGCTATTGTATTCTTATAGTAGGTGGTTTTCACTAAGGCGATTCATTTTTTGCAAGCTGCACAGAGGTCTATAAATTGGGTTAGGTCAGATGAGGTTTTAGACTTGCGCTAGTTTTTCGATTGTTTTCCGATGATTCTTTTGCTGATATTACGTTCCTGCATGTACTGGGGGCTAATTGCTTATGCTTAATGGTTGTTGTTTCTCTGGGGCATATATGGTGAAGTCGGTCTTTTGGGTGTTGTTGAGAGTTTCTACTATATCGTTGAAGTCCTTGTACTGTGGTCCTGATAGGGAGAACAAGAGATTGGTGAGATCATCAATGAGTGGTCCTATTGGGAAATTCTGATATTCGCTAACAGGCCCATTTGGCACATGCTGTAAAATGCCCCTAAGATAACATATTTGAGACATTTGATTTTTAATGTGGAGCACTGACAGTCATCATTGACATTGCATCCCTATCTACAGCTGTCCTTTCCCCTTGTACTCTGTTACTCTTGTGCCTCAGCCTGCACTTGTTGTGTTTATCTTTGTTTCAATGTGCCCAGCATTTTTCTTTGTTTCCGGCTTTTCCCTTTGTGCATATGCCACTTCATGCCTTTATGAGGAACGGGATGAGTCCTCATCATTGTAATTGCTAAGTACAGTCCGGACTTAGATATTAGTCTCATTCCGTTGGCCTATCCTGATGCACCTACAACTCACAGGCCTTGCAATGTCTATTGCCTCTCTCAGAAAGGTGGTTTAGCACTCCAGAGTTTCTTCTGTATGATGTCATCAGATCTTCAACTAGTTGCTAGTATACTCATCAGTCGTCGCTGTGAAACTATAGATGGCAATAAGTCCCCGTAGAGCAGCTGGATCTGGTAACTCTGGCAATGTGAAACATTTGACCATATTTTGCTGTTTCTTTTGTGGGGGCCAGCCCCCCAAAACCTCTTTTCTGCTCCCCATTCCTCTCCTACCCACAATAACCCACATAACCACTGTATCAACTGCGTACACCCAAAACCTACATCAATAAAATGCTGTGAGTGAAATATTAAAAGAATATCGAGGCTTAATACCACATAATAGAAATACGTCAGTCACGAGTACTAAGGTACAGTACACTTTATTTTAATAGAACAACTGTCTGGCTTTCAATACCCTGCAATGTGTGCAAGCAGACACGGTGAGATGAGAGAGTGCTGGACATTTCAAAAACATGAGTATTTATACAGTGTTATCACAATCCCGGACACATCGTCCAGCCCCTCTTCGTGTAACACATTTACCTAAAGTACATAGCCTTTCCACAAAACTAATACATGTTAAAACATCCTTGAATAGCTGGTTGTTTTCTGTTAAACACTTCATATGTTTTTCAAATATTGGACACAAAGGTAACAGTCCTTATTTCATTTACCTATATTTGTCTACCATTTGTTCTTAAGTTTAAAGTCAAGGAGCAAAAACAAAGATTTCTGCAAAAGCACATGTTCTGCTATTCATCATTCTGTTTCGCTATTTGAACGGGGAAGACACTGTTGGTATACATGGTATCTAACTTACTGATTAGCACGGCTCTTGTTTAGCTCCAAGGTTTCCTTAGTGTAGGACAAACAATCCACCTTAGCAGCTTCAGCATGCTTATCTACGTTGACACAGTAATAAGTTAATTTTGCTCTGCTAGAGCCGAAAACACAAATTCTAACATGGGACAGAAAGATGGAGTTGATCAAAATGGTGGATAACTTAAAATGGCAGCATAGTCAGCCTGTTTCAGGTTCATTCAAATGCAATTTACAGTGCGATGCGAATGTGCTTATGCCAACGCTTACTATCAGGCTGTATTCTTTCAAAATATACTTTTACATGAGGTGTTCCTCTTCAAAATGTGGTGAATGGAATGCAGCCACATGGGCTGACACAAAGTGGCTATGTGGTTGCTCGTTGACTCACCTATCCATTGTTTCCTAGAGAAAAAAGGGTATCTTTTCAATATAATCCTTATTTTATCCCCAAAATTGTTTTAATTTTGCCAAGTACAATTCGTATTTCTTTATGTAGGTCCCACTATTTAGTGTCCATATTTTCCTTCCTCACTAGTGGGGACAGAATCTGGAATGCTGTGAATGATACATTATTGTTTTGGCCCAACACTATGTGATAATGTTGCTCCCTTCTGATCATCGGTCCACATCACTCCCACCATCGCTGTAATATACACTAAGAAAACATCATGCCAAAGGTCTCAGGAGGTAGTAATAATATGGCAGATGCAGCTGTATTCTGTATTGTTGATATCTGAATGCCATCTTTGAATATTGATTGGTTTGCTTACCAGTAATCTTCATTACTCTTACCCTACTCTTCCTCGTCTCTGTACTTACTTATGAGGTAACCTTAACTCTCCCACAGGAACCCTTTTTTACTTTTTATTTTCCTTCCGTTGGCTTGGCTCCTCCTTTTAAGGCATAAAATACGCACGGCTCAACACACATCAGTTACTTGACACTGCTGAGGCACCTTCATATATTACCAGTCGGGAGGGAGAGGTGGGACTAGAAGTAATGAAGATTACCTGTAGGTAATCTGATCATTACCTCCATGTGCCCGTTCCTCATCCTTGTACAAGGCCTAGAATAGAAAATACCAGACACGCCATGGTGAAATGCACACCCACCATCACCAAATGTATTCAGGAATAAAACCTCACAGGACCCTTGTCCATGTTCACAATAGTGCCATGCTCAATATCCTCATACCAAAAGACCCAGCTTCATGACGATGTAAATTAAGGCGATAGTGCTTAATGAAGGGTTTGGGTCTGCCTAGGTGGCTCCCATGCAAATATCCTGAATGGAAACCCCCTGGCCTCTGCCCAGGAGGCCAACATGCCCCTGGTGGATCGTGTCTGAATGCCTGGAGAAGGAGGATAACCCGAGGGCTCACAGACCAGGGAAATGGCGTCTCACAACCAGCGACTTACTCAGATGCTTTGTTTCCCAGAGAGGACCTGCCAAAAATAACAAACAGACTGTTGGAAGGAAGCCCGGACGTTTTTGCTTCTCTCTAAGTATGCCATGCCGGCTCTCCCATCATCCAGGGTGGATTTGGAAAGAAAGGCAAGCAGGGCAATTTCTTGATATTTATACACTGTTGAGACCACCTTGGGGAGAAAGGAGGGATGACCATGGACGTCATTTAGGTGTCACCAGGGGTCGCAACTCCCTTGCTACCCCTAAAATAAATGAACCCAAAAAACGTTTCATTCCTTTTTTTTTTTTACATTGAGGCTCATGGGCTGTGGCCAGCAGCATGTGGCTCTTTGTTTCTGGAGTGGCTGGTTTCCTGATGACGAGAGCCAGTAAGTTAGCTCAGTGGGTTGAGCTCTGGCTGCTGCAATGTGTGTGTGATCGGCAGGTTTGCAGGTTCGACTCCTACCAAGGTCAACTCAGCCTTTCATCCTGCTGAGGTTGATAAATGAGTAACAAAACAGGTTGGGTGATATTGTATGTATATTTGTTCCATATGAAGCACTTAAGCGTAAGTGCTATATAATAACACATCATTATCGTTTGGCCTTGCATTCACAGTAATTTGGTAATATGGGCCTATACGCGCTGATATTAATGATACATATGGTGATGCATTCTTGTATAAATGGATATCACTTTATAGTGATATCGTAACCATATTTTTCGTAGTCTACTTAGGAACAATGCTATGTGATGCCACTTCCTGTTTTGTCGTGGGCTGAAAGGTCAGGTTCCATCACTTCCCATGATGTCACTTTGGGGTGGGGTCAAATGGCATCACTTTCTGTGATGTCATCAGAGGTCAATGGTCGTGTGATGTCACTTCCACTATCCGTGGCATTTTGGTGAACTGACGTCCCTGGGGATGACATGTGAAGGACAGGGCCTCCTGGGTGACTACTAAATACGGATCCTCAAAGGGTAGTGCACACAACTTCCCCAGGCACCTGTCCGAGGTGATGTCCACCAGGTAGATTGTTTTACATGTCAGGAATTTCGATTGGTTGTAAAATAAATCATGTCAAGGTTATTTAACTTGAAACATGCCCATCGAGAAATGTAAACCTTTTAACGATGTGTCACACTGAAGGTAGCGCACACAATACATTATTTCTTTAATATATCAAAATACATAATATCACACAAAAACATATGAATGCTTTTGATATAAAAAGTGCAAGACATCATACAAATCACAAAAATTCAATGGATGCAAGGTAGTAATCAATCTACCCATGAGTTGTTTAGTCTTGAAAAGCGTACTGCTGTCACCTCAAAATATCAAGAATGCCTAAACTGAACTATAGTCTAAGTGGAATTGCTCCAAATTACTAATTCTTTGGGCCTGATCATGAGTTGGGTGGTAGCCCTTAAATGCGGCGTTAACGGAATTAGCGCCTGTAATACCGTTCTGCCCGATCACAACCCTGCAAAGTTAGCAAATTTAGCGCCAGACCCAAACGGGACCGGCATTAATAGAGCCGGCGCCATTGCAGACGGCTTAAATACAGCCAGCAGTAATGCCGCCATCAACACAGATCGCTATTACAGACCTATCCCAACTCCATGTCCAGCGGTATTACCGCCAGAAAACTAACGCTAAAAAAGCTTGAATTACCCACCAGCCTCCAGTTGGAGGTAAATGAACCTGGGTGTCTGGAATCAAGCCACAGGAGCAAATATTGCACACCAGAGGGCTACATAAGACCCACCAGTTCCCAGAACACACTCATGCTGCCATTCTCTGCTGGAAGCTGTGACATGCAATTGCTCATGATGCACCTGGAGCTACAGATGCTGGACAACCAGAAACAGGGAGCACAGAGGGGTGGGGGGAAAGAGGAGGAGGAGGATGACAGCATCCCCAGCAAGGCTTGCACCCATCGCGAGGGTTAGGCTATCACCCTGGGCCCTCAGTGACACCCAGTTGGTAGCTGAGTACCACCTGGACAGAGCGACCATCACTGAGCTGCTGACCACAATACAAGATGAAATTGAGAGCAGGATTAACATCTTTCCAGCATTCCATGGCCATGATTCATGGCATGGCCCAAGTAACATTTGGGGAAGTCCTGGGCCAGGTGCTGTATGCCCTACTGCGCAATGTCAACCAGCACATCGCACTGCCCACCACCCTGGCCACAGTGAATTATATGATATGATGTGGCATTTATAACGCGCCTGAACAAGTGTTTCTAGGCACGACAAGACAAGGAGGGGGAAACAAAGGAAGGACAAAATAACTATCTTACTAGGCCTTGTGTCAATCAGATCGCGCAAGTGGGGGGAAGAGGGAAAGGGAGACATGCCAGGGGGAGGGGAGGTGGGAAGTGCAGTTAACTCACAAGTGCAGCCAGTGGGTGACTCATAAGTGCGGAGAGAAGGGACTGTAGGATTTCAATACAGACACTTAAATGCTGGGAAGGCCAGAGGCAGAGCGAGGGGAACATGGACATGCAGGAGCCTGGATCTCAGTTCAGAGGGTGAAAAGTGCGTAGAGTAGTCAGGGGCATCACCAGCGGAGAGGAAGAGAGAAAGCAGAAGAGAAAAGGAAGGTTGTGAGTTGCTTCCGGAACCTGAGGTCGTTCTGCTCAAGTTTGAGACAGGCAGGGAGGCTGTGCCAGAGGGAGGTTGCAGCTGAGGAGATAGATCTGTGTTGTAATGGGCATCTGTGTGTGGGTGCAGAATTGTGTGATGTCACATGGAGCCTGGAGTGTTTGTGAGTGGCTGGGTTCCACAGGTTCTTACAGTGACAGCTAGAGTTGCTGTGCTGGCTGGGATGGATGTTCCAGTACTTCTATCCATCTATCTTACCTATGCTCACAGTCAGGCAATAAACTTACCCAACAACTTACCTCCTGACTCCAGCGTGGTGTGTGAGCCTGAGAACCCCATTACTTCATTGGCCACCAGATGGTCTTGGCTGCTGGTAGGGGGCAACAGGGGACAAGATACTGCCCTCCAGGAGCAACATCCATCCAGGAAGGTGTCAGCTGTCCTTGGGACCAGAAGTAGCTGGTCCTGGCTGATCCTGCAGGCCGGGTGGTGCAGAAGCCGCAGTGCTTTTGGTGGCTACTGCAAATCCGGTCCCTGGAAGGTGGTAGGGATCTACAGGTCCAGGGCGTATTGCAGGCCTATCACAGTTCCTAGGGTGGACACTGTCTGCAGGCCTGGTTGTGAGGAGGATGTTTGGTGCTGAGGAAGGTGCCAGCTGCCTTTGGGACCAGAAGCAGCTGTTCCTGGGCGATCCTGCCGTCCAGGTGGTGCAGTTGGTGTAGGTGCTGCAGTGGATCCTGTTTCAGGAGGAAGGTTGGGGTCCAGAGTCCAATGCAGGCTGCTGCGTAAATGCCTAGGGTGGATGCAGTAACAACAGGCCTGGAAGTGGGTGAGGTGCTGGATATCAGAGGCGGCCCTTTGGTGCTCTCCGGGGCGGACAACAGTAGAAGGTGACAGGACCTGTCATACAGCTGGAGGTGATCCAGGGGGGGAGCAGACACAGTGCCTCTAGGCGGTCCGGGCTAACGGGTGCAGTCTGGCCTAGTATTCATTGTAGACACACATGCTCACCTTAAAGCCCTCAACCTCTCTTAAGCCTCCTTCACCATTAACGGCTCTACCATTCCTGTCCTCAAACATGCCAAAACTCTGGGGGTCTACCTTGATGGAAATTAGCTATGAGGAGCCATGTCAATTCTCTGGCATCTTCAACCTCCTACACCGCTAAACTTATCTCATTAAATAGACAATTCGTGAGCTCCAACAACTGCCTCACGCTCTCCGGAGCCATTATCCTGAGCAAACTAGACCATTGTAATGCCCTATTCAAGGGCACATCCGCGTCCAATCTAGCTAAGCTACAGCTGCTTCATTACAAAGCCCTCCAGCCGGCTCTGGGACTCCTCAAATCAGACCACGTTTCTGCAACTCGATGACAAGTCCATTGGCTACCAATAAAAGCACAGATTGACTTCAAAACCTTGACTATAGCGCACTGGTGCATCTACAATGAAGCCCCTATATACTTGAACCATTGCATCACAATAAAAGCACTGTCGCTCACTCCTCTGAACAGCTTACCCTAGCTGTCCCATGCTTAAACTAGCCAGAGCAGGAGTTATAATATAGTGTTGGAACTCTCCTTCGTACAAATGCGCCAGATTGGGTCAAATGGTATCTCCAAAATTAAAGTTTATTAACAAAGTTAATATTTGCCCTTCATGGTAACACATGTTTCGGCAACACAAAAGTGCATTTTTCAAACCAGGGCTGTTAGGTAAATGAACAATTAACCACGATGCATTGTAAAATAAACATCATAAATGATCAATGTAAAAATAATAAACATTTCATTCAGCATTGTGCCAACACAAATATTGTTAATATCACATGTTTGTTGAGAGACAGAGATGACAAGGGATGGGTGAAGGGGAGGATAATTATGGTAAAAGATATGCACGGAAAAAGAGAAAAGAAAAAATGATAATGAATAAGAAACGTTATATTTGACTACCAGTTAATTCAATTGCTTTTTACAAATCATATTTCTTTACTATTGACATGTTTTTGAACTCCTCTCAAGGATAGCTGACTTTCGTAATACCTCAAGCTCATTTTTTGATTTTACTTAGCACTATTTGTGCAGTTTGTAAACCTCAATTGCGAGTGATAATGTATGCATTACTTTGCTATAAATTGTGTGTGTCAGCAAGGACGCAACATACTATTAACCAAAACCCGAAGAAACAAAAAACAAAAAAACAAAAAAACATAACACCATTCGCTCTTTTATGTAAAGGTGTTACCTGTTTGCTTGATATAACTTGATGGATAAATTGCCGTCTGTTCTTGGCGTAGTAACCGGGTTAAATCCCTGAAGGAAAAGATAGTTCTAATTACCCATTTCTGTAAATGGTTTGTTGCTGGTTAAGATTGGATTAATTTGTGGCATTTTATCCATGCTCATTTCCCCTTATGGAACTTGCACAGACTGTATAGTTTCTTATGTGTTATTATACATGCGCGATCCTCTTTACGAGCCTGCCGCTCTTGCTGTAGTGAATTCCACACTGTTTGCAACAAGTTGCCATCTACAAAGGGTCAAAGATAACATCCCAGCAGGAGAATTTATACGTGCAAGACGCAATTGTAAAGAACAATCGCAGTATGAAAAAGAATGTGATCTACTCTTATCAAGATTCAAACAAAGAGGCTACAAGATCAAACACATCAACAAAGCAGCGGGCAAAGCTTTAGCGATGAAACAGTCAGAAACCCTATGCAAAAAACAAGTCAGAGAGCCTCAATCTGAAAATGTCAGATTCATCACATCATATTCGTGTGACCACTCCAAGATCAGGCAAATATTAAACCGCAACTGGCACTTATTACAACTAGACCCACACCTAACGTCTTTCACTCAAAAGAAACCACAAATCGTGTTTACAAGAGCAAAAACATTAAGGAACTTTGTCAGTCCCTCACTGCTTCTGAGCACCAGCGAGAGACAACCATCAAACTGGTTAACACAGACACTTTTGGATTCAGAAAATGTGGGACATGTTCCATGTGTCCATATGCCCATGCACCAGCAACCAATGTTTCAAGATGACTGTGGAAACCATATGAACATCAAACATACATGAACTGCAGGACGAAGCATGTAGTGTATGCCATAATATGTGTTTGCCATAAAATATATATCTGAAGCATGATTTGCCAACTCCAGACACAAATTCGTGAACATTTAGCTGGTATTGGCAGCTAAAATCAGACTTTACCATTAGCTGTACACTGGCAACAAGAGCACCAAATGGCAGACAAAAAAGATATCAGATTCATCGGTTTGAAACGAGAAAAGCTTGGCAGGAGAGGTGGAAATCTCGAGATGGCACTAAAACAATCAGAAGCCAGACTTATTTGTCACTTTCAAGCCCATAAATTTGGTTTGAATACCGATAGTGAAATGTACTGTTTTTTATGAGTATATTGAATGGACAATGGGGAATCAATTACAATTTCATTATTTCCCATCATACAAAGATTATGTGGGAAATGGAGACACACGGCCACATACAGGACATGAGATAGGTCATCACACTATTCACACAACCGATTATGTATCAGGGTTGACTTATTTAATATTATGCCATTTTATTATTTCCAAGAATGCAAATATGCGAGGCATCATAAAAGGCCAGAGAAATAAGGCACCATTTCAAATGTTCCCTATTTCAACACATGAGGATGAGGAAATGGTAATGATCGCTGGTACCTCGATCATATATATCATATCTTAGCTTTAATACAATATTCCCTAGAAAACTGAGGGTAAACCTATTGAGTTACAAATACAGCCATACGAATAATTGTGCAGCGCTAATTCACACAGATAAATGTAAAATTATTCAACGTGGAGGCCAACAGGGGGCGCACAGGCAATGGCAGCCTGAGCGTGCAGCTCCCACTGAGGCCGGGCTGATTTGGAGGATTGAGCCCCCCCGAACCCCCCCAGGCGAGCTTAACGGGCCGACTTGGCGTAGTGACCCCCCCGGGCGCCCCAGGCTCGAAAGGGCGATCTTCGGGAGCCCCGTGGTGCCTGAGAATGGGCCCCGACACACGCGAGCGGAGAAGGAAGACGAGGCCTGGGCGGCCGCGGCTCCAGAGGGGCGGAGGCGTTTCACTGAGGCCGCCCCCGCTCCTCGACGGGCCCCCCGCACCCGCAGGAGGAGCGGCCCCCGGCGGACCAAGAGCACAGACCCTGAGCACAAGGCGAGCCCCCGCCCCCCCCCCCCGCCCTGGCTGGAACACACTGCCCAGAGGCCATAGGGGAGTGGGGGTTAGGGGGACTGGAGCAGTGGGGCCCCCACTTATTGGGACGGGTCGTTCCTAGGCTCTGAACACTCCTGAAAAAGTCAAGGCGGGCCGCACCACAGAGGGCCCAGCACCCCGGCACAGGATCGGAGGTGCCGATCCCAGCGGAAGTATAGAAGCGGAAGGCGCAAACAGGCCGCCCTCGGGAGTGGCGGGATCTGCCAGTACTGGGTGAAGACGGCGAAGCGGAGTGACCAGACCCTCTGACCAGGGGGAGACCCGGCCACATCGGACCATTCCCTCCCGCACAGGAGACATTGAGGAAGGCAGCCCCCTGGACCAGGCCGAACGGATCCGGTGGCCTGCTCTGTCGGGAACCCCGGCTGCCACGGTGAGACTGGAAGGGGTGTGAAGCCCCCACCCGGCGACGGCGGGGCGTGTGCCTGCCCAACACCGTTACTACCCCCGTCCCCTGTGGGAGGACTACCGGCTGTCCCCGGAGGGCCTACCGACCATGGTGGTCCCGACGGAGGGGGACTCGGGGTGACCAGATGAACTGGTGGCAAACACTACAGGAGGAATTTTGCTTTCAGGAGGCCGCGAGTAACAGCAAAGGCACGACCCTTAGGAGCGAGCTGGCCCAGCCAGAGGGCCCGGCGCCCTCCACAGCAGCAATGGAAAAGGGTTTCGCCTCGATCCTGCAGGAGATCAGGGACATGCGTTTAGATATTGCTCAGAAACTCAAAAAAATTGATCAGAGGGTGGACAAGATCGTGGACAGATTACTACAGGTGGAGACCAACCAATCCTCGGCTGTGTCACACGAACTACAAACAGATATGCGGCTAGCAGCCCTGGAGAAGAGAGACGAGGAGCGGGCCAGGCAGATGGATGACTTTGAAAATAGAGAACGGAGGAACAATCTCAGGATCTTTGGGGTCACGGAATCGGACGGTGAAACGGAGAGAGACATCACCCGCACAGTGAGAGACATCATCACCCTCCTGTTTGCGGAAGAGATGACGACGGAACTCACATTTGACAGAGTGCACAGGGCGGGGGGCAGAGCAGGGGGGCCCCCGGTCGATCCTGGTCCGGTTCCACTACTACTCCGAGAAAACAAAAGTGCTGGAGGAGGCCAGAAAAGCCCGGGAGATCACTTACAATAATGCCCAGATCTCGATTTACCAGGGTCTCTCGGCCTACACGTTGGCCAAACGTAGAATGTGCCGCCCCCTAATGCAACTGCTTAGAGAGAAAGGGGTGCGATACAGATGGGGTTACCCCTTCTCCCTGACCTTTGAATATATGGGCCAGAGATCGACTCTGATTACAGAAGACGACATAAGAGGAGCTATCCAAGACTACGTAGTGGACTCGAACCCCCGGAGGGGCCCATCGGGTCCGGAGACGGGCGACCATCTAGCCCCGGTCCATCGGGAGACAGGAGAAGGAAAACGAGTGCAAGGAAATTCAGGAAATTGAATACACCGTCGCCAGCGAAAGATGGGGAGCGGAACAGCTCTGAGGACTGAGGACGGGGGCGACCCGTCAGGATCTGGAGTGGTGCAGTGGTGTCTCGGAAGTTCTACCACTCACAGCGTCCCCATGAACAGCAAGTATAAGGGGGCCAGGAGGGGACAATGCGACAAGGGGGAAGGGGGGGGCTCAAGGTGATGAGCTTTACACAGATGGCCTGGCCGAGGTGGGCAGGCTGGTGGTTCGGCCATAGCCAGCAATGGCAGAACTAATTGGCTGGACGCCGGGGAGGGAGGAGGGGGGACACACGAATGTTGGGGTTGTTCAGTTTTGGATGGGGATTGGGGGGCAGTTGGGGAACAGTTCCAGGCCCACCCAGGGGGGTGGGGAGGCAGGAGGGGGGGAGCACCAGTTACAACCACGGGAGCATGCAGAAAAGGGTGGTGAAGGTATGTCGACAAGGAGAGAAGTGATTCTAGAAAATGGCTGAAAGTCTGCCGGCCCTGGGAGTGGGCTCTCTCAATGTACGGGGGCTAAACACCCCCACAAAGAGGTCCCTGTCTGTAGGGAATTCAGGAGGGCCAGTCTTGACCTCCTTTTCTTACAAGAGACTCACTGGGCACGAGGGAAAGAACCCAAGATGCGGGAGGGAGGAATAGGGGAGGTTTTGTATGCATCCCACAAGGCCAAAAAGAGAGGGGTGGCCATCCTCCTGGCGAGTAATGTTGGCTTCGGAAAAGCTGAAATACTGAAAGACCCTGAAGGCCGGTACGTGTTGGTACGAGGGACCCTGCAGGGAGTCCCACTCACCCTGGCAGTGATATACGGTCCAAATGAGGGCCAAGCCCAGTTCTAAGAGGAGGTGGGGGAGAAACTCAAGCTCTTTGTCCGGGGTGGGTTGGTGGTGGGGGAGATTTCAACATGGTCATGGACCCAACCCAGGACAGGAAACGCGTTGGCCCTCAGCTACCCAGGTCAACGGATCAGATCATGGCCCGGATCTTCCAATGGGTTAACTCAGCTGGAACTGGTGGACACGATCCCGACCCCTAGGACGGGAGCCCCCTCCTTCACATATTATTCTACCATCCACTCTTCTTTTTCCAGAATAGATTACATCTTAGTAGACAAGACCCTGCACCCATTTGTTACCGGCCACAGGGTCGACCCCGTCCCCTGGTCAGACCATGATTTGGCCCGAACAACCATTGCAAGGGGCTGGCTAAGCGACCGCAGAGGTAGATGGAAATTCAACGACTCCCTGTTGAAGGACGAGGTCCGCGCTCAGGAGGTGCTAGAGGCCATAACAGAGTTTCTCGAATTTAATGACAATGGGGAGGTAGGTCCGCACACCCTATGGGACGACTTCAAGGCAACTCTAAAGGGCCTCCTTATAAAAATGGGTGCCCAAAATAAAAGAGTAAGGAATGCCCAGGAGAAATCCCTGAGGGAGAAAATAGCTCAACTCCAGCCGGGGGGCCCTCCAGCAGGTCCCTTGGATCAAGATCAGCTCACCACCCTGACCGATTATAGGCTCCAGTTAAAAGATCTTCTCCTGTACAAAACGGAACGAAGTCTCCAACTGGTTAAGCAAAGATATTATGAAAAGGGGGGATAAAGCGGATAGGATCCTGGCCTGGAAACTGAGGGAGGTACAGAGAAATAGGATGGTAAAGGCAGTAAGGAACGAAGAGGGGACCATGGGCCACAAAACTACCCACATAGGAGAGGCCTTCCGCAGATATTATGAAAAACTTTATTCATCAGAATACAATGGGCAGGACGAGGAGATAGAAGTGTTCCTGAACTCAATACAAATACCGGCCCTGACCGGGGAGATGGCGGCGGGGTTAGAGGGCCCGGTGACCGAGGACGAGGTGGAACATGCAATTAGCGGAATGAAGGTGGGCACTTCCCCGGGAGAGGATGGCTTCACAGTCTATTTTTATAAAAGGTTTCGCTCCACCCTAGCCCCACACTTAGTGAAGGTCTTCAATGCGGTACTAGAGGGGGGGACCCTTCCGGACTCCATGATGGAGGCCATAATTGTTGTGCTGCCCAAGGAAGGTAAGGACCCCACGGAGTGCTCCTCCTACCGCCCGATATCCCTGCTAAACATCTATGTTAAGGTTCTTGCCACCAGGTAGGGTTTATAAGGGGTAGGCAGAGCTCAGATAACATCCGTAAAACCATAGATTTGATCCACCACGCTCAGGAGTTGGACCTTGACACGAGTGTCCTCTCCCTGGACTCGGAGAAGGCGTTCAATAGGGTCGAATGGAGATATATGGAACTCCTCCTCCAGAAAATGGGTTTTGGCGCACACATCAGGGCATGGGTGGCTGCACTATATAGAGCCCCGAAAGCAAGGGTACAAGTAAATGGCAGGTTGTCGGATCCCTTCCCCCTCTCACGGGGCACAAGACAGGGATGCCCACTGTCCCCCTTGATATATGTCCTTACAATGGAATCCCTGGCCATAGCAGTTAGATCACACCCGGATATCAAAGGGGTTAAGAGGGGCGAAGTGGAATTTAAGCTTTCCCTGTTCGCAGATGACATCTTGGCTTACCTGGTGGACCACGGCTCCTCCCTCCCCCGCTTTCTTTCCCTAGTGGACACATTCGGGCACTTCTCGGGGCTGAAGATCAACGCATCCAAATTTGTTCTACTCCCCATGAGAACAAGGGACCTGGGCCTAGACCCCATGGATACACTTCATGGGATAACAGTGGGAAAGGTCTCTATCCGTTACCTGGGCGTCCTCCTCACTAGGGATCTATCCAAACTAGCCCAACCAACTATGACCCCATCTTGGCAGGAATTACTGCGGACCTCAGGAGGTGGGGCTCAATGATTTTGTCCTGGTATGCCACATGACGGCAGTGAAGATGAACGTGCTGCCGCATCTGCTGTATCTCTTCACCTCTCTTCCAACCAACATCCCCGACCCCACTTTTAGGACTCTACAGAATGCGGTCCGTGAGTTTATTTGGCAGGGCAGGACCCCGAGGACCGCAAAGGCGGTCCTGACCCTGCCGAGAGAAGAGGGTGGGTTTGGCTTGCCTGACTTCCAACTTTACTTCCGTGCCGCCCAACTGCGCATCCTCCTGGAGCGCATGAGGGAGGGGATGGGCACTTATTAGTCCTACTTGGAGGATATGGATGCTCACCCTCTCAAAGTTCGAGACCTCCTCTGGGCCCCACGCAGGTTTATCCCGAATAGACTCAAAACCCACCCCACCCTGGGAGTTCTCTGGGCAATCTGGAGGGAGGGCCCCCACACAGCGCACCTAACGTAGTGGCCATCGCCAATGTCCTCACTCTGGGGACACCCCCTCAGATTGGGTAACAGGGGGTTCAGCAAGGCACAGGCCTGGTCCGACTCGGGTCTGGAATGGGCGGGGCAGTTGTTCCGGGAGGGGGGAATTCCTACCATATGAGGATCTGAGGGATGCCATTGGGCAGGGGTCCCTCTCCATATTCGAATATCTCTGCTTAAAGGGCATCCTTTGAGACCAGTCATGGGGCGAGAGCCTGAAGAGGCAGCTAACCCCCTTTGAGAAATTACTTGACACAGCAACCTCTAGGAAGGGAGCGGTCTCCGGGATGTACAAAATCCTTAACACTGCAAATTTAGTGGAGAGGCGGGGTTTCTGCACATTCTGGAATGACCTGGCAGGTGAGGTGATCTCGGAGGATGCCTGGTCGCGGATATTCAGAATAGCTTTTCATGGGAACTTATTCACAGCAGACATGGAACACAACTTCAAGATCTTGCAGGGGTGGCACAGAGACCCTGTGAAATTATCAAAAATGTTTACGGGAGTGTCCCCTATGTGTCCAAAGGGGTGTGGTCAGACTGGCTCGAGGGGCCACATGTGGTGGTATTGCCCAAAAGTGCAGGCATACTGGGAAAAGTTCAGGGGCTGGATGGCTGAGGTCACCGAGGAATTGCTCCCCCAGAACCCTCTGACGGTGTTGTTGGCTCTCCCCCGGAGACCTTGGATGTTTACAGGTACCCCAGAATGTGGGAAACAATGCTGAGGGTGGGAAGGGTGGCACTGGCGCAGAAATGGAAGAGCCCGGAGACCCCCTCAAAGGAGGACTGGCTAAAGAAGTTAAAAAATATGTTCTTAATGGACAAGCTAACGGCAATGGTGAACAATGACTCGGGCTCATTCCTTGAAAACTGGTATGGGGTGCAGCAGTCCTGGGGATGGGACGTGCACTGATGCCCGGTGGAGGCCCAGGCGGGACCCAGTGGGACAAGACGGGGAGGTACCAAAGACATAATGGGCGCCCACGCCCGAAGGTAGGCGGTCAAATTACAGCCATAAAAGATTGTCGATGCTCACTTTCATTACCAAGCACTGGACACAAAAGAAAAGTCCGAGTCTCCCAATATTACGGTTCAGGTTCATCAAGTGGGTAGGGGGGTGGGGGTGCATCAGGGTGGGGGGAGGAAGGGAGGGAGGGGCGGGGTTTGTTGGGCCGGTCATATGTACAGCTTTTGAACATGTATGGAGCCCGTTTGTTATATTTACAAAATGCTAATAAAACCAGTTTAAAAAAAAATAATTATTCAACGTGATATTTTAGTGCAAAGAGTTGGAGTAACGTGATTAATTTGTATTTACTCTCCACATGACATTAGCAAATTATATTAACTATGTTAGCATTCGATTTCAATCAGAATTACGAGCACAGCATTAAAACACGTTTCACCATTATGTTGCATACTAGTTATCCCAAAAGATGGCCGACACGATCATGGCAACAAAGAAAGGACAGCGTTGTTGCCATGACGCCTGCCGCCAACACTAACTTCGAGGTCATTCAAAAGTAGAAACTCCGAGTGAATGCAGGTTGATCCATAAGGCCTGGGAGCCCCGACCTGCACGGTAAGCGTTTTTCATTCATTTTGGACGTGTAATAGCCATTACAAGAGCGTTTGCCGCAACACACGGCTTTTACAATGTAACACGCGAGATAAAAGCAACTCGTGTATGCGTTTATATACGACGAGAACAGACAGCCTGCACAATGTCCGTAATAGGTTCAAATGCATTTGCAACAATACAGCAAGAGGCCAGGCCAGTAAAGAGGATCGCGCATGTATAATAACACATAAGAGACTATACAGTCTGTGCAAGTTCCATAAGTGGAAATGAGCATGGATAAAATGCCACAAATTAATCCAATCTTAACCAGCAACAAACCGTTTACAGTAATGAGTAATTAGAACTATCTTTTCCTTCAGGGATTTAACCCGGTTACTACACCAAGAACAGATGGCAATTTATCCATCACGTATATCAAGCAAACAGGTAACACCTTTACATAAAAGAGCGAATGGTGTTGTGTTTTTTAGTTTTTTGTTTCGTTGGGTTTTGGTTAATAGTACCTTGTGTCCTTGCTGACACACACAATTTATAGCAAAGTAATGCATACATTATCACTCGCAATTGAGGTTTACAAACTGCACAAATAGGGCTAAGTCAAATCAAAAAATTAGCTTGAGATATTACAAAAGTCAGCTATCCTTGATAAGAGTTCAAAAATATGTCAATAGTAAAGAAATATGATTTGTAAAAAGCAATTGAATCAACTGGTAGTCAAATATAAAGTTTCTTAGTTATTATCATTTTTTCTTTTCTTTTTTTCTGTGCATATCTTTTACCATAATTATCCTCCCCTTCACCCATCCCTTGTCATCTCTGTCGCTCAACAAACATGTGATATTAACAGTATTTGTGTTGGCACAATGCTGAATGACATGTTTATTGTTTTTACATTGATCATTTATGATGTTTATTTTATGATGCATTGTGTTTAATTGTTCATTTACCTAACAGCCCTGGTTTGAAAAAGGCACTTTTGTGTTGGCGAAACACCCGTTACCATGAAGGGCAAATATTAACTTTGTTAATAAACTTTAATTTTGGAGATACCATTTGACCCAATATGGCGCATTTGTACGAAGGAGAGTTCCAACACTATATTATTTCTCTGTAGAGGTGGGGGGGTGTACCTCTATCTCTCCTGCCAAATGCAACACTTTTACTAATGTTATGAGAGTTTAACATCAGGTCGCAGAAGTGAAAGTCGGAGTCAAACCACCCCATTTCCTCTGTTCAGAGCAGGAGTTAGTTTCAGCACCACAGCCCGTGTCTTGTGAAACTCCTTACCTCCACACTTAAGAAATGAACCCTTATACCCACCATTCAAGTGACTGTTGAAAATTTGGTTATTCAATAAGTATGACCAACACTTTAAGCATGAACTGTCTCCTATTTTGCCCGTACTGCTTCTTACTAACTTAATGATCTGTAAAGTGTATTTTTATTCTGTTACTACCATGTACAAATGCTGTTATAACTGTGGGTCTGGGCATTACACAAATGTTAAAATAAAATAAATCTGAGTGCTGTGCTTCACTCACTGGCTTCAGGGACACTGTGGTTGTGGGTTGCTGTACTTCCCCGACTTCCTCAACCACTTTTACTACTTTGGGCTCACTTGAGACCCACACCCTTCTCCAGCACAGGTGTTGTTGTAATGTGGCTTGGCGTAGCAGTGAGAGAGAGTTGAGAGCAGAGACGTATGGGTGTGGGGGTGAGCCCGGTGTTTCCCTTTTGATGTTGTGTCATCTGTGTCCCCTATCATCCCTGGTGCTTACTGATAGAGTACAGGAGCAGGACAATACACCATCATGAAACTTACCTTGGGTGTCCCGGATATCCACTTTGTTACACTGGCGACGAGGATGGGATGGTAGGTGGATTGCCTCTCCATCAGCGCTGCTGGGGGGGGGTGCAGCACTTCAGGATCATCACCCCAGTGGAGGTCCCCCAAACCCAGGCGGGCCTGTATCGAGTTGGCCCACTGTGTGAAGTTCGTTGCCCCCCTTTTTGGTTCTCTGGGTGAGGCCCGTGCCAGGAACGCCTCACATCGTAGGAGGGACAGCGTTGGCTCTAGTTGCCATTCGGAGTCAAGAAGGCCAATACTCGTGAGGGTGTCGGTGCTGGAAAGCAGACAAATTGGCTGGTGCTCCTCTGACCAGGAGGGAGAGTTGAGCGCGGTTTTGGAAGTGCAGCCCAGCGTGTCGCTGTTGGAGGGCGCACCTGCGCCACCCGCGTTCCCAGCTTCCAAGCGGTCTGAGCGCGACTGCAGCGGAGAAGGAGCGGTCTGCACCGTGGGTTGCAGGAAGTGATGTTCGTGGTGCGGTGGTCACTGGCTGTGACCTTCTGTTGCCTCTGGTGTGAAGTGCCCAGTAGCATGCTGGAGTTTAGGGAGCGACCTGAGTTGTTGCAGCGATATGGGCCCGATTGTCGGAGGTGCCCACTGTCCTCCTGCTGCGTTGCAGGAGGGGCGGCAGCATGGTCAGGTACCAGGAGCTTCCTGCCATGTTCACATGGAGCCTCATGGTTCTAGGACAGCGGCTCAAGCGGAGGAATGGTGACGTCACTCTGGTGCGACCGGTCCCAGGCCTTTCACGTGCCAGGGCCATTGTGTTTCCACGAGCTGTTCCACACGCGTACTGCAGGGAAGTAAACAGGAATGCATCTATGAGTGGGCGTGTTCGGAGGATCACGTGATTTGGTTGGGTCTTCGTGCATGGACAGGCCATGGTGGAGTTTACAGTCAAAAGCCGGTCGCAACCTTTGTTCATATTGTTTGTGCCATGAACGAAGAGACTTACAACAAGTGACAGTCTGGTTGTGAGCCTAGCCAGGTGACGCTCTGCCAGGTTAGTGTTATGGGCTGTACGTGTGGGTGTGTGAGTTGAGTTAGTATATGTTGTGGCCCCTGTTAGAGGGATGGGTACATGGCGTCCCCATTTCAGGTCCCCGGGTGTAATGTTAGGGGTGTGTTATTGAAGGCCGTTGTCTTGTGCCTGAGAGTGTGTTCCGTTGTGGCCTTCTGTGGAGTATAATGCCCCAGTGTAGAGTTAGATATAGGGATTTCATACCCTCTTCCTTTAGGAATGGGAGGAGGGCGGTTGGGGTTAGAGGCATGTGTTTTGTGCTATAATTGCTCAATGGCATGTATTTGACTATCGTGCTTTATTCCATTTAGGAAGACTGACCCTCTCCCACCAGAAGCGTTCATTTAGAGGGTTGAACGCAGAGCTTCTCGTGCACTGAGTGTTCTGGGACATAAGTTTCATGCAGTTTCATGCAGCGTGGAATGTTTTTATTTTATGCAACGTGGCAGCGTGCCATCCCAGATCTATCGGCGGATGGAATTACCCAGTGTCTGGGTGACATTTCAAATTGCCTGCACCTATTTTTGCCATGCATTATGTAATGTTATCAGCATTTCATAGCTTTGTATCCTTAATGTTGTGTGTGTTGGAGTGTGGAGTGTAGTGTATAGGTGCGAGTACAATGAGTTGGTGGACGTGTGGGGTCGCGTGTTATGACTGCATTGGGGTCCATAGTGCCAGGGTAGGTCGCTATGTCTGTGTGTGAGGGTGCGTGTTGGAGCAGTTTAGAGTGGTAGATGTTGTCTTTTCCCATAGTGCCCGGTTCTAGTGCTGGGGTAGGTCGCTATGTGTATTGGTCTGTGGGTTGATTTGGATTGCCCATTTGTGTTTAGTGATGGACCTAATTATTGTGTGTGGTTCTGTTAGGGGTGTTCAGAGTGTGTTGGTGTGCCTGTTTCCAGAGTGTTGTTCTGTTGTTTATGTAGTGCCTGGTCTAGTGCCCGGTAGGTCACTATGCTTGTGGTGTGTCTCAGGGCAGTGTTTTTCTATTGTTCCATAGTTCCTGGTTCAGTGCCGGGGTAGGTCGCTATGGTGTTTTTGTATCTCAGTCGTGCCTGATTCCTGAGTATTGTGAGTTGATGCAGCTGATGCAGTGTTGTCCTGTGGTCATAGTGCCTGGTGCAAGATCAGGGTAGGTCGCTATGGATGTTGTTCTCAGGGCAGTGTTGTGCTGTTATGTTTCATAGCGTTTCGGTTAAGTTCCGAGTTGGTCGCTATGCCTGAGTATGTATTTCAATTTCTTGTTGTTTCGTAGCGCTTGGGCTAAGGGCCTAGGTAGGTCGCTATGGTTGAGAGTTTATCAGCTTTGCCAGTGTCTCCATAGTACCTGGTTTTGGACTGGGGTAGGTTACTATGTTGGATCTGAGGTAGTGCAGTTTCCCTCCTGATTTCTAGTTTGGTAAATCAGATGGTCTTACTGATGTGTCTAGAGGCAGTGTAGCGTAAGAGAGAGAAAATGCCAAAAAGCAGAGAAAATGGCCAATGGTTTAGTGGTTGTGGAGCAGGATTGTGAATGTGGTTTCTTTTGTGGTACTCCAATCAGAGTTGTGGTTTGTGGGTCCCTCGTTTGCTGTTGGGCATTTGTTGTTGCTCCGTTCAGGGAGCGGTTGGTTAGTGCTCAGAGGGGGAGCTCTGAGACTCCGGGGGCAGACTGGAGTGGAAGGTGTTTGGTGCGTAGGACGGTATGTTGGTTAGTTAGTTGTGTTAGTGTTCTCTAACAATAGTATGTCTAGGGGTGGCAGCCCTAGGGTCTGAGGGGCAGCTCGGGACAGGCGTAAGTGCACAGTTTATTGTTTTTAGTCCTTGAGGGTGAGAGTCGAGGGACATGGGCAGTGGTGTCTTTGTAGGTCGTGGCAGGTTGTTGTCATGGGAGTGAGTGTGCCGTTGGCATTTTCTATGTGGTCCGGTTGGCCTGTGAATGGTTCCCTATGCGTGTGGTTCCTCATATGTTTTGGGTTGCCAGGGGTTCTGGACATAGGCGGCCGCTGTGTGTGGGATTTCTGGTAACGTGTTTGTGTTTGGATGATTGGGGTTTGGTGCTGGTCGCGTTACCTTCTTCATTCTGTTGTGTTTCCCTAGGGAGGGAGAGATGTTGTAATGTGGCTTGGTGTAGCAGTGTAGTGATGTCATGAGCTGGTGGAATGTGAGGGTCGGAGTGTTCTACTGGGTGACCGTTGGACTGAGAGAGAGAGCTGAGAGCTGAGAAGTATGGGTGTGGGGGTGAGCCCAGTGTTTCCCTTTTGATGTTGTGTCATCTGTGTCCCCTACCATCCCTGGTGTTTACTGATGGAGTAAAGGACCAGGACAATAAACCATCATGAAACTTACCTTGGGTGTCCCGGATATCCACTTTGTTACAGGTACCTTCAGTCCAACCACTTTTGTTGGGAGTCCCTTTCACTCTCAAGACCCTTGGCTTGCCTTCTGCTTCTGGCCTTGAGCTCCTGCACGCTCTTGGCTCTGCAATCACAGCAACTCAGCTCACATGGGGAAAACTTCACTTCCAGCAAGTCTTCCTCTGCGCAGTCTCTGCAATACAGGTTTTGGGAAAACAGGACCCTCTCAGAACTTGCAGGTGAAATCTGCTGTCTCCATGTTCCGGCGTCCCTTATATGCTCCCACTTCCTCGTGAACTGCAAGCCTCGTGCTTCTTCTCTGCTACTACTACTGCCAGCCTTCCAGCTCCTTCTCCAGCTCCTTCCTACACTGCTTTCCAGATGGGGCTTTTTATGCCTCACAGGTTTGACAATTGGCTTCAAGTATGAGCTATTAGTTTCAATTGCTTGACTGTTAGGCTTAATTGCCTGATCGCTACATCTCCATGCCTCTTCTGCCCTCTTCCTCATCTCAGTCCCTCTAAAATTCTGGGACATGTAGTTTGTTTTATCAATGTTAGGTCTTCCACTTGCTTAGTCTGGCAAAAAGCTATTAAAAGGGTGGGATTACAGGGAAAGTTACAGAGTGCTTTATCCCAGTCTTCCTGGTCTGTTTACTCCCAATGTGATCCTCCCGCGGTACACCATCCCCAGGGTCGGGATCAGAAAGCGCCTGCCTTTCTCTGGCCACATGAGGAGGGTCCCTGAACCGGTCTCTGGAGATAATGCTTCCAGATTCTTCACACCCAAGCCTGAATCGAGACCCATAGATGCTGTGTCTGCTCAACATAGTGGGGTCTCAGCAAGATTTGATGTTTTTACTACCCCACCAGGCAACATAGCCTCCTCCAAAGTCGATTCTGGTTCAATGTCCCCTTCCTGACTCCAGCCTCTCAGTGCAGACTCCGCTGGACCTGTCTGTCCAGTCTCAGAAAAACTGTCTGGGTCCTCATTGCGGTCCGCCCAGAGGTCAATGAGCCAAAAGGGAGAGCCTTCTCTTCTCAGCCAAATGACAACTGAACTCTCTGGAATAGGGAGATGCCCTCCATAATGTGGTAGCACAAGGGCAGGTGATTTTACAGTTCATCACCCACTCATTTATGTCATAAACCCTTTGAATGGAATGGTGACTGATGGGATGTTTCTACAGAGCATTGCTTGCCAGTTTTCATGCTTTGTTGAGTAGAATATCTGAAGCTTCTCCTCAACAGTCCTTTGTTTGCCAAGCAGCAGACATTCCAGTAGTGTGCATGTTACAGGGACAAAGTCACTGAAAGTGTCACCCAGCTTTCTTTGACCTCCACACCAATGACACTGTACACTTGGTAAATATATGTGTTTTCAGATTCCATCCTCTTCGTTATATCAACTACAGCCTTCACGTTCTCCTGCTAAAATCTAAGAACACAGTAGATTCTACTTTTCTTCACCTCACTATCTATGTGCGCTCTCAGATCCTCACATTTCTTGCTTGAGGCCTAACCACTAAGGAGAACATCAGTAATAGGTTGCCACATCTATAGTATGGTGTTCACTACCTCGAATACAGAGAACCACTGTCTAAAGGAGACAGTTGGAATAACCTTTTCTTTCCGTACAAAGTGAAAAATGTTAAGTATTGGCGTTTCAGTTCACGTGCATATCTAAATTGTGCACCAATTGTGCACCAGAATGGACCACACAGTAAACTGCATCCCTAATAAAATCTGAGGACTTTAAAGCTGCTTTTAAAACTCCATCAAGTAAGTGGCAAAGGTCTCGTATGGGGGAAGGCCTTGAAATCGGCATTGCTATTAGATAGATCATCAAATAACTTTTTCATATAACTTGCATAATCACTACAAAGACACACTACATTATTACAGTCCTACCCAAACGTGCTCAGGACTTTCTGGAGTAATGCCACAACTGAAAACTGCATTGCAAGTTTCAACCACCTTTAAACTTGCCATAATAGTATGGCGTACCCATCCACTTTTTGGGTCACAAAATGTGAAGAGAACTGGCACTGCTGGATCACCATGCATCTCAGGCATTTCGTCGACAGTGATTGAAATGTTTTCATCACCTTGGACTAACTCTGTGATGTAGGCAATGTCTCTAATAAAAACCTCAGAGGTATTTCTCGTACATTTGAGTGGAGCTGGGCAATATTGTGACTGCTAGGGCCCATCTGAGGTAAGAATTACCAATTGGGCCATCTGTCAAGTGCAAGCTGGTTCCAGCCTGCACTAAGGCGTCTGCATATTCATGTGCCACATCTTTTTGCTAATGAAATTGTTACTCTGCAAGCCTTGCAAATGAATTATTTATTTCCATTGTGTTCTTTGATTGTAAAATCTTTGTGTTTCCGCGCATAATCCTCAGCGGTTTTGATTTTGCGGGGCATTGCTAAATGTCAGAGAAGCATATTGCAACAATTACAAAAGAACCAGGACAAAAATCTGAGGACTTTAAAGCTGCTTTTAAAACTCCATCAAGTAAGTGGCAAAGGTCTCGTATGGGGGAAGGCCTTGAAATCGGCATTGCTATTAGATAGATCATCAAATAACTTTTTCATATAACTTGCATAATCACTACAAAGACACACTACATTATTACAGTCCTACCCAAACGTGCTCAGGACTTTCTGGAGTAATGCCACAACTGAAAACTGCATTGCAAGTTTCAACCACCTTTAAACTTGCCATAATAGTATGGCGTACCCATCCACTTTTTGGGTCACAAAATGTGAAGAGAACTGGCACTGCTGGATCACCATGCATCTCAGGCATTTCGTCGACAGTGATTGAAATGTTTTCATCACCTTGGACTAACTCTGTGATGTAGGCAATGTCTCTAATAAAAACCTCAGAGGTATTTCTCGTACATTTGAGTGGAGCTGGGCAATATTGTGACTGCTAGGGCCCATCTGAGGTAAGAATTACCAATTGGGCCATCTGTCAAGTGCAAGCTCAGCGATTCAGCTTGAAGTTTTTCCATTTGCTAATGAAATTGTTACTCTGCAAGCCTTGCAAATGAATTATTTATTTCCATTGTGTTCTTTGATTGTAAAATCTTTGTGTTTCCGCGCATAATCCTCAGCGGTTTTGATTTTGCGGGGCATTGCTAAATGTCAGAGAAGCATATTGCAACAATTACAAAAGAACCAGGACAAAAATCTGAGGACTTTAAAGCTGCTTTTAAAACTCCATCAAGTAAGTGGCAAAGGTCTCGTATGGGGGAAGGCCTTGAAATCGGCATTGCTATTAGATAGATCATCAAATAACTTTTTCATATAACTTGCATAATCACTACAAAGACACACTACATTATTACAGTCCTACCCAAACGTGCTCAGGACTTTCTGGAGTAATGCCACAACTGAAAACTGCATTGCAAGTTTCAACCACCTTTAAACTTGCCATAATAGTATGGCGTACCCATCCACTTTTTGGGTCACAAAATGTGAAGAGAACTGGCACTGCTGGATCACCATGCATCTCAGGCATTTCGTCGACAGTGATTGAAATGTTTTCATCACCTTGGACTAACTCTGTGATGTAGGCAATGTCTCTAATAAAAACCTCAGAGGTATTTCTCGTACATTTGAGTGGAGCTGGGCAATATTGTGACTGCTAGGGCCCATCTGAGGTAAGAATTACCAATTGGGCCATCTGTCAAGTGCAAGCTGGTTCCAGCCTGCACTAAGGCGTCTGCATATTCATGTGCCACATCTTTTTGCTCATCGCGGTTTCTTTTAAAATGCATCTGTGTCTCCGTAAGGAACATTTGGTACAGACCACTTTCAAATGCTGTCAGATCTTTCAACATTTGGTGGGTCTTTGAAGAAACACGCTCAGCGATTCAGCTTGAAGTTTTTCCATTTGCTAATGAAATTGTTACTCTGCAAGCCTTGCAAATGAATTATTTATTTCCATTGTGTTCTTTGATTGTAAAATCTTTGTGTTTCCGCGCATAATCCTCAGCGGTTTTGATTTTGCGGGGCATTGCTAAATGTCAGAGAAGCATATTGCAACAATTACAAAAGAATCTTACTTAAACTTACAAAAAGCATGACACTAACTTTGTGCTTCAAATTCAGTCCCAGTACCTTACCCTGCAACATCTGGCCTTCATGCCACATTCTCTCAGTCCATTGCCATGGACCTATGTCCTCTGCTCTGTTAAATCTTGTTCCCATTTTTGTACCAAAAAGTGCATTGCTTTCCCTGTGATTTCTATAAATAATTAAATAAAATAATGTTTTCTTTTAATAAACCATCAGTCGACCTCAGCTAACTAGATAATGTTACCTGGCGATGACAAATTTATCCACTAAAGTACTCTATTTTGCACCTGTCTTTTATGGCTAGAGAAGAGCTGCCATGCAGTGATGTAGATAACAGCAAAATATATCAAAACAAGCGGGGTATGCGCTGGGTCAAGTGAACAAGGCTTGACTCATTAATGTGTAAACTTACCTTGGGTGAATTCAGATGTCTACTGATTGGCTTCTTCATTCCAGTGGCTTATATTCTGATTGCTTGATGGCAACCTTTTCAAATGCAGTTGGAATTCTGATTTGTTTGCTGACTACAAACTTCCCCCTGCTGGCAAAGGATTAAACCCCAGCTATCAATTTCACTTTCATCAATGGCCTTGCAGGGATAGCTCAGGGGCAACGTGCTTGCCTTGGAAGCACAGGTTCGAACCCCGGGTCCGCGCTTAGAAACCCCTGGGTATTAAGCGTGTTATAAATAGACTGTCATATCATATCATAATGGGCAAAGAAGGGCAGCCATTCAGGGAAATCAAGCAAACGCTCAAAATAATGTCACATGTTAAAGGCAGTGAGCCTCATTACAATGAGGGCGGCCACGGTATGACCGGTGCCGGTAAGGGACCGGCACCGTTCATACCGGGCCGCCCTATTACGAGTTCTGCAGCGGGTCCCGCTCTTCACGCCTGGTCAGATCAGAGGCGCAGAGCGGGACCCGCTAGCAGACCAGGATGCTAACAACGGGCCCGTCAATAACAGGCCCGTTGTTAGCATCCTCCCCATTCCCTATAGGGGCTCAAATGGGAATGGGGATGTACCGGGTCCGGGTCCTGCGAAAGGGAATTACGAGCCCTCCAAGGTCAGAATGGCCCAGTAAGTCCCCTTTTGCGGGACCCGGACCCGAGTTTGGAGGTAGCCATGTTGCTAAAAACGGCATGGCTACCTCCAAACTCGTAATGAGGCCCAGTGTATTTTGAAGCGTGTTTTTTCCAAAGGACACACATCGCTCAAGGATGTTCAACAATCACAGACCTGTTTCTTATCAGGACGAGACTTGCTTTGAAATAATGTTGATCAATATGCATGGCATCTCCATGAATTAAACTATATTCATGGGTATTTATGGGTATTAAGTCCTTAAACACCCACCCTACTCCTCCAAAATCACAAACTACACCCCTCCCCATAAGCATTGCAATTTGACGCCCTGAGTATGAACAATGTACAGCTACATAAGCATTACCCCCACCCCGAATCACCATTACTCACTTTCACCAAGTATGGACAAGTAACATCACATCCTTACATTGCCATCTGCTCACAGAAATGTCAATCTGATCCCCCCATCCCAATATATCCTAACCACCCCACCACAACCACATCACAAGGTAGGGTCATTTCAATCAGTCGAACCCAGCTGACTAAACAATGTTCCCTGATGAGGACACATGAATCCACTAAAGAAAGCTATTTTGATAATGTCTTGTGTGGCTACAGAAGCGCTAGCATGCAGTAAAAGTAGATGGCAAAAGATATCACAGCAAGCATGGCATGGGCTCAGCCAAGTGACCATGGCTGGTCATACTAATCTATATAAACTTACCTTGGGTGAATTTGCATGCCTCGCGTTTGGCCTCTCAGGCCAGTGACTACTATTCTGATTGCTTGATGATGACAACCTTCTCAAATCCAGTTCGGTTTGCTGCAAACCAAAAAAGAAATTAACATAACAACGCCAGCAGGTAGTAAAGAGTCCCAGTATATCAAACTGTCTACATGGCTGAACATGCCATTTTCCCAGCTTGCAAAGCATTTGTTCCTGCATATGAGCCACATGACCCACCCGGTTATATTTGTGTCGGGTGACTGATTTGGCAACCACATTATAGCAGTGATGATGGGTGTGTGCGTGTGTGTGTGTGTGTTTGTGTGACCTGGAGTGGTACAGCTTGATCGCGGTGGGAATCTCTGCCCCCGTAATGAAAATGAAAAGCTGCCACCCATTAATATATGCACTGTAAGTGAACATACCTTAAAGTGAAATATACAAATTTAGTTCAATTGACCTTTCTCCTTAGAACAGGGATCTGCAACCTGCAGCTCTCTAGATGTTTTGGACTACGACTCCAATGATCCCTCAACACTGATTATGCTGGCTATGCCTGTTGGGATTTGTAGTCCATAACATTTGCAGAGCCTAAGGTTGAAGACCCCTGCCTTAGAAGAAAGCGCACAAGACAAATTAGCATTTACCTTTCGAAAAAAATTAATTAACCTGGAAAAATAATCAGAGGTAAGGAGGTGGCCCCCTTTTAAACCCAGCAATTTAAATATGTGTGTCGAGGGTGCAAACAATACAGTTCATTTTCCTGAATTTAGCAGAATATCTCAACATTACTAGAAAATGCAGATATATCACACAATATTTCAGAAATGTACTAAGCTTTTATTGGCAGGCAACACATGGGTGACCCTTTTATAAACTGCTGAATAGCCATACCCCCAAATGCTTTTGTTAAGAGTGGAAGTGACAGACTGAATTTGCAATGTAACTCTGGTTTACAACAGAGATGGCGCTGCCTGCTTCCAGAAATAGCAGTCAGGTTACAGAGTAAGCCCACCTGAGCATCTTTTGGCATCCCTTGGCCCACCCAATTTAACAGCCTGGTGAGGATTTCTATATATCTGTGCACAATGCCTCTACACCTCTGAGTAGACAGACAAGGACACTGCAACACAGAGGTCTGCAACACTTGGCTAGCCATATGTTTTTGGACTACAACCCCCATCAGTCCCGGTCAGCATAGTTAAAGGTGAGAGATCACAGATCAGAGGGGCTGCTCCTTCTGTTCGTAAACATACATATAGCTCATTAATATTAAAGGTTGACTGAATTGTAATTTGTCCAGTGAATAGAAAGATGTCATCACCACTTTTTTGCTCCAATCTCTCTCCAGGCTCATAATCACATAGGGTTGTGACTGTGTGTCTCTTGCAGGCACCTGACCAGCATTTTCTTACTGCTGTCTAGAAGTAGTGCCAAGGACTAGCATTTCACAAAAAGAAAATTGGAGCTGTTTGTTAAAGAATCTCACAATGCTGGTGCATACAATGACCATGGGAGGGCTCCCTGAAACACAAGGCCTGCCACACATAATGCCTCACATAATGACCCACAAAAATAGTGAGCCAGTGTTACACAACTGACTTGTGAATACTGGAACCACTGCACCATTCTCATCCGAACACTGAATCCCAACACAATCAGCAAGTCTCAGGTGATCGTTCACCGAACCAATCACACACAATGAATCGTAAGAACAAGGGCCACAGGATGAAGGCACAGTGTAATTGTTCATGTTCTACATAAACCCCATGCTGCTCTATCGTTCAGCAAGGAGATTTATGCAGAACAGGAACAATGAACTCAATTCTACATAGATAGCACCTGACACTGGCCTTGCAGTTATATAGCACAGCAAAACAACTTTACCACTACCCTGTTCAGCACAGGCACAGCAGCACGTCAGCAAAGTGCACCAAGAGGTATCCAGCGCCCACACAGGTGAGGCCGGCAACTCCGCCGCCAGTGCCAGCCTGAGCTGGCGTGCCCTTCAGCTGTTTCAGAAGGCCTGCCCCCCCGTGGCCGCTCTTAGCATTCCTTATTTTCTCCTGGTAATACCCAGGAGGAAATGAGAAATGCTGAGCACAAACGGGGGTGCGGCAGTGGCCCATAGTGCACAGAGAGCAAAAATGTTTCTAGGGAGCAGGAGCGGACATGGCCCCCCTCCTCTGCACCACTACCAAACTCCCACAACGTTATATGTGTTACAGATGTTTAATAATTTACCAAACAGGTTCAAGTGGGAACAAGCCAAGGAAATACCAGGTAATACCATACAGGAGGTGTAGGGAGTGAAGAATGGTTTTGTGGGCATGTGTTTAGCCTAATTATTTACACAGGCTTCACAGTGCATTGTTGGAGGGAGGTACATTAGCCCCCCCCTTCTCGCTCCACAGAGATGTACATACTGCCAACTGGACCCTGCCCCCTACAGGCCTGCTAATGGCTCCCTCCCAGGAACAATGAAACTGCTGGGAGTGGCCGAGACAGCTCAACTCTCAACTGGAGGCAGAGTTTTCTGGATTCCCCCGCGGAGAAAGAAAACAGCCTCAGGGGAAGTTTGTTTGGCTTTTTCAGATGATACCGAAAATCGGAAACCCTAATTATGATGCACTGCTGCCTCAAACCTGACTAACACTATGTCATTGTGCACACATCCTAACCAATGTACTCAAGGTAAGCTGTGAGAAGCAGCCTGCTTCATGGATTGCCCGCTTCTTAAGTATTTCTGGTTTGGCTCAGACAAGTGAGGAGGAGAAAACCATCTCCTCTGGCGAGATGGCTTCAGTGTGTAGAATTAGCAACATTAGGTGGACTAGGCACTCCCTGAGTGCTGTGAGTACTGATTCTTATACCAGAATCTGCTGATTTGGAAGAATTTTTGGTGCTCAGGCTGTTGATCACCCGATACATTGTATATGGTGTACCTCGAAAGTTGTTTTGCATGTCCCTTCCATAGAAGACTATGGGCCTCATTACACGGAAGGCGGTAATGGTTAACGGCCACCGTTAATGGTAACGGTGACCGTTAACCATTACCGCCTTACTACGAGGTCCCTTAGCGGGTTGGTGCTTTAACGCCTGCTTTTTGCAGGCGTTAAAAACCAACCCGCTAAGGGACCTCGGAGCTAATTACGGCACCGCAAAATTGCGATGCCGTAATTAGCACCTTCCCCATTCCCATAGAGCCCTATGGGGCAGAAATGGGAATGGGGAAGGGCAATGGCGGAAGGGGGATTTACCGCCCCACCAACCTTGGAATGGGGCGGTAAATCCCCTTTCCGCCAAGGCGGTGCCGGTATTTTACCGGCATGAGCCATGGCGCTAATAGCGCCATGGCTCACCGCCTTCCGTGTAATGAGGCCCTATGTTATCTGAATGTATACAAGCCACATAAGACAGAGAAGGGGGTTACTGTATGGTGTTCTGTCGGAACACGTGGATTGTGGTGTTTCATGTCTTCCTATTCTGTGGATGTCAGTGTGCTGCTCTTGCCAACTACCATTAAAGACCCTTATGAAACCTCCATGAGGTTGGATTATTTGCTGAATGGTGAATTTTTCCACGCTAAACTGAAACAAAGAAAACACATGGGAAAAATCTCACTCTTCAAGGCAAAAGACGGTTCACACTTAATAACACCGGAAAAGGTAAACCAAGAATTTCTGGATTATTATAAAACATTCTGCACTTGCGAAGGCACTCAAGAATCTTTGAAAAACATTACCTCTTCAATAAATTGCAACTACCAAAATTAAACACAATAGATAGGGAGGCCTTAGTGCACCAATCACAGAAGAAGAAATTAAAGAGACCATCAATTTCCCTACCAACAAACAAAGCTCACAGAGTACCAAGCAAATATTACAAAACCTGTAACTGAATAATAGCCCCAACATTGAACAAACTATACCAAGAAGCTGAAACACAAAAATACCTTTGCCCCAAAGTCAATCAAGCCATCATACCACAAATACCAAACCAGGCAGGGACCCCACCATATGTACTAATTAAAGGTCAATCTCTCTCATCAATCTTGGCTAACAGACATAAAATAGTCATACCACTTTTAATAGATGATGCCCAAGCAGGCTTTGTCCCATACAGATCCTCTAAACATAATATCAAAACCCTACTACACACTCTGGCAGGAAAGAAAAGCAAAGCAATCATCATTCACTCTGTCAGTGAACACCGAGCAGTGTTTGACAGGATACACTGGGCCTATTTATTCATAGTGTTCGAAAAAATCAGACTTGCCAGTAGCTTGATCTACAAAATCAAGATATTTTATAGCAATCTCATCCCACTGCAACCAGTGGAGGTTTTATATAATACACATTTGGTGTAATTCAACAGTTAACAACAGAAATATCAAACATCCCTGCCTGCTCTGACTACAAGATCAACTGGGACCAATGTGAAATCATGAGATTGCCCCTATAACATATAGATCCCAATTATTAGAGTTCAGATTCTAATGGGCAGAGAAAAATCTAAAACATTTAGGAAAAAACAAAACCATGGCTTAATCAACATAGTAGAAGATAACCTCTACGCAGCATGAAGTGACATAGTCTCATCCATGATAATGTGGTCATCCCAGAAACTTTCTTTATGGGCAAGTACTCAATGCAAAAAAATTAACATAGCACCAAAGCTAAATTACATCTTCAGCATGCTCCAGATTGCACCCCAGACAAAATGGCAGAGAAATATTAAAAATGGTCTCAACCATTTTATATTGGTGGGTAAGAAATCATTAAGACAGACAAGCTGCATGCCAGCATAGTAGAGTGTGGTCTAAATCTATCTGACGCAGAAGTATACATTTTAGCAATCCAACTACATCAGATACTACAATTGTCATGTGTTACAGGTAGTATCCCTCTCTGGATTTGAATAGAGAAGGAACTAATGAATGGCAGCTGTGACAATTTGCCAGGATTCGTCACTTCTCCCCAAGGGGGAGCCCTTTCCCATGAGGCTAGGCAGGTGCAGCCACTACCCAACAGTCCCCCTAGGAGTGGCTTAATGCGGGAAGACCTCATGAGAAGGGACTCCACCTCTGGGGATAATGACGATCACCTAGGGTACAGCTCTTTGGCTAACGGCACAACCCAACCGTCCCTACCCGCCCAAAACTCCTCCATTTCAAACCACTTCCTTGAGATTAGAACCATGTATTTCTGTAGTGTAGAATTAACAGCCAGAATTGCAGAAGAGCACTGAAGACATGAAGATTACTGACTGATAGTACTGGTACGAGTTGGCCCAGAGGATGCATGAAGGTCAACCTATCAAGTACAACAAAGTGCTTTGACAATCTGCCAGGGCAGGACTGGCAACAATGTGTAGAAGAAAGAAAGACTGAGGATTTGGTCAGGCGCAGCCATGAGAGGCAACAGGTGTGGAGACCATGCAGAGCAGGAGTTTAAAATCATTTCAGCTGACCAGGGATGCCAAAGAGTGGAGGATGCCAGAAAATCGCAGAGGGAGCTATCCGTGGGTCCAGCTGGAGCAGACCCGAACACAAAGCAGGAAGAGAGAGCTGAGCAATCCAGTAGAGCGCAGAGCCGCTGCAGGGATGCAGAAGTGGAGGAGAGAAGCTAAAAGAGCGGAGAGATGAACACCAGTCCCAGGGAGCCCCGGTTGTGTACCGAAGTCCCAACAGAAGGTGAGAAAGACCCAGAGGGGACACGGGGTGGAAGAGACAGTGTTATGCTCACCTGGTCTCTGCTGGGGTGTTGGGGCATGGTTGCAGCCCTCCCTGGACTTGGCACCCCTGGATCAGGCTTCTTCCCCTGCTCCGGTAGTGTGGACTGGGCTGGTTGCTGACACTGCCCCTGTGAGAGTACGAGAGGCAGTGAGAAGGCTGTGGTCGGACTGTGATTTCCCTCAAACCCTTCTTCCCAGAACAAGATGAGCATGCGTTTAACCATATAGTCTCACCTGTTTATGAGGATGAGCTCTCCGTCCTGCTTCTCAACTGCAGGGGCGCCTTTAATGAACCTAGTTTCTTCACTGGTCCATGTGCGTGGCAGCCCAGACCAGCTATGGCTGATCCACTTCTAAGGTAAGTGTTTCTCAACAATGATTATCGTCCGTATCCTTTTGCAATGTCTTTTTTCCGTGATTATTGTCCGTAACCCTTGTAATGTCTTTTCTTCTCCCCAATAGGTGGTGAAGGGCCCAGCAGAGTCCCAGTGTTGGAAGCGAGTCCAAATGGGGGCCATAGGAGTTTACGATGTCCCAAGTAGAAGGTAAGTTCGGTTCCAAGGTCAAGAGTGAGGAATGTGTTGCGCGCGACCTTAGCGTAAAGTCTTTATGTTGTTTCTAACCTTGTTTGTCCTTTTCTCCTGCAGGGATGGCCTGGCGACATCTGACGAGAGGCAGCATTCCGAAGGCCTGTCAGCGGTTGCTGGATTATTGGATTTGCCGGGATGCTGAACGAGACAAGCTCCCGCGTAGCCTAGATAGCTGGATCAGGTGAGGATGTGCTCTGACTGCGGTGACTGCTGGAATTAGGTAAAATGCGCTTCAGGCGATGGTATCACTGGAATCAGGTAAGATGCGTGCTGGAGATGGTTTTGCTGGAATCAGGTAAGATGCGCGCTGGAGATGATGTTGCTGGCGTCAGGTAAACTGCGCTTCAAGCGATGGTATTGCTGAAATCAGGTAAGAGTGCTTCAGGCGGCGGTGAGCGTTACGCTGCTATAAGCAGACTAACGCGAAGAGCTTGCATGCGGGCGGAACAAGCTTAAAGGCATGGTCCAGTAAAAATGTGTATTGTCCCTACGGGTCGGCCATGTTTTTTTAAGCCTAAGTGGCTCGATTTTAGAAAACTTTCCTATGGACCTTACCCGAGTTTTCGTCCATTAAACGCAAGCGAAAACAGGCACCAGGGAGCCGCCATTTTGTGATAATCCTATCACTTGCCGTATCGCCCTAGCTGACCTGCTTCTGCGGCACTAAATCAAATCCCCCGCTCCTGAGCCTGACATTATCAAAACATTCATATTCCCCGTCTCTCTCCGTGACGTTTCTGTGCTGCGTAGGCAAACGCGCCCAGTCGTCTTCTACGCGACTCCACACAGAAACCGGAAATCAACACAGACCATCTCACAACACAGCGCGCCACAATTCGGAATATGAAACTTTACTTTAAAATGAAACAGCAACACGGTACATTTGGTAAAGTACATTTATTTGACATTAAATGTTTAGAGAATATTCAGCAATTGCCATATGAACTCCAAAAGCCATTTATTTTCTTTTATCTGTATCCGCAAATCCGTCTAAGTTAATATTCTGCCACGCGCTGTTCCTTTATGGTACACAGGGTGTTGCTTTTCGTTAAAAGAAGCACTTTGGAAGCACGGTGAACCGTAAGGCTGTTCCATCAACTAGGCACTAGTCCACCGTAAAGGTTGATATATTACTTCTAGCCACTAGTACAGCGTAAGGGCATGTGGGCCCTTGGCGTTCGTCCCATAATATGATTAACGTGCTCCAGTTGTTCACACGAAGCTGCAGGTGTCTATTGAAGAATCCGTCTGCCGGTGTCTCAAACCGATGACAGTAGCAGAAGGGGAGCAAATACCTGTTATGAAAACAAAAAAATGATAATTAGTCTCGCCAGCCGATCTTCATTAATATTACTCATTTTATTTATTACGGCCGATAAGAAACTATTTGCTTGCAAGGATAGTTCAATGGAGTATGTTCGGCTCTAAAATCAATGCGAAAAGTAACTAAATAAATCGAGGCCAACACACAATGAGAAACGACAGTTAGTCTACATGCGTGTGGAATGATATGATAAATGATATGGCATTTGTAACGCGTCTATACACAAGTATTTCAAGGCGCGACGAGGCAGGGGGGGAACAAGGACAGACAGACAGCGATCCTATTAGGCCCGGTGTCTTTCAGATCGCGCATGGGGAAGGGAAGAGGGGGGTAAAAGTGCTGTACATGGTTAGTAGAATACAAGATAAATAATAGGGCCAGCTGGTGGCAAGTGCAAGGTAAATGCGGGAGAAGAGGCTGAAGGATACAGAGACAGTCCTGTAGTGCAGGTAGGCAGTGCAGGGAAAAGTGGCTGGGCCAAGGACCGAGATCGGTGAGACCAGTGGACCTGCATGCCCATGTGCCCACTACGATCACGTTTTCCTTGCTTTTCCTAGCTCTTCATTCATTCATTTATTCATGCATCCATTCATTAATTCTTCATTCCGGTATAAAAGCGTCTAAAGATTTGCTCACATTATATTTGAAATTTCCATTGTGTCTCTGCGTAATGCAGTCTGTAAATCGGACCGTGCTCTTGACAACGATTTTTCGTTTACTGAACTAAAATGAAACTCGGTCTAGTTTCTGAATTTTCTGCCTTATCGTCTCTTACGTTATTGCGCACCCCCCTTCAAATGAAGTTCTTTCGGCATGGTCCCTGTCTCAAGGTCAAAAAACAATAGACCCTTATACTTCCAGTGCGACTTGTGGGCCTCTTCTGGGCGCGAGCTGAAAATCAAAGCCGCTGTCCTTTGCATTCTTTATTTGCAACATCCCGTAGTAAAGGCAGACTTGAAGTTTAGAATCCCTCTATGTAGTGCGCCACAATGTGCAAATGCAAACTGGCTTCTCTTCCAAATGTCACGGCCCGCTTGGCGCGTTCTAAGGCCCCCAATTTTGTCCCCGTTGTCTGCGAGCTTTGCAGCCCAAATGGAGACATTTAATTTTTGGCGGAAGGTCAGGGAAAGTAGAAAGTATCACAGGAGTTGAGTTAAAAGTGAGATTTATTGTTTGTTTGTTTTATTGTTTGCAATACGCAAGCCTCCCCTCCGTTAACAGTGCACAACAGTGCGCAGCATTTACATTTACATGAGATGAGACATGAGAAAAATATATACATACACATATATGAGGTGAATACAGAGAATTCAAAGATGACACCCAGCTTGTTCGCCAACCATGATGGTGAAGGTAGGGGTTAGGGTTACAGGTACACTGTACAATAACATTTATTTACAAAAAGACAATCGTATTGCAATTATTTAAACCGGGATTTGTACTTCACAACCAGCTGTGCTTCTGGTGGACATGGCACAGTTGCAATGTTCAGTGGCAATGGATCACTGCTCTGCACAGAAACGTCCAAAATTCCATATCTGTGCTTCTCTAACACAGCAACAATAAGGCCTTTCACAAAGTCGAACTGCATTGCATCATAGACTGGTTTGATCACCCATTGCTTACTTCGTTTTGAAAACATCTTAGTGTAGCGAGGCATCCTTACTTTACCCCTAGTCCTAGATTGTTCACGTCCGACATTGCTGTTATGGGCCAAGACCGCTAGTAGAGTGCGATGTTTCATGCCCTGAAAGCTAAAATGCAAGCGCTTTGGCCTGTACTTTAGGCACATATTGTGGAACACCTCCAAATCTCCTGTGTGACAGAATTCTGTCAGTCCTCTCAAATCTCTTGATAGAGTTTTGTCGAAACAATCTTCTCAATGGCTTTGTGTGTCGGTGAAGATGGAATCAACCACTTCTTCTTCCTTGCCTCCTCTGGGGACAAAGGGTCATGTTCACATTGGTGGAAATGTAGGTTTTCTGACCAGCGGTGAACGTTGGTACAGTGGTGCATCAGTGACCGCCATTTTTCAAGTAGTATTTCCACTGACCCTTCACAAGTTTTTGAGCTCCACCAAAGATGGTTGGTGATAGACTGGGACCACTGCAAAATACTTGCAAAACCTTTTTTTTTCCTGCAGCTGAGATTTTCTTACTGATTGATTTAGCAAGATGCCATACGTCAAATTGATGATTAATAAGCGGGAACTGCTCTCTCATTGTCTTGGCAATTGAAACGTGTCTGTCCGTGGCTATGAGGTCGATGTGCATTCCCCTTGATTGTAGATATTCCACTGATTTTATAAATCCTAGTTTCTCCATGGCCACTGAGGATGTACATCGTGTTACCTGCACGACCACCAAACTCACAATTTTCTTACTATCCATGTCCTGAAAGTGGTAGGTGCAGTACTTGGCAGAAAATCCAGGGCTGTCGCACTGTCCATCGCCGGCTAGCCTGAAACGTTTCCCTTTGAATGTACTTGCTAGAGACAATTGTTCAATTTTCCAAGCATCACTAATGGCCGGAAACAGATAATCACGTTGGTATATGTAGTACAGCGATTTAGAAATGAAATGGAGTCCCACAAACTGAAAGAAAGCCTCTAACTTTCTAAAACTGGAGCCACTACAAAGTGATGCAGCTGCAGACAGTAGATTGCCTGCTGGCATTTTCCCCAGCATCGTTTGTGCAGACCATGAGAACCTATGATTTAATCGACAGATGGCATTTATTTTGACGTTACTGCCTTTTATTTGATGAGTTACATTAATCAATGGCTTCCCACATACTTTCCCTCTAACTGAATGCCCACATTTCAGCATACTTATAATTTCCATCAAACAACTGTCGAATACAATGTATTTGCTCTCTTTCATTAGACTGTCATCCTGTGTCAACGTTGTTTCGGCCTGTGACGTTGCAGAGATTTCAACACATTGGAAAGTAATATCGCTGCTATCAAGTTCTGATGCGTCTATGGATGCTGCGGCTGGTTCATTCTCTGTCATTTCGACATCTGCTACTTCAACATTGATGGGAGAACACAACAATGTCGACATGTTTTTGGGTGGCAATTTTTTGGCAGGTGTAGATTCTGTGAATTGATCTGCAACTACTTCAGAGCTATCTTCAATACATTCAATATCATCTTCTTGTGGTGGTGCGGTCGCACTGTAGCAATGGTCCAATGCAACTTTGCTGTATTCTCCAAACACAGTTAATTCATGTTCTGGCCATTGGACATGAGCATCTCGAGCCTGAACACGCCTCGCCTCAATTAATAGTTCCTCCATAGTGTACATGGTCTGGCAAGCAACATCTCTCATTCGCTTCATGTCTGTGTATGTATAGTTGTGACACCCACGGGTAACTAGAGGAGAGATTGGAAAAGGGATGTTCAGTTTAAACACAAGATAAAGTGTAGTCCAATTGACTGGAAAAAAAACATACAATAGTCCCCAGCACAAACATTTTTTTAAAGTTATTTGTAACTAACCTTTTTTTGGTTTTTTTCTTTGCAACTTTTTTTGACTCGACCTTCAACATCTGCACGCTGTAGCTCTGATTCTTTTCTGCATGTCCTCCCTTCCTCTTGCGCTGCGACGACTATATTTTCTGTATTTTCTGTATCCACATAGACAGCACGGAATGAGGCTCCATCGTCTCCCTGAAACATAGTACTTTCATTACTATGTGAGGACGAACACACAGGTACATCTCAATAGCCAAACACTATTTAAACATTGTGTGCAACAATCAAACGACAAGTATTTGACCAGTGATGATCTATTTCGATGGAGCTGTCAGTATCCATACCTCTGGCTCTGCATGGACTGCCATGAATGGTTGTATTGGAGAAGAGGCATCAGCATCTCCCTGAAACACAGTACTTGCATTAGTATGGTTTTCAATATTGGAAACATAACACACACTTGGGGTCGAACGCACAGGTACATATAAAGAGATAACCACAAATGATGCATTGTCTAAAAGAATCAAGGAAAATCTAAATATGATAACATTTCATCGAGTTATTTCTCCGATTTATTTACATCTGCATCATCTAAATGGGATGTTGTGATTGTAGTGGAAGCTCCGTCGTCTCCCTGAAACACAGAATTTGCGTTAATAGGGAAGAAAGTATAGCAAATGGAATCACGTTATATGATCACGCATGATGGAGCTGTCAGTATCCATACCTCGTGCTGCTGAAGAATATCTATGGATGTTGCAAATGTAGTGCGCACTTCCCCTGGAATTACTTGAATGTCAGGCTCCGCAACAAGTGCAGGGGTTGACGCTCCATCAACTGCCTGAAACATAGTACTTGCATTAGTGAGGATTACAATAGTGAAAACATAACACACACCTGGGGTCGACAGCACAGGTAATATCAACGGCTAACCACGAATGAAACATTGTGTAGAACAATCAAACGACAAGAATTCCAGCTCTGATGATGACGCTCGATGGAGCTGTCAGTATCCATACCTCCTGCTGGTGAAGAACATCTAGAAATGTTGTAGATGTGGCGGACGCTTCAGCATCTCCCTGAAAGACAGTACTTGTATTAGTATGGAGAACACTAATTATAACTGAAAACAAACACCAGTGGACGATGACTAACGTGTATATCAATTGGAAAGCACTAACCAAACATTCGGTAAAATAATAAAACGATAGAATAAAACTATTACTTGACATGCATAAAACAAGTCTGTAGCAGATTAGCCTAGTAAGATTACCTGATACACGCTAGAGGTGGTTGATAACTGCGACCACGTCAAGGATGTAGAATGTTCTTGCTTCAGATTCAAGGGATAGTCAAGAAGTTGTAAAGGTAAATTAATGATTGATAATGAAATGCCAATATTAAAAATAGCCATGTAAGGCGACAGAATACTTGAAAAATGCTCAATACAGCACAGTTCCCTGTTCCCATATATATATATACATTTCGTTTGTGGGTTATGAAATCGAAAAAGAATATATTGATAAATGTCATTATTCAAAAAGCTATACACTCATATCAATATCGAAATTATTACAAAGGATAGAACACCTACAATATCAATTAATCCATTCGGCTACCTACACACTACCGCAAGGCCTAAAGCTAAATCCGGACACTTGACTCACCGGTGGCGGAATATGGACGAATAGAGTGGGAATAGCGTTTTCGAGCAAATTTCCGTGTCCTTCGCCGTTTATTCTTCTTTGTTACCCAAGATGTTGTGTACATGTCCAAGGAAAAGTGCCGGCTGCAGATGCGGTATCGATCACCCATCTTGTCCTGTAAGACTTGTTGGACTCTACTTTCCAGCTCATCCAGTGGATATCTGCAATGTCTGACCCATTCTCTTATTCGATCAACAGTTTTCGGGAATAGATGCATTGTAGTGCCTTCAGATTTCACATGGGTCTTCGTAGGGCAACCGCTAATCGAACAGGCAGGCATTGTTGATAAATCTGAAAAGTAAATATCGACATTATTATACAATCTTCAAGAATAAAGATTTGATACAAAAGTAAATGAATCATACATTGATCAATGCAAGGTTTGTTTTGGTCGCCGGAACTATACCAGTTCATTATGTGCGGCTTATTATTTGCATAAGTTGCAGAAATGTATAAATGATGTGACTAAAATCTAAACATGTGATTCGTCCCTTGGATGTTCTGTCTTGCACGAGAAGGAAACATGCTTACATTATAGACTGGACCCCCGAAGGATGCAATTCGATGACAATAGACAAAGATGAAAATAAATAGATCTATTGATAGCGTAGCAATGGAAACTCAAGTCAATAGCAATGAGACCAATGAACATAGCACTATTGTGTAATCTACTCGCAAATAGATAGAAATTTCAAAATCTGCGAAATATGACTAGGATACATGGCCTTACCTTGACCAACAAACAGTTGGATTCAGCAAGCAGAGCAGTATGTTGCAGGAGAATAGGTGGATGGCCACAGGTAGCACACTGATGGGTTTGCTCTAAGCGGTCACAGAAGTTCACGGATAGCACGATGACGAGCAGATTAGCGTAGATCTCAGTGCTTGCCAGGTAGCACGTTCAGGAGTTGACTTGCAAAGCACAAAGATGTTCTCATGAGACATATCAAGTGGTTTATAAAGTATTAGAAACAGGGGTGTGTTTGTGAATGAATGACGTATGTATGTCGTGGTTTTAGGGGGGCGGCCTGCTTGAAGGGGAGGCCTGGCTGGAGACACGGGGACTGAGGAGGCCATGTGACCGATGGCCCCTGGGCGTGGGATACCTTTTGAAGTGTACATGCTGTTTGGCACCTTGGCCGTTTACGCCCGTGACAGCCCCCCATGCCAGCGCTCATCCCCTGGTGCGAACCGCCTTTGATAGAGGGTGGGTGGGATGGAGGGGCCTGGGGCGTGCAGATAAGGCACAGGAAGACTGCTGAATGGAGACACACTTATGTGGATTGCAGGGGGGCGGCCTACTTCAAGGGGAGGCCTGGCTGGAGACACGGGGACTGAGGAGGCCATGTGACCGATGGCCCCTGGGTGTGGGATACCTTTTGAAGTGTACATGCTGTTTGGCACCTTGGCCGTTTACGCCCGTGACAGACCCCATGCCAGCGTTCATCCCCTGGTGCGAACCGCCTTTGATAGAGGGGGTGGGATGGATGGGCCTGGGGCGTGCAGATAAGGCACAGGAAGACTGCTGAATGGAGACACATTTATGTGGATTGCAGGGGGGCGGCCTGCTTCAAGGGGAGGCTTGGCTGGAGACACGGGGTCTGAGGAGGCCATGTGACCGATGGCCCCTTGGCGTGGGATACCTTTTGAAGTGTACATGTAGTTTGGCACCTTGGCCTTTCGCGCCCCTGACAGCGCGCATCCACTGGCGCAAACCGCCTTTGATAGAGGGTGGGTGGGATGGAGGGGCCTGGGGCGTGCAGATAAGGCACAGGAAGACTGCTGAATGGAGACACACTTATGTGGATTGCAGAGGGGCGGCCAGCTTCAAGGGGAGGCCTGGCTGGAGACACGGGGTCTGAGGAGGCCATGTGACCGATGGCCCCTTGGCGTGGGATACCTTTTGAAGTGTACATGTAGTTTGGCACCTTGGCCGTTCGCACCCCAGACAGCCCCACATGCCAGCGCTCATCCACGGGTGCAAACTGCCTTTGATAGTATATTGTTGCTTATCAATAACAAATGCCACATACCGGAGATTCTTGTGAGCACAGACCCACACTTCAACCGGTGTATTATAGTGGTCAAGATCCTAAGGCCTGTATAATCCAATGGTAATTGTTAGTATAGATATATGTGTGACTTTTATAGAGACATAACCTACTGAAAGACCTTGAACAAGTGTTATTTAGTGCATGCATTATCGAGAATATGTTATGTTAGCTTAGATAGATAGTGACCACCCTGCTTCACAGCGACCAGACCTTCACCCATTCAGAGCACAGATGTCTGACGTCCATCCTTGAATGGAGACACACTTGATTCATTTAAAAAATCGAAACAACCGTTGTTAAAATATATGTGGTGTTTTATTTTGTATCTTATTTTAATGACACAAAAATACAAGACTTTAAAGATTATACAGGTCAGGTTGCAGCACAACGAGAGAAAATCCCCTGTACTGGCTGCTGTCACTCGGGAACGTTTCTCTTATGGCACGAACGGCACAAGCGGGTATCACTCTTCGAACGCGGTGTCCAAGCCTCCCGTGGAGCCACCATGTAAAGGAACGATAGGCCACCAGCCTGTACCACCTGTGAAAAGGAATGAAACAAACTGTTCTTAAATGACCAAGATAAGTTTAATAAACGTTTGTTGTCAATGAAAATTCTTGTAACTAATGGCATTCTGCACGGACAAATGCTATCTAGACAATGCACACTATTGAACGACTTTCATGCGTTACTATGATATGAATATATAATTTTGGATATAGTAGAAGAACATGAAATAGGAGTGGCATGACAAGCAGAGTATACTTACTCGTTACTCGGATTACGAGGACGAACAGTTGCGCGAAGTTCGTGCATAAGCACCATCATTATTCTCAACACGGCCCATTTGAGGCAGGTTGCCCTGAAGTCTGGCAGCTCGGTGATGCATTGCGGTCGTGGCTCACCTTCCGAAATGTAGGCCAGGCATCCCGAGTTTTCTCGGCAGCAGCAGTTCTCGTCCTCGGTTGGCATTAGCTCGCACCGATTGCATGTGCACCAGGTGGAGACGCCGTCCATGCGACTAGGCCCAGGCTCTTCATCTGTTGAATCGTCCTCCCAACTGCCGTCCGAATCCCCATCGTTTTTGCGTGCTTGCCTTTCCAGTAGTTCCTCCTCAGTATACTCGGGCTCGTACATGTAGGGCATTATTGTAGCCATTGTGTGGTAAACCAAGTAAAATAATTTACAGAGATGGTACAGGTGTTCACACGGGCTACAAGCGGCGAATGTAGCTGACCAGAGCACAGAAACGAGTCACAGAATACTCAAAGTAACACAGAGAGAGGAATGGAATCGAAAATCTGCTGCTGTGTGTTGGGAAACGGTCTGTTTATACTTATTGAGGAAAGAGGCGTCCTGCCATTTCCATGGCGACACGTCATTAGCTGAGGCTCAGCGATTGTTGACACGAGACGTGCTTTGGCGTTGGGAAATGGGCGGAATGAGTCTGCTGATGGCAGGCTCAGGGGCGGGGGATTTGATTTAGTGCCGCAGAAGCAGGTCAGCCAGGGCAATGCGGCAAGTGATAGGATTATCACAAAATGGCGGCTCCCTGGTGCCTGTTTTCGCGTGCGTTTAATGGACGAAAACTCGGGTAAGGTCCATAGGAAAGTTTTCTAAAATCGAGCCACTTAGGCTTAAAAAAACATGGCCGACCCGTAGGGACAATCAACATTTTTACTGGACCATGCCTTTAAATATCCTGGTCCCAGCCACGCTCCCTTGGCTCTGCCTTGTGGCCCCACCTTGCCGCACCCAGAGGATGCTGCACGTGCAGCCCAATGTTTTCCCATGGCTACGGCTGACCTGGATGCACGTGGGGACCCTACAGGGGCGGAAAGAACACGTGCACCAGAAATAAAGTGTGCAGAGCACACTTTCTCATGAGCCTGGCACCAAAGGCTCCAGGACTGGATCCACCTGGACCCTTTATATGATGGAACTAGTGGTCCTTGCCCAGTGGCCATGACAGAGAGAGGCTTGAGTGGCTTTCCGCCTGCCCAGTAATAACAATCAAACTATTGGGAGGGATGGACCGAGCATTCAAGGACAACTTCCTCATCACATTGGCAGCAATAAGCCCATTCACCACCAGAGAAGTGTTGGGACCCTAACGCAAGTGAATCGCGCATCGGAGGATAACTTCCTCATTGGAGTGTCGGCAACAAGCCCACTGACCACCAGAGAAGGGTCTGGGAATCTGATGCAAGTAAACTAAGCATCAGACGAGAACTTCCTCATTGCAGTGGCATCAAGAAGACCACTGACCACCAGAGAAGGGTCTGGGACCCCGACATAAGTGTACTAAGCATCCAAGGAAAGAATGCTCATTGCAGTGGCAGGGACATGGCAACTGAGTCCACAAGAAATATTTGCAACTCCGCTAATTCCACGAGGAAGGGGATAAAGAAATATCAAGTTGAGAGACACAGGAAAAGAACTCTCAAACATCAGGAGAAAGAAGTCATTCTCCTGGTGAAGAGACTGAAAGCCTGTTTGATACACTCAAGAGATGCCAGGGGAAGGAAATAATTCCCCCTGGCTTTGTTGTGCAATATACTGGAGTGTGCGGACAAATACCAGGAGAAGGGAGTCATTCTCATAATCCTGAAAGTTGAAGAAACTGAAACCCCATTGATCAAGAGACCCAAGGGGAAGGCAGCCATTCCCCCAGGCTTTGTTGTGAACTATATTGGAGTGTGTGAACCAATACCAGGAGACAGCAGTCATTCTCCTGGCTCTGAAAGTTGACTGGTGCAAAGGTTTGTTGAAACCACAATCCAGTGGAAGGGAGTCATTCCCCCTGGCATCCTTTTGCCAAAGAACATTTCCAGGAATACCAGACAAATACCAGGAAAATACCACCCAGAGAAGGAACTTTCAGTTGGCTTATTGTTTTGTTGTAGCGTAAGGGATAGAAGTAGGTTATGACATAGGATGATGGAATTTGATTTTGACGGACATTCTGGCAGATCCATTATTATTAGTTTGAGGCAGGGAAACCCCTCTTAGAAAATGGGAATAGTGAGGCTTCCATCTTTTTGTACCAACCAAAATCCCACCATTGTGTCAGCATCCTTCTTTGACACCCTTACACAGCCTATATAATATCTGCACCCCATCTAACACAATTCAACATCCAATACTCAAAACTAATATGTGTGTATGGGAAAGAGCACACAAACTAAATAGGATACACCCATAATTCCATAGGTGGGCACCCATATGGAACAATAATGCACTTATAATAGTAGGGAATGTTATCAAATGGCCACGCTGCATCAGGTGCAGGATACATAGATTTTTAGATATAACCAATGTACAAAAAAAATCCTTGTTCTAGAAACTTTACACACGTGCTATGCACTACCACAATCAGAATACCAAAAATTCTTCCAAATCAAAAGGTGCATATCAACAGTACTGAAAAGCACATCCCAAATAGGACAACTTCACCCTCCCTAAAAACAAAATATATTCAGCCCTCAGGCCAAATACTATTCATCTCAGAAATATATTCCAGGCTGCTGTCATCAGAGGCATACTCTAAACCAGCATCACATGGACACCTGCACAACTACACAAAAGGAATATTATGGCAGATAGAAATAGCTGGGGATCTGATCAGAACAACGCAAATATCATCCATACATTATGGGCATGCCCTTGCATCCAGAAATAATTCTGGAAGATAATATGACACCATCCTCTTTCACAGCCTAACCAGCACTACTACATGTCTTCTCAGAAACTGACCTAAATTCCAGGCAAGTGCTCAGGTGGATCAATGTGTCACTCATGACAACCAATGTAATCATTCTCAGGCTTTTCAAATGACAACATAAAACACACAGGGGGCCTACAGGAGCGTCAACATCCATCCATCACTCCACACACATTTTAACACACAAAAGATGGCTGTTTTTAGATTCCATTAGTTACTCTTTCAAGCGGACTACAACTCGCTACGTGTCCCTCACAGGAAACATCTAACTATGCCTACAAATGATTAGTCTCTCCATAGGTAGCGCTGGTGTGCCGCTTATATAGGTAAATGGTTAGAGAAGAAATTAGCCCTTATCTAACTAACCAATTTATTAAATAGTATTTTGTCCAATTAATGCACTGTACCCTATCTGTAACTATGTTGACTACCATAGGTGAACATTAAAAGGCCTTCCCCAAAAATGTCAAGAATAAAAACACTGGGGGAGTTCTTTTCACTTTGTTACTCTCTGTTGTGTGTTTAGATAAAACACAGTTATCTCTGTGATAAGTTAAACTATTTTTGCTTGTTCTGGCATGTGCTCGTAATGCAAATGTCCCAAGAGTTCAGGGTGTACACCCTGGACTCAAATGGTCGGCAAGTTTCAGCAGATAACATGTTATTCAAGCCGCTTTCTTCAGGACTCGCTATTATTAAAAAAATAATGGGCCTCATTACACGGTAGGCAGTAAGGGATTACCGGCACCGGTAAGGGCACCGGTGCCGGTAACCCCTTACCGCCATACTACGAGGTCCCTTAGCGGGTCCCTTCCTTAACGCCAGGTCTGACCAAATGGGAATGGGGAATGGTTCCCGGAATGGGGACTTACCGGGTCCTCCAAGGTCGGAATGGTCGGAATGAACCGGTAAGTCCATATTCTGGGAACACGGACCCGGAATGCGGTAAGGGGGTAGCCATGGCACTAATAGCACCATGGCTACCGCCTACCGTGTAATGAGGCCCAATGTTTTTGAAGATTTTGAAATCAGGAGGATTGGTGATTTATTTCACCATTCAGGTTGTCAGGCTGCTTTTTATTCATTCTGTATTAAGATGTAATCATGTAATTTCAACTGGTGCTTATCTGGGCAGGCCACAACCATATTTGACCAGCATGTCCCAGTTCGAGACCGGTGACTGTGTCTCATTTATTGGTGATTGGTCAGTTTTCATTTGCATTATATGGAAGTATCGCTCACTGTCGTTTCTCATACAAAAATGCAATGCCGGCAGAACTGACAGTGAGCGGATGCTTCAGTACAATAAGGTTGGCAGAAGTGATGGTTGGCTAGGGTTGTCGGATTGTTGAAGTCTCCCTGTCATGGCCCGAAGACTGCGAGGTGACCTGTGGAGAGCAGTATCACGCATGAACAAAGAGGTCAACAGGAGTCCCCCTTGGATAAGATTCCTGTTCGGTCCCCGGAGGACACCCGGTAGGGCAGAGGGCGATTAGTGATTGTGGGAAACTGGATACCGAAAACCCTCAGCTGATCCACAGAAGTAAGTATAGCATCGGCCTGGCAAAATAACAAACGGGAGGGGTTTGTAAGTTGGAGGAATTGTGATGGAGCTGATGCAATGGTCTTTGACAAGGTTAGAGAAGACTTTGCAGTAAACCTTGTATGAGGTAATGATAGGAGAGATAACTTCTCACAAGATCGAGGAAGACTGATTAATAAACCTCATCACGCAGTAATAATGATAAGAGAAGTTTACCTCACCAGGAGTTGGGAAGACGGCTGTATTGCATTGCACTGTAGTTTGTTTGCTTGTCTAGTGATTGCTGGAGCTAACTTCAGGGTGCAAGGTATCTTGGACTTTGTAAACAGTTGATTTCTGTGTATAATGGTGTAAATTGTGTAGGATGTTAAGGGAGTGGTCCGGTGCTGAGGCAGTAAAGTGACACTGCTTGTGGTGTGAGCAGTGTATGTGGTATCACTTGGGAACTTTGTTGTGATGCGAAAGGTGTGGTTTTGGGGAAAGACGCAAAGTATTAAGAGTAAGAGAAATATTGTTGGAAAGAAAGATGAGAGAGTGAGTTTGAATTTGAAATAGAGGTTTGGTATGTATCGATACAATTTAACTCTGACGTATCATCATGGGGGGACACTCCCATTATTCATTTGTGTAAAGCATTCCACAGGTACAAGGAAAAAGTCCTTAGGTACCATGCCCAATGTGCGAAAGAGACAGTGGGCAAGAGGTTTATGCTCTGGCCGCAGAAGGGCACTCACTCGAAGTCAGTACTGCAGCACACAATACCATACTTACATGCTGAACATAAAGGGAAACAATTGCAGAATCGACTAGCCTGGATGATTTTAAAGAAAAAGAAAAGGAAGTCAGGGAACTGCAGGAGAAAGAAGAAGAAGAACAGAAAAAAGAAAGAGGAACGGAAGCAAGAGAAGGAGAGAAAGTATGAAGAAGAAAAGGAAAGAGAAAAAACGAGAGGCAGAGAAAAGGAGAGAAAACAAGAGGGGAAGATAAAGGGATGCACAAAGGGAAGAGTAAAGATGGAAGGAGGAAGAAAGGGATAGCAGAAGACAATGGGAAATAAAAAGAAGTAGAGAAAGAATGAGAAAAGAAGCTGATGAGATTAAAAGGGGACGTACGCTCCCAGACAAAGAGAGGAAACATAGACAGGAAGAGAAAAAAAGAGAGATGAGTTTAGAAAACAGCCACAAGGAGGTAGATGAGATCCTTAGAAAGCATACCTTTCCAGATGAAGAAGAAGAAAGGCAATACAAAGGAGGATTAGTAACCTGTACAGGAATAGAAGGGATGGCACCAACAGTATGATTGAGAACAGAGGGTCCTAGCAAAATGAGGGAAGCAATGTATTGGCAGAGGTGATGCGTGGAATGTACATAATGAGCTCCCTCAGGAGATTAGATTTTGAGGACAGGGAGGATGAAGAGGGAGATGAAAATGATGATACTATGTTTGAAGATTAAGAGAGAGAGGAAAGTGGAGAGGAAGAGGCTGCACAAGCCACTTCTACAAGCAAGGGGCTAGGTAAGAAGATAGCGTGGTTAGACTTAGAAGAACCAGTGAAGAGACCAGAGCCCAGTCAATACCCCAAATGCCCTAAAAACCCATCAAGCAGTTCAGAGGATGAAACACCATACATAAACAGGTTGAGAAATGTACTGGGATGGAAGAGAATTAGTTTGACAGATGTGTTGACAAAGACAAAGGGCGCTGCTGCGATCGGACAGAGCACAGTGTTTACACAGTTCCATTTAATAGAGAAAGGGGGAGGGGCACCGCAATATATACCACAGCCACAAATGGACAAAAATAATCTGGCTTGTAAACTTCCCACACCGACCTAAGAGGGAGGTAAATGGATTTATGAATTAGAGAGAATGACAGCTGAGATGGCTTTAGCAGTAGGTGACATAAACTGTTGGGTTTCCTGACCCACGTTTAAATTATTATGCTACAACATTTGGTGCTGTGGGCTTAGAAAATCCAAGATGGCGGAAAAGCCCACATTTGCGCCAGAATCTAGTAGAACCGCACAGTTTTGCGCACACCAAAATGGTTGCCTGACCTGCCACCCACCAGTGCAAAGAAAGATGGTTCTGTTCAAAATCTGTTTTTATTAATGTCAAAAATTGCTAAGATCATGGCCCACAAGACCACTATAAACATTCAACCTTCTGGTGGGGTGTTCTACATCACTCTACTGCAAGGATCCCCATCAAAACGATGTCAGATAAAATCATATGCTGTCAAGGTAAATCCAAGACAGCTCCCAAAATAGGTGCAGTACCGGTATTGGACACTAACTGGCGCTAACGGTCTAAACTCTGACAGGAGAACTGTATTTCAGTAGCTAACAAAGGAGCCTGAGCCAGCCTGGACTTCAAAGGCTTGCTGGTTAATGAAAATTCTTAACACCTGCTGTTCCCAGAAGACAGTCTGATTCAATTAACAGTCCAAGAGGCTGGGAAGCCTTCACACCTCAGAACTCCACACAAGAAGGCAGGAAATCACAGGTTTCTGTTAACCAAATGCAGAGTGGCCCCCTGGTCTGCTGACCTCAGTCAACACAATAGACTCTTTCTGCTGAATAGAATATGCTGATTTTGGGTGTTTACTGTCAACACTGCTCTGGGGGAAGGAGAGACATGTGATCTCTGACTCACCAAGTTCCTGGGGGCGGACCCAGACTGAATTGTGGATTTCATATTGCACCAAATGTATGTTTGATTAAATAGCTCATAAAATATTCTCTCAAGCTGACAGGAATGTACAATTTGGAGATCCTTAATATGAGAAATGTACCTACAATTTGAGTCTAAACTCAACTTTGTACGGTGTTCTGGGACCGAACCCCACAATTTATTAATGCTGCAGACACTGTATTTATGCTAGAGACATGATAACTTATATTAATATGCCCAGAAGGGGGGTGTACCTCTGTGTAAATTTGGGTAAAAGTCCAATATTGGAAAACCAATCAAAAACGAAAATAAGTTGTCATTTCTTAGGAAGATCAGAGTTGGGCAAGAATGTACCTTAATTCTTCTGTGATGTGTACATGTAATTTCAACAACTTGTGTATCTGGGAAGCATGTGTGGTTATGAAAAATTGATTTTCTAAGTGAAACCAAAGGGGAGGTTCTTTGTGTATGCCATAAAAATGACACACAACTCAGCTCCCCCAATCAAGGGAGAGAGGAGGACTTGGCCAATGATAAGTTGTGAGGGGCAGGCTTAGTTATGCCCACGCACACACCCATTTTCAAAACACATAAAAAGAGACTGCTTTGGACAGGCAAGACACTCACCTTCCATTTTCTTGCGAAGCATTTTGCCGGACCAGACAATATCCAGAAGACTCCAGGTCCAGAACTTAGAAAACCAGACTCCAGATTTCATAACTTGCAGCAGAGAGACCAGACCGCTGTGCAGTGACAAGAACTTTTTGCCAGAACCAGAGACCAGACCGCTGTGAAGTGCTGCTTGCAGACCCAGACGAGATCAATGTGAGCAGAACCAGTACCAGCGAGAGCAGACCTGACCAGACCCTGACGGCATATTTCAAATTTATAGTGTGAGTACTCAGCTAGAACTGTGCCAAAACCAATCTCTTAGTCTAAAATAATCTGATTTAAACCGTTTTAACCTGTCCAGAACTGCATCATAGAATCGTGTGTCCCTTCTCCGATTTTAAACCTGTAAAAGTGTCATTTTGCCACTTTGAATCATTATTTCATTTCTGAAAAACTACCTTCACAAAATCGTCCGTATCTTTGGAACCGTGTGTGCTAGGAACGAGATGTAACTTTCATTTGAAAGCTAAGATTCTAAGCTTTCCATATATTTACTATTCCTTATAGTTATTCCGTAATCGTGCTCGACACACGCGACTAAATTGCCGCGAATTGAAAAATTAGCTCCTGTCAAAATAGCCGTCTTTTGCTCGCAACTGCTGAATTCCGTTTTCCCTCTGATAATCATTCCTGAATCATTGCCAGTGTGACTTGAACTAATCTTAATAGCTATCACCTACCCTGAACCTCCTAAAGGGAATTAAAATCAATTTGCTAGGGGGGAACTGAAATTCGTATTGTATTGTGATTGTATCCCTGAAAACTGTGAGCTATACTTCCATCTCCTTATATTGCATAGGGGGGAGTGAATTGCCACAAGGGGAAAAGTGAACATATTATCTCTTGTGAAACCCTATCAGTTTATTTCTGTACTGCATTTTTATTCATCATTGCATTTCCTTGAAATCATAAAAGTATTCTCAGGTACCTTATCCTCCCTATACTAACTCCTAAGAAATTAAATCAGTGTGCTAGTGTAACATCATCCATTGTTGATCACTGTCATACACCTAAGTGTTCTATCAAATATTAATGTATTCATAAAAGTGTGATATATATATATTGTTTACTTTCTCAACAAAACTTTTAAACTGCAAAACAAACCTACTTCTTGGCTCAGTGAGGTCAGGGGGATTCAAAGAGAGGGGCATTAATTAAGGGTTTATCATCCAGAGTATAACTTGTCATAAACATATATAAATAAGGGCTTCCCTTGGGCATCCCAGACGAGGCACTGACTTAGTGGGATTGCTGAATTGAAGTCACTTAACAGATTGGGGGCTCGAGCCGGGGATTCTGAATTAGATCTATCACTTGTGCAGATTAATACAGTGTGCTAACTGACAGGATACATAAATCCTGTTGGATCACCACGCCGTGTTACACTGTAAAAACACCCCTCAAAGCAACGCTCTAAGGAAACGGTCTGTTTTGCAAAATAAAATACAAACTTCTGTAAGTCAGGAAGGAAATCAATTTCCAGAATGACGACCTTGGTAGATATCAAAATAGCCAGAGAACATCTCTTACACAAGCTATTTGTGAGAGGTGAGTGGGCTCATCAGGACCAGGCGGTCTGGTTGCAGGCAATCGCACCCCAGATCACTGAAACAGGGTCAGACATATGGAGATATCAGGGTCCATTACATGTGGCCCTGAGTGAACTATATATGGCCCCTAAAGCCAAAGATGAGCACGACAAGATTGTCAGTATAGCGGCATATTTATATTTATATATGGGAGCCATACAGGACAAATGTGCTGAAGGCCAAGATCTGGCAAATAGGCAACTGATGGCATTAGAGACGGCCCAATCTGACCTGGCCTCTTCTGAGCAGAGGCTGCAGAGGAGCCAGGAGTCAGAAAATGATAGTAGGCAGTATATCATTAAAATAAAAGAGGATATGGGTATCCTGCAACAGGAAAGGTCTTACCAGGATACCAGATTTCTGGCCTTGCAGAAGGAGTACCAAGAAGGTTTGGACTCCCTACTGCAGAGCCAGAAAAAGCTGGAGCAACAACTAGACTTTAACAGGGCATGCACAGAGCAGGTAGCCACCCTGCAAAGTCATCTAGATAGGGAAAAGGCAGAGAGCAATAAACTGATTTTGAAAGACCTGGATACCCAGGCAGAGTTTGACCAAGAATGCCAAAAAACTGGTGCCTTTCAAAGGCAGAGGGACAACCTGGCAGCACAGATGCAGGCTCTTAGTCAGGAAAGGGACACCTTAGGCCAGGAAGTCTGCCGATTAAAAGAAAAAATTGAAGAAAATCACTTGGCCCTCCAGGGACTGGGTGACCTCCAAAAAGAGCATCAGAACTTGTTAGAGCACACCAGAAGGGTGGAGGAGGCTCTGGCAAGAAAGGAGCAGGCCAGTAGGGATGGGACACAGGAGGTAACCCTCCTGCAGCAAAGACTGGCCCAGGACTCCAGGACCAACCAGGAGGCACAGAGAGAAAATGAGGCTCTCTGTCAGCACAATGATAGGCTCCAGCAACAGGTAGCCATGCAGGAGAGACTGATAGAGTCTAGTAAGGCCTTAACTGAGGAACTGAAAGCGCAGGCTCTTACATTGCAACAGGGAGCAGGGGCTGACAGAGATGAAGTTCGCTGGGAAAGGGAAACACCTGAGCATAACCTCAGGAGCCCTAGTACCAGAGGCCTTCATCTCTCCCAGTCCTTGGACTCTGCCACCCCCATGTCCCATGGCGCACATGAGCCCAGGGCCACGGGGATGGCAGATTACCATCCAGCCAAAAGTATGGGGCTCATACGCCAGTACCACTCAGGAAGGGATAGGCGGGCATCTGGGTATGGGCACCTAAGTACATTGCAATTTAGTGGGGAACCCCAGGAGAGTAGGCCCAATAAGGGCATCCTGAAAATCTCTGCCCAGTTAGGTCAGTGGGGGAGTACCCATCAAATCCTGGTAGCAAGGAGGAATCTGAAGACTCCTCTGAACGTCACAGGACACAGGAGACCAGGTCCCCACATTCTGCCAGCCATTCCCAGGCTCGCAGAATCTGGGAAAACCTGGAAGATCAGACGGGCACCTCTGGGAGCAGTGCTTCTGAGTCAGAGGATGAATGGACCAGGGTTACCCGAACCAAAAAGGCCAATAAGGCAAAAAGGGCCTTGCTTAAGGACCCCTTAAAACAGCTTAAGGCAATAAGGAGTGTCATCACCCCTTATCACAAGAACGCCAAGTATTCTGTTTGGGAACAATTGGAGCTTTACGAGCAAATGATGGAGACTTTCCATTTGAAGGACAGCAGTAGCTGCATTCAGTATGTCAAATGGACATTCTCCCCAGAATACTCCAGTTTCTTTGCGGGGCTGGAGGACCAAAATCATTTAAGATGGTCCACCTACATGGCAGCCATCTTGAAACATTTTTCTGTTCACAGAAATCATCAAGAAGCCCGCAAGGCAGCCTACAATTTGCAATGTGGGGAGGATCAGGCCCCACAAGAATTTGTGCAGGAATTGAAGCATGCCTTTGCGCAGACTACCAGAAGGGTGCGCACGGACAGTAAAGAATTTGTTAATACGTTTTTCCATGCCTTACCCAAATACATAATGACCCAGCTCGTACGAGATTTTCCCGAGAAAAGATCTTTAGACTGGGTCATTGAACAAGCCACCCGCATCTATGTGGTGCAGAAACCGGTGGAAAATAAAAATAACGCCCAGAAAAGCCCCAAATCAACCAGCACACCTGCTGCTGTCAAGGTGGCAGAGGTAAAGGTTGCCCCCATTTTAGATTTGGAGATGGGGGGCCTAAAAACCTGCCTGTGCCGAATAATTCAAAGCCCAGAAGGCCCTCTGGCTAGTCACAGACAGGGAATCAAGGAGGTAGTCCCACAAATGGGGTCCCTCACTCTCCTTTTTATGTAAGTCCCCGCTACAAGGGAAACCGACCCATCCTGGGTTATGTGTGGACTCCTCCAGCCCAAGGGGGGGGATCCAGCCAAGCACCTGACCCAGGGAACTTCCCTCCCAACTTCCCACAGGAGGGCAGAAATTCCCCAAATCCTGGGCAGAACTTGTTCCCCAGGTATCCACCCAACTTCCAGCCCCAAAATCATCCATCCTTCTTTCCCCACTTCCCTGAGCCCAGACCACCTAATCCGGGAGAGGGGAGGCCAAGGGTGGAGGGGTACCCAAATCTTCCCAACCCGGGGTACTACCAGAGAAGGGATAGCTAACCTTCCCGGGATCAGCCCAGGGGAGAAAACAGACCCTGTATCAGCCTGAGCGGGTTTCCCAACTTGAGCGCCAGGTCCAAAATATGGCACAGGAGCTGGGTCGCGTGCTAAGGGCTCAGCAGAACCCTCAGATGGGCATGCCAGCGCAGAATGCCCCAAACTCTGGGCCTGGTGCTCCAGAATAATGACGGGGGCAGCACCCCGATAACCCACCGGTTCCCAGGGAGGAAGCTTCCTTCCCCACTTGTAAACAGCCCCTGGAAACCTAGGAACCGGAAACAAAATCTCCTACCCCTGAAAGTCTGCCTCCCAAGGAGCAGTGAGGAGGTAGGAGAAACAAACAGACCCATTTTGTGGAGAAGGTACTTCCAATTTGAGGGAGAGGGATCCTCAGAGGATCCTGGGAAAAGGATCTTCTCCTTCAGAGATGGGGGAACTCCTCCCAAGGAAAAATGGGTCCCAAGGATTCCAACCCAGACTGGGTAGATGTGGGGATTGAGCTGTCACCGCCCATCATTCTATCCCAGAACCAACAATACCGAAAACCCCTGGTTCAAACCCATCCTGGTGACTGCCTCCAAAAAGGGGGGAGGGCGGCCCAGAACCGGAACCAGGGGAACCCAAAACCGCATCCATAGACTGGGTAGATGTGGGGATCGAGCTGTCGCCGCCCATCATTCTATCCCAGAACCAACAATACCGAAACCCCTGGTTCAAACCCATCCTGGTGACTGCCTCCAAAAAGGGGGGGGGCGGCCCAGAACCGGAACCAGGGGAACCCAAACCTGCATCAATATCCAATTGCCAACTTTTTCTTTCAGATTCCCAAAACTCCCTGCCAAACTCGGCCCAAATCTCTTCTCTCTCAATGTCCAAAACCAGAAAATTAGCCCACCAGTTGTCCGAAAATGGGCATTATCTGTTCCCCCTTGAGGAGAAGGAGGGAAGATACTAATCCCCGGTACAAGTACAGGGGCAGGGTACAATTTTAGCACTGGGGGACACTGGATCCCAAGCTACCCTTCTGTCCAAAGGGGCCTTTGATGAACTAAATGCAGGAAGGTGGGAGAATTACCAAATTCCTCTCACCTCTCTTCCTGGTCAACTTCAGAACTTTGACGGGAAGGAAATTCCCGTCGAGGGGACTGCAGATTTGGACATCAAAATTGGGCGACACAAGGTGAAACACTGTGTCATAGTAGTGACTCCAGAGGGCACCCCTTGTTTACTAGGGAATGACCTCCTGAGAAGGTTGTCACCCCTAATAGATTGCGTAAACAAGGTCCTCTGGACCCATACTAGCCGACCAATAAAATTAAAACAGAGCGTCAACCATGTTAGTTTAAACGGCACCTGCCACATGGTTGAACAAAAATCTGACCAAGTAGAATTTCACTTCCAGAACAACCATGTTCCAGATGTGACAGTAATAGCAGTAGGACAACAGACTGGTGATGGGGGGTCCTCTCTATTTCTGAAAATCAACCTTCCCTCCAGTTTAAGATGGTATTCCACACTGGAAGGAAATACTCTGAAATTCTTTGCTAATCCACAATCAGAAACTCCCACTCCTTTAGTCCAGAAAGATGGGAAATCAGCTCAGAGCCTGGCTGTTGTTCAGCAAATTGGAGAGCAGTTGTTCATCCCTGTTCAGTTAAATGATGGGACAGACTCTGTTCTCGCCCGAGTGTGTGTGAACAACGGTAAGGGCTTCATCACCGAAGCCATCTTCCGCCAACTCCCAAAAGATATAGCCATTCACACATTCAAACTGATAGACAAATGGGAAATGGATCTGGAAACACCCAATTCCAAACATCTCCTGCCAATCAGGTGTATGCTCAAAATCTCCATTGGCAACAAGAGCATAGTCCATAATTGTTGGGTCGTGCGAGACGTCACTGCCGCCTTTAACTTAGGCAGTGACATTCTTAATCGCTTTGCCATTAGTTTGGACCTAATAAACTTCAAAGCTTGGTCCCGATTAGCAGATAATGCCATGGGTTTTGATGATCCAGAAAAAGCATTTAGGTCAGCTCAATTGCTACCTTATGCAGTTGAAATTCAGGTTAAAGAGGAAGTCACCATCCCAAAAAGGACCCGACAATTCTCCCTGAAAGTGAAAGTTAAAAGAGGACAAAAATTGAAAAACCCTGATGCTTATATTCATCTAAATGCTTCTCTCCAACAGCAAGGGTTGGGGGTAAACCCAACACCATTAGTCAACATAGAACATGGCACCATTCCAATAGAGGTGGATAACAGCAACTTAAAGAGTATTACTCTAGCCGCAGGCACCATTATTGGAATGGCGGTTGATGACTGACATTTCTCCATTGATTTAGGAAATGAACTATTAGGACCAATCCCCAAGGACTGTTTTGACAGTGACAGTGATGACAATACAACAACAGACAGGATCTTTACCCGGCATGGGGGGAACTTCCTGGTGTACACTTCCTGCCCTTATGGTAAGGAAGATGTGACTTGTGACTTCAGGAGGGATGAGGTGATTTTCCAGGTCCATGAGGGCTGCCTTTCCCACCTGAAGCCTCCAGTCCAAATCAGCACTCTGACCAGGGACATCTCCACCCAGCTGGAGGAGGCTGCTGAAATAGCAAAATCAGAAGTCTTTCCAGGCTTCAGGCAGATGGTGGAAGAGAGAGTCAACCTAGCTGATGCCTGCGTGACTCTGGGACAGAAGCAAAAGTTGAAACAAGTTTCTTGGATTTCCAAAATCTCTTTGCGGTAGACTCATATGACTGTGGTCACACCGACATCCACACAACAACAATTCCCACACACCCTGGCATGACTCCAGTGTTTGTGAAGTAATATCGCTTGCCTCTCGCATCCATGGAGTCCCTTACTGAAATAATTAAGAACCTTGAGTCCCAGGGGATAATCCGTCCAGTACACAGCACCTTCAATAATCCAGTGCTGGGAATACTGAAGCCAAACGGCCATTGGAGACTCTGCGTCGATCTTTGGGAGCTCAACAAATGGGTCCACACTTCCCAATGGCCTCTTCCCTACATTGACCAAGGGTTGGCCCAGATCCAGGGGTCACAGGTATTCACTGTAATAGACCTGACCAATGGATACTGGACCATGCCTGTCAGTAGGGAGGTCCAATACAAACTGACTTTTACCTTTGGGGGCCAGCAGTACACATGGACCCGGACTCCCTTAGGATACCTCAACTCCGGCAATGAGTTCAACATTTTCCTACGCAAGGCCATGCCCGACCTGGGTGCGAAGGGTAACCTGGCTTACGTAGCTGATGTCCTCATCAAAAGTTCATCTGTGGAGGAACACATACCGGAGATTCGTTATGTTCTGACACAGTTGAGGGTCGCCGGAGCAAAACTTTCCTTTCAGAAAGCACAGTGGTGTAGAACCTGTGTTAAGTTCTTGGGGCATGAGATTACTCCTCAGGGTCTCTGTCCCCAGGAAAAGAAAGTGGAAGCACTCCAGAAACTGAAAGACTCCACAACTCTGCGGGACCTAAGGAGCCTCCTTGGACTAACTAATTACAGCAGAAAGTTCATTGAGGGCTACACAGAGATCACCAGACCCCTGATTCATCTCTTGAAGGGGGGGTAAAGTGGGAATGGGGTCCAGAACAATCCGAGGCAGTAAGACAGCTAAAAAGAAGCCTCTCACAAGCGCCCTGCCTAGCTTACCCTGTCAGAAACAAGGAGTTTTTCTTGGAGACAGGGTTCTCTAATACATGCTTGACTGCAGTATTATATCAAAAGCATGACAAAGTCAATAAAGTAATCTCCTATGCGAGCAAAACTTTTTCCTCTGTGGAGGAAAAATTCAACGATTGTGAGAAGGCACTCCTGGCAACGGTGTGGGCATTGAAGAATTACCGCCCGTTCATCCAGGGGGAACACATCATTGTGGAGACTACACACCAGCCTCTGCAAAATCTCCCAAGTGACATAATCCGGGCCAGAAATGTGAATAATTCCCGAATTACTTCCTGGATTCTGTCAATGCAAGACTTTCCTGTGGAGGACAGATATGGCCAAAACAAGAAGAGTCCCCTTGCACAAGGTCTGGCTGACTTGCATGATTGTGCCAGAGAAAACTGTCTCAAGGACGAAAGTCTAAAAATCAAGGACAACATGGAGGCATACCTTAATTCCCCACACAAAGTCTTTGAAGAAGACAAGTGTGAGGGAATGCCCACTGTCTATGTGGATGGATGCTCTTACCATGTTGACAACAACGGGGAAAAAGAACTTGTGGCCGGCGTAGGGAATGCATGGGTGAATGAGTCCCCAGAACCCTCCGCTGGATACAAAATTGGTCCCCGAAGTAGTCAGGTGGCAGAATTGATGGCTGTGTATCAAGCCATCCTCGCTGCTGTCCAACATCAACTCCAAGAACTGGTCATAATCACAGATTCAGATTATGTACGGAACGGGTTCGTGGAGCACCTGGTTAATTGGAAAACCAGAGGCATGTTATGTGCTTATAACAAACCCTTGAAACATGGGAAGTTAATTCAAAACATTGATGATCTGGTCACCGTGAATGGGATGATCATCTACTGGAAAAAGATCAAGGGTCATTCCAAAGTAGAGGGACCAGACAAAACTGGGAATGACTTAGCTGATCAGCTGGCCAAAACCGGGGCCATACAAGGGGATCTAATAGAGATAGAGTCCCTGTTGGGGGAAATCCAGGTCACTGCATCACTAGGTCCCAGACAAATGCTCACAATGATCTTTCAACTGCACAATGGAGTAAGGAGACCCCAGATGCTGATTTGATTACGGCCCAGAAGGGGAATCCAATAATTGGTAAGTTTTACCAACACATTGAGGACCCTGAGAACTTTCCCCCGACGGATACCGATTACATGGGGAAAGAGGACCTTAGAGTGTTGATGAAATGTCCAAAAATATTCCGAATCCAAGACGGTTTGTTGGAAAGGAAATCCCAAGCTGGCCAAGATTATTGGGTGGTCCCTACCTCATTCCAAAGTCTGATGTTAAGTCACGCCCATGATGCGGCCACCGCCGGTCATGGGGGTTTCACACAACACTTGAGATCTTAAGAGAGGTTGCATACTGGCCACACATGGGGCAGGACCTCCACCAATACTTGAAGGGGTGTCTTGTGTGTGCACAATTTCAGCCAACATCCCTCACACACCGTGCGCTTCTCCAAAAGAGGGGGATGACCCTGCCATGGTCAGATTTGCAAGTTGACTTCATAGGCCCCGTGATTCGCTCCTCCAGGGGAAATAAATACATGTTGACAGTGACATGCTTATTTACTAAATGGGTGGAATGTCTCCCGGCCCCAAACTGCAAGGCAGAAACAGCAGCTGCCCTGATGATCAACCACATCTTTTCGCGTTTTGGTCTACCCCAAAGGATTGAGTCAGACAGACGTAGCCATTTTACCAGCGAAGTAATGACTAAGATGTGGGAGATACTGGGGGTTAAAAGGAAGCTACATATTGCTTATCGGCCAGCCTCTTCTGGTGCAGTGGAGAGATACAACAAACCATTGTGAGCATCTTAAAAACGTTTGTGGCAGATTCTGGGCCAAGTTGGGATATCCGATTACCTCTGGTCCTAAGGCCATCAGATCTACACCTTCATCTGCAACTAAAATGTCACCATTTGAGCTGATGACTGGGCGCAAGATGGTGCTTCCCCAGCATTTGCTCTACAGGACCCAAGAGCAGACATTAATCAATGCCTCCACAACTAATGAGTATGTGGAGAATTTGAGGAAACACCTTCAACAAGCTTTAGCCTATGCTCAGCGGAATCTAGAAAGATCAGCCGAGAGTATGAAAACGCACTATCATTTGAAAACTACCATGAAAGAATACAATGTGGGAGACCGGATTTATCTATACAATTTTCAAAGAAACCAGGAAAAACAGCGAAAATGTTTGCCTACATGGAAGGGACCTTTTGAAATTGTAGACAAATCCCCCCAGTCGCTTACAAGATCCGCATCCCCAAAGGTAGTTTGGCGGAAAGGGAAGACAAGTGGGTCCATATAAATCAGTTAAAGTGTTGCCATCCCAGGCACACTCTGCAGCAACTGGAGGAGTCCTCTGCAATACCAGAGGGGGCCGCTCCAGAGTAATTCATTTCCAAACCTAAAAAATCCCACATATACGGCCTCATTACAACCCTGGCGTTAAGGGGTTAACGGCGCCGTAAAAGGCTGCGGCGCCGTTAAACCCTTAACGCCAGATTCCCACTTTAACGCCTGCTTTTTGCAGGCATTAAAGTCCATCCCGCTAAGGGACCTTGGTGCTAATTACGGCACCGTAATTTACGGTGCCGTAATTAGCACCTTCCCCATTCCCATTGAGCCCTATGGGCCAAAAATGGGAATGGGGAAGGGGCCATGGTGAATGGGGATTTACTACCCCACCAACCTTGGAATGGGGCGGTAAATCCGCCATCCATCATGGCGGAATCCGGCATGGAACATGGTGCTAATAGCACCATGGTCCAACGCCAGGGTTGTAACGAGGCCCATAGTCTCTAAAATATTATGATTCTTGATTGCAAATGTCTCCTGATTATATCTTGTTTTTTAAAATAAGAATGTAAATGTCTCTTGATTTATAAAATGTATATGCCGCCCCACTATATCTATAGTGGGGGAGAAATGTCTACGAATAGGTATTGCCGCTTTGCTTTGTCATCCTAGGAGAGATGAAACCATGGAGACTGACCAAGGAGGACGACCCGGGGATCGAGAGCAAAGATCCGAGGGGCCCGGGGTACCGCCCAATACTCCCATCAGGACCGGCAAGGAGAACTGATCGATCGACCCTGATGAAGGAAAAATGCTGAACTGTGCCATCTGCGGAAGCGGAAAAGATGATGTGGATGTACCGGCTCGTGGATCAAAACATCCTTTGCACCCGACTCCCCCTCGACTCGAAATCAAAGTGCAGTCGGGCGGGGGGCTTGTTGGGTGTCCTGACCCACGTTTGAACTATTATGCTACAACATTTGGTGCTGTGGGCTTAGAAAATCCAAGATGGCGGAAAAGCCCACATTTGCGCCAGAATCCAGGAGAACCGCGCAGTTTTGCGCACACCAAAATGGTTGCCTGACCTGCCACCCACCAGTGCAAAGAAAGATGGTTCTGTTCAAAATCTGTTTTTATTAATGTCAAAAATTGCTAAGATCATGGCCCACAAGACCACTATAAAGATTCAACCTTCTGATGGGGTGTTCTACATCACACTACTGCAAGGATCCCCATCAAAACGATGTCAGCTAAAATCATATGCTGTCAAGCTAAATCCAAGACAGCTCCCAAAATAGGTGCAGTACCGGCATTGGACATTAACCGCCACTAGTGCTCTAAACTCTGACAGGAGAACTGTATTTCAGTAGCTGACAAAGGAGCCTGAGCCAGCCTGGACTTCAAAGCCTTGCTGGTTAATTAATTCTTAACACCTGCTGTTCCCAGAAGACAGTCTGATTCAATTAACAGTCCAAGAGGCTGGGAAGCCTTCACACCTCAGAACTCCACACAAGAAGGCAGGAAATCACAGGTTTCTGTTAACCAAATGCAGAGTGGCCCCCTGGTCTGCTGACCTCAGTCAACACAATAGACTCTTTCTGCTGAATAGAATATGCTGATTCTGGGTGTTTACTGTCAACACTGCTCTGGGGGAAGGAGAGACATGTGATCTCTGACTCACCAAGTTCCTGGGGGCGGACCCAGACTGAATTGTGGATTTCATATTGCACCTAATGTATGTTTGATTAAGTCGCTCATAAAATATTCTCTCAATCTGACAAGAATGTACAATTTAGAGATCCTTAATATGAGTAATGTACCTATAATTTGAGTCTAAACTCCACTTTGTACAGTGTTCTGGGACCGAACCCCACAATTTATTAATGCTGCTGACACTGTATTTATGCTAGAGACATGATAACTTATATTAATATGTCCAGAAGGGGGGTGTACCTCTGTGTAAATTTGGGTAAAAGTCCAATATTGGAAAACCAATCCAAAACGAACATTTCTGAACCCAAGCTCTTAGGAAGATCAGAGTTAGGCAAGAATGTACTTTAATTCATCTGTGATGTGTACATGTAATTTCAACAACTTGTGTATCTGGGAAGCATGTGGGGTTATGAAAAAATGATTTTCTAAGTGAAACCAAAGGGGAGGTTCTTTGTGTAGGCCATAAAAATGACACACAACTCAGCTCCCCCAATCAAGGGAGAGAGGAGGACTTGGCCAATGATAAGTTGTGAGGGGCAGGCTTAGTTATGCCCACACACACACCCATTTTCAAAACACATAAAAAGAAACTGCTTTGGACAGGCAAAACACTCACCTTCCATTTTCTTGCGAAGCATTTTGCCAGACCAGACAATATCCAGAAGACTCCAGGTCCAGAACTTAGAAAACCAGACTCCAGATTTCAGAACTTGCAGCAGAGAGACCAGATCGCTGTGCAGTGCCAAGAACTTTTGCCAGACCAGACAATATCCAGAAGACTCCAGGTCCAGAACTTAGAAAACCAGACTCCAGATTTCAGAACTTGCAGCAGAGAGACCAGATCGCTGTGCAGTGCAGTGCCAAGAACTTTTGCCAGAACCAAAGACCAGACCGCTGTGAAGTGCTGCTAGCAGACCCAGACCAGATCGCTGTGAGCAGAACCAGTACCAGAGAGAGCAGACCTGACCAGACCCTGACGGCCTATTTCAAATTTATAGTGTGAGTACTCAGCTAGAACTGTGCCAGAACCAATCTCTTAGTCTAAAATAATCTGATTCAAACCATTTTAACCTGTCCAGAACTGCATCATAGAATCGTGTGTCCCTTCTCCAATTTTAAATCTGTAAAAGTGTCAGTTTGCTATTTTGAATCATTATTTAATTTCTGAAAAACGACCTTCACAAAATCGTCCGTATCTTTGGCACCGCGTATGCTAGGAACGAGATGTAACTTTTATTTGAAAGCTAAGATTCTAAGCTTTCCAACAAGCCTAAAATAGTTATTCCGTAATCGCGCTTGACGCAAGCGACTAAATTGCCGCGAATTGAAAAATTAGTTCCTTTCAAAATAGCCGTCTTTTGCTCGCAACTGCTGAATTCCGTTTTCCCTCTGATAATCATTCCTGAATCATTGCCAGTGTGACTTGAACTAATCTTAATAGCTATCACCTACCCTGAACCTTCTAAAGGAAATTAAAATCATTTTTAGCATATTTTTCCCTTCTTTGCATACCACATTTAAAAGTACTTTTGCCTGTGTTTAAAACCATCCCTGTTTCTCTGAGCTTGCTAGGGGGGAACTGAAATTCGTATTGTATTGTGATTGTATTCCTGAAAACTGTGTGCTTTACTTACATCTCCTTATATTGCATAGGGGGGGAGTGAATTGCCACAAGGTGAAAAGTGAACATATTATATCTTGTGAAACCCTATCAGTTTATTTCTGTACTGCATTTTGATTCATCATTGCATTTCCTTGAAATCATAAAGGTATTCTCAGCTACCTTATCCTCCCTATACTAACTCCTAAGTAATTAAATCAGTGTGCTAGTGTAACATCATCCATTGTTGATCACTTCATATGCCTAAGTGTGCTATCAAATATTAATTTATTCATAAAAGTGTGATATATATATATTGTTTACTTTCTCAATAAACCTTTTAAATTGCAAAACAAACCTACTTCTCGGCTCAGTGAGGTGAGGGGGATTCAAAGAGAGGGGCGTTATATAAGGGTTTATCATCCAGAGTATAACTTGTCATAAAAATATATAAATAAGGGCTTCCCTTCGGCGTCCCAGACAAGGCACTGACTTAGTGGGATTGCTGAATTGAAGTCACTTAACAAAACAGCTTGCTCACTGTACAATAGTGGAGAGGTCAGATGACATTTCGACTTCAGTGGGCTACCCTGGAGTGACAGCACAAAATACTGACCATGACAGAGCAGCCTTTAATAATTGTCCAGCTAATGTGTGGAGGGCCCTTGGGGCTTAATACCCAGACTCATCAGATATGAGCACTATAATGATGTGCAAAATGAAAGCAGATGAAGACCTGACAATTCAGGAAAAGGGTGGCTAGAAACGAGAGAACCGTGTACAAAAAAATAACTATTAATTTAACACAAGTTATGTCTGGGGTTGCCTGAAGCAGTGCAATGACAGTTGTAAAAGATTGTGGGAATGGTAGCAAATCGATGGGCAGAGATTCCGCTGACAATCATTCACCATTGTCGGTTATACTAAGAGAAAGACAGAAAGAAAGTTGAAAACAGGAAGATGGAAGGAGTAAAGCTAGTTCAGAAAAAAATGCCAAAGTTCTCAGTGTAAGGGGCAGTATTGACAAGTGGAGGAGAAGGGTTTGTTACATAAAGAGCACCACAGGTACAACAAGCAGCAAATGGGAATTGTGTAGGAAGGGGACAATATACTTACTTCCCACGAGGATGAGGGGGTGTGCACCAGAGGTAGAGGGATCAGATTTCAGGCTCCACAGGGAGGGGGTTTTAATGGAGGCCAACCCAGATTTGGTGAAAGACACAGCAATGTTGGACATGTGGTAAAATAGGGCACATTTCACGCATATGCAGAAGCAGAGGAGGGTTGCAGCAGAATTGGACTACAGGCAATCCAAGAGGGGGAACACATATCCCCCACCATATTGCACAGAAACACTGGAATATTATGCCCAAGATTGCATTATTGAACATGAGTATCACAAATACAACCCACACAACAGGGAATGTTGACCCAAATGCAAGCACCACAAGCACCAATGAAAACACAGCAGATGCTGATGCAATCACCTAGACAACAGAATGGAGTTGCACCATGGAACGCGAACATATTGCCACAGGCACCCATACCTAGAATAGGGGGGGTGGTAGTAATGCGAGGGAATCCTTTCACTGGCACAGGACAGGATTTTTATCCGCAATAGGGGGGCCCACAAAAAGCCCTATCAGTCATCCCAGTCCCACAAGAGGAAACGACGGTGGATTGACCACAGGTGACAAAACATTCTCCTTTCTAGTAGATACGGGTTTGACTCAGTCTTGCATTAGAGAGGAAAGATACCCAATGTCAGGCATTGCCATGAACGTACAAAGTTTTTCTGGGGTGACAAGTACAGTGCCTTTTACTCACAACATACCTATCACCATAGGAGAACATGACCTTTCCATGCCATTATTATATTCCTGCAAGGCACCAGTTAACATATTGAGGAGAGATTTGATGAGCAAACTGAACATGACGATACCATTTACTGACCAGGGAATAATATGTTTCACCCCAGTGATTCATTATGTAAATGCACAAGAATTCATAACAGCTTTATTTGGTCGGAAAGTACAAAGGGGTGTGCCACTAGATCCGGAAGTATGCCTTTATGGGGTTACACATAGTACTAGCATGGCTTCGGAGAATATATGGCAGACTATTACGACTACAACTGAATTTTTGTTCAGACCAGAAATACCCATGGATGAGGAGAAAGAGCAGGTGATTGCAATAGAACTAAAAGCAGCAATACAAAGGGAAGAACTAGTAATTTTGCATGTAGTTGATTAGGAAGGGATACATTGGAGAACAGAGATGGCTCTTGATGAAGGACATAGACTGACTGACCTGACAGATAAAGACTTGTTTACAGACGATGACTCAGATGACAAAGTGATGTTTAATATAAACCTTTAGTATCTTCTAAAAATTGAAAACAGAGAAATACCTCAGAGAATCTCATTGGTAAAAAAAGATGCCGACTTTCCTCCAGGAATATTTGGCACAGGTACCAAGCATATTGTGGACCAACAGTCCATATGATGTTAGTTTAACAATGGTGCCAGTAAAAATGTAATTAAAGCAAGGAGCCTTTTTACTGCGGGTGAGGCAGTACTGATATCAAAAGAAGTGGACAAAGGTATTAATGACACCATTGCAGCCCTAATGAAACAAGGGATATTTTTGCTATCGGAATCCCCATTTAACACAGCTGTGTACCCAGTGAAAAAAGCAACAGGGCGGTCATGGAGATTTATTCAGGATTTATGTCCCCTGAACAATATTGATGAAGCCGAGTTACCATTGGTCCTGAACCCAGCCATGATATTGTGTAACATCCCATCCAAAGGTGAATATTTCACAGTGTTTGATTAAAAAAATGCATTTTTTGTGATCCCACTCCATGAAGAGTCCCAAGATTTGACCTTGTTTTACCTACAGTGGTATCAAGCTAAAACATACTGGTTTGCCCCATGGGTACTGTGAGTCCCCGCGGTCTTTAACTGGGTACTTCAGATGGACCTGAGAAACGTGCACCTGGACAGCACAGTGATACAATATGTAAACGACATTTTGGTGTGCAGCGAGACAGAAGAGGGGTGCAGGAGAGACTCAATACAGTTGATGACAGTATTGGCAGAGAAGGGATTTAAGGTTGACAAAGAGAAGATGTAATATTGTCAGGAAGACGGTCTACACATAGGCAAGCTAATAACACACCAAGGAAGGACATTTACACCTGAAAAGGCAGAAGATATTATGAAGACACCCAATCCAGATACAGTTAAAGGATTACAGCAATGTGTAGGCCTTTGTCACTATTGCAGTGCGTGAGTCTTTGACTACAGCACATACATGAGGCCACTTTTAAAAGCATTAAAAGAAGTACAGAAAGAAAACAATGACATCGCCTGGACAGGTGCCATGATAGATGCCTTTGCCAAATTGAAATTAGCAATCAGCACAGCACCTCTGTATGCGATCCCAGATTATAATGAAGAATTATTTCTAATTTTCTCATTCAAATGGATTAGTAAGGACAGCTGTCCGTGCACACAAAAAATACCATGGGGCACAAGCCACTACCATTGTACAGTGGGATCCTAGATCCAGTGATGAGAGGTGTGAGAAACCAGAGGGTGTCTCACCCGCTAGACCCCTGGGATCTCTCTCTCTCAGGTGGCCAGGGCACGGCCATCACCTTTGGATCCAGACCCTCGGGGTGGACAAGTGCAGGACGATCACCTGGGTGAGGGGTCTTCAGGGAGCAGGGGTGAGATAGATGATTATGAGACGCAGTATTTACCCTTATTTTATTTATCAAACCCATCCTATGTTTTAGGATGCTCTGAGCGCCCAAATCCCCCCCTTTTACACAAACACTGGACCGAGGAAGAGGATGACTAAGAATAACAACACTGACTTGCATACATGGTACTGGCCATGTCCCACTAATCGGGTCAGGCAAAGTCAGGCAATTAATCCTAAATGCATACAACTGATACCAATTAGCAGTCCTCACACGAATTAAAGGCAGAAACCAAAGACACACTCTGAGCAAGGCAGAACAAGAGAATGAGTAGAACATCAGGGACAAAGGCACACCTACTGGGGCAGAGCAACAGATCAAGGGATGAAAGCAGCAGGCCCGGAAACCCCAAGGCTTTTCTATTGTAGGTTGTTGCCTCCGACAGGCCACGAAAGACGCGTGGAGAAGGCCAAATCCCACAAGTGAAGATTGCATTGTGTTTCAAGGATGCCAGCGACCCTCCCAGGTGAACGACAGAGGTGGGTATGCGAGGTCAAGCCTGTGGTACTAACCTTGACCCAAAAATCAGAAAACACCAAACAAGAAAGAAGAGCACACAGCTGGTGAGTTGGCAAGCTGTCATGCCTTCGGGTCGTTCCTCCGGCCATGTCCCGTCACCCAGTCTTGTAACCTGTCCCTCCCATTCACCTGTCTCCCGGGGCTCATGCAGGCAACCCAGTTTGGCTCGCGCGCTAGCAAGACAAACGCCATACACCCTACAGTCGCGGTTGCGGCCGTTTCTCCATTGGCAGTTGCCATGGAGATTAGGCCACTGCTCGAGCAGTAACACACTCGCTCGTATCGTTGTGGCCCGATCACGTGACCCGAGGAGACGGTCACGTGCCTCAGGTTCGCGGTCACGTGACTCCGTTTAGTGTCATGTGACCAGGAAGTAGACGGTATTTAAGCAGTGCAGTGCCGGTACACCACGCTTCACAGCTGGTTTACCTGGAAACACTGTTTGGCTTACTTACCCATGTTGCTTACCTGGCTTCCTTAGACCTGGCTTTTGTTTTCTGGACTCCTTGTGGATCACGCTGGGCTATTGCTACATCGGCTCTTCTGCTCATTACGGCTCCTGACCTCGGACTGAACTACGGACTTCCTCTGGATCGCGTTTTTGTTCTTCCATTTGGTTCGGACGGCTCTTCCTGGCTTCAGACCTTTTTCTGCAACAGACCTCTCTTGGGCCTCCCTGATTGCACCTCTGCACGGGTAATCTCACTTTCCAGTTGGTGGCTGCCATCTGATTACCTGGGGCCCTTCTACATACAGACACTCTCCAGGTGGAGACTGGCGAAGACCATCCAGACCTATCCCGCAGGGTGGGTCCTTTGCCTACGTGAGTCCCGGAACCATCCTCCCGTTCAGGTTCACCATCCCTTTCATCAGATCCCCGGTAAGACTCTGATTGTCTTCTGGCTAATACATGTAGTATCCTGTCTGCTTGGTATATAATCATTGCCTTTTTTCACAGCTGCCTTGGGGTTCCTAGTACTTCGGTTCCGGCTCCGGATTTTCTCCACCTGTGGCCTGAAAGGTTGCACAGGGAGTGAATAAGTGATTCTCCCTGTGCGGCACTTGGGGACGGAGGTCTCCTATATCTTCACGACTCTCAACACAAGACAGACTGTGAAGCCTGTCGTGTAAGATATGGAGGGTGCCGCTGAAGACCCCCTGGCCGCTGTCATCCAAGCGATCACGGTACTACGGGCCGACATGGTGGCTGCTAATACAGCGGTCCATCAGCGTCTTGACCTGTTACAGAGCGCCCAGCATCCCTTACCCGCGGACCCGGAGCTCGGAGACGCCCCTCCAGCACTGATACCCCTTGCACACCCAATCCCGATTCCCTCGGCTCCCGTTCCGGTGGTCCTGCCTTCTCTCTTTCCTTTGGCTGCCCCAGAAAAGTTCCATGGGGACCCGAGAAAGTTTAGGACTTTCCTTAACCAGTGTAAGTTGCACTTTTTGTGTCGACCCCTTGTTTTTCCAGATCCTACCACCAAGGCGGCATTCACTCTCTCTCACCTAGCAGGCACGGCTGCCGCTGTTAGCAACCGATCATCCTGCCCTCTATGATTTCGACCAGTTAGTATCAGAGATGTCCCGAGTGTTCGACACCAGGTATAAAGCACAATCCCATGATCTAGAACTGCTGGACCTGTCCCAGGGTAAGGGCTCCCTTATTGAGTACATTACACGATTTAACCAACTGGCAGCAGAGACCTCATGGCCCGAAAGTAAGAGATCGGTTGTATTCTATAGAGGGCTAAGCAGCCCTATGAAAGACGCCTTGGCTATGGTACCGTCTCTACCAGTTCAGTTCCCGGCCCTGGTGGACTTGGCTCTCCAAGTGGACGCACGACGCTCTGAACGCAGGGCTGAGGCCGGGTTTTCCCAGACGGCCAGCTCTGCTATCTCGTCGTCTTCCTCTAAATCCACCGGTGAGCCTATGCAAATAGGGGGTGTTAGGAGTCCCATCCCTCGAGAGAGAGAGAGGGAGCGCAGAAGGGCTGAGAACGCCTGCTTTTACTGCGGCTTAGGGGGGCATTTTGTGACGGAGTGTCCCCGGAGACCCAGACCCAAGAAACAGGATTTTCATCCAGCTCGATCCTAGATACGGGGGTAGGATCGAGTTCTCCATGCCCTTCCCCGAATCTCATTCCATCGTTTGGTCGAATCAGGCCCATTCAGGTAGAAGCCACCATACAGCCTGCCCCTGGTATCATCCACCCCGTGCGGATCATTATTGATTCCGGGGCCTCCGGGAACTATATTGATATCGCTCTAACCCAGACACTGAACCTACCTCTGATCAATAAACCTCGACCCGAACCGGTTCAAGCAGTCGATGGGACAGAACTCGCTTCTGGTCCCATTAAGCAACAGACCACCCCCCTCGTCCTAACCATCCTATCAGTCCATAGGGAAACCCTCCACTTTGATTTGATATCCACGCCTCAGTTCGGCGTCATAGTAGGAATACCTTGGTTACGGGAACACAACCCACATATCGATTGGGGAACGGGACACGTCCATTTCGAATCTGAGCTCTGTCAAAACTTCTGCCTCCCCGTGGACAGAGAAGCAGACACCCCAGCATTAGCGCTTGGTGCTGTTGCCCAACTCACGATACTGGGCGACGACATTCCTCCCTGTCCCCGACATTTCACCCACCGAGAACCCTGCCGCAGCAGCCTGCGTTCGGGATATGTCAGCCCTCCATGCCCAGGTCCTTGTTCATCTGCAGGAGGCACAGGCATCCATGAAGGCCTCCGCAGACGCTAGGCGTACCATTGCCCCGTTGTATCCCGTTGCTTCCCGGGTTTGGCTGTCCTCCCGACATCTCCACTTGAAGGGCTGTCGCAAACTATTGCCCCGTTTTGTGGGTCCTTATGTTGTTTCCCGTGTCATCAATCCGGCGGCCTATCGCCTAGTTCTCCCCTCCTCTTCGCGGGTACATCCAGTGTTCCATACCTCCCTCCTCAAGCCCTGCCCGTCCTCAACGCGTCTTCGCCCTTCTCCTGCCCCCGTTTCCCTGGATGCGCCTGATGTTTTCGAGTTCTCGGGCATTCTGGGGTCCCGTTTCCTTCGGGGTCGCCTGCAGTACCTGGTCGATTGGTTGGGTTTTGGTCCGGAAGAGCGTACCTGGGTCTCCGCCTCGGATGTCCATGCCCCTCGGTTGGTTTCTCGGTTTCATCGGGAGCATCCTTCCTGCCCACGGGGTCGTGGGCCTTTGGGGGGGGCTCTGTCATGCCTTCGGGTCGTTCCTCCGGCCATGTCCCGTCACCCAGTCTTGTAACCTGTCCCTCCCATTCACCTGTCTCCCGGGGCTCACGCAGGCAACCCAGTTTGGCTCGCGCGCTAGCAAGACAAACGCCATACACCCTACAGTCGCGGTTGCGGCCGTTTCTCCATTGGCAGTTGCCATGGAGATTAGGCCACCGCTCGAGCAGTAACACACTCGCTCGTATCGTTGTGGCCCGATCACGTGACCCGAGGAGACGGTCACGTGCCCCAGGTTCGCGGTCACGTGACTCCGTTTAGTGTCATGTGACCAGGAAGTAGACGGTATTTAAGCAGTGCAGTGCCGGTACACCACGCTTCACAGCTGGTTTACCTGGAAACACTGTTTGGCTTACTTACCCATGTTGCTTACCTGGCTTCCTTGGACCTGGCTTTTGTTTTCTGGACTCCTTGTGGATCACGCTGGGCTATTGCTACATCGGCTCTTCTGCTCATTACGGCTCCTGACCTCGGACTGAACTACAGACTTCCTCTGGATCGCGTTTTTGTTCTTCCATTTGGTTCGGACGGCTCTTCCTGGCTTCAGACCTTTTTCTGCAACGGACCTCTCTTGGGCCTCCCTGATTGCACCTCTGCACGGGTAATCTCACTTTCCAGTTGGTGGCTGCCATCTGATTACCTGGGGCCCTTCTACAATACAGACACTCTCCAGGTGGAGACTGGCGAAGACCATCCAGACCTATCCCGCAGGGTGGGTCCTTTGCCTACGTGAGTCCCGGAACCATCCTCCCGTTCAGGTTCACCATCCCTTTCATCAGATCCCCGGTAAGACTCTGATTGTCTTCTGGCTAATACATGTAGTATCCTATCTGCTTGGTATATAATCATTGCCTTTTTTCACAGCTGCCTTGGGGTTCCTAGTACTTCCGGCTCCGGATTTTCTCCACCTGTGGCCTCAAAGGTTGCACAGGGAGTGAATAAGTGATTCTCCCTGTGCGGCACTTGGGGACGGAGGTCTCCTATATCTTCACGACTCTCAACACAAGACACAAGCGACCTGAGAGGCCAGTGTGTTTTAAAGTGAGTGAAGTAGCAACATCATATCACAAGTGAAGGCTGCACGCATGTGGATGAGACACAAAGAAAGGCAGACCTATGAATGAACTTTGATGTAAAGAACAGGAAATCAGCGATTCTATGTAACAGAGTGGTCTGGTGAAAGGAAGTAACCCACTCGAAGTTGTCCGTTAAAGGTACTTTGTTTAAAACAAGAAAGCGCATGAACAGTAAAAGTAAAAGGAAGAAGATTAATTCCTAGAGAAGGCAAGAGTGAATTTTGAGTCGATGTGGTCCTGCAGTGGTATGACAAATACGCCACGCACATTCGAATGTCTACGACATCCGAAAAGGGGTCCGAGCCCAACAGAGGGAGACCCGAAGTTTGTGTTGAAAGTTATTGTGAATGGTCTGAGTCCGACAGAGGGAGACCCCAACTGAAATAAGCTTGGGGAAGGGAGCCCCCCTTGTAACTTGTGCTGAACTTTACCATAGGAGATCTGAGCCCAACAGAGGGAGATCTAAAAGAACTGTGTGGTGAAAGTCTGAGCCCGTCAAAGGGGGATCTTTTGGGAATATTTTGAATAAGACATTATTTTGGAAGAAGAAAACCGAGCCAGAGTGTGTCATCCTACCTACAAGGAGCACCTTACTCTGTGAGGCCTAACGTGGGGAGGAGAGCTGGTTCAGCCACATTATCATTTGAACACTGATTTTTCCTTTTTGTAGGCATTTTTCCTTTTCACGCTTTTTGTACAAGAGACAGGGCAGGCATTAGGTTTTTTAGCATTCGCCATTTTGATTTGACAGACTGCACTAGGAATGTATTATTTTATTATTTGATGGGCTAGACTACTCCCATCTTAGTTATAGAGCAGAATAGGAGTTTTTCTAATCCCAACCATTTAAATAAAGGTTTTACAAATTGTACCCATTGTGTCAGTCTCTGCTTGTGATACCATGCCTCCCATACATATAGTGTCAGTATTGGGACACGGCTCAATTGAGACAAATTGGGGGACCCTAAAATTCCAAAAACTTAGTCACCGATCCTCAGACCCCTGTACCGCCACAAAAGAATCCATAGGCTTTGACATTTGTAACAGCATAGAAGCCACTATCCCTGCAGGGAAAAGAGGGATGATTCCCATGGACTAAGTCCTAACACACCCTCCATGTTGTTGTATAAGATTGCCTCCAAACTCTGGCCTGGCCTGGACGTTTGGTCTAGATGTCCTGTCAGACATCATTGACCCAGTCTTTCGGCGAGACATAAAGGTTCTACTACAGAACCATGGCGAAACACCATTTGAAATACACAGTGGGGACAAAATTTCACAGGGAATTCTGGTGAAGGCTCTACTTCCCTGTTTTGCGGAAGAAAGCGAAAGGAAACAGAGAGGTAGCTTAGGCTTTGGAGAGGCTGATGAAACACCTATCACTGAGGCAAAGAGGCAAGAAGAACCTAGCATCCGTCCCGATTTCACCTTCGCTCAGCCAAATGATCGAGCACTTGCAGAGGCCCTCTTACAAGCTATTCCTGGGGAAGAAGGACTTGAAAAAGGGGGCCCTTTTCTGTTCCTGAAACATGTATTATTATATAGAAAGGAAAGCTCCAGAGAAAGCCTAAGTAAAAGTCAGTAATACCCAAAACCCTTTGCAAAATAGTGCTAGAGATTGCACACTTTCATTTGACAAGGGGACATTTAGGACAATCTGAAACCCAAGCTCACAGCAGGAAATTCTACTGGCCAGGTATCCATGCTGACATAAAGAACTTCATTCGGACATGTGAGATATGGCAGAAAACCAGCTCTCATATTCCCTTACCTGCCTCTCTAAACCCCCTGCCGATAAAAGAAGTACCATTCTCCCGAATTGGGATGTATATCATTGGACGGTTGGAAACCTGTAGACTAGGTAATAAATTTGTCCTAGTAATTGTTGATTACGCTACCTGGTACCCAGAGGCTTTCTCCATGTGCAACAGCACAACCCAGCAAATTTTAAAACAAACACCTATTACCATTCTTTTCTTGTGTTGGATTTCCCAAGGTAATTCTAACAGATTAGGGATGCAACTTTATGAGCAAACCTATGAGTGAAATCAAGCAATTACTACACATAGCTACCTTAAGAACCTCAGTTTACCATCCCCAAATGGATGGATTGGTAGAGAGGCTTAACAAGACCCTTAAAATGATTTTGAGTAAAGTGGTAGATGAGGATGGGAAGGACTGGGATCGCATGATCCCATGGGCACTATTTGCGGTAAGAAAGATCCCTCAGGCATCTACTGGATTCTTTCCTTTTGAACTACTTTATGACAGAAAACCAAGAGATATCTTAGACATGCTACGGGAGACCTGGGAAGAGAGAGAATAGGCACCTATTCCCCCCTCACAAACAGCTACCCGATTACGAAAGCACATGAAACTCTCCTGGAGTCTAGTCCATACTCATAGGGAGAAAGCTCAAGCCCAAAAGAAGTGCACCTATGTCAAAAAGGTGAATTTAAGATCTTTTTCAGTAGGACAGAAGGTATTAGTCCTCTTACCTACCTCTGAAAATAAACGTGTCTCAAAGTGTCATGGTCCATATGGGGTGCTAGAGCAAACAGGAACCTGTACCTATAAAATAGCCCATTGAGATAGGAAACAAAAAACTCACCTTTACCACGTAAATCTCTGAAAGGAGTGGAAAGAAGATCCTTCTGCTACCTCTTCTTCGATATTGTTTTGTTTGGTACTGGAGGAGATGAATAACTCTGAACTTATTCCCCAAAAACTAAACAAAAACAGGAAGATTTGAACAAACTTGTAACGGCATTCCCGGATGTATTCTGTGAGAAACCAGGGAGAGGACATGGTACTTATCATTATATCAGAACTCCAAAGGGAAAAGTGGTCCATTTGAAACCATATAGGCTCCCAGAAGCACAAAAACAAATAGTGGTTGAGGAATTTAAAAAAACGCTCAAGGCAAACATTATTGAGCTCTCTTCAAGTCCTTAGTCCTCCCCTATTATGTTGGCAACTAAACCCGATGATTCTTGGAGGTTTTGCATAGACTTCCGGCAGGTTAACGCCATCTCCGCCTTCAATGCCTATCTTATGCAACATATCGATGAGTTAATAGATAAACTTGGAAATGCCACATTTCCTATCAACCCTAGATTTAACCAAGGGATATTGGCAGGTACCAGGATGGGCCTGATAAGACAGCTTTCTCCGGGTTGTTACATAAGACTGGCTCCAAAATCTGGCCTGGCCTGGAAGTTTGGTCTAGATGTCCTGGCAGGCATCATAGGCCCAGACCTTCCCGGAGACATAAAGGTTCTACTACAGAACCATGGTGAACCTCCATTTGAAATACACTGTGGGGACAGAATTGCACAGGGAATTCTGGAGAAGGCTCTATTTCCCCATTGTAGGGAGGAAAGTGACCAAAGGCGACAGAGAGGAAATGTAGTCTTTGGAGAGGCTGATGAAACACCTATCACTGAGGCAAAGAAGGACTCCACTAGGATTGCGTTATTTTATTATTTGATTGTCGAGACTACTCCCATCTTAGTTATAGGGCAGAGTAGGGTTTTTTCCAATCACAACCGTTTAGAAAAAGGTTTTATTAATTGTACCCATTGTGTCAGTCTCTGCTTTTGATACCATGCTTCCCCTACAGAGGCCACTACCCATGAGACAAGTGTTGGCAGCAGCAGCCTTCATGAGTGAGAAATCTGTCAGCATCATAATTGGCTGTGCAGTAACATTATATGTTGAGAATGCCCTATTTGCTATCCTTGAAAACCCCAAAAGCATATTGACTACACAGAGAGATCCCAGGTATGAGGCAATTATAGCATCAATCAAAATTGTCAGGTGCAGAACAGAGAACCCAGCCAGATTCATAGCAGAACCGACGAAGGAGGGAGACAACATTCACAATTGCACTAAGTATCCTGACTATTATGATGGAACACCAAATGTTAAAGAAAAGGCTCTAGGAGAGGGAACAATCCTCTTCATTGACGGGTCATCATCGATAAACCAGGACACGTGTGAGAGACATACTAGAACAGCAGTAGTGAAAGCAAAACTGAATGACATATTTGAGACAGTGGCAAGTGAAAGATTGCCATTGCATTTCTTGGTACAAGCAGTAGAATTAGTAGCGCTCATTTTGGCACTCAAAGAGCATGAAGATGAGGCAGTAACCCTGCATTCTGACTACACCTACATGACAGTCAACAGTACACACAGCACTGTCATTTTGGAAGAGGCATGGATTCTTACATGCAGACGGCATGCCAGTGCAGCATGCACCACTAATGGACAGACTCATAAACGCACTTCAACTCCCATCAGCCATCGCCGTGGTGAAGTGGAGCACACACTAAAGGTGCAGTTATGATTTCATGTGGCAAAAAGGCCACCAATTTATAAGCAAAAAGAGCATTATTGCTTCCCAAAATATCTTAATTTGAGACTGTACTGAATAAATACAGATGTGTACACAATATGGTAATAAAAGAGGGCTTCAAGACACTGCCCATAACTCAAATTACAGAACTACAGGGAAGGGCACCATCAGAAGAACAACAATTATGGAAGTGAAGGGGGTACGCAGTGTCCCCCACAGAGGCAATGTGGTGGCAGGACAGCACCAGGAAACCAGTCATGCCATTAAGCTCACTCAAAGTGGCATTATATCAATTGCACCACCCAGCACATACATTAAGAGAGTGTCTTGCAGTAACGATTTCAGAGGGCTGGTTTGTTCCTAAACTTGCTGAACACTTCACAGAATTTGGCATAAACTGCTTGACCTGCCAGCAGTTCACTGCTGGACATACCTTGCGAACACTGAGAGGAGCAATACCCCATCTGACTGGACCATTTCAACATTTGAATATCGGCTATGTAGATGTGTGCCAAATTTGTAACAGCTATAGGTATATGTTAGCACTTCATCTGTGGCTCACCCATGAGCTCAAACTCCACAGCACTGAGTCTTGCCTTCTTTCTTGCTGCACTTGCATATTATGAATACTCACAAGGTATAGTAGGTTTGTCCCGTTAACCCTCTTCCCCCACTGCTCTTATATATTGTGTGTTTCCCACTCCTGCTCCCTCCCTGCCCTGTGGGTGCTTTGAAACAGTATTTCTTATTGTATATGTGCCTAACAAGAAAACAATAAAATAAAATGTTTTAAAACATTTTTTAGTCATATGTCCCTTTTCCTGATAGGTGGAAGCAGGTCCATGCACACACCCTTCCGCCACATGTTCTACGAAGTTCCTCCTATGTGAGGTATTTCCAAAGTGGGGAGTGTGTGAAGTAATTCAATCTGACAATGGACCCCATTTTGTAAATTAAGTATTTGAGCACATTATAATTCTGTTAGGTATTAAGCATACATTCTCGTCCGCTTATACCCTGCAAGCAAACAGCATTTGTGAATGCCTCAACAGCGTCCTAAAGGAGCGCATTGCCAAACGAATGTGACACTGAAAAAAGGCTGGCTCCATTGCCTTCCTTTAGCATCATTTGCATTACACAACAAGCCTGGCTCTGACCATCACCTGACTCCACATGAGCCTGTGACAGGAAGCCAAAGGCGCACCCCTCTTGCTCCTCCCACTTGAGCTCTCACTGATGCATAAAGGTTATCTACTGTATTGGGTACCGAGATGCATGATTTTTTGATGGTTATCATGGAAAGTGTTACATTTATGTCTCGACAGCTTTGAGCGCGGCATTGGAAGTTGAAGAACATTGATGGAGCTACTGAACAAATTAATCCAGGCAACATTGCTAAAGCCCCTAGTGTTGTTCCTAGGGCACAGAATCCTCTGTAAATGTTTTTGTAGAACGTGGCATCAGCCTCGCTTAAATGGACCTTTTATAGTGGAATCAGTTACTCTGACAGAAACTTTCCAAAGGAGAAACCCCTCTGCCTGCCAAACCAGAGCATGAAGGTGATGAAGAAATGGGAAGAGTCCAGACAAGGTGAGGGATAATCAGCAATAAGAAGAATAAAAGGACACTGATCTCCTTAGAGACACACAATAACCAAGCAAACATTTCTGCAGGGATAACTGTGCAAAACAGAAAGTGACGTTAAAACTTTGGAAATATATAGAGCCAATGCTTCTTTTGACAATTATATTTTTTTATGGTTTTATCTTATTTAGTGAACATGCATCCTTCTGTAGGGGAGTGCAAAAGCCTACTTTATTTTTGAAAGAATTTTTCTTGCCATATTAACGCAATTTTTCGTGTGAACACAGACCTTTTGAATAGACTGAAAAGAACATTTTGGGGGTGAAAACAATGAGATTGTTTTATATTGTTAGATATTCGCTTTTAGCACAAAGAAGAAATAACACGTCTAGCTAAAGGTAGACACGTTAGCAATAATGCTTATAGCAAAATCTTTTACATTTTGTAGCCTTTATTTTACTATCCTCATGGTACTGAGAAAATTGGCTCTTTATAATGCGGCCAGTCCAGTATGCAGCAATATAACTCCCATCATGTTGGCAAATGAAATAATAGCACAATAATTCCCTGTAGTAACTAAACAGATGAAGAGCCTAAAACAAAATGCAGTAAGCGACTTTGAGCACATGAATGCATACATTACCAAATCAGCTCAAGTCACTAATAATTTGTGGTATCAGCACATGATCCGAGAAGGAAGAGAGACGTCTGATGAGAGCTGTTATGTGTGCTCTCTTATCCCCTATGCCATGAGTGCTTCCAGAGTTTTTAGAGCAACAGAAGTACCTGCAGACACAGGACATTGCCTAAAGCACCTTGCATTTTGTATGAATAGAGGGCAATTTCAGAGTCAAATGGCTTCACTAGTGTGGGTAAACAAAGCAAAATCCCCACTGGAAGATAATTATATACAAGAAAATCATGATACAGGCTGAGACATGGCACAAGGTGATAAAATATATGCCATCTGAGATGAATGGAGCAGGGATTAGAAAACAAAATGTGGCAGTGCAACGATAAAAAAGGGAAAGAAATACCTGAATGTTTGGAAAGAGGCCAGTTACAAATAAAAAGGACAGAACTTGCACCTGAGGGATGGTCCGAAGGATTGGTTGTGTGCAAAGCACTTTTGCAGCAGTGGGAAGACGGTGTGCTAAACACGAATAAAGTATGTCTTGACAAGTGGCCTGACATTACTAACATGGGTAAATAATAAGGGGGATGAGTACAGCTATTAACCCTGAAAAATGCTACCCTGTGCTTCCGAAATAATGGTGCAGTACAAGTTGGAAGAAACACTGGGTGCGGATGCATTTCTGACATAACAGGTATGAAAGTAGGAACAGCAGTATTGATGAACCACTATTGGGCTTGTGGCTCCAAAGCTTATATGTAATTGCTGCTGAACTGGGGACATCTATATTCCATAGTACTAATAAATGCATCAGCTCTAGTATTACCCCAAACTGAAGTAAGAATTGGCAACTTACCTCGAACGGATGCACACCTGAGAAACAAAAGGTCCCTCAAACACAGTAAAAGAGAAAATTATTTCTCAGCCAAATCAGAAGAGGCCTATGATGACATTCCAGATGAGCATAAACTATTCAGCATGACGGCAGTGTTTTTTACGTCCTTCTTTACTCCCAGTTTGCAGGCAGCAACAAATGCAAAATGGTTGCAAATAACCAGATACAAACCATAAATGCAACTGTGAATGGGTTCAACATCATAAAAGAGGAATTGAGGGCCATAAGGCTCATGACCCCCCTAGAACAGATATGTCCTCAATCTGATGACAGTATGGAGGGTGGCGTGTGTGCAAAGATTGGGCCTTCTTGCTGCATGAACATGACCAGTCCACAATGGGGGAAATGGAACCCTCACAGCGGCCTTAGCCGCTATAACAGAAGTGCACACAAAGATGGTGGAAGAGAAAGATGAGCCTGAAAATGATTACTGGTTTAGTTACCTTCTCTCATGGATACACACCGGGCTAGCAAATGCATTTAAGATACTAATAGCCATAGTAGTATTCATACTACTGGCTTTTTTGTGTTTTAGAACAGCACTAAACGGTTACAAAAAGACTACCAATGGGGCAGTTGGAATGGAAATAATAATAAACCTGAATGCCAAGGTTCATGAACATACACAAACCAATGATCTACTTCATATTCACATCAGGGAAAGCCCTATCACCATTCCTGGATCAAAATGTACTTATTCGCAAGAAACTCGCAACTATGTTGGATGATGGGTATATTGCAATTTCAATGGGGAGTGCTGCTATATGGCCTGGAGCATGGATGAACACATAAAACATGTGGGTAACCCGAGTGGAGTGACTAAAATATGGACCCCCAAAATACCTAATGCGGGGGAGGATATAAACAAGGGTGTGGTCGAGGACTCGACCTGAGGGGGGAATGTTGGGAGACAGATGAATACGTCCCTGATAGCAACGGCCCCTCCCCAACCCTATATCACAAAGGTGAGAAATGTCACTCACTAAGACAGCCGTACCGCCTTTATCCCAAGCAGATGCAGCAAGGGATGAATACGATGCAAGCTGAAGATGGCAAGAGGAACAAAACACTAATCATAGAAATATGCATCCTATAGACATGAAGCACATGTTCACTCACTATAAAGAAAATGCACTACGTCAGATATGCACTTATGCACAAAGAATATCAATTGCCTCCAGTTAGGCATGAAGAATACAAACATAAGCAATAAATACACTGAATACAACATGAACAACATGCTTGTATAGTCTACTAACAAGGAAACACGACAGTAGCGGGCAGACATATTTTCCAAAATGGAAGCGGCAGCACCCATTTAAGTGAATGAAAGGCCTTGAGGCTTCACAAAAACTCAGAATGCTGTATTCACTGAAATACAGAACCATGCAGAGCCCAGACAAGTAGCTATGCAGACCAAGCCAAGGTTACTGAGAAAATAAGGAGGTGCCTGGACGGCTCAGAGAGAACACAAGATACCAATTCCCAAGGCACAAGCCATATATTCTTAGATACATTAAAAGAACAGTCTTTTAGCTCCAGGTACAGAATAATTATAAGACAAAGACTTCATAGGGAATGGATCAAGACAGTCCTGTGATTATTCCTGCGGAGTCATTCCTGAACCCCAGCCTAGGATCTCCTCCCATGTGGCATGGGGAAGGCAGCCACTACCTGATCCTAACCCTGAAGGTGGTATTGTAAGGGAGGGTCACATTGGAGGAGATGGCTGTCAAGGGAAAGTGGTGACTCCTTTGGGAGAGATGCAGTATTCATCTTCTTTTGAGGATGGGAGTTCTATAATTCCCAAATGCCTAATGGCATGCTGTCATTACACAAGTCTCTCTGATGAAACTACCCAAAGTACATGCTATGAAAAGTCATGGAATTGAATATGACATCCTCTAATTGTCATGATTCTGTCTAAGGTAGAGGTCCTTACCCCAATGTTAAATCACAAACCTTTTACATAACATCTCCTAACTTTGAAAACTCTCAGTTCACAAAGCAATTAAAACAAACTAAATGGCAAATGACCAAAACCATTATGGACTTCTGGATCCATAATGCCTGTGATACTGGGACGAGGAAGAGGAACTCAGAGTTAGTTAGGATCAGGGGTGCCATTGAACAGCATGTACGGCCTAGTTGTTGTAGAGCAAGGCACCCGAGTGAGACATTTAAACCCAAGAATGAGCTACAGCTGGAAAAAGACGTGAAAGGAGTAGTAGAGACAGAAGCAGTCCGGAGTTCTGGGATTGACACAGAAGGAAGAGCACCAGCCGACGTGGGAAGAGAAGGCGTGTGGTATTGTAGAGTGCGCTTAGCAGAAAGTGAATCTGAGATTCTAAAGGAGACTGGTGATTTGACCTGGAGTTAAAGGTGACCACGGGGCGCGCCGAGCAGGAAATTTGGCAGTAACCAATCATTTTTAATACCAAAGAAATAAAGTAAAGAGGCGGCAAGAGCGCAATTCCCCCTTTATGGGATACCAACTTGGGGAAACCTGTAACTCGCTTTGGCAGCAGCCAAGAGGCTGTAAAGAAGTAATACAAAGGTGACAAAGGCGCAATTCCCTTTTTATGGTGTACCACTTTGGGGAACCTATAACCTGCATTGCCAAGAGACTGTAAAGAAGCAGTACAAATATGACAAGGGGACAATTCCTCTTTTATGGGATGTCAACTTGGGGAAACTTGTGACCCACATTGCCAAGAGTCAAGAGACTATAAAAAGAGGCAGCCATTGTTCAGCCCCCCTCACTTGGGATACTGGTGTGGAGAACCTTGGAACAAATATTGCCACTAAAACCAATTGTAGTTGTAGGAGTTTTCTTCCTGGCAAGCAACTAAATCAGGAAAGGGATCAATAGTAGTAGTTAGTCCTGGTAGGTGAGTATAACAGGAAAGAGGATGTTTTGAAGAATTGTGGGTGTGGCAAAAAAGGTGTGGTGGAAAGAACTTAACTCTATCATCATATTGACAAACTGCTGAATCAACAAAGGGAGTTGCTGTGCTATCCTGACAAAAATATCCCATTTGAAGAATAAGTGTGATATGCTAATAATTGCTGTGGATCCTGAGGAAAACAATTGCCTCGGTTTATGAACTTGTGTTATGTGAGAGAACATTTGTCTTACCAGGAAGGATACCATGGAAGACAACAATTGTGTTGGTTTTTCAGCAAGTGCTTGTGAAAGGGACATTTACTTTACCACGTGGAAGGACGCAGTGGAGGAAAAAGACATTTTGTGTTGAACTGAACAGAACTTTGTTGAGTCAGAACTTTACCATGGGTATTCCTGAATTGATCCAGGGGAAGCGAACACAAACCTGGTCACAAGGAGCACTTACTGAAACCTATACGTTTTAACTTTTACACTGTTTTGTTGAACTGAAGACAGACATATATTCCTTGCATACTTTTGTTGTATGTATTACTGTGAGGGTCAGAGACTTTTCAAATACTAGGTCATCTTTCTTTAGTTTTAGTTTGCTAAGTAGGGACACCCTGGTTAGGATAGGGAAATATAGGCATTTATCACATGACCCATAATTGAAGGATATTGTTTATTCATTAGCAAGAAGCACAAATAGGACACCTGCTTTACTCCTTATGCATATTCCCAGACATGTGGCGCCATGAAAGACCAACTACAGAGGAATCACCCTGGCTCATGACATAGAATAAGGGATGGTATATTTTTTAATTGGAAGGAAAGCAGTCTGTGGATCTCTCTCCCACCACTCCTGTTTTGACACGTTTTGATGACCAGTCAGTTACCCAAGTTTGGTCAGTAGAATGCCTACCAATCACTACCCTCAGTGCTTCGCGTCCAGTACGTATTGTGCCAATAAATAGTCAGTTGCAATTATGATGTATTTTTGATGTTAGCAATTTAGAGGTGGTGTTAGGAGGAGCCATCAGTTAAGCATTCACCAATTAGAGGTTTAACCCATGTACAAAACAAATGTAGTGAATTCCCCTAACCTGTCCTCTTACCCCCTAGTGTTTGTATTGTAGTGTTATGTCGTCATTCTGCTGAGTTTGTGATTTAAAAGATGCTGTTTTGTATGAAACATGTCTTTGTCTGTATGCTGTCCCTGATTTATTTCATATGTTAATAAAGCTGGGATTTGCCTTTCACTTTGTCTATTCCTGTTACTGAGTTAGAGTTTTTCTGGCTCCTGATCCACTGCTTATATCTGGTGTTGTCCAGGCCATCGTTACAGGACAACACTCAAATATAATATTAAAGACAGAATGGTATTCCAGCCCTGCGATTCACCATTTATAAACCTCCCAATCAGAGGTTGGGGAGTCTGACTGGCAATGTGATTTGACAAAGCAATTTCTCTGGCTTGTGAAGGTGGTTTCTCCATAACAGCGTTGCTGCACATTCAGACCCCATGTTTGTTCAGGGCATCATTACGTGTTTGGGGGGTATTCCGGTGGTAAATATGCCAAAATAGCAACAAACTCAATTACTGTTACTGCCACAATTGGTGGTAATTCCCCATTTTTGGAGTCCATAAGACCTCATGGGATTTTTGGAGGATTTACCACTGGCAGAATTACCAAACAGTAAATCTGTGGATTTCTGTAAGAAAAGTGGAAGATTTACCTGCATCCTCCACTTTTCCTCTGAAAATCAGCTGAATTTACTGTGCAGGAATACCGCTGGTGGTAAATTTGCCAAGAATTATAATTTGTGATGAGGCCTATAGTCACCCGTGTAAAATATGCAACGCACACTAGCATATGGTACGTTTAAAATTCTAAAAGATCATATTGCAAAATACTGGTTTTCCCACAACAAACAACAAGGATGAATCGCTTTTAGCCATAACATGTTCATGGTCACACCGTGCAATACAAATAGACTTTCAGTCATATTTTGAAATGGAAGAGAGAGTTAAATCTGAAACGAGCAGTATTTACTCATACTTTCATTTGAATTATTCAAGCAGACGACAGTTGAACACTGAGAAAAGCTTTTAACCAAATGTCCAATTATTTTCCTGGTCACATTCTTGAACTCCCTCACTGTTTATTTTGTCGGAGACGAGAAAAAAATAAGCATTCGGAGTGCAATAATAATCTCATCAGATCCAACCTAGGAATGTATCTTTTTTATGTTTTTTATATGTGCTCGGAATGGTCATGTCAACAGCATTCACTAACTAGATTGAATCTTCCTCCATCGTAAACTCATCCTTGCTTGCCTACATCATAACATTCCTTGAAATCGTGAAAGAGAAGCAAAGGCAAAAACAGCTTATAACACATTTAAATGCATACGTCCGACTGTGCAGCTGTAATTGTGTTTCCATATTTACTGACTTCTTGAAGCACCTACCGTCAAGTCCTATATGTGGCTTAAATCTATTTCTTTTTCAGAACCATTACACAAATGGACATAATCTCTATACTATTAAAAATAGATTCAGAAAGGGAATGTCGAAATGGTTTCAAAAAGGTACTTGGGTAATAGAACGTAAGGGTGGAGGGTGGATGGTGATTATTGCAACAGCAAGACATGCTTTTGAAATCGCTGCAAAGGGAGCATTGGGCAAACAATCCTGAGCAAACAAAAACTAGAATCACCACTGTATGGTCAGATAAGACAAATTCATGTTTATTTTATAAGACAGTTTACACTTCAGGACAAGAACGTCGTTGCCATAGCACAATGCGATTCAATGCCAAACCGTACAAAACGTAACTTATATTTATGTTTCTGAGCATATAATCTGGGGAGTTTTAGGGACACACGTAAAGATTCATAAATCTATATACCGTACAGAGAAAACACGCACTGTATAGTTGAAATGTATATTGATACAATATGCACTTCAATATATATTCTGTCAAATGACATATGTAGATTGTATACAGAGATGGGTATGCTGATATGCAAACAATATATATGTAAATGTCTACGTATGTACTGTACACTGAGTGATTGTATATTGAGATTTACATACTGTATATTGTGATGGCTACAATATACATTGAGAAATATATGCTAATCGCTGAGATAATTGCATTGTATGCTGGGATGTATATTCAGTATAATGTGATGCATACATTACATACTGAAATATTTACACTGTTCTGACACAAATTAATTGTATACTGAGATGAGCATGTGGTCTATTGAGATTTATTAATCATGAGTTGAAATATGTATAATGAAGGTTGAAATAAATACATTGCATACCGAGTTGTGTATGTTATTAAGTGAAATGTGCATTGTACTGGCAAATTAATCCTGTCTAGGCTGAAAGGCATATATTATTTAATGAAATAGTTATGCTTTACACTGTGAACTGTGAAACATACAGCCTATATTACAATTAATCTACAGCAAGGTAAGTAAGACATGATGTAAACTGAAAATTCGTATATACCCCGTGATAAATGCATGTACACTAAAATGTGTTGCTTATCACTGGAAATTATATGTAATACTGTTGATATGGAAACATTGGGCCTCATTCTAAGTCTGCAACGTACCGGCACCTTTTCCGGACCGCCAGACTAGGAGAATGCCTGCAGGCATGTTTCTCACGGAAGCACCAGCACCATTAGTCGTATGGACTCCACGGGAATGGGGACTTACAGTTCCCGCTGCCTGGCATCCTGCCTGCCTGCCTGGGCCGCTGCGACTTGTAATGTCCCGGTGGCCCCAGGATATCAGGTGGCGGGAAAGGTTTTTTGACTACATTTTCACACTTTTTGCATTGCTTGTATTGATGAACTATATATTTTTTAAAACATTTTGCTGACTACTATTTCACCCATTTCTTTTTTCCTGGGGACATTTTCACATAGAACCAGGAGTGTATCCTTTGAAAATGTTGCCAACAAAAATGTAGTCAGTAAAATAATTGTAGCCAAAATACCTCTGCAGTGAAAAAGTCACCAAGCAAAAGGTAGTAAAAAAATGCAGCTGATAAGCAGCCCAAAATGCAGTGCCTAGGATTTAGTGGGCGTATGCTTGTCTGGTTAATGGTTAGGATAGGAGTTAGGGTTAAAGTAAAGATTTTGGCTAAAACTATGGTAAGGTTTAGGGTAAAAGATGGTTGTAGGAGGCCTGATGGTGTTTGGGTTTGGTTAGCGGTTAGGGTAGATCAAGTTTAATGCTAAGTGTTAGGGTAGGGGTTATGATAACTAAGGGTTAATATGGTAATGGTTTTGGGTAAGTGTTAAAGAATGGGACCAGGAGGCGGCAGAGTGCTGGTGATGTTTACCTATGATAGGGATTAGGATAAGCATAGTGGTTAGGGTAGAGTAAGCATTAGGATTATAATAACTTGTCATTATAAAGCTCTTTTATCCAAAGCACTTTGCATACATCAGTTTGAACACGCCACACGTTTGTGGCGAAACGCGTCAAGCTGCCTGTTGGCAAGAATCACTCTGGCAAATTGAGATTTTAACTGCGAATGCACGTTGCTAAATAAAGTTTGTTACATCATTCAAACTTTGACAGTATTCTTGAAATGTTTTGAACTTTGGCATTTACCTCACGGTAGTGCTACTCGCTGGAACAGCGTTTTCTTTGCCGTTCAAATCTTAGATACATCAGTTTATATGCGATTAATATTACCTAATCAAAATTGGTACTCAATTTTATGGACCTTGGAAGGATGGAAGACCCTGTTGACCTTGCCCAGATTCGAACCTGCGACCTACAGATCGAGTGCTGAACACTGAAGCTATGGTCCGGGATAAGGGCAACTCTTAAGAGTTGTGGTTAGGTAAGGCTATGAGATTTTTGCCAAAGTGGTGATGGTGTTGGAGTTAGGTTCACTCATCCTTTTCTATTTAGTTGGTGTTTTGTATTGAGAGACATGCAAATAAAATTCTTTAGCATACTCAAGGGTTAGTATAAGGTACGGATTCAGGGTAGAACAAGGGTTGTACTTAGGGTTACAGTAAGGTTTACAAATGGAGTTAGGGTGGTTGTGTTTTTTTTTTAGAGGTTTGGGTCATCGGGAAACATTATGACTTTGCCGGTGCAGTAATAATGTGCTGGTAATACCATTTACCGGCACGTTAACACACCAGCAAAGTACAAGGCAAAGTACAAAAATAGCCAGTATTACCAGTGCTGGCAAATCCCCCCATGGAGTCCTGTGGGACTCCATGGAATGTGTATTTACTGCCCTTACCGCCACTTGTAATCTGGCGGTAATTCCGCCAGACAACGGCAACCTTGTAATAAGGCCCATCTTTAGAGTTACAGCCTTGTACATTTTTGTAGAACAGATGTTGCAGTGGGACACTTAGAGGAGGAACTAAACTTGCTTGACCCGGGCCAATCAAGCACCCAGCAAGACCCCGAACGAGGAAGTGGCGTATATGCATCTTTGTCAGAGGAGGCCACACCAGGAGCAACGCCAGATTCCAACAAGCCGATGCAGCAGCTTGATGATGAGGGCAGCTCCAGTGCACATCAAGGGGTGAGATAAGAAAGGACAGAACGATCTACAATCAGAGCTGTAGTAGAAGAGAGAGAGTCCAGTAGCAGGGAATGATTCACCGTGTCAAAGGCAGCAGATAGGTCAAGAAGAATGAGAACGGAAGAGTGTTTTGAACAATGAGCTGTGAGGAGGGAGATAAGTACAGAGGTCAAGGCTGTTTCGGTAGAGTGGCGGGGTAGGAGAAACCAGACTGAGTGGGGGGAAGAAGAGTTAGATCAGATACTTAATCTGCTGGAGCACGTGCATAAGGAAAAAAAAAACACTGTACCAGCAGGTATGGTAGGCATGGTATTGTTGTAGGTCTGTTGTCCCGGTTTATCAGGGCCTCCTGCTAGGCCTCCTTTAAGTAATAGAATCCCTGGTGGGCTGATAGTGTAGGGAGGGCATTTCTGGAGGCCTTTAGTTAATAAAGGCCTCAAGCGGCTCACTGTCTCCAGAGCCCTGGTTCTCTCTAAGCTGGACAACTGCAACAGCCTCTTCCTCAACCTCCCTGCTTCTGCCCTGCACCCTCTGCAACTCACCCAGAACAGAATTGCAAGACTTATCCTTTGCCTTCAAGCCCAGGGACCGCATCTCTCTGGAACTGAAATCCCTCCACTGGCTCCCCGTGGCTGCAAAGATCAAATTCAAGACCCTCTGCATTGTCCACAAGGCTTTCTTGGATTGGGCCTGGGACCTACTTACCTTCAACATTGCCTTTCTAAATACTGTGCCTCCAGAGCTCTCTGCTCATCTACCTCCAACCTTCTGCGAGTGAGCAGGTTCTCCAAGCAGAGATTTGGAGGGAGATCCCTTTCCTCAGCAGGCGCCTCCCTCTGGAACAGCCTCCCTGCCACCCTCCGTCTTGAGCCTGATATTCTTAAGTTTCGGAAACTCCTCAAGAACTTCCTCTTCTCCTCTTCCTTCTCTCTCACCCTGCTAAACTAGCTCTCTGCTCTTCCCTCTCTCCCTCTTTCCATACAGTTCAGTGACTGGCTGCCTGTTGTACCCCAGAGTCTCACAGGTCCCAGGCACCCCTGCCAGTCCTTCTGCACTTGTCTCAGGGCCCTACACCCCACCCACTCACTTCACTTGCAATAAATGTTGAGAGCTTCTCTCTCCACACTTCCCCAGTCTCTACCGACTGGGTGCACTTGGTTCTCTGCCCCTCCCTTGTCCTGCCTGCACTGTGTACTCTTACGCTCCCACTACCACACTCACTCCTCACACCCATGCACAAACACTGAACAGATCCCTCTCTCCAATAACCTCCGCACTCCTTCCACACTCTCCTCCTCTGGTCTCTCTGACATCCTCCACCACCTCATGTCCTTGCACAACTACAACCCACAACCGAACCATCTCCAGATTACCTTTAAGTAAGCCACCCCTCCCAGGATTGGCCTCCTTTCCCTAACCAATCACTTACCTGGCTCCCAGGGGGTGTGACAGGGAAAGGGCCCTGGAAGGCTCAAAAGGTCTGTTCCGGTTTATCAGGGCCCCCTGCTAGGCCTCCTTTCAGTAATATAATCCCTGGTGGGTTGGTAGTGTAGGGAGGGCATTTTTGGAGGCCTTTATTTAATAAAGGCCTCAAGCGGCTCACTGTCTCCAGAGCCCCGGTTCTCTTTAAACTGGACAACTGCAACAGCCTCTTCCTCAACCTCCCTGCTTCTGCCCTGCGCCCTCTGCAACTCACCCAGAACAGAATTGCAAGACTTATCCTTTGCCTTCAAGCTCGGGGACCGCATCTCTCCGGCACTGAAATCCCTCCACTGGCTCCCCGTGGCTGCAAAGATCAAATTTGCCACCATCCCTAACTCCCCTAGAACACTGAGCAGGGCTAGTAGAGGGTCTGTCAGAAGACCCTAGGGAGTTAGGTAGCCACGGTCTCCGAGGAACCATCTGTAGTTGAAAACAGAAATAAATAGATAGGTGTCACCAGTCAGTAACACTAACCTCCCTGTTATGCACACCTGGGCAAGGAAGGTGGCAAACCGACAGGAATGAGAAACAGAGAGAGAGGGCCCCAGTGCAAAACTACCCCAAGAAACCAGCTGGACCCAAAGATGTTCTGAACCTCCAAAAAAGTTATTGTGGCGGACCCCATCACATTTCTTATGTAATGTGGATAGGGTCGAGGTTGGCTCTAGATGTGGAAGCAGCCTGTACTAGGCCCTCTATTTATCTGAGACTAATAACATTTTTCAGTTTTGCAAGATCACAGGAGCTTTGGGTTTTAGCCAGTACCCCAAGTTGTTTAGGTAGATAAGGAAAAATTGCCTCCTGGCTATCTTGATTCAATTGTTGACATGATTGTTTTAACACTGTGGTTAATGCGATAAAGGCTTCGCCTTTATTCGTGATAGTATTGGATAGTTTCTCACATTACATTGATCAGTGTCATGTACATTTGAAGGCAATTGCACGCCTTGTTTGTCAGCCGACACGTGTTTCGACCCAAAGGGTCCTTATCAAGGCTGGAGAACATTCAAAATCATGTGGTTCGTGACATTTGTGACATGGATTATATAGGCGCATGGATAGTGGTGTTTAGGTGAAGTGAACTAAGTGTGGCACGTGGATAATAGTTACATGGTACATACATTTGCATTGTTGAAAACATTCACGTTGGAGGCAAAAAAGGGGGGAAAGGAGGAGAGAGGAAAGATGAAGGTTAGCAAGGTAGTGGTCATGGGTAGCAGTCGAGATTGGGGGATTTTGAGGAAAATTGCCTCTTACCTATTGACAAAATTCTTGAGCCCCCTGTGGGGTCCTGGTCTTGGAATGGTTGCTGTCGTGTAGACAGGCGTGGCACCTGTTGGGCCCTGAAATGCAAGTGGATTGCTGTTAGGATGCATAATGTTACATGTGCAGTGAGAATCTCTTTGGCCCATGGGCGTTGGATGACGGGCCCTGGCCTACTATACAAGAGTAAAATTGCTGGAGTCCCCAGGTAGGTAAGGGGTGTTCCCATGAAAGGATAACTGAGGTGGAATGGACCTCTAGGAAGTGAGGTCTGGCTGGATCATGCATGGCAGGTGAGGGCTAATGTAGGGTGGGGTTGCCTTCCGCACATGGGGGCGTTTTGACAAGGTGATCTGTCCCTTGGTGAATAGTGGTCGAGCCCAGCTGTCTGGATATGCTGATCCCCTCGAAGAAGTAGGGCTGTGAAAGTGGCCTGGGGTGTGGGGAGCTGGCTTGGCTGTGTGTGGCATGGGTTGCCGTGTTATGTAATGGCCGGCTGAGTTGTGAAATCAAAGCGGTCCGGTTCAGGCCTGGTGCATCAGTACTTAAATAATACGTGGTAATGCGATCTCTGTTGCCCTGTTTCAAGGTGCTTGGCAGGTGTTGAAATGCACGTATGCTTGTAAGGCCATGATCGGCTTGTCGTGAAAAAAGGGGGATTAGGTTCAGCCTGTACGGTGGTCTTGGTGTGGTGAGGGTTTGGGCTTACCTTGTATACGGCTATATTCCTCCGTCCGTTGCAGCTCCTGGATGGTGCCCGTGTGGCGGCCCTAATAAATTAATCGTGCATGCGTGTCAAGCCATGTGGTGTGGCTTCGGCGCATGCGTTAGGGAACAGTGTCCCTGTCTGAGCTTGTGCGCGTGTCAAGCCATGTAGTGTGGCTTTGGCGCATGTGTGAGGGAAAAGTGTGCCTGTCTGCGCTTGTGCGCGTGACACAGAAAATTGTGGCGCAGAATGGCTCATGCGCGTAGACTGCATGTATTGAGTTCGGGGAAAAGAGACCTATTGCACGTGTGTGAAGGGGGATAGTGTCCCCGTGCGCACAGAGTGCCCAGTGATGTGGGCATTGGTGCTGTGGCACTGGAATGGGGTCGCGAGCTGGGAGTGGGCGATGTCCTAGATGGGAGGCGAAGTCCTCTGATAATAAACCTAGAGATATAAGACATTGCACATGTTTGAAAAAAGAGAGAACATCTGCATGCCGGGGTTGGTGGAGGGGTCCAGCCCCTGTGAGACCGGGCTGAGTGGAGCCATGGCTTTAGAATGTGGTCTGGCATGCATGTGCAGAGGGCAGTCGGGGCTCTGGGTAGCAGAGAGCTGTATGTTAGAAGCCAGGTGGCAGTGTGTCTGGGCTTGAATATAGTTGGTCAGTCCTTATCAGTCCTGTGGCAAAGGTTGGGGCACAGGGATTCCCTCCCTGCAATTCAGGCTGGTGTGTCAAGGTCATGGATGGGGACTGGGGTTCCCAAGTCAATGGAAGTCCTTGAGGGTGTAAGTCGTGGGACCGTGATTGTCCTGCAGATGGCCGTCAGTGATGGTCCAGCGGATATGGAGCTGGTTGGTTGGATAAGGGGCGAAGAGATACACAGGAGAGAAGTTACAGAAAGACATTGAAATCATGCTCCTGGTTGAGGCCATTTTTAACACATTTGAAATGGCAGATCAATTGTGCATCCTCTTGTCTGAGTTTTTTGATTCTGTCCCCTCCGCTGGTTCCCAGTCGTACAGTTTTCAGTCCAATGAATCTTATCTTGCTCTTGTCATCCAGCTGGTGATTCTTCTGCCAATGATTAGCCAGTGGTAGCTTTGGATCCTCAGAGTGTATGCTGTTCATGTGTTCCCTTATCCGGGTACGTACCTCCCGGATGGTGCTTCCTATATAGATCTTATTGCACACACAGATTAATGCATACATTACAAATTTGCTTCTGCAATTAAGGTGCTCCATGATTTTGAATGTTGGGCAGCCTGTGAATTTAGCACATTTAGTTTGGGTGGCATATTTGCACATTGAGCAGGTTCCACATTTTGTGAAGCCAATTGGCGTTTGTTTGCTTAGCCAGTCCTGTGCGGAAATATTTTTCTCAGAAAGAAATGACGGACTGAGTAGGTTTCTTAATGTCGGTGCTCTGCTGTATGACATACTGGGGTATGCTTCCAACTGAGGTTTGATATGCTCATCCATGAGGAGCAGGTCCCAATGTTTGGTAAGGATTTTTTGGATGGCATGACTGTCCTTGTTGTGTCTGGTCACAAATCAAATCATGGGGTTTGCATCTTTCTTCTTTGGTTTGGGCAAGAGCAATGTTTCTCTTTCAATGTTTAGGGCGTGATTCCTGGCTTCCATGAGGCTTGCAGTGGAGTAGCCTCGACATTTGAATCTATAATCCAGCAAGACGCAAACCTCTGTGAAGCATTTTTCAGTGTTGCAGTTTCTTCTGGCATGAATGTATTCACCTTTAGGGATATTGTGAATAACACTTCTTCTGTGACAGCTTTTCGCATGAAGAGTTGAGTTTACCTCTGTTGGCTTGCAAAAGGTCTTGGTTGTTATTTTGTTGTCCTCTATTGCGATTCTTAGATCCAAAAAGTCAATTTGGTCTGTGCTGATGTGACTGGTTAACTCAATACCATAGTTATTTACATTTAGGTATTCCATGTATTGGTTCAATTCTTCTTGGGTTCCTTTCCACATGAGGATGATGTCGTCTATAAAACGTGCCCAGTTGACAATGATCTATAAAACGTGCCCAGTTGGAAGTTTGTGACAAACAATGTTTTTTCACGCAACCTTTTCACTCAATTTGTTTTATTGTGCATCTTGAAGTGCAGAAAGTTTAGTGACATTAATTTGAATTCTGGGATTTGTAGTATGCATCCAGGATGTGAAAACTAAAGCTACAAAGATATTCTTTTGGTTTAATATGTTTCTGCGTCGATTTATATATTGTCGGATTGCTCTGCTATTTAATATGTGCACTTTCCAAGTAAGTTAGACTGTAGTTCTTGAGTCAAAACTTACATATTTGAACCTTATGGAGCTTGAAAGATATATGGGCAATTGTCTAAATTGCACAATGGTCTTAAATCCCAGAATTACTGATTCACAAAATTGTGTGATCCTGGGCATACAATTTACTCTCACTGTGCCTTATCTGCAAACTTTGGGAATTGTGAGAAACAATTCCTCCCTACCAATGGGGCACATTTTGGCAGTCATTTTATAATCTCCAAGAGCAGTAAATGAAGTGTAAAAACCATGTGTAAAAGTTTAGGAATGGTATTTGCCCTCAAGGGGGGCAGGGGCGTCATAAAACAAAATGTTACTGCGTGCCAGCATCCGATTTTGATAATGGCATTAGACACTTATGGAATCTGCAAGCGTTTAACAACAGGTAAAAGCTGGTGGATTCCATTGGAATTCATGTAAATACCTCACCCTATGTGTATACATGGCACATGCCATGGCAGGAGGCATTTAAGATTACAATACGAAGTGTAAACAATGCACGGAAACCAGATGTGCGCTTGGTGGTGATACAAACAATCAAAATTGCATGTGTACGACTGCTAACACACAAGTATTAGAGAGAGTGCCTGTCTCTATGCCATTAGGAGAGGGAAGAAAATGGCCAACTTCCCATCAAAACCTCAACATGGTATGTTGCCCTCACTAAAATGTCTAGTGCAAATCGTTAGGATGTGCATGTTTGAAGCTAAGTTATACACTGGTCTCCTCATTGTTTTATTGATGCGGCCACCTTGCGTTCCTCGTCAGATTTCTTTTTTTTTAACAAGGTTTATTTATTCCGCAGAGTTAAACAGAGGTTACAACAGACAAAACTCTTATACTTGCAGTTGCATATATTACCTAATAATATTTCGTCTCATTAATACAATTCACGGTGACTCTGCAAATTCTACAGTTTTTATCAAATTTCTTAACCCAAAATTCCTATAACCGTCAACCCCCCACACCCCTCCCTCAATTTGCCCATTTTCCGAGTCCGTCCTTTGAGTGGAATTTGCAGCTGTATCCTGTTGTTTGGTTTTATTTATCTTCAGAGTTTCAGGAGACGTGGGCATTCCTAAGTATCATGAGTAGAAGTAAGCCTCTATATCCTTCACAAATTCTCTAAAGGGATCCCAAATAGCCAGAAATCTTAAGTATTTGCCGGACTTAAGGGCCCATATTTTCTCCATTGCCATAGTCCCCCATATTTTTACCCACCACCAAGCTATTATCGGGCCCAGTCCAGTTTTTCACACTTCTGCCAGTGTTATTCTTGCTGCCGACAATAGATGTGTGATGAGCGCTGCGCTATTCCCAGATACTGCGTATGTATTCTCGACTACCGTTCCCACCAAGATAACTTTTGGTTCATATAGCAGGGTCACTCCTGTCATTTCCTTTACATGTCCCAGCACCTCTTTCCAGAAGAGTGCCGCTTTTGGGCAAGACCACCACATATGATTGAAGTCCCCCTTTCCCCCACATTTTCTCCAGCAGTCCAGAGGGTATTTTGGATTTATCTTGTGTAGGCATTCGGGAGGCATATACCACCGGTAGCACAGTTTGTATGATGCTTCCTTGAACGTGGTGCATTTTGAGGATTTGTGCGCCCTCGACCATATCTGCCCCCATTCTTCTTCAGTGATTTTTTCTCATACATCCTGCTCCCAGTTAGTTTTATGCAGGAGTTTATCCCCAACTTGGGCCTTGTCCAGTAGCTTGCAAATTCTCGAGACCCCTCTCATGGTGCACCCTTCCTGCATTGTGAGTTCTAGGCCTCTCAGGATTCTGGGTCCCACCCTTTTTACCATCGGGTGCGAAATCCAGTGTCTGATTTGTGTGTATCTGTACCTTTCGCGCTCCAATGCCGAATTTCCGTTTACAAGCTTCAAATGTTAGTGGTTCCCCCCTCTGGTACATGTCCACTAGGGTCACGTTTTCTGCATCTGTCCATCCCTCCCAGAATCTCGTTTGTAACCCTGGTGTGAAATCGGGATTGTACGCTATTGGGGAGTGAGTGGACAGTCCCCGCCAGATTTTGCCCCGCCCCCAGTGCTTTGTTCCAGCTACCGAGAGACATCTTAGTGGTATCCAAAAGTTGACCTCCTCTTTCATAGCCCTAAGAATTGAGAGTGTGCAGTACTTTCAGGGGGATCATGGTGGTATCCTGCTCTAATTGACACCATCCAGCTTTCTTGTCCTGACCGGCGGTCCATTGCAACATGGGTGCTATGTGGGCCGCAATAATATATCTTTCTATATCGGGGACCCCCAGGCCACTGAGGAGGGGAGGGTGCATCATGAGTTTCTTTTGAAGCCTAGGCTTTTTCCCCTGTCATATAAAGGTGAATATTGCTGCCTGCAGGATTTTGGACATGCGGTTCGGTATCTCTACCAGAATCGATCTAACTATATAGAGTAGGCGGAGGAGGAGGGTCATCTTTATTGCTGCGATTCTGACAAACCAGGATAGTTCCTGAATATCCCATCTGTGCAGCTCATCTTGGAGCTGTTTCCAGAGAGGTTTAATGTTTGCCTCGTACAGCTTTCTCGGATCCCTCATTAGTCGGATTCCCAAATAGTCTAGGGACTCCTTTTCCCATACTAGAGGATATATTTTTCCTAGTTCAGTGATCGTTTCTTCCTCTTCTGTTATGTTTAAGGCTTTTGACTTGGCGTGATCTATTGTGAATCCTGAGATATTGGCGAACTCTTACAGTTTTAGCATTGCGCGGGGCAAAGTGTTTCGGTTGTCATTCATAAATAGCATTACATAGTCCTCATACAATGCAATTTTGTGTGTAGTTTCCATACTTTTAACTCCTTTAATGCCTGGATCTCGTCTGATTTGTGCTGCAAATGGCTCCATAGCCATAGCAAAGATCAGCGGGGATAGGGGACAGCCCTGTCGTGTGCCTCTCCTTATGTTAATTTGGTACAAGCTTTGTCCATTAATCAGGAAGCACATAGAAGGAATCTGGTAATTCGCTAAAACCATTTTGGTGAAATCCTGCCCACATCCGAACCCCTCTAATACCAGTTTCAAATATTCCCAGTCCAGGCTGTCGAATGCTTGTTTGGCATCTAGTGCCGCCACCAAGAATCGTTGGCCCATTCTGGTTCCTACGTTAATGATGTTTATGGCTCTTACTACATTATCCTGAGTGTGTCTCCCAGCAATTAACCCTGTTTGATCTATATTTATGATTTGGGGAAGAATATTTCCTAATCTAGTTGCTAGTATCCTGGCATATATCTTGGCATCTGAGTTTAGGAGCGCAATGGGGCGGTAACTAGCGCACTCAGTCGTGTTTTTCCCCCGATTTTAGGACTAGTAGTTGTAAGCAATATTCAATCAACACTACAGCCAAGTCAATGCCTAGTCTGGGATGCTGAGGAAAACCCTTATTAATGTATTTTTATGTCTAGTTCAGTACTCTGGATGACCACCCTTGTATAACACCCCCCTCTTAGAATCCCCCTGACCCCACTGAGCCAAAAAGTAGGTTTGTTTTGCAAATTAAAAGGTTTATTTGAGAATTTAAACAATATATATATATCACACTTTATAATAAATTAATATCTGATAGTACACTTAGACATATGATGTTGATCAACAATGGGTAATCTGGCACTAGCACACTTCTTTACAATCAATGAGGAATTAGTATAGGATGGATAAAGTAGCAAAAATACTTTTATGATTTCAAGGGAAAAGCAATGAGGAATAAAATGCAGTACAGATATACTTGATATGATTTTAGCAAAAGATAAGATAATCACTTTTTCTCTGGCAATTCACCCCCCCTCCCTATGCAATGTAAGAAATGGAAGGAGATGGAAAGAGGAGGACACAGTTCTCAGGAATGCAATCAAATACAATACGAAATTCAGTTCCCCCCCAGCAAGCTTAGAGGAAACAGGTAGGAGTTTGAAACACAGGCCCAAAATGCTTTTTAAATGTGATGACAATGGATGGGAAAATGTGCCAACTGATTTTAATTCCCTCTAGAGATTCAGGGTGAGTGGGAGATGCGTGTTGGTATTAGTTCAGGCTCGCTTTAGCAATGCTCTGAGTTATTAACAGGTTGCAAACGGATTTTAACAAAAGAAAGAATGGAGCTGCTATTTTGACAAGTGGAGAAATTGAGCCAAAATCGCAAATCGCGGTAAATTTCACGAGTGCGTAAATCGTGATTGCGGAAAAAGTATAAGGAGTAGGAAGTCGGTTCTAGGCTTGTTGGAAAGCTTGTTGGACCCAACGGTTCCAGAGATACGGACGATTAAATAAAGGTAGTTTTTCTGATTTAAAGTAAACTCAAAATGACAGGTGACAGCTTGCAGCTGCAGAATTGACAGGTGACAGTTGTGCAGCTTTAAAAATGACAGATGACACGATTTCTAGGAGGTAGTTCTACTTAGGTTAAAATAGTTTGGATTAGATTATTTTAACTAAGAGATTGGTTCTGCACAGTTCTGCTAGGTACTCACAGAATAAATTTGAACTAGGCCTCATCACAGATCTGGTCAACACGTCCGGCTGCGGTTCTGTCTGCTCGGCGGGTCAATCAGGCACCGGTTCTGCTCACAGCGATCTGGGTCAGCTCTGCTCTGCTGGTCTAGCCTCTCTGGATTCAGCGGCCTCTGGTTCTGGATACTGCTCTCCTTTCCGGTCCGGATCAAGTGGATTCTGGATGTAACACTGCTTTCTGGGTACTGGCAAGAGTTCTTGGCAAAAGAATTCAGACAGCTCGCCCGGCTGTGGAATAGTTTGCAAACGATTTTGAGGCCTGCTGACAAATACTTTTGCTTGCAGTGGGCCTTCTTGGTTCAAGGTTCTGTAGCCTCTGTTTAGCTTGGAAGTCTAAGTGTTGGATCTCTGGATGTCAAGTCGTCGGTCAGCATGCTCCGCAGCAAATGGAATTGAATGTCTCTACCTGTCCCAGCAGTATTTTTTTATGTGTTTTGAAAATGGGTGTGTGCCTGGGCCTAGCTAAGCCTGCCCCTCTCTACTTGTCATTGGCCCAATTCTCCCCTCTCCCATGATTGAGGGAAGGAAATGGATTGTCATCATGATGAGGTCTGTTTATGGGTCAGAGGATCCTCCCCTGGTCAGTTTGCCCACAAATCTATATTTGATTCAAATACATCTTTCCCAGATATACAATTTGTTGAAATTACATGTGCACATTATATATTCCTTATGGTCCATGCTTGTCCGCCTCTGATCTTCCTGGGGGCTTGCATTCAAAAATGACAACATTTTGCGCTTTTTAACTGGTTTTGCAATATCGGACATTTACCCAAAATTACACACATGTGCGCAAGGAGTATGGACATTAATTGATGAAGTGTCAGATTTTTAACATGCAGATATTTGGAGTGAGACCCTATTTTCCGCTAGCAACCCCCCAGAATACACCACAGGGTCCTAACGCCTCTCAAAATGCTCACAGAAAAATCACAAAAATAATGATATTACTTATATAATTCTGACAAGTCTGAACTATGAGTTATCTATATTTTTAAAATTATGCCCTGGTCAAAAAGGGGTGTGCCCCCCACATCACAGGGTGGAATAACTGGTTTATCCACTTCCCTCAAGCCAGCTTGTTCACAGAGGCACAGCTGCCCCCCAGTTTCTCCCAAGAGGAAGCTATTTTACGACGCCCCCAATATAACATTTGCCTGAGTCCAGGACAGGCCTTTGTTCAACTCCCTGTAGTCCCCAGCTGCTCCACCCCTAATCTAATCAGAGAGGTGTTAACTCCTTTTGGCCAGGGGCAGAGTGGCTGAGCATCCAGTTTCAACTCCTGTCGGGGGTAGTTGTCAGGCAGAATTCAGTTTCATTAAGCCAGGTTTCAGCTAAATGTCACTTTTTGTTCCCAGTGTTCTACATTCAAATCAAACTGACAATTTTTACCTGTACATTAAATAATTACTTCCTTCAAGTCATTTCAGAATATAGTTTTACATTGTATCCACCTCTTAGCAAGTCTTTCCTTGGTCTGGTTTTGTTTCATTTGTTCAGTTTTACACAAAAGTCTGGTGGTTTTAAAACGCCGGCTTTCTGATAGTGGTAAGTACTGGTAATGCAACCATTTTTGGGATTAAGAAAATGAATTCCCCACAGTTCTGGGTTGCTTTTGGCAATCAGCATTGCCATTCCCAATGGTTTCAGGCTACTGTGTGTGTAGCCCAATGGTGGTTTTAGACAGTGCCCTCCTGTGCTCACAACATAGGCAAAAATGGGTGGTAGCCTATTCTTCATGTTTTCCCTGTGCACTCTCTGGGGAGTTCTGGCCATCATGATGTTTTCCATGCCAGTACTGCACAGTTTTATTGTAGGGCTTGGATGCATGGGTAAAAACATCCCACAAGCCCCCCCTCTTGCGATGACCATTCTGTCCTTTCTCAGATGGAACTCGCAAGATCTGGGATGTTCTCCTCATCTTCTTCCGGTAGATGGCACAGTTCAGCATCTTTTCCCCCATCCAGTTGGATCGATCGGTTCACCTCGCCGGTCCTGATGGGAATATTGGGCGGTACCCCGGGCCCCTCGGGTCTCTGCTCCCGGTCCCCGGTCGTCCTCCTTTGTCAGTCTCCATGGTTTAATCTCTCCTAGGATGATAAAGCAAAGCGGCAATACACATTGCTAGACATTTTTCCACCACTATTAATAGTGTGGCGAACATATACATTTTATGAATCAGAAGATATGAACATATACATTTTCTTTTTTAACTTATGAGACAAGAACATATATATATATATACAAGGATCACAGAATTTTATATGCTATATGTGGAATATTTTAGGGTTGGAACTGAATTACTCTGGAGCGGCCCCCTCTGGGATTCCAGTGGATTCCTCCAGTTGTTGCAGAGTGTGCCTGGGATGGCAACACTTTAGCTGATTTATATGTACCCACTTGTCTTCCCCCTCTGCCAAACCGCCTTTGGGGATGCGGATCTTGTAGGCCACAGGGGAGATTTTGTCTATAATTTCAAACGGTCCCTTCCATGTAGGCAAAAATATTCGCTGTTTGGCCTGGTTCCTTTGGAAACTGTATAGATAGACCCGATCACCCACCTTATATTCCTTTCGGGTAGTTTTTAAATCATAGTGGGTCTTCATGCTCTCGGCTGATCTTTCTCGATTCTGCTGAGCATAGGCAAAAGCATGTTGAAGGTGTTTCCTTAAATTCTCCACATACTCATGTGTTGTGGAGGCATTAATCAGTGTCTGCTCTTGAGTCCTGTAGAGCAAATGCTGGGGAAGCACCATCTTGCGTCCAGTCATCAACTCAAATGGTGACATTTTGGTTGCAGATGAAGGGGTATATCTGATGGCCATTAGGACCAGAGGTAATTGGATATCCCAACTTGGCCCAGAATCTGCCACAAACTTTTTGAGATGCTCACAATGGTTTGGTTATATCTCTCTACTGCTCCAGAGGAAGCTGGCCTGTAAGCAATGTGTAGCTTCCTTTTAATCCCCAGTATCTCCCACATCTTTGTCATTACTTCACTGTTGAAGTGGCTACCCCTGTCTGACTCAATCCTTTGAGGTAGACCAAACGGGAAAAGATGTGGTTAATCATCAGGGCAGCTGCTGTTTCTGCCTTGCAGTTTGGGGCTGGGAGACATTCCACCCACTTGGTAAACAAGCATGTAACGGTCAACATGTACTTGTTTCCTCTAGACGAGCGAATCACAGGGCCTACAAAGTCGATTTGCAAATCTGACCATGGCAGTGTCATCCCCCTCTTTTGGAGAGGCACACGTTATGTGAGGGATGATGGCTGAAATTGTGCACACACAAGACACCCCTTCAAGTATTGGTCGAGGTCCTGCCCCATGTGTGGCCAGTATGCAACCTCTCTTAAGATTTCCAGTGTTGTGTGAAACCCCCTATGACCGGCGGTGGCCGCATCATGGGCGTGACTTAACATCAGGCTTCGGAATGAGGTAGGAACAACCCACTGATCATGGCCAGCTTGGGATTTCCTTACCAACAAACCGTCTTGGATTCGGAACATTTTTGGACATTTCATCAACACTCTTAGGTCCTCCTTCCCAATATAATCGGTATCCGTCAGGGGAAAGTTCTCAGGGTCCTCAAGGTGTTGGTAAAACTTACCAATAATTGGATCACCCTTCTGAGCTGTAATTAAATCAGCATCTGGGGCCTCCTTACTCCATTGTGCAGTTGAAAGATCATTGTGAGCAGTTGTCTGGGACCTAGTGATAGCAGTGACCTGGATTTCCCCCAACAGGGACTCTATTTCGATTAGATCCCCTTGGATGGCCCCGGTTTTGGCCAGCTGATCAGCTAAGTCATTTCCAGTTTTGTCTGGTCCCTCTACTTTGGAATGACCCTTGATCTTCTTCCAGTAGATGGTCATCCCATTCGAGGTGACCAGATCATCAATGTTTTGGATTAACTTCCCATGTTTCAGGGGTTTGTTATTAGCACACAACATGCCTCTGGTTTTCCAATTAACCAGGTGCTCCACAAACCCGTTCCGTACATAATCCGAATCAGTGATTATGACCAGTTTGTGGAGTTGATGTTGGACAGCAGTGAGGATGGCCTGATGCACAGCCATCAACTCTGCCACCTGACTACTTCGGGGACCAATTTTGTATCCAGCGGAGGGTTCTGGAAACTCCTTCACCCAGGCATTCCCTACGCCGGCCACCAGTTCTTTCTCCCCGTGGTTGTCAACATGATACGAGCATCCATCCACATAGAAAGTGGGCATTCCCTCACACTTGTCTTCTTCAAAGACTTTGTGTGGGGAATTAAGGTATGCCTCCATGTTGTCCTTGATTTTTAGACTTTCGTCCTCGAGACAGTTTTCTCTGGCACAATCATGCAAGTCAGCCAGACCTTGCGCGAGGGGACTCTTCTTGTTTTGGCCATATCTGACCTCTACAGGAAAGCCTTGCATTGACAGAATCCAGGAAGTAATTCGGGAATTACTCACATTTCCGGGCCGGATTCTGTCACTTTGGAGATATTGCAGAGGCTGGTGTGGAGTCTCCACTATGATGTGTTCCCCCTGGATAAACGGCGGTAATTCTTCAATGCCCACACCGTTGCCAGGAGTGCCTTCTCACAATCGCTGAATTTTTCCTCCACAGAGGATAAAGTTTTGCTCGCCTAGGAGATTACTTTAGTGACCTTGTCATGCTTTTGGTATAATACTGCCGTCAAGCACGTATTAGAGAACCCTGTCTCCAGGAAGAACTCCTTGTTTCTGACAGGGTAAGCTAGGCAAGGCGCTTGTGAGAGGCTTCTTTTGAGTTGTCTTACCGCCTCGGATTGTTCTGGACCCCATTCCCACTTGACACCCCCCCTTCAAGAGATGAATCAGGGGTCTAGTGATCTCTGCGTAGTCTTCAATGAACTTTCTGCTGTAATTAGTCAGTCCAAGGAGGCTCCTTAGTTCCCACAGAGTTGTGGGGTCTTTCAGTTTCTGGAGTGCTTCCACTTTCTTTTCCTGGGGACAGAGACCCTGAGGAGTAATCTCTTGCCCCAAGAAATTAACATGGGTTCTACACCACTGTGCTTTCTGGAAGGAAAGTTTTGCTCCGGCGGCCCTCAACTGTGTCAGAACATAATGGATCTCCGCTATGTGTTCTTCCACAGATGAACTTTTGATGAGGACATCATCTACATAAGCCAGGTTACCCCTCGCACCCAGGTCGGGCATGGCCTTATGTAGGAAAATGTTGAATTCATTGCCGGAGTTGAGGTATCCGAAGGGAGTCCGGGTCCATGTGTACTGCTGGCCCCCAAAGGTAAAAGCCAGTTTGTATTGGTCCTCCCTACTGACAGGCACGGTCCAGTATCCATTGGTCAGGTCTATTGCTGTGAATACCTGTGACCCCTGGATCTGGGCCAGCCCTTGGTCAATGTAGGGCAGAGGCCATCGGGAAGTATGGACCCGTTTGTTGAGCTCCCTACGGTCGGCGCAGAGTCTCCACTGGCTGTTTGGCTTCAATATTCCCAGCACCGGATTATTGAAGGTGCTGTCTACTGGACGGATTATTCCCCGGGACTCAAGGTTCTTAATTATTTCAGTAAGGGACTCCATGGATGCGAGAGGCAAACGATATTGCTTCACAAACACTGGAGTCATGCCAGGGTCCGTGGGAAGTGTTGTTGTGTGGATGTCGGTGCGATCACAGTCATATGAGTCTACCGCAAAGAGATCTTGGAAATCCAAAAAAACTTGTTTCAACTTTTGCTTCTGTTCCAGAGTCACACAGGCATCAGCTAGGTTGACTCTCTCTTCCACCATCTGCCTGAAGCCTGGAAAGACTTCTGGTTTGGCTATCTCAGCGGCCTCCTCCAGCTGGGTGGAGAAGTCCCTGGTCAGAGTGCTGATTTGGACTGGAGGCTTCAGGTGGGAAAGGCAGCCCTCATGGACCTGGAAAATCACCTCATCCCTCCTGAAGTCACAAGTCACATCTTCCTTACCATAAGGGCAAGAAGTGTACACCAGGAAGTTCTCCCCATGCCGGGTGAAAATCCTGTCTGGTGTTGTATTGTCCTCACTGTCACTGTCAAAACAGTCCTTGGGGATTGGTCCTAACAGTTCATTTCCTAAATCAATGGAGAAATGTCGGTCATCAATCGCCATACCAATAATGGTGCCTGCGGCTAGAGTAATACTCTTTAAGTCGCTGTTATCCACCTCTATTGGAATGGTGTCATGTTCTATGTTGACTAATGGTGTTGGGTTTACCCCTAACCCTTGCTGTTGGAGAGAAGCATTTAGATGGATATAAGCATCAGGGTTTTTCAATTTTTGTCCTCTTTTAACTTTCACTTCCAGGGAGAATTGTCGGGTCCTTTCTGGGATGGTGACTTCCTCTTTGATCTGAATTTCAACTGTATAAGGTAGCAATTGAGCTGACCTAAATGCTTTTTCTGGATCATCAAAGCCCATGGGATTATCCGCTAATCGGGACCAAGTTTTGAAGTTTATTAGGTCCAAACTAACGGCAAAGCTATTGAGAATGTCACTGCCTAAGTAAAAGGCGGCAGTGACGTCTCGCACGACCCAACAATTATGGACTATGCTCTTGTTGCCAATGGAGATTTTGAGCATACACCTACTTGGCAGGAGATGTTTGGAATTAGGTGCTTCCAGGTCCATTTCCCATTTGTCTATCAGTTTGAATATGGGAACGGCTGGATCTTTTGGGAGTTGGCGGAACATGGCTTCGCTGATGAAGCTCTTACCGTTGTTCACACACACTCGAGTGAGAACAGAGTCCTTCCCATCTTTTAACTGAACAGGGATGAACAACTACTCTCCAATTTGCTGAATATCAGCCAGGCTCTGAGCTGATTTCACATCTTTCTGCACTATAGGAGTGGGAGTTTCTGATTGTGGATTAGTAAAGAATTTCAGAGTGTTTCCTTCCAGTGTGGAATACCACCTTAAACTGGAAGGAAGGTTGATTTTCAGAAATAGCGAGGACCCCCCACCACCAGTCTGTTGTCCTACTGCTATTACTGTCACGTCTGGAGTTTGGTTGTTCTGGAAGTGAAATTCTACTTGGTCATATTTCTGTTCAACCATGTGGCAGGTGCCGTTTAAACTAACATGGTTGACACTCTGTTTTAATTTTATGGGTCGGCTAGTCTGGGTCCAGAGGACCTTGTTTACACAATCTATTAGGGGTGACAACCTTCTCAGGAGGTCATTCCCTAGTAAACAAGGGGTACCCTCTGGAGTCACTACTATGACCGGGTGTTTCACCTTGTGTCGCCCAATTTTAATGTCCAAGTCTGCAGTCCCCTCAACGGGAATTTCCTTCCCGTCAAAGTTCTGCAGTTGTCCAGGAAGAGAGGTGAGAGGAATACAGTAATTATCCCCCCTTCCTGCATTTAGTTCATCAAAGGGCCCTTTTGGACAGAAGGGTAGCTTGGGATCCAGTGTCCACCAGTGCCAAAATTGTACCCCGCCCCTGTACTTGTACCGGGGCATAATATCTTCCCTCCTTCTCCCCAAGGGGGCACAGATAATGCACATTTCTGGACAACTGGTGGGCTAACCTTCTGGTTTTGGACATGGCGAGAGAAGAGATTTGGGCAGAATTCTGTGGAGAGTCTTGGGAATCTGAAAGAAAAAGTTGGCAACTGGAGATCAGAGCCATTGTGGGTTCCCCTGGTTCCGGTTCTGGGCCACCCTCTCCTTTTCGGAGGCAGTCACCAGGATGGGTTTGAACCAGGGGATTTCGGTATTGTGGGTTCTGGGATGAGATGATGGGCGGCGGTAGCTCAGTCTCCATATCTCCCCAGTCTGAATTCGCATCCATTGGGACCCATTTTTCCTTGGGAGGAGTTCCCCCATCTCTCAAGGAGAAGATCCTTTCCCAGGATCTTCTGAGGATCCCTCTCCCTCAAATTGGAAGACCTGTACCTCCTCCACAAAGTGGGTCTGTTTGGGTCCTTTGTTTCTCCTACCCCCCCTCTGCTCCTTGGGAGGCAGGCTTTCAGGGGCAGGAGATTTTGTTTCCGGTTCCTGGTTTTCCAGGGGCTGTTTACAAGTTGGGAAGGAAGCTTCCTCCAAGGCTTTACACCCCCCTTCCCCTTGTGCCTCCTCCCTGGGAACCGGTGGGTTATCGGGGTGCTGCCCCCGTCATTGTTCTGGAGCACCAGGTCCAGAGTTTGGGGCATTCTGCGGTGGAATGCTCATCTGAGGGTTCTGTTGAGCCCTCAGTATGTGACCCAGATCCCGTGCCATATTTTGGACCTGGCGCTCAAGTTGTGAAACCCGCTCAGGCTGATACGGGGCTCTATTTTCTCCCCTGGGCTTATCCCGGGAAGGGTAGCTATCCCTTCTCTAGTAGTACCCCTGGTTGGGAAGATTTTGGTACCCCTCCACCCTTGGCCTCCCCTCTCCCGGATTAGGTTGTCTGGGCTCAGGGAATTGGGGAAAGAAGGATGGATGATTTTGGGGCTGGAAATTGGGTGGATACCTGGGGAAAAAGTTCTGCCCAGGATTTGGAGAATTTCTGCCCTCCTGGGGGAAGTTAGGAGGGAAGTTCCCCGGGTCAGGTGCTTGGCTGGATCCCCCCCCTTGAGCTGGAGGAGTCCACACATAACCCAGGATTAGTCGGTTTCCCTTGTAGCGGGGACTTACATAGTCAGGGGTGCGGGGGACCCCATTTGTGGGACTACCTCCCTGACTCCCTGTCTGTGACTGGCCCGAGGGCCTTCTGGGCTGTGAATTATTTGGTGCAGGCAGGTTTTTAGGCCCCCCCATCTCCAAATCTAAAACGGGGGCAACCTTTACCTCTGCCACCTTGGCAGCAGCAGGGGTGCTGTTGGTTTTGGGGTTTTTCGGCGCGTTATTTTTATTTTCGATGGGCTTCTGCACCTCATAGATCCGGGTAGCCTGTTCAATGACCCAGTCTAAAGATCTTTTCTCATGAAAATCTCTAACGAGCTGGGTCATTATGTATTTGGGTAAGGCATGGAAAAACGTATTGATAAATTCTCTGCTATCCGTGCGCACCCTTCTGGTGGTCTGCGCAAAAGCACGCTTTAATTCTTGCACAAATTCTTGTGGGGCCTGATCCTCCCCACATTGCAAATTGTAGGCTGCCTTGCGAGCCTCTTGAGGATTTCTGTGCACAGAATTTTTTTTCAAGATGGCCGCCCTGTATGTGGACCACCTTGAATGGTTTTGATCCTCCAGCCCCGCAAAGAAACTGGAGAATTCTGGTGATAAGGTCCACTTTACATATTGAATACAGCTTTGGCTGTCCTTCAAATAGAAAGTCTCCATCATTTGCTCATAGAGCTCCAAGTGTTCCCAAACAGAATACTTGGCGTTCTTATGACAAGGCGTGATGACACTCCTTATTGCCTTTATTTGTTTCAATGGGTCCTTAAGGAAGGCCCTTTTTGCCTTATTGGCCTTTTTGGTTCGGGTAACCATGGTCCATTCATCCTCTGACTCAGAAGCGCTGCTCCCAGAGGTGCCCGTCTGATCTTCCACGTTTTCCCGGATTCTGCGAGCCTGGGAATGGCTGGCAGAATGTGGGGACCTGGTCTCCTGTGTCCTGTGACGCTCAGAGGAGTCTTCAGATCCCTCCTTGCTACCAGGATTTGCTGGGTATCCCCCCCACTGACCTAACTGGGCAGAGGTTTTCAGGATGCCCTTAGTGGGCCTACTCTCCTGGGGATCCCCACTAAATTGCACTGTGCTTGGGTGCCCATACCCGGATGCCCGCCCATCCATTCCTGGGAGGTACTGGCCTATGAGCCCCATATTTTCTAGCTGGATAGTAATCTGCCATCCCCGTGGCCCTGGGCTCATGTGCGCGAGGGGACATGGGGGTGGCAGAGTCCAGGGACTGGGAGAGATGAAGGCCTCTGGTACTAGGGCTCCTGAGGTTATGCTCAGGAGTTTCTCTTTCCCAGCGAACCTCATCTCTATCCACCCCTGCTTCCTGTTGCAAAGCAAGAGCCTGCGCTTTCAGTTCCTCAGTTAAGGCCTTACTAGACTCTATCAGTCTCTCCTGCATCGCTACCTGTTGCTGGAGCCTATCATTGTGCTGGCAGAGAGCGTCATTCTCTCTCTGTGCCTCCTGATTGGTCCTGGAGTACTGGGCCAGTCTCTGCTGCAGGAGGGTTACCTCCTCAGTCCCATCCCTACTGGCCTGCTCCTTTCTTGCCAGAGCATCCTCCACCCTCCTGGTGTGCTCTAACAAGTTCTGGTGTTCTTTTTGGAGGTCACCCAGTCCCTGGAGGGCCAGGTGATTTTCTTCCATTTTCCTTTTTAAGTGGCATACTTCCTGGCCTAAGGTATCCCTTTCCTGACTAAGAGCCTGCATCTGTGCCGCCAGGTCGTCCCTTTGCCTTTGGAAGGCACCAGTTTTCTGGCGCTCCTGGTCAAACTCTGCATGGGTATCCAGGTCTTTCAAAATCAGTTTATTGCTCTCTGCCTTCTCCCTATCTAGGTGGCTTTGCAGGGTGACTACCTGCTTGGCACATGCCCTATTGAAATCTAATTGTTGCTCCAGCTTTTTCTGGCTCTGCAGTAGGGAGTCCAAACCTTCTTGGTAGTCCTTCTGCAAGGCCAGAAATCTGATATCCTGGTCCGCCTTTTCCTGTTGCAGCACATCCATATCCTCCTTTATTTTAGTGATTTACTGTCTGCTGTCCTTTTCTGACTCCTGGCTCCTGAGCAGCCTCTGCTCAGAAGAGTCCAGATCAGATTGGGCCTTCTCTAACGCCATCGGTTGCCTATTTGCCAGATCTTGGCCTTCAGCACATTTGTCCTGCATGGCTCCCATATATAGATACAAATATGCCGCTATCCTGGCAATCTTATTATGTTCATCTTTGGCTTTAGGGGCCATATATAGTTCACTCAGGACGACATGTAGGGGACCCTGATCTCCCCATATATCTGACCCTGTTTCAGTGACCTGTTGCGCGATTGCCTGCAACCAGACCGTTTGGTCCTGATGAGTCCACTCACCTCTCACAAATAGCTTATGTAAGAAGTGCTCTCTGGCTATTTTCATATCTACCAAGGTCGTCATTCTGGAATTTGAGTTCCTTCCTGACTTACAGAAGTTTGTATTTTATTTTGCAAAACAGACCGTTTCCTTAGAGCGTTCCTTTGAGGGATGCTTTCACAGTGTAAAACAGCGTGGTGATCTAACCGGATATATGTATCTGGTAAGTTGGCACATTGTATTAATCTGCACAAGTGGTAACTCTAACCCAGAATATCCCGGCTCCAAGCCCCCACTTTTGTAAGCGATATTCAATCAACACTACAGCCAAGTCAATGCCTAGTCTGGGATGCTGAGGAAAACCCTTATTAATGTATTTTTATGTCTAGTTCAGTACTCTGGATGACCACCCTTGTATAACACCCCCCTCTTAGAATCCCCCTGACCCCACAGAGCCGAAGAAGTAGGTTTGTTTTGCAAATTAAAAGTTTTATTTGAGAATTTAAACAATATATATATATATATATATATATATATATATATATATATATATATATCACACTTTATAATAAATGAATATCTGATAGTACACTTAGACATATGATGTTGATCAACAATGGGTAATCTGGCACTAGCACACTTCTTTACAATCAATGAGGAATTAGTATAGGATGGATAAAGTAGCAAAAATACTTTTATGATTTCAAGGGAAAAGCAATGAGGAATAAAATGCAGTACAGATATACTTGATCTTGATATGATTTTAGCAAAAGATAAGATAATCACTTTTTCTCTGGCAATTCACCCCCCTCCCCTATGCAATGTAAGAAATGGAAGGAGATGGAAAGAGAGGCACACAGTTCTCAGGAATGCAATCAAATACAATACGAAATTCAGTTCCCCCCCAGCAAGCTTAGAGGAAAAAGGTAGGAGTTTGAAACACAGGCCCAAAATGCTTTTTAAATGTGATGGCAATGGATGGGAAAATGTGCCAACTGATTTTAATTCCCTCTAGAGATTCAGGGTGAGTGGGAGATGCGTGTTGGTATTAGTTCAGGCTCACTTTAGCAATGCTCTGAGTTATTACCAGGTTGCAAACGGATTTTAACAAAAGAAAGAATGGAGCTGCTATTTTGAGTGGAGAAATTGAGCCAAAATCGCAAATCGCGGTAAATTTCGCAAGGGCGTAAATCGTGATTGAGGAAAAAGTATAAGGAAGTCGGTTCTAGGCTTGTTAGAAAAAATTTCGTTCCTAGCCCAAACGGTTCCAGAGATACGGACGATTAAATAAAGGTAGTTTTTCGGATTTAAAGTAAACTCAAAATGACAGGTGACAGCTTGCAGCTGCAGAATTGACAGGTGGCAGTTGTGCAGCTTTAAAAATGACAGATGACACGATTTCTAGGAGGTAGTTCTACTTATGTTAAAATAGTTTGGATTAGATTATTTTAACTAAGAGATTGGCTCTGCACAGTTCTGCTAGGTACTCACAGTATAAATTTGAACTAGGCCTCGTCACGGATCAGGTCAACACGTCCGGCTGCGGTTCTGTCTGCTCGGCGGGTCATTCAGGCACCGGTTCTGCTCACAGCAATCTGGGTCAGCTCTGATCTGCTGGTCTAGCCTCTCTGGATTCAGCGGCCTCTGGTTCTGGATACTGCTCTGCTTTCCGGTCCGGTTCAAGTGGATTCTGGATGTAACACTGCTTTCTGGGTACTGGCAAGAGTTCTTGGCAAAAGAATTCAGACAGCTCGCCCGGCTGTGGAATAGTTTGCAAATGATTTTGAGGCCTGCTGACAAATACTTTTGCTAGCAGTGGGCCTTCTTAGTTCAAAGTTCTGTAGTCTCTGTTTAGCTTGGAAGTCTAAGTGTTGGATCTCTGGATGTGAAGTCGTCGGTCAGCATGCTCCGTAGCAAATGGAATTGAATGTCTCTACCTGTCCCAGCAGTCTCTTTTTATGTGTTTTGAAAATGGGTGTGCGCCTGGGCCTAGCTAAGCCTGCCCCTCACTACTTGTCATTGGCCCAATTCTCCCCTCTCCCATGATTGGGGGAAGGAAATGGATTGTCATCATGGTGAGGTCTGTTTATGGGTCAGAGGATCCTCCCCTGGTCAGTTTGCCCACAAATCTATATTTGATTCAAATACATCTTTCCCAGATATACAATTTGTTGAAATTACATGTGCACATTATATATTCCTTATGGTCCATGCTTGTCCGCCTCTGATCTTCCTGGGGGCTTGCATTAAAAAATGACAACATTTTGCTCTTTTTAACTGGTTTTGCAATATCAGACATTTACCCAAAATTACACACATGTGCGCAAGGAGTATGGACATTAATTGATGAAGTGTCAGATTTTTAACATGCAGACTTTTGGAGTGAGACCCTATTTTCCACTAGCAACCCCCCAGAATACACCACAGGGTCCTAACGCCTCTCAAAATGTTCACAGAAAAATCACAAAAATAATGATATTACTTATATAATTCTGACAAGTCCGCACTATGAGTTATCTATCTTTTTAAAATGATGCCCTGGTCAAAAAGGGGTGTGGCTTCCCACATCACAGGGTGGAATAACTGGTTTATCCACTTCCCCCAAGCCAGCTTGTTCACAGAGGCATAGCTGCCCCCCAGTTTCTCCCAAGAGGAAGCTATTTTACGACGCCCCCAATATAACATTTGCCTGAGTCCAGGACAGGCCTTTGTTCAACTCCCTGTAGTCCCTAGCTGCTCCATCCCTAATCTAATCAGAGAGGTGTTAACTCCTTTTGGCCAGGGGCAGAGTGGCTGAGCATCCAGTTTCAACTCCTGTCGGGGGTAGTTGTCAGGCAGAATTCAGTTTCATTAAGCCATGTTTCAGCTAAATGTCACTTTTTGTTCCCAGTTTTCTACATTCAAATCAAACTGACAATTTTTACCTATACATTAAATAATGACTTCCTTCAAGTCATTTCAGAATATAGTTTTACATTGTATCCACTTCTTAGCAAGTCTTTCCTTGGTCTGGTTTTGTTTCATTTGTTCAGTTTTACACAAAAGTCTGGTGGTTTTAAAACACCGGCTTTCTGATAGTGGTGAGTACTGGTAATGCAACCATTTTTGGGATTAAGAAAATTAATTCCCCACAGTTCTGGGTTGCTTTTGGCAATCAGCATTGCCATTCCCAATGGTTTCAGGCTACTGTGTGTTTAGCCCAATGGTGGTTTTAGGCAGTGCCCTCCTGTGCTCACAACATAGGCAAAAATGGGTGGCAGCCTATTCTTCATGTTTTCCCTGTGCACTCTCTGGGGAGTTCTGGCCATCATGATGTTTTCCATGCCAGTACTGCACAGTTTTATTGTAGGGCTTGGATGCATGGGTAAAAACATCCCACATAGTGTTGTAGACTTCCCCATGTCTGGTGTGACTGACCCATTTTCCCTTATGACGTTGAGGAGCCTTGTAAGTGGTGTGAGCAATTGTAAACGGAATGTTTTATAATTCCCATTCCCTGGCCCATCCGGTCCCGGCGTTTTATTTGTCAGCAGCGCAGTAATTGCGTCGCTGACCTCCTGGGCTGTTATCCTGCCTCCTAATGTGTTTCTCTCCCCTAGCATATATGCTTTTTGTGTTTTGGGTGCAAAGTTTTCCCACTTTAGTAGTTCCTCATGGTAACTGACCATTATTTACTTTTTCTCATTTTCGCTAGTACACAATTCTCCCAGAGTATTCGTAAGCTGTGTAACGTAATTGCGGGATTTCTGTTTCTTTAGTTTTGCCATTAAGAATTTGTTTACCTTCCGTCCATGTACATGATATGATTGTTTTGTGTGTAGGAGTGTTTTTGCTACCCGGTCAGCCGTAGGAGCTTCCAATTGGGCTCTAATTTTCCTGAGTACCATAAGTGTTTTTTGTGTCTGGCTGATTTTATGTTGGTGTTCGGCCTCTTTTAGCTCCTTATCAAGCTTTTGCGTGACTAGGGCCTTCTCTCGTTTGTATGCCACCTCCTGTGAGATGAATTCCCCCTGTACCACCGCTTTCCCTGCATCCCACAATGTTCTCCAGTCTGTCTCTCCATTATCATTCTCTTTAAAATAGTTGTCAATCACCTCTTCCATGTGTGCTCTATGTGCCGTATCTTTCAGCATCATCTCGTTCAACCTCCATCGAGGCTGCTCCCTTCTAGCGGTCTCCCCCACTTCAATGTTTACAATAACTGGTGCATGGTCTGTGAGATATTGCACTCCTATTTTGACTTTCGTCACGTGGGGATCAGAGTCGCTGATACCAGGATCATATCGATCCTTGCGAAGCCTCTATGCACTGCCGAGTAGTGAGTGTATTCTCTAACTGTTTCTTGGAAAAACCTCCATATCTCTATCACCCCCAGGTCCCGAAAAAGTTTGCCCAGTGCTTGTCTATTTTTCCCATCCACCACTGTTGGAGGCAGCGTTTTATCGAGCGATGGGTCCATTACACAGTTAAAATCACTGTCTATTATTATTTGTCCTTCGCACAACCCTCCCAATTTCTGCAATATCCGACTTATGCATGTGTCTTGTTTCTCGTTGGGGATATATAGTGCTATGATTGTATATATATGCCCCCTGATCCAGCCCTTGAGGCCCATGTATCTCCCCTCCGGATCCCTGAGTAAGAGCTTTTTCCAGAATCCGAACTCTCGATTGAGCAGAATGGCTACTCCCTTCGTCTTACTCCCACTAGAAGCATAGAATTGATGGGGAAACCTGTTATGTATCATTCTCTCTTCATCTTCTGGGAGCAGGTGTGTTTCATGTAGCATTGCTACTGAAACTATTAGTCTCCCCAGTATTGAGCAGTCCTTCATTGGGGAATTAAACCCTTGTACATTCAGGGTTATGATTACCGCTTCATCCATAGGGGATGTTCCGTAACGTCTTCTGTCATTGTCTTCTTTGCCTGTAGGCCTCCCTGAGCATCTCGTTTCTGAGGAACAACATCCATGACTAATTCGCTGGACTCGGTTTTCTCTTCTCCCCCCTTTCCTTGTTTCCAACTTACCTTCCCCTTTTCTCCCCTTTCCGCCAACTTCCCCCTTTCCCCTTGACAGATCATAGTCAGAGTCCAACATTGGACTATAGTTACTCCCCTCTCCTCCTCCCCCCAGGACCTTATCATATCCTGAGTTTGATTCCGTGCGGGCTAGCAGTTCTTTATCTTGCATCCTCTCTTCTTAGTCGGGATTGTCCAGGTGGATTAGCTTTTCAACTTTATCACTCAGCACCTTGCGATTGTTCAATTCATTCTGATTGCTTGTATGGACCCGTCAGTGCCAAGGGCCCCACTCAGTGTACTCTGTCAATACAAATTTCCTCGGGTTGGGTGTCCCTAATTAAGCTGATAAAGCTTTGTTGTATGGTGTCCCTCATGTCCGCATCTCGAACTGACTCCGCCAGACCCTTGAACCTGAGGTTAGATCTACGCAATCTGTTTAGCAAGTCTTCAGCCTGTAATTTTAGATTGGTTGTCGCTCTGGCCACTTGTTCCAGCAGGATGCTACTTTGTTTGGCTTCTTCTGTCATGCTGGATAGACTGCTCTCTACCACGTCTACTCTCTCTCTCTGAGTTCCGTCATCTCTTTTCTGACCTCTTGTAATGCTAGTTTCAATTCTTCCTTCGTTTGGCCCATTTGGTCCTGAAATGTGCTCGTCATTCTGGTCTCCATTCCCTTCAGGCAATTCATTACTTCCTCTTCGGCCGATAACATTGCAGCCGTTGCCTTTTTCTTTCCCGGTTCCAAAGTTTCTTGTTGGGGTGAGGATGGGTCGTTGTCCTCTGTCTGTCTCAGTTTCCAGCACCTCTGGATTTGCCCCTCCTGTCGTCTGGATGCTCCTCTGGCTTTTGTTATAGCACTTCTGGAGTTTACCCCTGGCATAGGGGCTTTTGGGCTGGGTTTGTTAGTATTGATTTTCTATGGTTTATATCTCCCGCCGAGGTGTCACTAGGTCCGGTGGTGCCTCTCTGGCTTAGGTCCCCCTTTCTCAGGGTGCTGTTCTCATCTTCTTTTGCACCAACAGTACCTTTCTAGTTTGTTCTCCCCCGTGGTTTTATTTGTGTCTGGGTTATTCAGACTAGGTGGTACCCCCCCTTCTCTGTCCATAACCCGTTGCTTAATTATTTCCCACTTCTTTTCTCTAAGCTCTGTGGGTCAGTGAGAGGATCGCCTTCTATTTTTCCCCACAGTTCCTTTCAAAACAATTTTCTCACATTGTGGTTCGAGGAGCGGGGGGTGGGGTTCGATACAAGGTTGTGGCGTTCTCTTGGTATTGTTCCATTGTTCCAGAGCTTTCAAGTGCAGACTTGAACCGATGCTGTGCCTATTTGTGTGTCGGGCTTACTATCTGCTGTGGCGTATTGTCTATACCCTCTCTGCTCCTCTCCCCCTCTGGGACGCTGACCAAAAAGGATTCTCCAGGTTCCTTTGGGTTGGGCCGGGAATTCCAATCTCTGATACTCCTACTCCTTTGCATGCACGCACTGTTCTAGAGCCCCAGGTCCTGTGTTCCCCACTTACCGGCCAACTCCAGGGTTGTTTGATGTTTGGGATCCTGGGTGTGTAATCAGTGCCACTCAGCTAACAGACTTTATTAGGCACTCCCCTTCCGACTAGGGCTCCTCAGTCCAGACTTGTAGTGAACTTGTGGCAGGTTCTGGATTGTTGGCATGGCTCCGGTAAGTTTCCCCACGCCCGCCTATGTGCCGTTGTGTGTCAATACGATGTGGAGGGTGGTGTTGTCATGTCCTTATAATTCCGGTGCCTGTGATTGCTCTGAGTGGGGTCCGCTCTCTGCAGTTGCTTTCAGGCACCCCCGAAGCCTGGGCAATTGGGCAGCTATTAGGCCTGGAGGTGTAGCTCCTAGTTCTGCCTATTCCTTGTGGCTGGGGGTGTATACTGGGCTTTTGCTAAGGCATTGCGTAACCTCCGTGCTGTCTGTGCCCTTCGAGGCCCGTGGGCTTCTGCGGCCTCCACGCCCGAGGTCAGTTGGTGGTCAGTGGGCCTTGCTCTTGCACCACCCACTTCCAGATTTCGATCGGGTGCCCAGGCCCACCCTCTGTAGCTTTATAATTCAGCACCTCGGGGGGGGAGGGGGAGTGGGCAACTGCTTTTTATGGTTGGTCGCGAGATATCTATTCGGGCCGTTGGGAGCAGGGTGGGTACACCCTACCTTGTGCGCCGGTCCGTGTTTGCTCCTCTGCTTGTATCAGCTGGCGCCTGCCACTCGTTCCTGTCAGCCCGACTGTGTGTCCGGGCTCCGGCGTAGTTGTCCTCCTATGCCCCTATGCCCACAAAGATTGGCTGTATCTTGGTGGGGGGTGTGGTCCCCCACCGAGGCTTCTCTGCATTGGGGCCTTGGATCAGGTGCTGCTGTTGCTGCTCCGGCACCGCATCCTGAACCCGTCTCTGTCACGGTCTTCCCGCCTAGTTACGGCGCTTTGTCTCCCTTGTGGTGCTGGACATAGGTACCACGGCTAGGGAATTTTCCTTCCTCCCCGTGTCACTGTGGTGCAAGGAAGCTCCGGTCCTCACCTCTCCGTCCCTGCTGCCCTTCGAGGCGCTCTCCAGTGGACCGGGCTGCCCCGTCTTTCCTCCTTCCTGTTGGTGCTGCGCTTCTAGTTTCTGGTTGAAGTCCCCACTTTGCATGTGCCGGCCTCCTGCTGTGTGTCTGGAGGTTCCGTCAGAGCTTACATCTTTCCTTGTTTGTCAGATATAGCCTTTTCGGGGACACTTGATTTGCAGTGGATTTCGCTTCTACAGGGAGTCATTTTTGCCTTTTATTTCGCACCCGCAAGGAGGACCTGAGGTGTACGTCCTCACGGTCCGACAGCCATCTTGGAATCGTCCCTAGGCAGATTTTAAGGGGATAGTGAGACAATACACTATATGGGTAGTCTCTATCTTTCAGCACCTTTATTCACACATAAATCATAATTATTAATGTACTCATTTTTTTCGTCGATCCACTCCATCGTTTTAAGTTCACTGTGTGCTCTTTTATTATAAAATTATTTTTTTTAAAGATTTTCATTGACAAACTTTTATATAAAGCAAATACATAGGTGTGATATTCAAATGCTTACATCTATACCACTATACCACTAGTAATTAATATCTGTACCAAAATATCTCTGAAAGCTAAACAACACTATTCATAACTCCTAAGTACTTATAACCAAGAAAGAAGATAAAAAAAGTGGATATGGAAGAGGGGTGGTGGGGTTTTATGAATGTGCCAAACTGAGCAAGAATATTTGTTAAAATATCTGGGTTCTCTTTTATGCTTGCTTTCATCTTCCTTGGTCGCACCATTTTAAGTGTAGTGATGCATTATTCTCTTTGCAGTTTGCCTTCACTTTGAGTTCAAGTATGTTGTCTGTTTATTTCTCAACCAGCACATATTTTCATTATGTTCAATCAAACACCACATTATGTGTAAATAAGTAATGCATTAACAGATGAGACACAGAACCAATGAAGGTGGGGAGGGAAGCAGAGGAGAGGGTAAGGTCCAAAGAAGGGAATCATGGATATAAAAGACCTGGAGGAATGTGACAAGGGTGGAAGGTGTAGTGTGAGAGTATAGATGGTTGAAGGAGATAATGTAGTGGGAGAGTATAGACAATAAATTATATGGTAGAGATAGTGAGAGTGGTAGAGATAACGCTGGAGGAAGCAGACGATAGAGGAGGGAAGTGGTACGGATCGAAAGCAGACAGCAACCACCGGGACTAGGCATTTGGTAAACACCTTTGGAGCGGATCGGAAGCTGAAGGGCATGGCCATGAACTGGATGTGCTGTCCTGCGACGGATGAATCAGGACATGGAAGTACTCGTTGTCTAGGTCTAAAGAGAAAAGGAACTTCCCTTCCTGCAGCTGGGATAGGATGTGCTGGCGGATAACCATCCTGAAGGTCTGAGACGGCAGGAATTTGTTGAGGAGACACAAGTCGAGAATGGGTCTTCAGCCCCTGGACTTATTCTTGATGGGAAAGTTGCTCCAGTACACCCCTTGGCTTCGTTGATGAAACTGAAAGAGTTTGATGGCCCCCTTGTAGTCGAGGGTCTGAACTTTGCACAGCAGTACTGGCAAGTGCTTTTCGACCTTTGACAAGGGAGACATGGAGGGCGGACACGGAATGAATTCCAGCGTGTGTCTCTGATGGATTAATGACAACGCCCATTTGTCTGTGTTGATGGAATGCCACTGATTGACAAACTTGGAGAGCCACTCTCCCACTGCCATATGAAAGTGAAGGGGCGGTGATGGACCCTGGTCAGTCCTGCTTGATGGATTGGCCCCTGATGTGCGAGGAGCTGGGACTTCCCCTCACAATGTAAAACCGATAAGACTGATATGTGGGCCTGTAGTCACAGGACATCCTTGAAAAAGGTGTCTTACCTGACCAAAGGACTGACGCTGGAGCTGAAGGGTTCCCAGGCAATGTGTCAATCTAGAAAAATGGATACCTCTACTTTGTGACCGCAAACGTATTTTGGTGGCCGTGGGCCAACCGTCTCATGCACGATATGACAGAATATAGGTTTTCGAGTTTGCCAACGAACGGCCATTTTGATGTAACAAGAATTGCCATTTTGTTTTCTAACCATTGCTCATTGCTTTCTGTTCCTATTGCTTCGTAGAATATTTTCCGCTTACATTGCTCGACTGTAAAACATTGTTGTCTGTATGTGAAAAGGACAAGGCCGCAGGGCCGAGAGGATAACAAGGGTTCGTTGAAACACAAACGTAGGCAGCGCCAGGAAGAATGCCCGGCTCCCTCCTGAATGTAGCCTTGAAGCAGAGCTGCAGGGCATTTAATCATTTCGCACTTGCCAGCCAGTCTCGTTATATGGTAGAATATATAAGAATAATACAGCTAAAGGCTTGAATTATGCTTTTCTTGCGGCCCCCCTTTGCTGAGCCCGCTAGAGCGTGTCGGCTCCCAGGACGCGAATAGCACCTAATAGATAGCAAGGTCCAGAATGCAACTCTTCCCCCCGTATGTAGCTTGCTTCCAAGAACAGAAGCGCTGTGTTCTATTCAACAACTGAAAGATGCCTAGGCACTCACAAATTGCAAATTGTTACTAGAATAGATGTTTGAAGGTGTCATAGTAGTCGGAGATGTCCATCTTCACACCAAGTTCAAAGAAACCCAATAAAGGGGGCTGTTGAACATGTCATAGCTGATGTTTGATATGCATTTTGTATATATGTAACTGATGTACGTAATTCACTCTCTTGCGTCCCTCGAGGTCTAGAGATACATGTCGCGGGGCATGAGACCGAGTTGGCCAACTGAGACTTTTTGCTTTGCAATAAACCCTAGCTTTGGGACTACAACCTTGTGTCTGGCGTATCTATCGTGTGTGGTGATTCGCCTTGTTTCCATAGATGTCAGGGTCCCCTAGGGGCCCCTTTCAAGATGGCGCCCGAATAGGGACCCTCCCCCACTTGTTCCATCGCAGAACGTTGTAATTGAGTAAGGCGGAGAACGGCGAGGACGGGACGATCGAGCTGGGATCAAGAGGTGTTCCGGGCGCCCCGTAAAAGTGATGAGAGACTCCTTTGCAGATCTGCACACATCTGATCCCTGATCGATGTGCCTGGCTAGAGAACAAGGAGGCGAGGGTCCCGAAACGAGGCGGAAGCCAAGAAACGCAGACACGACATCCTTTGGTGCGTCAGTATACAGACGATTGATTTATCAGGTGAGTCATTCCCCGATTCAAAGTGATCTTGATATTGGTTGAGAGTTGACTTTGCAAAATCAAACGCCCTAGGTAAGGTTGATTAACCAGGGCGAAGGTTGAAACATGCCTGGGGTATTGTCCACCTTAGCTGGGTTGTTCCACTGTGGTAGACAATCTTTAGAAGATGGCCAAATTGTACCACCTGGGGGAACGCCGGCGTATGAGATGTATGTGAAGTATGGAGTGGGTGCGATTGTATTCTGTGAGACTTGGCATAGGCAAACCAGAAAGCAACAAGACCATCAGTGGCCGATTAATGGTGGTTTTGAGATAGCGAGGATAGACAACCTGGAAAGGGTGTTGATAAGAAAGAAAGCGCGTCCTGCAGCATTTGAGACTATTAAAGACTGGAGAAAGGAAGCAATGCTCCGATTTAAAAGCAGAGCAAAAAATGCACGCAGGCATAAATCGAAAGGTGAAGTAGCGGAAGAGAAAGAAGAGGAGGAGTGGACTGAGAGTCTAAGAAGGGCAGGTAGGCGTGACCAGTTCAATATAGAAAAGATATACCCACAACTAGAATTATACATAGCAGATGAATTGAGAGAAAATATATTGACCCATACAAAACAAGGCCCAAGATCAGAAGTAAGACCAGACACGTCTGTAGCTATTGCCCAGACCCCGCCCGTAGCTCAAGCTCCCTCTCCGGTAGCTCAAGCCCTCCCACAGCCACAGACCGCGCGCATAACACTTCCTATTAGCCAACCAGGCCCACAACAGACACTCACTGTTCCCATTATCCCATCCGCACCTCCCGCCTCAGGCACAGACGTAGTACCGTCCGTTCCTCCCGGGGTTGAAGTTGAAACCACGGGGGCAAGAGGCGGGACTAACCAACGGGGATGCACGAGGGTAACTCGCAGCGCAATCACCAAAGAAAGGAAGGTGGAATTGCAGCAATAGGCATAGATGTATATAGACGGGAATGATGGGACGGCAGCAGTGGCTTCGATATATGACTTCCGTAGAAGCAACGAAAGACAGGTAGTGTTGGAATGCATGGGTGAATATTTGGTGGAGAAATGGAAACAGTTAATTGGGAAATTACCACTGCAGCGATTGTTAGATTTGAATGCATTAGCACGCTGTAGGGAGAGGGATGAAGAAGTGAGAGAACATATATATAGACTTTTTGAGCTTAAAGATGAATTAGATAATGATTATGCCGAAATGTTTGCTACACCTGGGTACAGGAGTAGGGATATTGGGAGAAATAGGAAGGAAACTGTAGAGCCATATATACAACGACGACATTCAATGTCGTCAGTACAAAGGGGCGATAAGTTAAAAGTATGTATATGAGAAGCGTTTAGATGGATGTCGGATCCTAGTATTCCCACAATGGAGATACACGAGATATTTGATGAATATTCCATGCCCATGAAAAGAAAAGCACTACAGTAGATGGCTGAACATTTATTAGATAAAGATATAAAAAATGATAAGGCCAGCCCACCCGAAATAATGGCAGTATATAGAAGAGCACTAGAGCGAGGGACAGGAGAAACAGCCCTATCGTTGGATTTGAGAATATTGTTACATCTAAGAGAGGGGGGGGGACGGTAAGTGGGGCATTTCCTATGAGAGAGGTCCCACCTACCTTTGTGCCCAAAGTGGAGGTTCCCGCAGTGGGCGGTGCAGCGGCGCAGGTGACACCAGCCCATTACACCGCCCAATATGTGCATGTCCCCTTTTTCAGACAGGAGGTGAACAACATAAAACAGACGATTCCTGATATAAGAAAGAATCCTGCAGGGTTTAACAAGGAAGTAGAGTCCTGCCTACAATCATCCGTGCTTACCATGGGTGATATAGACCTAATATTCCCGGTGATCCTGCCAGCAGACATATGGAAACAAATAAGGAAGGTAGATGACCCAACAGTCTTTGGTGCCACATTGGCGGACTTGATGATAGAAGACAGGAATAAAGCGGTTGGAGGGACACCAGGAGCAAACCTGGTGGCATTACCAGCACGTATAGTGCAGAAGTTAAAAGAAATTGTCCCAGAGAAAAGAATTCAATTGGACAAATTGACTGCATGTGTACAAGGCAAGGATGAGTTGGCTACAGATTATTTTAATAGATTTGAAGAAGTATTCACAGACTTCAGTGAGCAGGATGTGGGTTTGGAAGCAGGAAATAGGTTATTTGTTGACAAATATGTGAGGGGGTTAAAACTTCCAATTCAGGATCTGATAATGACATCAGAGAGTGCATGGCAAGCAAAAACGTTGGGCGAAGTATTACATATGGCCCAATATTATGAGCGCAGAGTGACTGCGGGAAAAGAAAAAGAAGAGAGTGATAGGGTAAATCTGAAGACACAGGTATTTATGCAGCAAGTAGTAGGACATAATAGAGGGCGAGGGAACGCACAAGGAAGGAGTAATTCGAGTATGCATGGGAAAACAGTGGGACCGAATCAGTGTGCGTTTTGTAATGAGGAAGGACATTGGCGAGCGCAATGTCTGCATCTACAGAATAGAAATGGGTCTGGTCAGACGAGACAGCATAGAGGACACCCAGGAGCGAATGGACCAAATAGGAATAGTATGCAGCAGCATCACAATAACGGAGGTAATCAAAACCAAGGCCAAAACCAAAATGCCCCAACCAGAGTCAGGGACAGCAAAATCAACAATATGGAAACCAGAGTGGGGGAAATAGAGGAAAGAGTGGGAACGTTTTCGATACATAGCCAAACACGTATTACAGTAATAGTAATGATTACACATCGGACGATGTGTTATTTCCCCAATAGGACAGCCCAGGACAGGGGTCGGAACCAGTGTCTATTCCCGTGAATCAGAGAGGACTCTACGTAGAAATGAGAGTCCGTAATGAGGAGCAACGCTTTCTTGTAGATACAGGAGCACAGAAGTGTTCAATAGACCATCACTTGGTTCCGGATATACCACTGTCAGGGCAAAAGAATATTTCCGTAGGGTTCGGTACACCAGTCATAAACCCCGTGTCCAAACCAGTCCCAGTTAGCATAGGAGCATTTACTGAACAGTGTCCTTTCCTTTTAACAGAAAATTGTGGGGAGAACTTGTTGGGATTAAACTTGTTGAAAAAACTAGGTTCCATTATACATTGCACGGCAGACAGTGTTCCTAACGATTTGGCCACATGATGCCCCTGTGTCAGAATGAATGTCTGAAGCGTTACCAGGGGAACTAAGTAAAGTACCAACGAGTATATGGGCAATGCATGACAATGATGTAGGATGTTTAAAGATAGAGCCAGTAGAGATCATTTTGAAAGAAGGTGTTACCCTACCGCGAATACCCCAATACAAAATTTCGGCTGAAGGTGAGAAAGGATTGAGAAGTATTGTTACAGATCTGATGAAATTAGGGGTAATCGAGGAAATTACAGGCAGTACATGCAACCGCCCGATTCTTCCGGTTTATAAAAAAGGAGGTAATGAGGTACCATACCGTTTCATAATTGATTTACGCGCATTGAATAAGGTAGTAGATCCACAATTTCCTCTAGTGCCAGACGTCACTACAATATTGAAAATGATACCTGTTTCAGCAGAATATTTTAGTGTAGTAGATTTGAAAAACGCGTTCTTCAGTATTCCAGTGGACAAGGACAGCAGATATTTGTTCGCGTTCACATTAGGAGGACGATCATTTACACTCACGCGGATTCCGCAAGGTTACACGGAAAGTCCAAGTATTTACGGTAAAGCATTAAAGGAGCAGCTAGACAAGCTGGAATTACCCGTGGGTTGTGTACTCTTGCAATACAGAGACGATCTACTGCTAGCTGCAGACACAGAGGAGATTTGTAAAGAAAGCATTGTATTTCTACTGTCACACCTAGAGGCACATGGCCATAAAGCCAGTTTGAAGAAATTTCAATATAATCGAAAGGAGGTGGCCTATTTGGGCTACCTACTTTCGAAAGGAGGGAGAAGACTAACGCCAGAACGCATAGAAAGTATTTCTTGTATGCCTATTCCAAAGACACAAAAAGGAGTCAGAGCCATAATAGGCATGGCTTCATATTGCTGACAATGGATTGGTAATTTTGCGTTAATTGTGAAGCCATTGGTGAATTTAACTAGAAAGGATGCGGTTATGCCTTTGCAGTGGGATGAGGAATGTCAGAAAGCATTTGATGGATTGAAAACTGCATTATGCTCGGCTCCAGTTTTGGGTACGCCGAACTATGAGAAAATGTTTAGACTATTTGTGTGTGAAAGTGAAGGATGTGCATTGGCGGTTTTGACACAGGAACAAGGTGGAAGAAATAGGCCCTGCGGCTATTTTTCTTCTGCGCTGGACCCTGTAGCGCACGCACTACCACGATGTTTGCGATCTGTCGCAGCAGCTGCTGCGTCAGTGAAACAAACGGAAGGGATGGTATTGGGGCACACTTTAATTTTGATGGTGCCACATGCCATAGACGTTCTATTAAATAGGACAGAGACGCAACATCTCACCTCTGCTAGACTGACAAGATATGAGATTATCTTGTTCGCGCCCCATATCCAAATTATGAGGTGTAGCGCTTTGAATCCTGCAGAATTAATGCCACCAACCATAAAAGAAATTGGGAAGGATGAATCACCCCCCCACGATTGTTTAATGGTCACTGAGGAAGAAACCAAGGGGAGAGTTGATTTAAGTGATATCCCACAGAAAGAGCCAGATGGAGAGTTATTTTGTGACGGCTCATGTTTTAAATTACCAGATGGCACGACAACTGCCGCGTATACTATCACTACCCTAGAGAGTGTTGTAGAAAGAAAAAGAATTCCCTATATTTCAGCACAAGCCGCAGAAATAATAGCATTAACTAGAATCTTCGAGATTTCTGAAAATTTTAATGTGAATATATATACTGATAGTCAGTATGCTTTTGGAGTGGTTCATAACTTTGGTCGACTCTGAGCTGAGAGAGGGTTTTTGACATCACATGGCGCCAGAATTCAACATGGCCCTTTGATTGTACGATTGCTGTCTGCACTCACGTTTCCAAAGGGCCTAGCAATAGTGAAATGCGAGGCACATAAAAAAGTAACATGCAAAGTAGGAGAGGGAAACGCGTTTGCAGACAGAATTGTGAAACAAACTGCCACTGATTTGAATACCAAAATGACGACGGTCAGACTGACGAAGTACCCTGTATGATAGAAAATGGAGTTGCCACTGTCAAAGAAATGCAGGCCGAAGCTACGGCCGATGAAATACAGGGGTGGGCAGAGGGATCTGCTGAGTTGGATCTGGAGGGTTTTTGGGTGGACAAGGGAACTAGAAACTGGATGTTGCCAAATTCGTACGTGACTGCAATGGTCACAATGGCCCACACCCCTACGCACATCTGTCCGAAGAAAATAATACAGCACCTTTCTACAGTTTGGCAGAATGTAAACATAAAAAAGAATCCAGAGAGGTTGGTGTAGAACTGTATCACGTGTTTGCAACACAATGTAGGGAAGGGAACAGTGACTCCGACAGGCAGTTTTGGCCCGCCCCCTATGCCATTTGAGGTGATTCATTTTGATTTCATAGAAATGGAGAGGTGCCAAAACTTAAGATACGTCTTGGTGGTGATCTGTGCATTCAGTAAGTGGGTGGAGGCATATCCCTTGAAGGACTGCACAGCAATGAGCACGGCAAAAGTAATGTTGAAGGAGTACTTTTCCAGATTTGGCTTGCCCCGTGTCCTATGGTCTGATAATGCACCACATTTTGTGGGTGCAGTGGTATTACAGATATGTGCTGGTCTTCAGATTGATAAGAGATTCCATAGTTCAAGGCATCCGAGTTCTGCCAGTCTTGTGGAGAGGCACAACGGGATTCTTAAATCAAAGATTAGCAAGATTTGTGCGGGAAGCAATTTGAGTTGGGTGGATGCATTACCAATAGCACTATTATGCATGCGTACATCTGTACAGGCTAAAACTGAGCTCTACCCGTGCGAGATCGTGATGGGGAGGCCGGCAAATGTTTGGTGCGCACCTCAGCCAAAACGACTTAGTGAGATAGAACATCCTTTGCTTAGTAATTATTGTGGCCTTTTAATGCAGAAATTGCGTTTGATTCATCAGCAGGTGCAGGAGGCATTACCAGTGAGATACACCGGTCCGGGGCACGCCCTGGAGCCAGGAGACTGGGTGCTGCTAAAGAATTTTGAAAGAAAGTCATCATTAGCACCCAGATGACGCGGGCCCTATCAAGTACTCTTGGCGACGCAGACGGCAATACGGGTGGATGGAAGGAAGTCGTGGATCCATGCCACCCATGCCAAGAAGATTCCAACTGCACTGAAAGACTTGTCTGACACTGATGACCGGAAAGAGACAGCAGTCCCAGAAACGAAAGAAACTGTTGCCAGTAAGCAGCCACCTGATCTGCCAAAACGAGAAGTGAAACTCGAAACAAAACCTGAGACGATTGCCAAAGAGGGGGAGGGGCAAAGAGTGCCCCAACGTTGCCCAGCAGAATCGACATCACTGCTGGCCGATGCGAAATCTGCCTTGCAAATACCAGCAGAAACAAATTGTGTACCCGTTTGGCGCCCACCAGCACTTGCCAGCCCGCCAAAGACCGAATCTGCATCACTGGCACGGCGCACACCAGCACCTGCAGTAGCGCCACAGGCTGACTTTGAGCCTGAGTCTGGAAGTGCACCGGCACTGTTCACGGATCATACGATACCAGGAGCAAGGCGATGCAACTTGCGGCCTCGGAAGACAAAGTGATCCGCAGTTCTTTTTGGTGTTTATGTCAACCTCTGGTTCAGCTCATGGACGGAGAAGGAACCAGAGGTGTAGAGGAGAGAAGCGTGAGAATTGTGCAAGTCGGACAATTCAAGACTCGCGGCTCCTCGGTGCGATCATAAAAAGTACATGTCTCCTGAACCAGAACGGACAAGCTGGGCGCACATGGTACTATGGCAAGTGAGATAACTGATTAACAGTACATGTGTCCTGAACCAGAGCGGACAAGCTGGGCGCACATGATACTAAGGCGATAAGGTAACTGATCAAAGGTCCTCTGAGCATTATAAGAAAGGACAAGTGATCTCGCCTAAACACGAATAATCGAATCCAGGCTAAAAAGGACAGGCAGAACTGAACTGTGACAATTCCATTGAACTTATTAACATCAGAGCAAGCGCGACGAAGAGAGATATCCACAACGAACTATGATAAGAAAGAAGGACGACGAGAAACATGGCAGGACCGGTTCCAGCCTCCTCCTGCAGCACGACCGCTGAAAATGAGTCAATTATAAAGACTGTAAGCTTGAGAAAAGCGCATGGTAAAACAAATTGTATGCTGGTACTGACAATAATAATGTGCTTTATGAGCGTGGCAGCACCAATATCGACAGCCCTAATATCATGGTGCGTGGAAACAATACACCCATTAGAAATGTTTTTACCAATAATTAATATATCCACTACTGAAAGCCCGGTTCAGGTGATCACTTATACCCTGCCCCCAATGGAAGAAAGACACAGGGAAGGTTTTGGTAATAACACTTTGCTGTTGATCATGAACATGACACATGCAATTCTGAAGAAAACAAATTGATGGGTATGTGCCCATTTACCACATCATGCTGGGAAAGGAATAGGGTGGTATGTGCAGCCACTACCATTAAGTTCTGCATGTAGTGCATCTTTAGGTGCAATGTTCTATGGGAAATGGAATGAGAGTAATACGGGTCAATTAGACAGAACCAACATGAATGAGTTTGAGGAGATAATAATGAAGCCTGTGGGTTGTTCCATTTTCCATAAAGCACAAGTAATAGCCCCAGAGCCCACGAGGAAAAGTACACGAAAGATAACACAACAAAATAGACGAGATAGATTGTCCCCACCAGAAAAAACATCTGTAATGACGTTTCGTGTAAGAACAGAAGGGGACACAGATGCAATTTCCCCATTTTACACGGTGAATTATAGTCCAAGAACTGTCCCTTTTTGTCTAAAAAAGAAAGGCTCTTTTTCAGTCGGAACATATACTGGTTGCATGAATACACTGGTATTAAAATGTGAAATAGAACCAGTATATGTAGGTGATACAGTTTATTTTATATGTGGAGAGAAAGCATATCCTTGGTTGCCCAGAAACTGGGGAGGTACATGTTACCTAGGGCTACTGTTTCCAGGAGTATTCCTCTTAGAATTAGAAGCCATGGCCAGATTATACAGAATTAGAGTCAAAATGACTGACAAGGGTGTTTTAATAGCAACTGATGTAGCAAAATCATTTATTCCATTCTTAGGGCAGATAGTGAACTCCTATAATATAAGGCAACTGTCCAGAATACTAAAAAATACAATAAACACAACAACAGATATATACTATTTAACATGACGTTGGAAGAAAGAGCAATCAGGTTAATGACGCTGCAAAATAGAATGGCTCTCGATGTGATCCTGGTTGAGCGTGGGGGAATTAGCAAAATAGTGGGATCAGCATGTTGCTTTTATGTCGATGACTATTCCCCCACGATCTTTGAAGCAATAAAGAAAATGCACGTCCTAAGCTCTGAACTCCCTACTGGAGAAGGGAGCTGGGGAATAGGATCTATGTTCTTGGGGATGGAAGTTGATCTCAGTATTAGTAGTGGTGTTTGGAATATTCCTAACGTGCTGTTGTTGTATACATTGTTTACCCATAGTTTGCGCTGAGGTAACTGAGGGATGTACGGAAGGATGTATGCATATGATGACAAAGAAAAAACAACCTCATGATCGAACTGACCCAGACCCAAATGAGATGAGAGCAGTAAAAGATTTGATGGCAATAGATATTGATGAAAACGATGATGTCTACAATAGCATGCAAAATTCAGACATAAGTACTTCAGACTCATCATCACTAGAGGAGGTTTCAATAAATAGATGAGATGTTTGGCATTTGGCCAAAGGAGGGTTTGTCAGTCTAGAAGAATGGATACCTCTACTTTGTGACCGCAAACGTATTTTGGTGGCTGTGGGCCAACCGTCTCATGCACGATATGACAGAATATAGGTTTTCGAGTTTGCCAATGAACGGCCATTTTGATGTAACAAGAATCGCCATTTTGTTTTCTAACCATTGCTCATTGCTTTCTGTTCCTATTGCTTCGCAGTATACGCTTACACTGCTCGACTGTAAAACATTGTTGTCTATATGTGAAAAGGACAAGGCCGCAGGGCCGAGAGGATAACAAGAGTTCATTGAAACACAAACGTAGGCAGCGCCAGGAAGAATGCCCGGCTCCCTCCCGAATGTAGCCTTGAAGCAGAGCTGGAGGGCATTTAACCATCTCGCAGCTGCCAGCCAGTCTCGTCATATGGTAGAATATGTTAGAATAATACTGCTAAAGGCTTGAATTATGCTTTTCTTACGGCCCCCCTTTGCTGAGCCCGCTAGAGCGTGTCGGCTCCCAGGACGCGAATAGCACCTAATAGATACCAATGTCTGGAATGCAACTCTTCCCCCCGTATGTAGCTCGCTTCCAAGAACAGAAGCGCTGTGTTCTATTCAACATCTGAAAGATGCCTTCACACTCACAAATTGCAAATTTTTACTAGAATAGATGTTTGAAGGTGTCATAGTAGTCGGAGATGTCCATCATCACACCAAGTTCAAAGAAACCCAATAAAGGGGGGTGTTGAACATGTCATAGCTGATTTTTTGATATGCATTTTGTATATATGTAACTGATGTACGTAATTCACTCTCTTGCGTCCCTCGAGGTCTAGAGATGCACGTCGCGGGGCGTGAGACCGAGTTGGTCAACTGAGACTTTTTGCTTTGCAATAAACCCTAGCTTTGGGAATACAACCTTGTGTCTGGTGTATCTATCGTGTGTGGTTACTCGCCTTGTTTCCATAGACGTCAGGGTCCCCTATGGGCCCCTTTCAAACGGGTGGCATCAGTGTCTGCTTTGATGGCCCGAAGTGTGTCATCAACCTACTTGCCAAACGTTCTCCCCATCGAAGGGCATCTCCACTACCTCTGACTGGACTTCTGGGAAGAAATTAGTGGCTTTGAGCCAGCCTTGTCTGCGGAGAACTGCATAATGTCCCATCTGACTGAAGCCAGTGTCCGCAATATCAACAGCGGCCTCCAGTTTGCTACGGAGGGCGAAAGTTTTGTCCTCTTGTCACCGGAAGAACATCCAATACAGGATCAAAATTATACAGTAACTACCTGTCAAAGCGGGACAGGATAGCCATAGCATTAGCCGCCTTAAAGGTGGTCGTGGGAGTGGGGATGGTAGGTTTACTGAAGGGGAATTCACTCTCCAAATTCAGCCACTGTCTTTCACAGATGGCACATGTGAAGAAGAGTATAGACTGTGGAATGTGAAGAGCGTCAATGCCCCATTTCCAAGATGTCAAAAAAAGAATGTGTTTGAGATTGCGGGTATCCTTATGTCATTGAACATGCGTGCCTGCAATGGGAGGTTCGTGGAAGATTCCCCTACCAAACATACTTATGTGAGTGATCATGGAAGTTCACTTATAGATTACATCATGGGGAACCTGGAGATGTGGGATCAAATGATGGAGTTTGAATTGAATGAAAGAATGGAGAGTGCCCATTGCCCACTCTCCTTGAGGGTGAATCCCAAGTGTTTGGGGTGAAAGAGATGTGCAAATCATCGGATACCACAGCTCGGAGAATAACTGGAAATGTTAGAAAGTCTGTTAAGTGGGTCAAAATCAACACAACTGAGAAAGTGGCCGAAATGTACAACTCTATTCTCCCTATCTTAGAAAATGTCTGACTTGATGATGGGGCCAACGCTGCAAGTACTTAAGTTACACAAATTCTTCATCGAAAGTGTGAGACCAATATTTACGGTAAAGGCCAAGCAGTATAGGAAAAACACAATAAAAATTAATCCTTGGTTTGATTTGATTGCAGGAGGGTAAAAGAGACCCTGATCAGGGGTGTGATGAATGCAGCAGAAGTGGGAAGGGAGGCAGTATTAACAGCCCATTCTCTGTACAAATGTTTGTTGAAGGGAAAAAAGGAGTAGCATTGTAGAGATATTTGAAAATCTCTCCTCAACGCCATTGTTAATAAAGGCCCTAAGAGTTTCTGGAGCTTGCTAGGGACGGAAACTTCCGAAGGCCAAAAGCAAATTTGAGTAACATCCCTGAGTCAGCTTGGCATTCGCATTTCTCATCACTGTACAGTGAGTCTAGAATTTACAGTATAAAAGTCAAACAGGGATGGAGACTAATATAGGAGATTATCTTATCTTAACAATGGGGGAAGTTACCCCTGCACTCAAGAGTCAAAATGCACAAAAGGCCTCTGGACCAGATAAAGTGCCTGTGGATTTTTATAAATCTGAGCCTTCGATTTGGGCCCCATACCTCAAAAAGCGTTTCAATGCTGCCTTGGTAGCAAACCTTGTTCCACAGTCATGGACCCAGGCTGAAATTGTTCCATTATACAAAAAGAGCAGACGAGAAGATCACAGGAACTATCACCCGATATCGTAGCTGGACGAGGGGGGCACATATTTGCCAAAATACTATTGACCCACCTGGAGTCCTCGATGGAAAGAGACAATGTTCTACATCACCTACAGGTTGGCTTCCGGACAAATTTAAATACAAAATGCTTTGAAAAATACACACATGACATTTGTCATTCAAGTGCATCTATTCACAGACTGCATTCTGAAGGCTCTCCTCAACACAATGTGACAAATTTCCATGCTGGAAGCTGAGTGTTAGGACAGGGGGGCCGTGAGGCCAAGTGCCATGACGCACTCTGTGATGTAGACCTTGAAGGAGGTGCACAGAGGAAACCCCAGGCTCCTGTGGTGAACCAGAAGAAGGAGTCAGATGACTTTGTAATATGTTTAAAATGTTTTTTTATTCAAAGAAAAAGAAAAACTCTAAACTTGCCCTATTTCTGTGAGGGAAGTTCCTTTAACGGTACTCGTCAAAGTCCAAAAATAAAATATTTCCGTCTGAATCCTATGTGCTAACTGGCCCTCCTACTTTAGAAAAACAAACAAAATGGAGACCAGGACACGGTCTCTGGGTTAGACTGCTGCCTGGCCCAACACTTGAATGTTCTCAATAGTTCATAAAGTTCCACAAATGTCTTTGTCTTTCTTGCAGACGGTATTCACAAAAAAGAAATAAGTATTTGATGTATTTCTCAAAAACAAGTCTCTCAAATCAAAAGGTCAACAACAGTTCACATCTTTCTTGCCGACGTTTATGCGAAAGAAAGAAATGTTATCCAATATATTTCTTCTTACCCCACGTCTTTTGAGAAGAAGTTTGTGGCTCTTGGACTTCCTGAAATCTTATGGCTCTCTTGTCGACTTGTGCACTTATGGGCATAAACTTCATATTCAGGTTTCCATGACCTCGACAGCTTCCCCATCTTGGATGTGAAATGTTTGTATTCAACTCAATGTGGTTCACACAAGGTGCTTGCCCCTTCGGGTTTCTTAGGCCACCGTAACCCTGTCAATTTACCTGAAAAGAGTTCATGTCTCTGTCCATCAGAGTTACAAGGGTGCTTGCCCATTCGGGATTCTCGGGCTCCAGTAACTTCGTAGGATCTTCCAAGCTGCACACAAAGTGTTTTTCTTCCTCTTGTTCTTCTTTATACAGGGCGCTTGCCCATCCATGTTTCTCAGGCTCCCGGAACTTCGTAAATTCTCTTAACCTTGATTCAAAGTGCTTGTATCTTCTGGGTTCTACTTCGTACAGGGCTTTTGCCCATTCGGGTTTCTCAGGCTCCCGTAACCTTGTAGATTCACCAGCTTTCGTACACTGCGTTTGCACTTCTCTCATTCTGAATCTGCGGTCCACTTGCCCTGTTGGATATGGAGTTTGGGGATTAGTACTTTCCCCAGTGGTCTGGTCTCGGTGTCAGTTGCTATACCCCAGGCCTACCACAGCTGTTCAGTGGTCACTACACCAGAGGAAACTGGTGCTTCTCGATTGAGCAGTATGCCAGCCTTCCAGCTACTGGCTATCGTTAGGCTCACTTTCTATGCCACTGCTGGCTCTGCGGTCTAGCGTGGCTCCGCCTCTCCAGGATGTTGCTTTTGCAGAGGTTTGACTCTGCGTGGGATCCACTCTCCTCCCTACACAGGAGATTTCTTGTTGATCACAGTTCCTCCTGTGCTTAAGTACGTCATCACGGATGAAGGGGGTCTGTCCTACTTTCTTGACTGGGGCGCTCAGATGAAGTCAGCATTGTCTGAAGCCAACAGGGTGGAAGGAGGATTTCTGAGGTTTGTAGTTAAAATGTCAGTCTCTTCCAGTCCCAATTAGGCGAACACAGTCTTCCAGTCCAGTCCAGGAGGACCTTCTTGGGCTCGGAGTCCTTGTCCCCGAGAGGGGAGTCGCTCCCAGTGAGGTCCTGCTTCTCCAGACCCCTAGGGAGGGTCTTGTTGAGTGGGCTCACCTCCCTAGAGTTCCATGCAATAATATCCCCGCAAAAATGTCTCCTGACAAAAAAAGTCACTGTGTTTTGCGGAGACATTATTACATTGAACATGCAGGGGAGACCCCTGCAACCTCTGTTCTTTTTTTTTTTACAAAGGGAGCAAGGGATATCCCCTCAACCCGTCCCCATACATAATGTCACCATATATAATGTTGCCAGTGGCTTTTCCTGGCAACATTATGTATGGGGACATTTTGTATGGGGACATTATTACCTGATACCCTCCCTTGTCTCTCAGGGGGTGCTCCACTTTGGGGAGAAGGGACGAATTGACCAGATTAGACACACTCCCCAGTCCATCACGAGCCTCAGTGTAAATCCTCAATGTAAGGACATATGGAGATAACTAATGGTGCTCACCAATTCTGCTTGAATCTGGCAGGAAATATTACTGTCTACCTGACATTGTCTTACAAAGCCTGCACCATATACCATGTGCTTATACACTGCTGTTTATGCAAACAGAAAGCTGCAAGCACATAGTCATATAATTGTGCTAGTCAGGTCACATAACGTTGAAGGATTTTACGAGTGCATGAAATCATGTATATTACTACTAATATATTGGCAAGTAGCATTAGTTCTCTCTATATGTCTGTGTGAGTGTGTAATTACATAGACAGGACTTCTTTAAAAATTACTTTTAATTTAAGTCTCCTTACTATATATAGAAACCTGCAATACAAATGTGTCTTATTTAAGAGATTTGACAACATCGCCCACCAAAGAATAAGCATTGCTAATTTTTAATTGTTGGCTAGTTACATGTTGTCTTTCCTGTTATATTGCTGATTATCTAGAATTAGAGACAGTGGGCCTCACTACAAGCATGGTGGTCCAGAAAAAATGTGTCGTAATACCGAGTATGAGTCGTGATGCTGGTAACAACATTGCCGCAAACATCGGCCACTGTGTGACCGTGGCCGACAGCACCGCTAACGGAAATATCGGCTACTCCAGAGGGTGCACTGGAAACACCGGCGCAACAGTAGTAAGGCAGCATCATGACTGCTGTCTACATGGAAACACCGGCAACATAATGCTGGTGCCACTGTGAAAAACGTGCCAGAAACACTGGCAGCACGGGGCAGGCATTAAGCAGGCTAATCAGCATTGCCTACAACCATGCACACATATGTACGAGGACGACGATTCAGCAGAACTTTGACCGGTTGAAGGCACGCTTCCATTGCCTGCACCGCTCAGAAGGGGCTTTAATGTACAGCCCTGTCAAAGTAGGCAAAATCATCTTGGCCGGTGACATGTTACACAACGCAACAGTCCCCTGCCCCTGACATGCCCCTGGCAGACGATGGAGATGAGCGCGAGGAGGGAGCACATGCACACATGCGACAACACCATGACAGGGACGACATGGGTTGGCGGGCAGCCCGGCAGGAACTGATTAGAAGTTATTTTTGGGCACACAGGACCTCCTCTAGGTGTTGAAGCACAAGGCCCACCGTGTGCTTATGCTGTTCCTCCATGTGGCGTAGATGGCCGTCCATGTCCCTGATGCTGGGGAAAGCCGGGTGTGGTGGGCGGTGCATGTCTGAGGGCTGAAGCATGGCGTTGATATGGGGTGGGCTCTGAGGTGCCCTCCGTTGTGTCCCCAGCATCCTGTGCAGCATCCTCATCACTGGACACAGGTACGTACACTGGAGGCTGGTATGTCGGGGAGATGACGGTCCTCTTGCAGCCACCCTTGTTCCCAATGGAGCAATGTAAATGGCTGCAGGCTGTTTTACCACAGTTGCAGCAGGAGCGGCGTCAATGACCGCTGGCAGTGCCTCCCTAGTAGCAGCAGTAGTAGGGTCTTTGGCAGGAGGCCTGCTCACTGGGCCTGTGGCCTGAGTGTGAGTTGCTGCTGTGTCCCTGGTGCCAGTTTTGCATGGTGTTGCCCACATACCACATCTGGCACCCCTTGGTTGGCTTGGCTCAGCGACATCACTGTCAGATGATGTGGCTGAGGGTGGAAGAAAGGCATGACGTTAGACAAATCTCTGGCTTCCCATTGCCTTGCTACATGCATATTCGACTTCCTGTGGCATGGTGTTGTCGGCTCATGCTGTGTGACATTTCATGCTGCATTCATGCATGCATCACAGGGGGGCAGCTGAAAGTAGGTGAATATTGGTTCTTGGAACACAGCTGTAGTTGGCCTTATGTTGTGGTGACATTGCATTTGCAGGGGACAGTGCCATGCAGGTGTGGCTGGAACGGTGGAGAAGGAAGGAACCAAGCACATGTTGACGTGGGATATAGGGGCATGTCCAGGTGGTGCATGTGGGGTTTGTGGTAAGTTTGGCAGGGATGTGGATGGTCCATGTCGTAGTCATTGCATGGCAGGGTGACCGTGTGCAGGTACTGTTGAGGGATGCCAATGTCGGATCGACGTGGATGGGCCGGCGACGTAGCCAAATATGCTGTATTTGGTGCCAGACAGACCTGCGTGTGTGTCTGGGGGACATGCTATTTCACTTGCCAGCACAGGGTGCCTGTGCACTGTTCACAGGAGTTTCTAGGCGCACTCCCAGAGCCAGAGCCAGGGGCCCGGGTGATTACTATCTACAGTGCCCTGGGAGTGCATTCAGGTGTGCAGGAGTGTGTCAACAGTATGTGGGTGGCCTACTACTATTGTTGGTGTGGGGGCAGTGATGACAATGGCCATATGGGTGTGGCCATGTCAGCTGACTCTGCGGTGGTTGTGCTGTGGGCCTAGCTTGTTACCATGACATGTGCAAGGGCGAGGTGTGGGGTGTTTCACTGTTGATGGGTGGGATTGTGGAGAGGGGGCACTTGGGTCCTGTCCAGAGTGTGGGTGTGTTACAGTGCGCAGGTGACACAGTGAGGTGGCTTCTTGCGTGGGTGGGATTGGGGCAGGCATGGGACACAGGGCATGTGACTTGATTGGCACATGATTTGACATGTTTGGGAAGTAATGGAGAGCTGGTGCAGGATGGGTGTTGGTAGGCGGGGATTATGGCCATTGCAAATCACTGTTGGTGTGGTACAGTGGTGATGGTAGGGTAAGGCAGGAGGGGAGGTATGTGTTGGGCTGACCAGACAAATGAGTTGTTCCCTGTGGTACGAAACAGATCTGGAGTCCTTTTGTAGACTTGGTAGGTTAACATTGCATGGGTAGGCATCCCAACTTGGCCCGATGCGGTCCGTCAGAATGGCTTTGGAGCGTGCACGGCTGTGTGTGTGGGATGGCTGCACATTGCTACTGGTCCGGGCACACTAGGGGGGGACTCAAGTATAGGTTTGTGTACATAGCGTCAGTGACTGTACAGGTACTGGTGTCCAGTGGGCATATGTGTGTGGATAATTGTGGACTGGGTTCATGTGTCCCTGGGCAACAGCCATATCACATCATTCAATGGGCCCCATTATGGGGACGGCGGTAACTCACCGGTGCAACCAGTGGGTTGCCGCTGTCCTCATGACACCGATTCCGGCACAGGACAGTGCCACAGGGAGTGGTGCTATCCTGGTTGCACCATGGTTTCCGGCCGTGGAACTGTGGTACCTGTTAGGCAACCACATGCCAGTGGCAACGGGGGATTGCTGACTGTCAACTGTGTTTCTTATGTTGTGGCAATTTCTACTCGCAGCTCTCTCCAGGTGTCTCTGATCCGGCCTCTGCAGCTCTGATGTCTTCAATCACCGCCATGTGCAGCACACTGCTGCACTTCTCCCACGGCATGAGTTGTATCGGAGAGAAGGTTCCTCCACCAGTAGCCATGCATTGCCTGCGGTAGGCTGAAATTAGGTTCCTCACCCTCAGGCGTAGGTCATCACACTGATTTTTGCAGTTGCAGACTGCTCAGGGTGTTGTTACAACTGTAGAGACCTTTTGGGTGACTTCCTCCCAGAAGGTGTTTTTGCGTATTTGGGTGATGGGGTGGTGGTCCGTTGCAAAAAGTTCCCCTGCATGTTGGACAATGGTGTCCGTGAGGATGGTCAGCTCTGCCTCTATGAAGCGCGGCTTACGCTGCTGTCTCTCAGGGATGGGGAATGACATTGCTGGTGGTGGACTGGCGTTGTCAGTAAGTGTGGATGGCTACTGGAACTGAGCGATTTTAAATGGATTCTGTTTTCCAAAATGGCCACTGGTGAGGCTCTTGTTCCTGCGTTGACATTGCTTCTGGTCCTGCAGTTTCTGGTGCCCCTGTTTCCGTTACCACTATTTCCAGCGCTGCAGCGACCGGCATGGACACACCGGAAATGGTGTCACTGGCGCTATAGCTTACAGTGCGTCTGATTTCTGGGTCTTTTCACAGTGATTCAGTGGTGACGGTGGCAACGTTTCCGGCATGCCGGCATTTGCACGGCCAACAGGTCGTGCTCTGTCGGTGGATCCATCTCAACAGGTGACAGATTCAGTGCCACTGGTAACACAGAAGCACCAGGATTTTACCGGCATTCACGTAATGAGGCCCAGTCTCTTTTTCTAGTTTTACAGATGGAGGGGTTTTTGCAATTTTGAAACTCTTGACAGCCAGCCAAAGTAAGGCAAGTACTATGCTACCCATTCCTCTTGCCACTAGAGGTTTTAGTCCTGAAAGCAGTTAATGAGATGTAGGGCTGAGACGATTAGAATACACTCCCTTTTTCTTTTAGTATATACATCCCCGAGCGAAACAACTGTTCAATTTATAGTAGTGGGTTTACATATCATGTTTTTAGCTTGACTTGGCAAACCTATATCAAACAGAATGCTAATTCGTAAGAAGTTAAATAGGGTCCCTCATAAAATGAACATGTTTATTGGATAATTGTGCATGACAAATAACACAGAACCATCAGCAGCAGTCAACAGGCTTGACGTCCCCAATGCATCCCACAGAAAGCTAAACCCCACTGTCTGTTTTCTATATTGTGGGAGGGAAACCTAAAGGCTGTGGTCATCTCTGTCTTAGGCTCTTAGACAATCTCTAAATGATCATCCCCCCTATTGGTCTGCAGAGTTTTCAAGGGTTCTCCACCAGTTTATCACCCTCACACATTCTCTCTTTCGGCTCTATTTCTCTCTCTAGATCTGTCTCCCCGTCTGTGATCTTCCTCTTCTCTTCACCCTATCTGCCACTATTACTTTCTCATATCATCTCCCTCTACCTCTCCTCTCTCTTTCTTTCCCATTTGTCTCTACCTGAGCACCTCTCCTCTCTCTCACTAACCCCTGGCTACTCCTCTGTCTCCTGATGTTATACACTCTCTGCACCAGTCTTTCCTCCTACCTACCTCCCTCCTACTCGTTGCGCTCTCCCTACTATTTCTTCTTGTACCTTTCTCTTTCTCACCACTCTCCTGCCTCACACTCTCCATCACTTACAATCATTCTCACACCCTCTCTAAATTCTCCTACACTTCCCCCTATCTATTTCACTTACCTTTCACATACCCCTGCTGTCTCCACTACACGTAACTGGTACCACTCTCTCATATACACAATACCTTGACTGCACCCTCTAAGAACACTTCCAGTCCCCTCAGCACGCCACTCCAACGTCCCCATGGCTGCTTAGTTCAGCACCTCTACCAACGCTCCTCCTGGCTTCCATTGGTCCCCCACCACTCTCCCTTTCACATCCACACTGTCAACGGAAACACATAGCCATGTAGAGTTGCGACTTTCTTTATTGCCCTCTACATTCTTCTGGACTCCCGGGCTCTAGTAGCACCTTACTTTCCTCCCCCTTCCCCGTACTTTCTCCTTCCTTCTCGCTCTTAAGGTTGCCCACAGTCGTCCTGGTTTTAAACCAGTCCGTTTCCAATTTTGATGCAACACATGGCTAACCCCGGATTAAGCTCTCATTGGAAAGCTTTTAGCCCTGCCCCCTTTAATATCTCCATTTGCATGGTGGAAGTACGTGTTCAGTCTGCTTCTTTTGCTCGTAGCTTTCTCCATGCACTGCTGAGTTTAGTTTCAACGTGGTTTTGGTGGTGTCTCCCCTGCAGTGCCTTCTCACTCCCAGTTCTTTTTCTGTTGCCCCACCATTCCGCTGGAGTCCATCTCAGGTTGGTAGCTCAAGTGTTGGGTGTCTTTTATTTGTTGGACAGGAAAATGTCCATTCCATGTCTGTTCTGAATTCCATTCCCCTGATTTAAGTCCAGGTTTTCTTGGTTACACCCAGGTGCATTCTGGGAGTTGTGGTTCTGAAAAAGGACGTAAGAATATTCTGTCTAGAAAGGTGTCTGAAATGCATTGTAGATGCAGCAGCAATACCGTGCACAATCAATGGGGTTAGGGACTGCACCCTTTCCCACACATTGGCAATTGATGCCTCCTCCAAGAACAATTCTACAAGCATGGTAATGGAAGGGTTAGAGTTATGTATCCAAGATTTAAGTCTTTATTAACAAAAATAAAGACTGGAATAATTGCTGCAGTGTTCTAGATCCCTTGGGAGTGGGAACATCTGACACTAGGGTTATTTCAAGAGTGTGTTAGCATAGTGATGTCTGGAGGTAATGCAGCTGTGGCAATTGATAGGGACATTAGGAAGGATTATTCTGATCAGCTAGCATGATGGAATACAATGATCACTGATCTAATCTGTGTTTGGGGGACCATTTTGAAATCAAGGACCATTAGGCTTGCAGCTTAGAAGCAAAGTGAATTTAACTATTTTATTTATATATGTATGTATTTGTTGAGCGCACTAAACCCAAGGGCATCAAGGGGCTATATACAGAGCAAAAGACAGTTACACTTCAACACATTTACACTTATGCATGAACTATGTTTAAGCTGTAGTGTTTGAGTAAGGGGGACGTTGGCATGGGTTAAAATCAAACGGTTTGTTTTGTTTCTAATTAGTTTTACAAAGCTCTTTGCCATCCAGGAGCAATTGAGTTTCAGTGTAAACCTAGGATGTTGTTGGCTTTGCCACACTACAGTAGATCATTTGAGACCTGCATTACAGAGGAGATCCTTGTGGGTAACATCATACAACATCACAGGAAAGGCAGTATCAGACACTGGTAATTGTTGATAGAAAAGATACAAACAAACAAAGGAAGGGCAGGATTTAAAGACTACCTCCAAAAGATACTAGAGAAGGGTCTATTGGCCTAGGTTGTCAAAGGCCTTAAATGTTCTAACATATCTGTTACGTTTATTTGCCTCGCTAATAAAATTGGTAATTTTGCAGCTTTTGTGGAAAGCAGTATCTGTGCCATATCACATGCAATTTATGTTCAGAAGCTGAACTGCAGGGGTTTGAGCAGTGTATGAGTGCCAAGGTGAGCCTGAAATTGGTAAACAAGATTATTCATGAGTGTTGGTATAGAGCAGCCATCTTCAAACTGGGGGTGGGGGACCAAAGTAAGTTCAGGGGGGTGGAGGGCAGACTCTTTAAAAAGGAAGTAAGAAGACTGTTTGTAATATAAAATATAATCAGATTTACCAGGTCCTCTAGGGAGTTCCTCCTGGGAACGGGAGTCCTTGCCCCAAAGGGGGAGTCTCTCTCAGTGAGGTCCCACTTGCCTCTACCTATATTAAGGATAATGCGGAGCGGGCTCATCTTACCTAGCCTCAAGGTGGGTGGGGGTCCCCCTTTGGTTGAAGAGACGAATTCCTGCGGTTCATCACATGCCCTCCCCTCAATTCGGTGGCTTCCCCTACCGATTGATTCAAAAACAGCTTAGAAAATCCACATTTCCCGGTCCCTATCCTTTTCGATGTTCAGTGGCGAAACAAATTGGTTGCAAATCCATGAACCTCATTATACTTACTTTTGTATCTTTCCTAATGCTCATCCATGGTAAGGAGGAGTGATCAGTGATTAATCTGAGTTTGCGGCCAGTTCGATAATATTCTAACCAGGTAACAGCCCATTTAATCGCCAGGGCCGCCAGTTCGCTGGTGGCATCATTTTGTCTCGTTAAAAGCATCCGACTAGTGTAAAATACTGGATGGTTAATGCCATCATGTTCTTGGAATAGTATGGCACCTAGCCCTGTCACCTAGCCCTGTCTTGGAGGTATCCGTCTGGAGGATACATTCTTTATTGAAATCCAGCATTTTCAAAACAGGTTAATTACACAATATATTCTTTTTTTATTTTTTTATCGAAACATCAGTCTAATATGTCTCAGTGCTAACACTGTGACATCAGACTTTTATTACACATTTTGTTGATTCCTTTACTAAAACAACCAATACGATGCAAGCGGTAGCGCTCCAACATCTTAGCTAAAAGAGACAAGAGTTGTTAACATTCATATGTTTGCCTCCAATTCTAGTGAATTTATAAAGTCCACTACAGCACACCTTAGTTTCACAGAATTGCCAGCCATGGCATATGACCAGAGGCATTGCTAGGGGGGGGCTAAGGGGGCTATAGCCCCTGGTCTGTTGGTTGTAGCCCTGGATAGAATCTCAGGAGCTACAGCCAAAAGGCTAGCTAGCCCCCAGTCCCAATAGTTCCGACATTAGCGTAGCCCCGGGTCTTTTCCAGACCTAGCAACACCCCTGCATATGACCACCAGTCTCTGGACCCTGTACTCGCTGGACTGTAGTTTCCCAAGTGCAGGATCTGTTTGGCGTGGTCTGCGTGCAATTGGTTAGAAGATGTTCCAATGATTCAATTTCGTTCAGGCAGAAGCGACACTTGTTGTCAATTACTTTTTTTGAATGACAAAGCCACAACGTCGCCCTGGTGTTTATGGCGTTTAAACGAATTCGCAGGAACTGTTCACGGTGATATCGAGACGGAAAGTTTGTTAGGTAGCGACATGGGACACCCAACTTATGTTCTCCGATTCCAGAGTCTAATGTGGATGGCATCTTGACTCGGTGGTCGTTAATCTGAATTCAACACGCAAATTCAAACTTTTTTTCACAGATTGCGGTCTCGTTATCAAGTCGTCTGTGGTCAAGTCGGCGCTGGCTAGAGTCTGTTCCATGCGTTGTTTCCACTCTTCTAGAAGAATTGATTTTCCTGGGCCTGGTCTTGTGGAAAAAATCTGATATGCTGGTGGAATAGGCGTCGTAATCATCTTTCCCAGTGCCATCAAAGATTTCCACATGACACAGACATGTAAGGAGTCAAGGAGTTTAATGAGAGTTCGTATCTTATCTGCTTCATTGAGATGTAGGTTGGCAGCTTCAAGACACGCCGCCAGAAGATGCCTTCCAATTTCTGCCAAAATGTGACGTCAATGCTCCAACCTGCTTCTGACCCAAAAGTAATAGCCGGAACTACTTTTTGAGAATAAAATGTCAATACGGGGGTTAGAGTGAATTTCCCGTAGGATTTGTTCAACAGCTGAGCTTGAATACTGAATTGAATCATTCGATTTGTCAAGTCGGTCTTCCAATGATGTTCGCAGAGTGAATCGTTAAAGGAAATTCCCAGATATCTTATTGAATCCACTACATCCAGGTGTTTCTTATCAATTTTCCACGTGAATGGACGTTGTTTTTTGATGTTTGTTCTGCCAATGATGACAATCTTGGTTTTTTCGGTGTTTAACACCAAGTCATTTTTGTTGAGGTAATCGTGCAAATTTGTCATTTGCCGTTGTTAATTACACAATATATTCTTCAATCCCTAGAAACTTGTTTGATCTTCGGTGTTCCACTGAAGTTTCTGAGGTTGGGCATTCTTCAACTTGTCAGTGAGGTTGGCTTCTATGCTTGAATAATTGGGTATGAACCTATGGTAGTAGCCACTCAGCCCCAGAAAAGCACAAAGCTCCCTCATGGCTTCAGGGGGCGGGGGGGTGGGTGGAATCTGGCTTACTTCCTTCACCTTTTTGCTTTGTGACTGGATCAAACCGTTGCCTACAAAGAACTTTATTTTAAATTATTTATATGGCACTACCAAAGTGGCCCAGAGGCATATGGGCGCTGAAATGGAAGAGCGGGGCACAATAACTAAAAGACGGGCCAGAGTAGCCCTAACCAGTGGACTTATCCAAAAAGGTGAGTTTTAAGCTGTTTCTTGAAATTCTCCAGGGACAAGCAAGTTCTTAGTTTGTCAGGCAAAGCGTTCCCCTTGAAAGGACTAGCCATCCAAAAGGCTTCTTTTTTTACTAATTCAAGGGAAACTTTCGGAATTTGCAACAGTTTCAGGCTGCTTGAGTGCAGGGAACAAGATTCTGTTTTTTCTTTAGTCTGTGGGCTATGTATTCAGGAAAAAGTCCTGCCAGAGATTTATAAGTGATTGTGAGTAGCCTAAAGTCTATCTTAGCTACAATAGGCAGCCGGTGCAGACTTCTCCGCACCTTTGACAAATGCTCACTCTTCTGCATCCCCATAATTGCTCTAACAGTGCTATTTTGCACTACTTGGAGTTTGGCCAGTTCTCTTTTGCTGATGCCCACTAATAGGGAGCAGCAATAATCAATTTTAGATGAAATAATGGCCCGGGAAACTGTCTCACAGCCCCTCTGAGAAAGGAATGGGCGGATGTGTGATAGAAGCCGTATGTAATAGGCTGACACTGAAACAGGGCTATTAACCTGTGCTATTATGTTTAGTGTCGGTTCAAATACCACACCCAGTATTTTTATTTTTCCTTGGCTATAGATATCGTGCTTCGCAATGCGGTATGTATCATATTCTGCAATAAGCTTAAGTAGTCTAGGTCTGGCACCTACGATCATAAGTTCTGTTTTTTCATGGTTCAATGCTAGGCCACTTGTATCCATCCACTCTTGTATCAGTTCATACATTTCTGTCACCAATATTGAGTCTTTCTCATAGTCACCCATTAGCGGGTTAAGACATTGAGAATAATCTGCATTGTTTTAAAAGCATATCGCTTTTTTGCTCTAGCAGTTGGAAAAGTTGAGCCGTAAAGATGTTGTACAAAACAGGGGATAAGGAGGCCCCCTGCTGAACACCATTGCACATTGGGGATGGATCAGCTTCCGCTTGCTTGCTGCAGACCTGTATAGTCCTGTTACTTAAAAAGGACTGCATCCACTCCTTAGCTTGATCGCTAAAGTTGGCCACCTCCTGTAATCTGGTCAGAAGCAGAGGGTGGTCCACTAAATCAAACGCGGATGATAAATCCAATGACATTTTCCCCTTGTTGATATTAGCCATCATATTGGATTTCAGCTCCAGTAAAACCTATTCTGTACTAAAACCTGGTCTGAAACCGAGTGGCCACCGTTGAGAATTGGATGGCTCAATAGTTGTTTATAGGCCACTCTATCCATTATTTCTAATAAAAATGGCGAGTTAGAAATTGGCCGGTAATTAGAGGCAACTTTGGGATCCTGCCCTTGTTTTTTTAACAGTGGGGTGATTCAGGCACCCTTCAATCTTGTGGGCACCAAACCTTCTTTGAAGGATGTGTTAACTATTTTCGTGATGGAACTGATCAAGAGCTCTGAACGGGCTTTGATAGTTGAAGCTGGAAATATATCCCCTTTCCAGGGGGGTGGTTTAAGTTTGGCCAAGAAAATATGAAGTTTGTCTTCAGTTGTGCTCCTAAAACTAAATTTGGGTATAATCTGCAATATCGGGGGGGTCTTCATTCGCCAAGCCATTAGTGGGCTTAGAAAGCGCACTGGTTTTATTCTTTTCGATAACAGTTTTAATGTTCTCCGTTTTATTTACCATAGCTTTTTGAATGTGCACATACCACTCCTGATCCTTACAGATAAGTTCCTGACATTTAATGTCAGGTTTCTCTAATTCTTTGAGAATAGTGAAAATCACTTTGGAGTCATGTTGAGCCTTCTGCATACGTGATTCATAGGAGTCTTATTTTGGCTTTAATAATCACCATTTTAAATTTCCTGGCAGAGTGTTGGTAAAATAGCTTATCCTAATCTGTTTTAGATCTTTTCCACTGGTAAAAATCTTTTCTCTTGGCTACTTGTAGTATTTTTAAGTTGTCACATAACCAGATATTTTTTTTGGGCGAGTGATCACCGTCCTTTTTTTTAAAGGTGCTAATATTTTGATAGCTTTATCAAGCACATCCAGGAGGGAATCGGTCATGCTTTCCACATTCACAGGGGACAAAAGGTCCTTCTGGGACAGGGGGAGGATCCACTCCTTCATAGACTCGGGATTGATCTTCTTCAAATTTCTAGACATGTTCCAGTTTAGTTTTGCTACGCCCTTTTCTTTTTTTCTAACAAAGTCGATACATATACTAAATTCAATAAAAAAAATGGTCGGACCATGGACATATCAAAATATCCGGCTTATTGATATTATGTAAAATAACGCAATTTAGCATATGACCTTTATTATGCGTGGGTTTGTCAATATGTTGTTTAAAATCCAATGCATCCATGAACCTTGCAAGTTCCCTCGGCTGCTAGATTTTTTGGATTGCCCTTCCAAAGATTAAGGTCACCCATTATGAGCCATTTGGTGGCACCCTTCAACTGTGCCAGAACTAGGCTGTTCAGACATGAGACAAACTCTGGCATAATCAATGGTGGGCGATAAACCAGTAGCATGTTCAGCATAGTAGATCCATCTGTTCTGACTTTAAAACAAAGTGTCTTACAGCCACTAGGGCCTTGCACATCTGCTTTCCATATGTCCAAATTATTCTTAAAAATGATTGCCACCTCCCCTCCGTGATTCTCCCTATTAACACATAAAATGGACTAGTTTTCAAGGGTGGCAAATAGCAACGAAGGGTCAGCCACCTCATGGAGCCATGTCTCAGTTAAGGCGCAAATATCTATGTCCCGATCGACAATATAGTCTGCTATTTCTACTGAATGTTTAACCAGAGATCTTCTGTTAAGTAATAGTACTCTGAGGGCCTTATTCGCACTATTAAGGCTACGTAGGAGGAGCTGACACTATCTGTGAGTTTGTCCCGAGACTCTGCTTCTATTCCCTTAGTGAGTCAACATTCATCATAAGGAAAATACCCCAGAGGTGGGAAATGTACTGGAGCACAAAGCGGAGAGGCAAGGCCAACACACTTGCCGTGGTGTCGCCAGCACCGCCACATTTGACAAGGATTGGCAACGACCAGCTTGTCTCCCTCGCACTGGTGCTCTCGCGCTGTTACGCTCACCTGGTCTCTGCAGAGGCGTTGGGGCACAGTTGCAGCCCTCCCGGGGGTGGGGTCGCTCGGGTCTGACTTCGCCCTCTGCGCTTATGTGGTGACTGGTGGTAATAGATGATGCTGCTCGGAACTGTTCCTGCATGGAGAATAGGGGGTGTGAGTATGCCAGCTTGTGCGCCTGATCCCCTTCCAGACCCCTTCTCCCAAACAGTGGTACCCGTGGGATGCGATGTCCCGGGAAAGCTCACCTGTTGATTAGTTTTGGCGAGCACTCCGTCCTGCTGCTTCTGGCAGGGGTGTGTGTATGATCTGGACTGAGTTCCTTCACTGGTCCTTTGCATGTGGTAGTCCAGTCCTGCTGCGACTAAGCCGCTATACTTCAGGTAAGTGTTCCTGTTTGCCTTTGTCTTTCCTCGTCTGTTTTTGTTGTATTGTAAAGTTTGTTGTCTTGTATTTCTGTCCGTTCCACTTTTGATGTTTGCTCTTTTGCTTTCTTCCTTTGCAGGTGATGTTGCCGGCCCGGTAGAAGCTGCGGAGCTCGAGGCGTCAGCCGGAGGGAACAAGGAACGAAGTTGCAGCGGTACAGTAGCTGGTAAGTTGTTAACTAGGGGGCAGGCGGGGTCATTTGCAGCGCGGCCCTAGGACGGATGTTCTAACCTTGTCTTTTTTCTTCTTCACAGGCTCCAAGTTTGTGGATGCAGAGCACAGTGCTGCGGCATCGGGATCAAGATCACTGGATGTCAGGAGATGAGTCTGCAGATGAAGCGATGAAGCACCAGTTTCCTGGAGGTGAGTATGCAGGAGAACGCCTGGTTTCAAAGGTAAGTAAACTGGTCCAAGCGGCAGTGAGTGTCACATTGCACGCGAGTGCACAGTAACGCGAAGCACCAGCTTTAAGGATGGAGCAGCTTATATAGCTGAGCTTTTGAAGCCACGCCCACGAGGTTCAGCCTGCCTGCCACACCCAATGAGTCAGCACATGAAGACCAGGCCTAGGGAGCCACACCCGATGAGTCAGCACATGAAGATGTTCTCTGGAATAAAGGTTTACAGCTCCTGGAAAGTTCTTGTAAAATAAAAGCACTCCTGCACTGAAAGAAAGTTAAAGCACTCCTGCACTGAAATAAAGTGTTCCTGCTCACATCTCTATATGAGACTGGCACCAAAGGCGCCAGGACTGAGTCCAGCCAGGGCTCCTGTGTTTATGGGTCCCAAAGGGACATAAGTGAGTCAAGTGACCCATTGCCCCCATCACTAGATGGTGTGGTTTTTGTGTTCTGGGGCCTGTGGCCATGACACGTGCTTGGTTTCAAATATGTAGTCTCAGGGACTACAAGGCTGCCGGGAGATGAAGATCCTGGCTGCTCGTGAGCTGATCGTTAAACAATGTCTTGTGAATACACTTCTCTAGGCTGCTGGCTACTAGAAAAGGTATAAGCTTTATATAATGTGCTAGTCAGGAATCAAAATAGTTCTGAAAATGTATGTTTAGCAAGCCTAAAATCAGCATGTAATGAAAGCAGCAAAGTTACAATTTAAACAACCACGCACAGAAAATAAGCACACACAGACACGCAAAACAATGAAAGAGAAGATTCAAAATAAAAGAAAGGCTATGGGCAAGGGTGCTTAAATAGCCCTGCAAAGACCATCTTGTCTCCCTCGCACTGGCGCTCTCATGCCTGATGTGCAAATATGTAGTCTCAGGGACTACAAGGCTGTCGGGAGATGAAGTTCCTGGCTGCTTGTGAGCAGATTGTTAAACAATGCCCTGTGAATAAACATCTCTAGACAGCCGGCTACTAGAAAAGGTATAAGCTTTATATAATGTGCTAGTCAGGAATCAAAATATTTCTGAAACTGTAAGTTTAGCAAACCTAAAATCAGCGTGTAATAAAAGCAGCGAAGTGAGGACCCCAGATACTTAACGGTACATTGCACAAGGTGGCATTTGCAAGGGGTGGCCGTTAAGCCATGTTTCCTTAAAGCTCAAGTGATCTCATAGAGGTGGTTCACATGTTCTGACCAAGTATGGCTGTGTATCATGATGTCATCTAGGGATGCTCCACAGAAGGCCTCTTACGATTTTAATATTCTTTCCATAAGACATTTTAAAGTGGCAGGTGTTCCATGAAGTCCAAACAGGTAAACCCTTAAATTGGAACAGTCCTTAAGGTGCTGATAATGCAGTTTTTTCTTTGTTCACTTTGTTCAATGGGACCTTCTAATAGCCTTTTGTTAGATCAATTGTGGCTACATGGCTGATTGAGCCTAGTTCTAAAATTTGCTCATCTATGTGTGGAATTGCGTAATTCTCAAATATTGATATGGCATTGAGTTTCCTAAAATCAATACAAAACCGCCACATATAGTCAGGTTGAGAAACCAACACAATTGGAGATGACCAGGGGCTCTCGGATGTTTCAATGATGTCCGCTTTAATCAATCATTTCCTCTACCTCCGTTCTATTATTTTCCCTCTAGCCTCAGGGATTCGGTAAGGTTGAAAATTAATGGATTTTCCTGGTGGGGTTCTGATGTGATGGAAGAAAAGTGAAACCCAGCTGGCTGGTTTATAAATACATATGGCAACTGGTCCAACAGATCCGTAATATAGGCCTGTTGGGAAGGAGATAGGTTAGAGGAAACTAAGGAATTTTCATTTTCTGAATCGGTGAGGAGAGCAGCCATGGTCACGGTGGTGTCTTCCCTCGGCCCAACCCTCGACTCCTTAAGGAGATTATTTTGGTAAACCTGAGTTTTTCATTTTTTATCAGATTGGACTACCATAGTTCAAAGGACCTTTTCTTTCCAAGATCTTATATACGTCAGCATCAGACGCGCCCCCACGCTCCTACAAATCAGAAAAGAACTCAAGACCCAGCTCTCCTCCTCAGCGCCTAGGCCATCACGCCGCCCTAGTGCCTCCTGACTCACTAGACGCCGCCTGTCCCTTTCCTCCCTGCCACACTGTACAGCTGTATCCATTCTCTGTGCCCCTCTGTATCCTACCCCACTGTAGATCTGTTCTATTGTCACTTCTAAAAAGTGCTCTGTTATGCATCAGTAGTGTTGTATACCTCTACAAAGCACTCTGATGTGCATATGTATTGTTGTATACCTCTGTAAAGCACTCTGTTGCTTCTCGAAGCTAGTTCCATGCTCAATAAATACAATAATAATAATATTCTTCTTATTATTATTATTAACAATAATATGGTCCAAACCACTTCAATACTATCTTGTTTTTGGAAGATGGGAAAAGGACTAGTGCGGATTGGCCTATCGAAAAGGTACGTGGAATGGCTTTCTTATTATAGTGAGACCTCTGATGTTCATGGGCTTTTCCTAGGTGTTTCCTCACAATTTCTAGAACTGTTGAAATGTGAGATTTTTAATTTCTGGCCGATTTGAGAAATTGGCTTCTTCTCTTTCCTCCCATGTCTCCCTCAGCATGTCTAGCACATATCATGGTTCCCTCCTGAATAGGAGTTAAAACGGGGAATATCCAAGAAAGGCTTGTGGAGTTTTTCATGCTGTGAATAAGGCCCATGTTCACATCCCAGTTTTTACCATCAGCTTCTACTAGCTTTCGTAACATCCTTTTCAGGGTTTGATTGAAATGCTCAGCTAAACCATTGGTTTAAGGATGGTATAATTTTCTTAACTTGTGACATTAAATGAGATTTAAAGGTAGACCCCTAATCTGTAAAGATCTCTTTGGGAAATCCTACCCTTGAAAGGAAGGGTAGTAAGTGCTTTAGGATCTGTTGCGTGGTATTATTCTTCATTGGGAAGGCCTCGGAATAGCGTGTGGAATAGTCCACGATAACTAGGATAAACCCGTTTCCTAGTTTGGATGTTTTCAGTGGTCCTACTATATCCTTGGCTATCCTCAAAAATGGGATGTCAATAATAGGTAATGGCTGAAGTGGGGCCGAAGGAACCAGAGTGGTAGCGGCTTTCTGACAGATCTCACATGTCAGTACAGAGCTTTTTGTGTAGACAAACACCCCTGGCCAAAAGAATGTTTGAGTTATTTGGCTTTGGGTTTTCCCAACTCCCTGATGTGCTTTAGTTAAATGGGAGTGGGCTACTTCTATTAGCACCACTTTTTTAAACCAAGGAACTACTAACTGGGTACAAGTCACTCCTTCTGAGGGGGTGTCACCTCTATATAATAAAAACATTTTAGGAAGAAAAAGGAACCAGCCTGATTTCTTCCCTCTTTTTTGCAAAGTACCTTAGCAAAGCCTTGGTTAAGATTGGGTCGTTCCTTGAGTGAACAGTAAATCTAGAAGGATGTCATCCCCTTCATTATCTTAGGAAGGTGTCTGCTTTATCAGGGGGTCTGCTTCTCTAAACCATCAGAACATTGCTCTGACTCATTTTGGTCCTCTATTTCGTTAGGTACTGGGAACACTTCTTTTTCCAATATCCTCTAGGCTATCTTTTTTCCCTCCTTGACTGTGTAAGGATTATGGCTGTCATTATGTAGGAGGACTTTAACATCACCTCTATAATTGGGGTCAATAATTCCAGCCATAATGTCTAGCCCATATCTCCAGGCCAACCCTGATTTAGAGGCTAGTCATATGCAGGTGCCCTTGCGAGGGGTTAGTACTATTCCAGTGAGAATGAAGCATCTTTCTACTGGGAATTTGATTATTTCTGTGGTACTCTGTACATCAAAGCCAATGGATTCTCCAGTTGCCACTGTAGGGGCTCTGGGTGTAGCACTCGGCCAAGTAAAATGCACCAGTCCCCAACCTTTATCACCTGGTTCCATTCCCACTGCTGATACCATATGTGGTAGGTCAGAAGAACACAAACTCATATTAGACATTTCACTGGTGTTTTTTATTGAAGCAAAAGATTAATGTCTGTCTTTCCCTATTCTACAAGGCATCCCTACATAACCAAACTAGCTAAGGTGCTCGTCGGTCATCAGTGAATGTCCATAAGTGAAATTGTCCACCATCCGACTCTAACCTATTTGACCCTACCACTATTTATAACAACTCAAATTCAGAAGAATGTCTCCCTTCTTCTGAGGTTAGTGAACCGCTTGCTCATCCACTTCTTAATATATAATCGTTGATTACTTTTATCAGTTCATACAGTTTATTGACTGTTAACTTAGACTTTTGTTTCTTCTCTGGTCTTTTCCTATATGGATGGACTGTCCGTGTGGTATGTAGTTGTTGTGTGTTATGTTTGACAATACCCATGGACCATCAGTAGTCCTGGGTAGCACCTACTCTTGTCTGTATCAAAATGTCTAAATTGTGCTTGAGAGACTGTGCACCATTGTGAGGAAAATACCCTCAATACTCAATAGGGAAGTACGCAGCAGTACCCCTAACTGTTAATTTGAAATCTGTCCGTTGTCTGTTAGCTTGTGATTAAGCAAACCTTTTAGTATTTGTGCCACGATTCTGAGATTAAATAAATTAATCCAGAATCTTGTTGTGTTGATCTCCTATCCTGATTCTTTGTTTATTACTAGATGCGGAAAAGAAGGTACTGCACCATGTTAGCATCTTATTTCAAACAGTCCAGTCCAGGTATCCACATCAAGACTGCTTAGATTTTTTGGAGTGGACTTATACCCTTGCACTCTCGGAATTTAGTGATTGGAACTTTGGAAATGGCGCTGAATTGCGGTCAGCCATTGGAAGCATCTGGTTCTTTGTATCAATAAATAAAAAAGGGAAAAAAGTATAAAACCGTCAAGCCATTTTCCTCTTGTTCTGGCCTACTCAAGCACACTTGGCTTAGAAACTTCCCAAGCTGTCACTCTGCAAGGTAGGGGAATGCAGATGGCTGCTTCTTCTGGCTCCCATTGCAGTATGTGCTTACACCTTGAGTGGCTGAAGGCATGCTTGGGAAGTGTTTACAACTCCAATTAAGTCATTAACACTCAGAAGACTGTTTTGATCAAACACTGGCAGGCACCTTGGGTGCCTAGCCTCAGGCCTCCAGATAAGGTGCGTACCAGGCCTTTTCACGCATGAAAATCTTGGGAATATGACAGCTTTATTATTTTCCTGTGTACATTTACACACAAGTTTAGAGCAGAGGGCAGTGCAAAGGTCAGATTACTTGACATAAACCAGAATGCCTCTTTTGATTTTTATCTACATGGATGTATTCAAGGCATGGTGAATAGTCTCTGAAACAGAATGTATTGCTCTGAAGCCTTTCAAAAAAAGAAACTGCACACTGTGATGAAAGGAATGGTTTCTTTCCATTCAGCTTCTGCTGTGGTGTGTGTGCAGGAAACAGAAGCACTGTGCATATTTATTTTCCTAGCATTTTAGGATTGTATAATTAATAAAATGGAAAAAACTAAGATGCAACTAATAATTTATATGTTGTAGTGAAAACAAACCAGTATTACACAATTGTATTTTTCAGAGTTCTGGTGCTGTGTGCATAATCATGCGGTGGCAGATCATTTTTAAGCTTATGATTTAACTTACACTCTAATTATAAAAACAGTGTGTAAAATGATGACTATGCACAGTCTAGTTTACATCCATTCAACCTTGCAGTCAATGGGGTACATTATTATAAATGGCCAGTGGCAGCAGAGTCTTTGCTCAAGGGTGAGCGTCATTACACCAATCACAGGTGTTCTAGCCTCTCAAATCTTTAAGACTACAATAAAAACATCCAAAACCTGACTCTCCAGGAAGTGCAAGCTCTGCTCAAAAACCAACAAATGAAAGTTACATTTGTAATTGAAATAGAAACTCAGCAAAACCTATCCCTGTGATAATTCAGATAGGTATTTAACTTTATGTAGCGCTTCATACGTGGTTCGCCCCACATCTAGGCACTGTGATTATTATACCACAGTCAATACACAGTTTACGGACCTCTGAAGGATGTAAACCAATAAGGTAGCCCAGCCTGTTGAGCACTTGTTACTGCAATCTGTGCATGATCTGTAGGTTGCAGGTTCGAATCCCAGCAAGGCTAACTCAGCCTTTCCTCCTTTCGAGGTTGATAAATGAGTGCCGACTTTAGTATGGTGATAATTGTTATAAATATGGTCGTTCAATGTACAGCGCTTTGCCAAAAGTGCTACATAAATAACCACTTGACCATGAGATTAGGTATACAATTTAGCATGGAGTGCTCGTCTCTCTGCACTGTTGTAGCATAACATTGGCATACAATCAGATAGTAATAGCTCGAGGAAATGAGGACTCATTAAACATCAAAAGTCAATTTTGCTATCGAACCTCAAAACACACAATACAATTCATGCTTGCTTTACTGTGTAATTGGCTAGGTTTTGTTTTTTTTCAACATTTAAATATATACAGGAGAGGTCAAATGACCAGACCGTAGCGAAATAATGAAAGATGTATTCTGTCACAATGCAGAAAGCTGCTGCCTAGTAATGATTTCCATACAGTTTTTGCACACGTCAGCAGGGTGTTGCATACATTTTACGCTGTTGCAAAGGAGAAAAGTAAGTTTTACTCTCTTAAAATCACATTTACTAGGGAGTAGAATACTCCCACCTCAAAATCTTATCTGGAGCACTGCCTAGCCTTAAGGCAACGCTTGATTAACGCAAGCTCAAAGAGTTCCCATGAGGAGGTTTTTTGGACTGACAGAAGCAGAAATGGGTGGGGACAGCCATTGGAATTAGCATGGCCATAGGCAGGCAATGGGAGGGCACATAACCAAACATCATTTACAGACTGTTCACCTCCTAATGTCATTCCACTTGATTGGAGTGTTAAGTAGTGGAACTATGCTCTGGTGTCCCGCCCACTTTTCCAACCACTCCCCAACCGCCCACCCCACCCCATACTCATCATCCTCCCCCCAAAATCAATTACCAAACCATGTCCTTCCTTTCCTCCACTCCACCCTGCAATGTTGCATTTTACAACAGTTCTAGCAAGACTTAAGAAAACACAGTGCAGCAAAAGACATTTAAATGACCACCATTAGTGTGTCATTGTCCCCCACAGCATGTGGCTTTATGCAGGCTCCCCTTCCAATCACCCACCATTCACACTTCTTTATAGCCACCCCTCTCTCCCCACACTCATCCCTCACCCCTTCCATTACCTACAATTCTGAGCCAACAGAAATTCATATGCAGATGTCGAACTGGGCTTTTTGGCTGCTTGGGAATGTGTTTTATGTCCCAAGCAGTCTACTGAAATAACAAACCACATAAGGGCATAAAAGATAGCGCAGTGACATTTTACACTTGCTTGATATTGGCTGGGCTCAGGTACAAATCCACAGTGGGGAAGAAGTTTACAACAACAAAAAGAGTTGCCACCTTTGGGTTATGGCCCTGACAAGGGAACTCTGTAACCTTTAGTTCCAGTCCACCCTGACCTCTGTCTGTACTCCAATGCTATAGTTTGTCACAAGCAACACCTAACAGCCCAAACCGTCCGCCTTACTAACTGTTACGACGAAAATTCGTACCCGAATGTGTCCCTCTGCACAGGTTAGTCAACACATCTCTTCTCTCCGTTGCCCATAACAAACCCACAAAATACCAGGACAAAAAAAGCCTCTCTCCACCAGAAAAAAATAAATAACTATCCACATTACTGGGAACGGACGTACTAGAAATTCGCATGTGAACGGAGGAATGCCCGTGCTCAGCCCCACTGCACAAAATACACCCCCTTGAACATAAGTCCCTGTAAATTAAACGCGATTAGTAACGGAGAAATGGCGGTCTTCATCAGCTGTCGGCCCCGATGCTGTGTTCAGATATGACATTCTCTAGGTTACATTAGACTTCCCGTTCACAGCTTGCAAACTGCAAAGACTACACGTTGATGAAGTCCGTAACTTGAGACAAGTGACTTTTCAGACACAACCGAACGTAGAACTCACGTGACGCAAAGAGAAGGAGCGTTGCTAAGGTCCTTTTCTCTGATGGGAACTAAACACTACCGTCGTACGCTTTGGGGATAGTGTCCATTGACTTACATTAAGGAACAAACTGGAGAGGAAAGTCTGTGTGCGTCATCATGGTGGGTGATTATTTTTTGTGCTAGATCGTGTCATTTCGGATTGTGCTTGCTCAGTGGTTTCTGCAGCCCTAGTCCTAAGCACGTGGTGTACATGAAACGTACACAGTGCGCTGCTCCGCCCAGAGGCATTGCTGCATGATTAGAAACGTATTTTGTTTTGTTTCGCACGTTCTTACGAAGATCATTTTTAAGTTTCCCCCTCCCTTCCTATATCTTTATATACATATGCGAAATAGATGGTTTCATTAATCGAGCATTCATGTTTCCCTTGGGTGGGACTTGTAGTTTTCCTACATCTAAAACACTAAACGGATTGGGTGACCATATGATGCCTGGTGGGACTTGTAGTTTTCCTACATCTAAAACACTAAACGGATTCGATGACCATATGATGCCTGGCTACGGGAACCTTGATAGTCCTGCCAAACCCAGAACCATGTTGATATCAAAACTGATCTGGGTTCGTTTAACCTTCCACACCCGCATGTTAAAGCCACTTTGCACTCAGTTGTGATTTGTGTAGTGCCTCGTGTTTCGAGCTATGCCACTTTCAATCAGTGATCAGCATTCACAAGTCTACCCTTTCACTGGTTGATTACTTAAATAGGGGGGGGGGGGCAACTTTGGAAAATCGCCTGTCAGCCAAGTGCGGGATTCAACACAGTGTCACTCACACCCATCCTTTCCAGTCATTAACTTTTTTCGGAACCTTAGTGGCGGATGGCATTTTAACACATACACAGCACAAAAAAATAACAAAACTGTAGACCCATTACCTCCACGTCACTCTTCCTCGCCCCAGTACTTAGCCTGTGAGGCCTCACCTTGCTGGAACCTTCTTACATGCTCTGTTAGCTCAGCCCCTACTTCGGAGGTATAACTGTCCCTTTTACCCCATAACCTGGGCATTTGTCCAATAGTTATGCCATTTGTTTCCAACATTACTCATTTTATCAGCCCCTTCCGTTTCCCCTCTAGTAAGGTGCTGCATGAGACATTTCCTTTGTTTGGCATAACAAGGCCGCAGATTTATTTATTACATATACAAAAACCACTGCAAACAGGTATTAAATTTTTGATCCAATAGGTGTGGCGACTGCTCCTCGTCCTGCTTCCCCCTTTTTCTCCATACTGATTGCAGGCATAACTCCCCCAAGGCCTTCGAGTCTGAGAAACCGCCTGCCCCTGCAGGTCTTTGCGGACTGGGAGAGCGCCGTTTGTTGGGGGGAAGTTGAGCCCCAATTGCTACCGCCAGACACCCCCGCCGTTTAGGCTCCCAGGAGGCGCTGTCTAGAATGGGCGAAGCCCCTTCTGGTTTAGCAATGGCTCATTCGGAGTCTTAGTCTTATCCTGGGTTGCCACAACCCGCCTGTCCATCCTGCGACAACGACGTCCAGGCTCCGCCATAGCTGTAGGGTGGGAGGGTGGGAAACGAAGTCCTCCTCTCTTGGCGGGCGCCCGGCTGCTGGAAGAGCTGCAAGTGCTCCCAAGCCGGGCGCCCGCTGTACTTAAGCGCCAAGCCACGCCCCCTTTCTTTGTTGCCCTTCGCGGGCTTTCCGGGGCTCTTGGCGCCCTTTCCTCAGCTCTTTCGCCCTCCTCCCGGGGGGGGGAGGGGCAAGAGCGCGAAAAGGAGTAAGGCCCCTGCCCCGGTTATCGGGGTGCCTCCTCCACTCGTTGCACTCCCCTTCGTCACCTTCATAACCTGGGCATTTGTCCAATAGTTATGCCATTTGTTTCCAACATTACTCATTTTATCAGCCCCTTCCGTTTCCCCTCTAGTAAGGTGCTGCATGAGACATTTCCTTTGTTTGGCATAACAAGGCCGCAGATTTATTTATTACATATACAAAAACCACTGCAAACAGGTATTACATTTTTGATCCAATAGGTGTGGCGACTGCTCCTCGTCCTGCTTCCCCCTTTTTCTCCATACTGATTGCAGGCATAACTCCCCCAAGGCCTTCGAGTCTGAGAAACCGCCTGCCCCTGCAGGTCTTTGCGGACTGGGAGAGCGCCGTTTGTTGGGGGGAAGTTGAGCCCCAATTGCTACCGCCAGACACCCCCGCCGTTTAGGCTCCCAGGAGGCGCTGTCTAGAATGGGCGAAGCCCCTTCTGGTTTAGCAATGGCTCATTCGGAGTCTTAGTCTTATCCTGGGTTGCCACAACCCGCCACGCCAAAGGTGGGTTCTCGCCCACCGTGGCTCCCCCCTTTCCTAGCTTATAACTCCAGTAGTTTTGTGCAGATGTTCCAGAAAAACAAATCCATTCCCTGCTCCGACAAATGCACACCGTCCTTTAAGTAGTACTCCGTGTTTTTAAGATTGATCAGACCGTGCCTGATGTGTTGCAGGCCTCTCCCTTTGCAGAACTTAGCCATGGCCCAGTTCAACTTCCTCCTTGAGTTTTCCACGGCTGCCTGACTCTTGGCGCCCCTCCATTCGCGCCTCGAGATGATTTCAGACCATATGTTTTCCGTGTCCCTCAATTGGGCCGCCAGTTCCTGCAATGATGACATCATTTCTCTGAGCAAGATCCCCCTCCCCAACTCGGCCAAATCATTGCCGCCGAGGTGTACCACCAATACGTCAGGCCTCCGATGGCGCCTCAGGAGACTGCGTATGTGCCCGTGCAGCTGTGCCCATTTCATGCCCGGCACTCCGTGCCACTGCACCCGGTACTCCCCGGCGGTCAGCACCTCCTGCTTGGCTGACCAGCTTCCCTTGGCCCTTGTCACAAACGAATGGCCCACCACCCAGGCGGACCGCCGCCTTCCCCGCCTTGGTGCTACTGCGGGGAGACAGGAGGGAGGAACTGTTAGTCTTGCATTTTTTCAGGCCTGACATACCGCTTAAAACAACCTGACCTCCAGCCCCCAATCTGTTTGATTGTTTCCGCACCCAGGCCCATCCCAGCCGCGGTTGTGGCGGCCCCAATCCTGAAGGAGTGTGTCCCGAAACTCCCACTGGAGAACCCCGCCTCCCCCAGTGTTCTGTCCAACACCCTTTTGAACTGGAACAGGCTTAGTGCTGTTCCATCGTTGTGCACCAGGAAGGGGGCCTCCTCCCCCGTGTGGCACCTGTGGATCAGGTACCTGCTCACGCATCCTACTGGGCAGACCGGACTGTCTTGCACCCTCCCCAATGGGATCATTCTGCCTTTTCCCATCTGATCGGTCTTGGACCTCCTCAGATATAAGCATAACTGCTCCCCCTGTACCCTTACATCACAGCTCCTTAAGAAACTCAAACCTTTCCCCTTTTTGTTGGCAGGCACCAGCTCGCTTACCCTCAACGCCCCAAAAAATGCGAGAGAGAAGGCTGCTGCGAACAATCTTATTTCGTACTCGTCCCTGCACACCACCCACAAGTTCCTGATCAGTTTGTGCAATTTTCCCACATCTATGGGCCGTCTCTCGTCGGGCTTTGCCAATACCTGTTTGGCCCAACCTTTCATTGCCATGACAATATAATGCTCCCTCGTGGGATCAGGCATGCCCCTTAATTTGTAGAATTGAGCAATCGCCGCCAAGTGATATGCCACCCACGCCCTGGACTGTCCTTGGCTCCAGGACCATCCCACAAAGGCGCGCACAGGCCGGCCCTTTTCGCTCTCGGGCAGTATGTTACTCTGAAAGGCCCTGAACCGTTCCCAGCATGCCTTGTATCTCCGCATAGTGCCTGGTGCGAGGGCCGTGTTGATCAGTGCGCTCAGATCTCCCCAACCAGTCCCCACCACTGTGACTGGAAGGGTGTCATCCGTGCGCTCGCCTCCGGATGGTGTTCCCGGAACTTTCCCCACTGCAAACGAGAAAGAGAATCAGCGGCCACATTCTTAACCCCGGGTATATGACGCACCCTGACTTCTGCATTCAGTTGCAGCAAGCACCTAGTCAATTCCCTGAGCAGCCCCAGTGCCCTCCCGTTCCTGCTTGTTCCCTGGTTGATAATCTGGACCACTGCTAGGTTGTCTGACCAAACTAGCACCTTCTTGTCTTGCATCTGCCCTGGCCAGAGCTTGAATGCCACCACTATCGGGAACAGCTCCAGTACCGTAATGTCCCTAGCGATCTCCCTGGACCGCCATTCCGCCGGCCAAGCTTGCCCGCACCACCTAGAGCCCAAGATAGCACCAAAACCTAGGGCCCCTGATGAATCGGTAATCAGGTTCGGTCCATCTCCCTTCCCCAGGGGTTCCTTCCACACCAATACCCCGTTAAAGTGATCCAGAAAGGTGTTCCACATTTCTAGATCTTTCTTAACCTCTCTCCCTAGGCGCACGTGTTGGCCTGCGTGTTTCAAGCCCACTGTCTTCAATTCTATGCTTCTAGCGAAGGCTTTACCTGGAGGGATCACTTTGCCTGCGAAATTTAAGCTGCCTGCTAAGGACTGGAGCTCTTTCAAAGTGGCTTTCTCCTTGCCCAACAATCCCGCAATCACTTCCTTCAACCTCAGTACCTTGTCTCCCGGAAGCCTGCACACCCCTGCTACAGAGTCAATTTCAATCCCCAAAAACACAAGTGATGTTACCGGACCCATCGTTTTTTCCTTCGCCAGAGGTACACCAAATTCTTTCATCAACCCCTGAAATACCGCCATGAGGTTCTTGCAATCCTGGGTCCCTTGGCCCCCCACAAACATGAAATCATCAAGGTAATGCACCATCCCCCCAACCTTGCTTCTTCGCCTTACTGCAAATTCCAGGAATCTGCTAAACCTTTCAAAATACGCACATGAAATTGCACACCCCATCGGTAAACATTTGTCGTAGAAGTAATCCTGCAACACCTTGAACCCCAGCAAATGATGGCTGTCTTTGTGAATCGGTAGCAACCGGAAGGCTGATTCAATGTCCGCCTTCCCCATGAGGGCCCCCACACCCGCTGCCTTTACCACGTCCACTGCATCTTCAAATGTTGCATAATGCACCCTGCATTCTTCCCCCGAAATGCCATCGTTCACCGACTCCCCTTCGGGGAAGGACAAGTGTTGGATCAGTCTGTACTGCCCCTTATCCTTTTTAGGTACCAAACCCAATGGTGAAACCACCAGGTTTCCCAGTGGAGGAGTGCGGAAGGGGCCAGCCACCCTCCCCAATTGTACCTCTTTCCCCACTTTTTGCGCCAATATTTCGGGCATAGCTAGTGCAGATTTTAAATTGCAAGCCTCCTTAGTTCCTAACTGCCCCTGGAAGGGAATCCTAAATCCCCACCTGAAACCCTCCCATAACAGTTTTGCGTCACCCCTTTCGCTGTATGCATTCAAGAAAGGAATCATGGCCTGTAAACGTATTGGCGTGGGCAGCTCTGTTTCAATCATGCTTGCTTTTCTCTTTGCCCTTTGCGCTGCCCCTTGACTTGCCCTCTCGGCTGGTGGGGCTGTGTCTCCCTGCGCTCGCTGCTTTTGTGTGTTTGAACCTGCACGCATTACCATACGTGCACCTCCCTTCGGCGAACAACCAACATTCTGGCAACTCCCCTTGGTAACTGGGCCGGTTGGTCCAAGAGGAGTTCCCACGAAAGGACCCCCTCCCTTTCGCATAGGACCCCCTGCCCCTGCTATGTGCTGTTCTTTCGTTTGCCACGCTCTCATCCACCGGCCTGGCTGGGACCGATTTCGTATCTATGCGATCCCCCACGTCTACTTCATCCCATGTCATTCCCGGCCATACCTGCATTTTAAGTCTAAAACCTTTATCGTAGTTGCTCCATGTATCCCCCCCATGCTTCAAGTATTGCTCGTGAATATACTGCTCATACGCCATCAATGCCACGCCATCTTGTGGGAATTTTTCTAACATGATCGTGGCATAAACCCTGAATGCCCTCAACCAGGTATGTATGTTGAGCTCTATCCTTGGCCTCTCCCTCTCCTTCTTCTCCCTTTCCCTCTCTGTGGGTTCGCTGAAGCCTTGTCCCGCGGGGACCATTCCCAACAATTCCATAATGTCCATGAATTCCTTCCTCCAAACCCGCTCTTTGTATGCCAACGGGATATGCCATGCCAATGCATTGATCGCCACTCTGGCCGGTGCAAACCCTGGCATGGGCCTCCCGTATATTGTGTTACTACTGGCCTGCTCCTGCCCCTGTACCTGTGAAGAGGCCTGTGCCCCCCACCAAGGTGTCCCCCCAATTTGTGGCATGTAGATGGTGTTTGACCCCTGTGTCGCCATCTGCACCGGGTTCCCTCCCATTACTGGCTGTCCTGCACCTGCCACTGGCTGACTCACCCCCGAGCCAAGTTGCTCCGTGCTCCCATTCTCTCCTTGTATTCCCTTACCCCCCATGTTCAAAGCATTCTTATTAACAGGTAACTGACAATTTGCACCCGTCACCCAAGCTTCCATGCATTCCCTGAACATACCTTTCACCATCTCCAAGGTGGTTGGCGCCTCCGCTGCTACCGCCGGTGTGGCTACAGGTGTGCTGCGTGGACCTCCCATTGGTCTTGGAGCCTCAGCAGGGACAGGTGCCGGAATGGCCTCAACCTCCTGCGCCCTCCCCTTTCCCTTGGGGTTGGTTTTTCTTTTCTGTGCTGCCGCCGCTTGCTGCTGGCTGTCCTTGGCTTTCTTGGTCATCACCCTTTTCCTTTTGGTGACCGGCTCCTCCTCGTCCTCGAGCTCCTCGATGTCCAGCTCTCTCCCTTCCTGCGAGTGCACTTCCACCCATGCCTCCTCGATGGGTGTAGGAGGGAACAAGATGGGTGACTCCGCCCTCTGATTGCGTCCCGCAACTTCCGCTCCCACCTGTGCTGCCATTAACTGCATCCAGTCGTTGCCATATTTGTCCCCTGCTTTTCTTGCCATCATTAAAAAAGCCTCCAGGTCTTCTCTCTGTTGTTCCTCTTGGCTTTTTCCTTGCCTTTGCATACTTTTTCTTTAAGCACTGCCCTTGCCAGCAATGCCCGCTTTCTTTCTTTCACAGTCCTCGTAGCTTAGTGAAAATTTCTGCTTACGTTGTTGTCCTTTCACTAGTTGTTGCCTTGCCTTAGTTTGCTCCTTCCAACTCCTGACAACACCCTTAAAAATTGCTCAGGTCGCCTGCCTTGTCAGCCCAAGCACTCCTCACTTGTGCAACGACCTAATGCTTGCACCCCGGGTGCTCTGCGCACGAACGGGAAGTCCGCTTCCTGCTCCCGCCTCCACGAGCCGTTCGGATGCAAGGCTCCTCTTTACTCTGCAGCGTCCAGCCGGCTACGAGCGTGTTGTTCCCTGCCGCTTCCCCGCTCGGTGGGTGTTCCCGCCTGCTTCCGCACCTTCTTTCCTGCCTACTGAGAGCGTGTAGCTCCCTGTAGATTCTCCGCTCGTTGGATGGCCTGCACCGTTGCGCCACGAAGTCCCGCCTTCTTTCCGCCGGCCACGCCAAGAATTGCCGTCCCGGAAGGAACCTGCCTCGGGACCCTCGCGCTCCGTCGCCGCCGCCTCCGGATACCGTCTGCTTGTTGGACCCGCTCTGCTCTGCAAACACGAAAGCGCTGTCCCACGAAGTCGATTCCCACACGTCCCGCGAAGTCCTCCTCTCTTGGCGGGCGCCCGGCTGCTGGAAGAGCTGCAAGTGCTCCCAAGCCGGGCGCCCGCTGTACTTAAGCGCCAAGCCACGCCCCCTTTCTTTGTTGCCCTTCGCGGGCTTTCCGGGGCTCTTGGCGCCCTTTCCTCAGCTCTTTCGCCCTCCTCCCGGGGGGGGGGAGGGGCAAGAGCGCGAAAAGGAGTAAGGCCCCTGCCCCGGTTATCGGGGTGCCTCCTCCACTCGTTGCACTCCCCTTCGTCACCTTCATAATCCTTATTTTTGTGTGTTTCTTTTCATTCCTGCCTGAGCTTTCAGGCTTTCTCTCTTTAGTTTTACTTTACTTTATTGTACTTGCGCACCATAAACCTGAGGGCGCATACAATACAAACATAAATACCAACACGGTTACATGTAACAAAGAAACAATCACCATGGGTATATAAGGCACAGTCAGGAAAAATAAAAGGAACCTCGTCAAACGCGGATAATAAATGACTAATAACGGCAGTTTACAGTTAATGAAGATAGGCCAGGAAAAGTACTCCCTAAAGAAGTACACCTCAGAGGATCAAGTTGCAGTTCGATGACCCTCCGGGGAGGTATTTACACCGTCTTAAAAACGCAGGTTGAGTGCTGACCCCACAGCCCACTAGGACACAATCACTATTTGGTTTTGAGCCCTACGAAGAATCTTTATGTCCGAGAGTCTGACCACACCCGGTCCTGTTCTCAGCCGTAACCAGGCAAGAACCTTGTTACGTAAAGCTTCTCTTGACTCTTTTCCTTCGCTTTTTTGAATGTTGTGATGACAACATTTCTCTGGTCCATAATGAAGTCATGAGTACTGAATTAGTTTATTTTTGGCATTTCTGATTTTCTTAATTGCAAGATCCACGAGGATGCCATCCTAAATTTAGCCTTCGCAGCTGTATGTTTTTTAACCGCTTTGTAGCCAGATTTCAACTCGGGTACCGGAAAAGACCGAAGTATTTCATGTGTTGGACCTTTAGTATCTAGCATTATGGGTTTTAGCCCACTCATTCCTTACCAGTATTGGCATAATAGGCACCAAAGACTCCTTACTGCAGGAGTCATTTTGTGAAGCTTGGTCTGTCATAGCTCTTTGTATGTTGACTTGGCAGGCATTATCCGATTTAGGTGCCTGTAACAAGGTGACTGGACTAAATGGCCCATCTGTCTGCGATGCTGCGTTCACCCTAGGCGGGCGTAAATCCGAAACCCAAACATTTAATGCATCTGCAAGTAAGCCAAGATCAAAGGGACTATTGCAAATAAGTAGCTACTTGGCAATAATAGCCATAAGAGCGGGCCATTGCGAATGACCAGTATGCTCAGATTGAGATAGGTTGGACCTGGCCGGCCCCTCCCCCCCCTTGAAAAGCAAGGGGTGATGAGATTAGGTGAGCCGCGTCCCTCCAGGCATATTTCTCAAAACCGTCCAGGAATGATGATACAGCTGGGGTCGGGACTGGCACAGTGGAAATATTTCCAGATTTTTGTAAACTATCCTGGGCTACAAGTCGTGTAAAATCAGTCTTCAGTACTGGGCTATCCAGTTCCTGTATTAGGCATTTACAAGGGGAGCCAGGGTTCTCAGGGTTCTCAGTTTTATCCACCTCCGAAGCAAAGTGGAAACCTTGCAATCTGAGTCTCCTACGAGAACTGAGAGCCAAGACCTCCGAAACACGGTCTCTATTAGTCAAAGGAGAGGGAGCCACTGATCCCGCTAAGCCCTCATCTGCATTTGATTTAACACCCAGCCCAAGGGTAAGGTCTGTGTGCTCCTGGTTCCTGGTCAATAGGCTTCGAGCACTAGCCTTCTTGCGTGCAGCCATAATTTTGACCAGGATAAAGAGAATAATCGATGAGTGTAGAACAAGCCGAGAGTAAGACCAATAAACGACATCTCCCACAAGAGGTGGGGCTAACCCACCAGTATCTGCAGCACGGGTGAGAACGCTTACCACATCAGAGTATGCCGCGTTAAGCTGTCCTTTTTTTATTACCTCACAAATAACCAGCCAGGGTGCCTTACACTTGCCCTGAACGGCTGTGAGGCAGCTGGAGAGCCGGCAAAGGCAGATGATCCAGTGCCGGAGCTCCGCAGAGTCTCTGCCTTACAATGCTGAGAAGCCGCTGGAAACGCAGGATCGCTGACCTACGACCAGCACAAGCATAGAGGATTAGAGAAAAGGACCCACACAAGCTTCAGGCTGCACAGCAACCTAGAGTTACCGCCGACTCCGACACCTTCTCTGCGTGGGGGTTGCATGGCACATAGGGGAAACAGTTGGCAACCCTTGTTTGGGCATTCCTCCTGAAGGTCTTGGGGACTGCAGGGTTACGACGAGGATGCCTGCCAGGTCCCCTGCAGGGTAGAGGGGCCTGGCAAAGGAGAGCCCCAGATGACTTAGGCAGATCTGAATGCCCTGTATACTAGACTCCAGTCATTGTTTTCCCCCCCGACTGTCGCAGGTCCCATGGTGAAGCGTGCAAGGGCCAGGCTGTGAAGAGCCTGAGGGGCAGCTCTTGCATACCTCCCGACCTTTAAATTAATTGGGGCGGGTGAACAAGGAGAATATTATTTTGGGTGGGTGAGAGCCAATCAAAATGAATGTACGATTAGGAGGCTTTGCTGGTGAATAAATAAATTCCAAGGTGGGTGAGGTTGCGAGTCCTACTCGCTGTTGTGGAGGCCCGCTATGGCATCCAGCAGGCCCTCTGAGTGCTACAATCACTGGCAGTCTACATGCCCAGTGCCGGTGGGGGTTGGGGCCTGCCCTGGACATCTGGCAGACCCTATGGTACTAGAGGACACCAGCACCAATGGGGGTTGGGGCACAGCCAGCCATGCCCCTGACCGTGCAGGCCTCTGCCACCGTTTAGTTTCTTTATTTATACTGCGCGCCGAACCCTGAGGTAACTGGTCGCTAGAGACTTCAATCGAGTTCAACAAGTTACATGCATTTTCATAGTATATGGGAACAATAACAATAAGTGCGAGTGACCAGGGTTACATGATGGTCGCAGAGTTTCTAAGTGAAACAAAGTGAAGTACAGTACAAAGTGAAATACAGTGAGAGAATAAGCAAGCCATGGTTAGAGCGAATTAGTCAGACATTTAGCAGTTCTTGTGTTAGGGAGAATTCTCATAAATGTGCTAATTCCCTTCACCTTCGAGACCCCCAGCAACTTTGCTGGATTTTGAGGATTGATTTTTTTTTTTTTTTTTTTACTTTGAGAGAGTGTGAGCCTAGTTTCCCACTCTCTCATGTATTTTGATGTGCATTTTACTCTTGTGTTCTTTGTTTATGGGGTTTTAGACAACTCCATAGGCATCATCTTTTCATGTGTGTCACACAGCACCCTCAGTGCAGTGACACAGGGAAGCCTTTTAGGCTCTCCCAAGGTTTAAACACATTCTCTGGGATAAACTACCGTTTCCCAGAGAATGTTATGTTATGTTATGTTGCATTTATATAGCGCCTTATATACCATTGGTATGGTCTGAAGGCGCTGGTAGGTTGAACGCCCTTGGGAACCGAAGTTCAGGTCAGTAGAGAGAGTAGAGAGAGTCCAAAGGTGCGTGTGCGCACCAGGTATGTGTGCAGCTGGTGCGGAATTCGTGTGGTAGCTGCTTCTTAGCGGTAGGTGTGGTGGTTGAGAGATCAGGAGTATGTGTTCGCTCTGGCAGGATTTATCCAGACCGAGTGTGGCTGCGTTAGGCCTGAGGTGAACGCCTGGCTGGGGGGTGTGAAACCAGCAGTGTTTACTTAGAGTAATGGGGAGTGAGCGGGAGATGTTGATATGAGAACAGTTATACCGAATGGTGTCATAGTATCTCTGTGTTCTAGTTGAGTGGTGGTGTAAAGAAGAGAGTAAGCGTGGGATGTGGTATGATATATGCTCTTACAAATGTTCCCTGCATTCCAAAGCATAATATGTACGTCACGCAAATCTATGGGGTCAGGTCCGTTCTATGTATTTTTATTCCTTTCATGCGTTCAAGGTTGCCCTACACATTCCCGTCAGCTCGACACACTCACGCACTCTAGTCCACCTTGCGTGCTCTGGTTTGTCCCTCATTCTCCAGTGTGCCCCACGCATACACTCATGTGTTCCATGTATTCCAACTTTCAGAGAGGCTATTGGGCATACTTTTAAATGCAACTTTCAAAGAGAGTACACTTCTAAATGCAATTGGGCACACTTCTAAATGCAACTTTCTCAGAGGCTATTGGTCACAACTTCTAAATGCAATTGGGCCCACTTCTAAATGCAATTGGGCCCACTTCTAAATGCAACTTTTCTCAGACTGGCCATTGATCACAAATTCTAAATGCAATTGGGTACACTTCTAAATGCAGTTGGGCACACTTCTAAATGCAACTTTCCTCGGAGGGACTATTGGGCACAACTTCTAAATGCAGTTGGGTACACTTCTAAATGCAATTGTTCTCAGAGAGGCTATTGGGCCCAACTTCTAAATGAAACTTTTTCTCAGAGAGGCTATTGGCCACACTTCCAAATGCAATTTCACAGATGGGATATTGCCAGACATCTAGATGCAGCTTTCTGAGAGGCTATTGGGCACACTTCTAAATCCACAGAGGGGTTATTGGGCACACTTCTGAATTCACAGAGGGGCTACTGGGCACACTTCTAAATGCACCTTTCACAGAGAGGATATTGGCACACTTCTAGATGCAACTTTCAGAGAGGCTATTGGGCACATTTCTAAATGCAACTTTTCTCAGAGGGGCTATTGGTCACAACTTCTAAATGCAATTGGGTACACTTCTAAATGTAACTTTCTCAGAGAGACTATTGGGCACAACTTCTAAATGCAACTTTCACGGAGAGGATATTAACACACTTCTAGATGCAACTTTCAGAGAGGCTATTGGGCACACTTCTAAATTCACAGAGAGGCTATTGGGCACACTTCTAAATTCGCAGAGAGGCTATTGGGCACACACTTCTAAATGCAACTTTCAAAGAGAGGCTATTGGGCACACTTTTAAATGCAACTTTCACAGAGAGGCTATTGGTCACAACTTCTAAATGCAATTGGGCACACTTCTAAATGCAACTTTCAAAGAGGCTATTGGTCACAGCTTCTAAATGCAATTGGGTACACTTCTAAATGCAACTTCCACAGAGAGGCTATTGGGCACACTTTTAAATGCAACTTTTCTCAGAGAGGCTATTGGTCACAACTTCTAAATGCAATTGGGTACACTTCTAAATGCAAATTGGGTACACTTCTAAATTCACAGAGAGGCTATTGGGCACACTTCTAAATTCGCAGAGAGGCTATTGGGCACACTTCTAAATGCACCTTTCACAGAGAGGATATTGGCACACTTCTAGATGCAACTTTCAGAGAGGCTATTGGGTACACTTCTAAATTCACAGAGAGGCTATTGGGCACACTTCTAAATGCAACTTTCAAAGAGAGGCTATTGGGCACACTTTCTAAATGCAACTTTCAAAGAGAGGCTATTGGGCACATTTCTAAATGCAACTTTTCTCAGAGAGGCTATTGGTCACAACTTCTAAATGCAATTGGGTACACTTCTAAATGTAACTTTCTCAGAGAGACTATTGGGCACAACTTCTAAATGCAACTTTCACAGAGAGGATATTAACACACTTCTAGATGCAACTTTCAGAGAGGCTATTGGGCACACTTCTAAATTCACAGAGAGGCTATTGGGCACACTTCTAAATTCGCAGAGAGGCTATTGGGCACACACTTCTAAATGCAACTTTCACAGAGAGGCTATTGGTCACAGCTTCTAAATGCAATTGGGCACACTTCTAAATGCAACTTTCACAGAGAGGCTATTGGTCACAGCTTCTAAATGCAATTGGGCACACTTCTAAATGCAACTTTCAAAGAGAGGCTATTGGTCACAGCTTCTAAATGCAATTGGGTACACTTCTAAATGCAACTTTCACAGAGAGGCTATTGGGCACACTTTTAAATGCAACTTTTCTCAGAGTGGCTATTGGTCACAACTTCTAAATGCAATTGGGCACACTTCTAAATGCAACTTTCAAAGAGAGGCTATTGGTCACAGCTTCTAAATGCAATTGGGTACACTTTTAAATGCAACTTTCAAAGAGAGGCTATTGGGCACACTTCTAAATGCAACTTGGGTACACTTCTAAATTCACAGAGGCTATTGGGCACACTTCTAAATTCGCAGAGAGGCTATTGGGCACACTTCTAAATTCGCAGAGAGGCTATTGGGCACACACTTCTAAATGCAACTTTCAAAGAGAGGCTATTGGGGACACTTCTAAATGCAACTTTTCGCAGAGAGGCTATTGGTCACAACTTCTAAATGCAATTGGGTACACTTCTAAATGCAACTTTCAAAGAGAGGCTATTGGGCACACTTCTAAATGCACCTTTCACAGAGAGGATATTGGCACACTTCTAGATGCAACTTTCAGAGAGAGGCTATTGGGCACACTTTCTAAATGCAACTTTCAAAGAGAGGCTATTGGGCACATTTCTAAATGCAACTTTTCTCAGAGAGGCTATTGGTCACAGCTTCTAAATGCAATTGGGCACACTTCTAAATGCAACTTTCAAAGAGAGGCTATTGGTCACAGCTTCTAAATGCAATTGGGTACACTTCTAAATGCAACTTTCACAGAGAGGCTATTGGGCACACTTTTAAATGCAACTTTTCTCAGAGAGGCTATTGGTCACAACTTCTAAATGCAATTGGGCACACTTCTAAATGCAACTTTCAAAGAGAGGCTATTGGTCACAGCTTCTAAATGCAATTGGGTACACTTTTAAATGCAACTTTCAAAGAGAGGCTATTGGGCACACTTCTAAATGCAACTTGGGTACACTTCTAAATTCACAGAGAGGCTATTGGGCACACTTCTAAATTCGCAGAGAGGCTATTGGGCACACTTCTAAATTCGCAGAGAGGCTATTGGGCACACACTTCTAAATGCAACTTTCAAAGAGAGGCTATTGGGGACACTTCTAAATGCAACTTTTCTCAGAGAGGCTATTGGTCACAACTTGTAAATGCAATTGGGTACACTTCGAAATGCAACTTTCAAAGAGAGGCTATTGGGCACACTTCTAAATGCACCTTTCACAGAGAGGATATTGGCACACTTCTAGATGCAACTTTCAGAGAGGCTATTGGGAACACTTCTAAATTCACAGAGAGGCTATTGGGCACACTTCTAAATTCGCAGAGAGGCTATTGGGCACACACTTCTAAATGCAACTTTCACAGAGAGGCTATTGGTCACAGCTTCTAAATGCAATTGGGCACACTTCTAAATGCAACTTTCACAGAGAGGCTATTGGTCACAGCTTCTAAATGCAATTGGGCACACTTCTAAATGCAACTTTCAAAGAGAGGCTATTGGTCACAGCTTCTAAATGCAATTGGGTACACCTCTAAATGCAACTTTCACAGAGAGGCTATTGGGCACACTTTTAAATGCAACTTTTCTCAGAGAGGCTATTGGTCACAACTTCTAAATGCAATTGGGCACACTTCTAAATGCAACTTTCAAAGAGAGGCTATTGGTCACAGCTTTTAAATGCAATTGGGTACACTTTTAAATGCAACTTTCAAAGAGAGGCTATTGGGCACACTTCTAAATGCAACTTGGGTACACTTCTAAATTCACAGAGAGGCTATTGGGCACACTTCTAAATTCGCAGAGAGGCTATTGGGCACACTTCTAAATTCGCAGAGAGGCTATTGGGCACACACTTCTAAATGCAACTTTCAAAGAGAGGCTATTGGGGACACTACTAAATGCAACTTTTCTCAGAGAGGCTATTGGTCACAACTTCTAAATGCAATTGGGTACACTTCTAAATGCAACTTTCAAAGAGAGGCTATTGGGCACACTTCTAAATGCACCTTTCACAAAGAGGATATTGGCACATTTCTAGATGCAACTTTCAGAGAGGCTATTGGGCACACTTCTAAATTCACAGAGAGGCTATTGGGCACACTTCTAAATTCACAGAGAGGCTATTGGGCACACTTCTAAATGCAACTTTCAAAGAGAGGCTATTGGGCACACTTTCTAAATGCAACTTTCAAAGAGAGGCTATTGGGCACATTTCTAAATGCAACTTTTCCCAGAGAGGCTATTGGTCACAACTTCTAAATGCAATTGGGTACACTTCTAAATGTAACTTTCTCAGAGAGACTATTGGGCACAACTTCTAAATGCAACTTTCACAGAGAGGATATTAACACACTTCTAGATGCAACTTTCAGAGAGGCTATTGGGCACACTTCTAAATTCGCAGAGAGGCTATTGGGTACACACTTCTAAATGCAACTTTCACAGAGAGGCTATTGGTCACAGCTTCTAAATGCAATTGGGCACACTTCTAAATGCAACATTCACAAAGAGGCTATTGGTCACAGCTTCTAAATGCAATTGGGCACACTTCTAAATGCAACTTTCAAAGAGAGGCTATTGGTCACAGCTTCTAAATGCAATTGGGTACACTTCTAAATGCAACTTTCACAGAGAGGCTATTGGTCACAACTTCTAAATGCAATTGGGCACACTTCTAAATGCAACTTTCAAAGAGAGGCTATTGGGCACACTTCTAAATGCAACTTGGGCACACTTCTAAATTTGCAGAGAGGCTATTGGGCACACTTCTAAATTCACAGAGAGGCTATTGGGCGCATTTCTAAATTCGCAGAGAGGCTATTGGGCACACACTTCTAAATGCAACTTTCAAAGAGAGGCTATTGGTCAAAACTTCTAAATGCAATTGGGCACACTTCTAAATGCAACTTTCAAAGAGGCTATTGGTCACAGCTTCTAAATGCAATTGGGTACACTTCTAAATGCAACTTTCAAAGAGGCTATTGGTCACAGCTTCTAAATGCAATTGGGTACACTTCTAAATGCAACTTCCACAGAGAGGCTATTGGGCACACTTTTAAATGCAACTTTTCTCAGAGAGGCTATTGGTCACAACTTCTAAATGCAATTGGGTACACTTCTAAATGCAACTTTCAAAGAGAGGCTATTGGGCACACTTCTAAATGCAAATTGGGTACACTTCTAAATTCACAGAGAGGCTATTGGGCACACTTCTAAATTCGCAGAGAGGCTATTGGGCACACTTCTAAATGGACCTTTCACAGAGAGGATATTGGCACACTTCTAGATGCAACTTTCAGAGAGGCTATTGGGCACACTTCTAAATTCACAGAGAGGCTATTGGGCACACTTCTAAATTCACAGAGAGGCTATTGGGCACACTTCTAAATGCAACTTTCAAAGAGAGGCTATTGGGCACACTTTCTAAATGCAACTTTCAAAGAGAGGCTATTGGGCACACTTTTAAATGCAACTTTTCTCAGAGAGGCTATTGGTCACAACTTCTAAATGCAATTGGGCACACTTCTAAATGCAACTTTCAAAGAGAGGCTATTGGTCACAGCTTCTAAATGCAATTGGATACACTTTTAAATGCAACTTTCAAAGAGAGGCTATTGGGCACACTTCTAAATGCAACTTGGGTACACTTCTAAATTCACAGAGGCTATTGGGCACACTTCTAAATTCGCAGAGAGGCTATTGGGCACACTTCTAAATTCGCAGAGAGGCTATTGGGCACACACTTCTAAATGCAACTTTCAAAGAGAGGCTATTGGGGACACTTCTAAATGCAACTTTTCGCAGAGAGGCTATTGGTCACAACTTCTAAATGCAATTGGGTACACTTCTAAATGCAACTTTCAAAGAGAGGCTATTGGGCACACTTCTAAATGCACCTTTCACAGAGAAGATATTGGCACACTTCTAGATGCAACTTTCAGAGAGAGGCTATTGGGCACACTTTCTAAATGCAACTTTCAAAGAGAGGCTATTGGGCACATTTCTAAATGCAACTTTTCTCAGAGAGGCTATTGGTCACAACTTCTAAATGCAATTGGGTACACTTCTAAATGTAACTTTCTCAGAGAGACTATTGGGCACAACTTCTAAATGCAACTTTCACAGAGAGGATATTAACACACTTCTAGATGCAACTTTCAGAGAGGCTATTGGGCACACTTCTAAATTCACAGAGAGGCTATTGGGCACACTTCTAAATTCGCAGAGAGGCTATTGGGCACACACTTCTAAATGCAACTTTCACAGAGAGGCTATTGGTCACAGCTTCTAAATGCAATTGGGCACACTTCTAAATGCAACTTTCACAGAGAGGCTATTGGTCACAGCTTCTAAATGCAATTGGGCACACTTCTAAATGCAACTTTCAAAGAGAGGCTATTGGTCACAGCTTCTAAATGCAATTGGGTACACTTCTAAATGCAACTTTCACAGAGAGGCTATTGGGCACACTTTTAAATGCAACTTTTCTCAGAGAGGCTATTGGTCACAACTTCTAAATGCAATTGGGCACACTTCTAAATGCAACTTTCAAAGAGAGGCTATTGGTCACAGCTTCTAAATGCAATTGGGTACACTTTTAAATGCAACTTTCAAAGAGAGGCTATTGGGCACACTTCTAAATGCAACTTGGGTACACTTCTAAATTCACAGAGAGGCTATTGGGCACACTTCTAAATTCGCAGAGAGGCTATTGGGCACACTTCTAAATTCGCAGAGAGGCTATTGGGCACACACTTCTAAATGCAACTTTCAAAGAGAGGCTATTGGGGACACTTCTAAATGCAACTTTTCTCAGAGAGGCTATTGGTCACAACTTCTAAATGCAATTGGGTACACTTCTAAATGCAACTTTCAAAGAGAGGCTATTGGGCACACTTCTAAATGCACCTTTCACAGAGAGGATATTGGCACACTTCTAGATGCAACTTTCAGAGAGGCTATTGGGCACACTTCTAAATTCACAGAGAGGCTATTGGGCACACTTCTAAATTCGCAGAGAGGCTATTGGGCACACACTTCTAAATGCAACTTTCACAGAGAGGCTATTGGTCACAGCTTCTAAATGCAATTGGGCACACTTCTAAATGCAACTTTCACAGAGAGGCTATTGGTCACAGCTTCTAAATGCAATTGGGCACACTTCTAAATGCAACTTTCAAAGAGAGGCTATTGGTCACAGCTTCTAAATGCAATTGGGTACACTTCTAAATGCAACTTTCACAGAGAGGCTATTGGGCACACTTTTAAATGCAACTTTTCTCAGAGAGGCTATTGGTCACAACTTCTAAATGCAATTGGGCACACTTCTAAATGCAACTTTCAAAGAGAGGCTATTGGTCACAGCTTTTAAATGCAATTGGGTACACTTTTAAATGCAACTTTCAAAGAGAGGCTATTGGGCACACTTCTAAATGCAACTTGGGTACACTTCTAAATTCACAGAGAGGCTATTGGGCACACTTCTAAATTCGCAGAGAGGCTATTGGGCACACTTCTAAATTCGCAGAGAGGCTATTGAGCACACACTTCTAAATGCAACTTTCAAAGAGAGGCTATTGGGGACACTTCTAAATGCAACTTTTCTCAGAGAGGCTATTGGTCACAACTTCTAAATGCAATTGGGTACACTTCTAAATGCAACTTTCAAAGAGAGGCTATTGGGCACACTTCTAAATGCACCTTTCACAGAGAGGATATTGGCACATTTCTAGATGCAACTTTCAGAGAGGCTATTGGGCACACTTCTAAATTCACAGAGAGGCTATTGGGCACACTTCTAAATTCACAGAGAGGCTATTGGGCACACTTCTAAATGCAACTTTCAAAGAGAGGCTATTGGGCACACTTTCTAAATGCAACTTTCAAAGAGAGGCTATTGGGCACATTTCTAAATGCAACTTTTCCCAGAGAGGCTATTGGTCACAACTTCTAAATGCAATTGGGTACACTTCTAAATGTAACTTTCTCAGAGAGACTATTGGGCACAACTTCTAAATGCAACTTTCACAGAGAGGATATTAACACACTTCTAGATGCAACTTTCAGAGAGGCTATTGGGCACACTTCTAAATTCACAGAGAGGCTATTGGGCACACTTCTAAATTCGCAGAGAGGCTATTGGGTACACACTTCTAAATGCAACTTTCAAAGAGAGGCTATTGGTCACAGCTTCTAAATGCAATTGGGTACACTTCTAAATGCAACTTTCACAGAGAGGCTATTGGGCACACTTTTAAATGCAACTTTTCCCAGAGAGGCTATTGGTCACAACTTCTAAATGCAATTGGGCACACTTCTAAATGCAACTTTCAAAGAGAGGCTATTGGGCACACTTCTAAATGCAACTTGGGCACACTTCTAAATTCGCAGAGAGGCTATTGGGCACACTTCTAAATTCACAGAGAGGCTATTGGGCACATTTCTAAATTCGCAGAGAGGCTATTGGGCACACACTTCTAAATGCAACTTTCAAAGAGAGGCTATTGGGCACACTTTTAAATGCAACTTTCACAGAGAGGCTATTGGTCACAACTTCTAAATGCAATTGGGCACACTTCTAAATGCAACTTTCAAAGAGGCTATTGGTCACAGCTTCTAAATGCAATTGGGTACACTTCTAAATGCAACTTTCAAAGAGGCTATTGGTCACAGCTTCTAAATGCAATTGGGTACACTTCTAAATGCAACTTCCACAGAGAGGCTATTGGGCACACTTTTAAATGCAACTTTTCTCAGAGAGGCTATTGGTCACAACTTCTAAATGCAATTGGGTACACTTCTAAATGCAACTTTCAAAGAGAGGCTATTGGGCACACTTCTAAATGCAAATTGGGTACACTTCTAAATTCACAGAGAGGCTATTGGGCACACTTCTAAATTCGCAGAGAGGCTATTGGGCACACTTCTAAATGGACCTTTCACAGAGAGGATATTGGCACACTTCTAGATGCAACTTTCAGAGAGGCTATTGGGCACACTTCTAAATTCACAGAGAGGCTATTGGGCACACTTCTAAATTCACAGAGAGGCTATTGGGCACACTTCTAAATGCAACTTTCAAAGAGAGGCTATTGGGCACTCTTTCTAAATGCAACTTTCAAAGAGAGGCTATTGGGCACATTTCTAAATGCAACTTTTCTCAGAGAGGCTATTGGTCACAACTTCTAAATGCAATTGGGTACACTTCTAAATGTAACTTTCTCAGAGAGACTATTGGGCACAACTTCTAAATGCAACTTTCACAGAGAGGATATTAACACACTTCTAGATGCAACTTTCAGAGAGGCTATTGGGCACACTTCTAAATTCACAGAGAGGCTACTGGGCACGCTTCTAAATTCACAGAGAGGCTATTGGGCACACACTTCTAAATGCAACTTTCACAGAGAGGCTATTGGTCACAGCTTCTAAATGAAATTGGGCACACTTGTAAATGCAACTTTCACAGAGAGGCTATTGGTCACAGCTTCTAAATGCAATTGGGCACACTTCTAAATGCAACTTTCAAAGAGAGGCTATTGGTCACAGCTTCTAAATGCAATTGGGTACACTTCTAAATGCAACTTTCACAGAGAGGCTATTGGGCACACTTTTAAATGTAACTTTTCTCAGAGAGGCTATTGGTCACAACTTCTAAATGCAATTGGGCACACTTCTAAATGCAACTTTCAAAGAGAGGCTATTGGTCACAGCTTCTAAATGCAATTGGGTACACTTTTAAATGCAACTTTCAAAGAGAGGCTATTGGGCACACTTCTAAATGCAACTTGGGTACACTTCTAAATTCACAGAGAGGCTATTGGGCACACTTCTAAATTCGCAGAGAGGCTATTGGGCACACTTCTAAATTCGCAGAGAGGCTATTGGGCACAACATCTAAATGCAATTGGGTACACTTCTAAATTCACAGAGAGGCTATTGGGCACACAATTCTAAATGCAACTTTCACAGAGAGGCTATTGGGCACACTTCTAAATGCAACTTTCACATGTAAAGGACAGAGTTTCTGAGTGCAGATATAATGAGTTTACAGTGGTGATGCTTTGTTAGATGGGTGGTAGGGTAGTATGGCCTGAAGTAGTTGCTTCTGGCCCCGCCCTTGCCACACTTACTTGTTGTTGGCTTCTTGCTTCTCCTGCGGATACCTGCAGATACGATCAGGAGCTGTCCACTGTATGCGCCGTACTTTGCCTCGGGTCCATAGCCGCAGGGGCTGCACGGGCAGAGGGCTGCCCGGGGAGGACTGGAAATGAATGCTGATCTTCTTGATGGGACCAATCAGGGCGCAGAGGCGGGTCAAGAGGCGGGATTGGTGGGAACCAGGAAGCGGGAGGTGGCGAGGGCGGATTTCGGGGCCTGGGGCTGTCGGGTTGCGCTTTGGAGCAGGGGCGCCTTAATACAAGTAAAATGGAGCACAAGTGGGGGCACACTCACCGATGGAAATCAGCTGCACAAAGTTAAATTGACTTTACTAGTCTTTTAAAATTCCTAGACCCAGCACACACTATCGTCCAATAGAGTGTTATGATATGATATGGCATTTGTAACGCGCCTATACACAAGTGTTTCAAGGCGCGACGAGGCGGGGGGGAAACAAGGGGAAGACAGACAACGATCCTACTAGGTCAGGTATCATTCAGACCGCGCAAGTGCAGGGGTAGGGGAAGGGAAAAAGTGCAAGGGGAGGGGGAAGTGCAGTACAAGTAAGTAGAATAAAAATAAATAAATAAATAGGGCCAGCTGGTGGCAAGTGCAAGGTAGGTGCAGGCAAGTGCTGGGAAGGGGGGGCTGTAGGGATACAGAGACAGTCCCGCAGTGCAGGGGATGCGATGCCAGGGAGGCAGTGCAAGTGGAGAGTGGCTGGGCCCAGGACCGAGGTCGGTGAGAGTGGCCCAGTTGCAGATTCAGTGCAATTTCAGTGTAGAATTTAGCAGGGGAGAGGGACAGAGAAGGCAGAGGCATAGAGGGAGGTTTTGAGGTGCTTCCGGAACCGGAGATGGTTCTCCTCAAGTTTCAGGGAGGCAGGAAGGCTGTTCCAGCGGGAGGCCCCTGCCGCGGAGAGAGATCTACCCCCAGCTCGTTGCTTTGAGAAGCGGCTGACCCTGAGGGAGTTGGAGACGGATGAGCGACGGGCTCGGGAAGGAAGATATTTAGGGAGGGGTTACCTAGTATCCCCTATGTCTAGAAACTCATGTAGCCGTCAAATGCTACCCTTTCCTATCAAATGGCTGGTGGCAGTGGTTTTACAACAAACTACTATGATTTTTCCCGACCGCGAACACCGCTAGCTAAAAATCGCAGGAGCCATGTTTCATGTTTTTCAAGATGTCGTCTGAGCCCCCTTTGTTTAAACTGGTCCCGGTCTTCTTTTTTCCCCATTTCATTTTGGAAAGGTCCTTCTAGAGTTTCTATGCACACCAACTTGGTCCCTTTGGCGGGCTTCAGGACTAAAGACCGCCTCTGGTGCCCGAGTGTCTGGGGTGGCCAGGAAGTGTGGGAGGTTCCCGAAACTCCCTGTGCTTAGTCTCCAAGGAGACCCAAATGCACTTTGGCGTGATTGGCTGGCTGACTGCCTCGTGGTACCACCTTCTCCTCTCTTACCTTATAATGCCCTAATAATACGTTACCGAACCGCTCACCTAATAGTACACATTTACACCAGTAACCTCTGATCCTTGCTGCTGTACACTGGCAGAGTCAGTAATCCAGATGAGATTTGGAAGTGGGAGTACAAATTTAAGTTGAATTTCCAAAGAGAGTATCTTACAAGCGAGTATAAATATGTTTTAACTGGAATTTTTTGTAATAATTATTTCCTTGAACCTTGTTATTCATGCTCATTTAAAGATGCATGTTTACTTCTTCTGATCAGGCAGTTATAATAGTAGTTTCTTCCTTTTGGTACTAAGTGCACTACTGATCCAAACAAATACATGGAGCTGCGTTTGTGTAAGCAGGGGCACAAGGTCTTGCGTGTCTGATTCCTATATTTCTTTGGGGGCTATTTTAACTCCCTATGTTTATTATTTGGGTGTATTTGCCTATTTGTGGGGGGTAAAAGTGGCTGAAACACCACTTATCTGTCGGACTAGGTAGAGTTGTGTTTTGTTTGAGGTAGAGAGTTCAGTGGTCTGTTTCTGATTTGACAATGTTAGGATTGGTTGTCGGGATACAATTCTGTCGAGCATTCGAAAGATCCTCTGTAATTTAAGTGACTTTGAGGATAATTTGTTGGCGTACTATGGGGTCGTTTATTGTTTCCCAAACTGTTGAAATAGTATTCCTGTATTTGTTCATAATGTTTATGGTAGCCCTGTATACATATTTTGATGTACAGACATCACTGTTGCCTTTTTACCCATCTTGTTTTAAATTCAGAGATTTCTTTTTTATTTGCTGTACTTGAACTATAGAGGGGCAATTTTACATATGTTGTTTAGTTTTATTGGGTGTTGGTATTGACTTTAACCCGAGAGAGCCCCTGTGAACTGAGCAGGAATCTGTTGTAGGAATTACATCTTGGTTTATTGTTTAGTACTTGGTGTAAAATATGCACAAGGTTGTCTTGCCCATTTTCTTTTTACTCTCATAATGGTGGTTGGTAGGAATTTATGGTTCGAGAAAATTAGAGGAGTGGGGGTAAGATCAGGCCTGTCCTTTTGAAGAGTATGTCTTGGATATGGCAGGCCTGGTGAGCCTACTATCTATTTGTGTAAGTTCCAGCATTGTCAGGTCTGTTAGGAATGTGTGCTGTGGGATTCAGTAAAGTGTCTGAAGTCACGTAGACGCACTGTATCAGAGCAGAAGGTTTTTGAGCCACTCAAGTCAAAAATCAGAGTTTTTTTTAACATTTCCATTCTGGGAGGTATACGTGTGATCAAAGTTGGCAGGAGGAAAAGTAATTGCACATTATCCACAACTTGGTTGAGTTTTGCTGGTGTTAAAAGTAATTAAAACGGCAAATATTCTACCTCTATGGAGGTAGTTTAACTGGTACCAGTTTGCTGAGTTACGTAATAGAAGGCACTTGTGTAAGCCAAATCCCATAAAAATGTACGTCGTTTTTTGGCTTGGTGTATTGCAGTGTGCAATTTCTAAGTAAATTGTTAGCGTGTGAGATTGAGATAGTTGATGGAGGTTTTGATTATCGAATATGGTAATTGTGGATTGTGCAGGACCTAGTTTCTGTTTACCAAGTTAGATTTAGCCCAGGAGAGACGCTGTGGTCTATCACATTTGAGGTATGGCGTGATTGGCCAGTAGTTTTAAAACCAGAACTCCAAGCTTTTCCTTCTAACTTGCTTTTTACCTGTCCCAATGGTTGAGAGCTCTTGAAGCAAGGAAATGGCCTCTCTAAAATGAAAAATCTATGCAAAATAAAATCAGATGAACGTTCTATGTTTCTTTTTCAGCCAAAAGTAGCACATGGCAAGGGGAAACAGGAGAAGAAAGTCATACATCCTTACAGCAGAAAAGCGGCACAGCTTGCCAGAGAAGAGCACAAACAGAACAGAAAGGAAAAGTGAGTTCATTTTGGGCCATGTCCTCTAATTGGAGAAAATGAAAATACATGTATTTACTTGTTTTTAAGCGAGTTGATAAGATGCCAGATATACGCTTAGTGTTTTTGTGACAAGCGTATTTGCTTTTAATTAGCAGGTAAACATTGACTGTTGCGCGCGGGTGAAATCCATCCTAGGGTGGTGATGATAATGGATTAGAAATTCGACTGCAATTATGTGTAATATGTTCTGTGTTTGATCAGGCATGTGCTGCTGGGTCTCAACACACTCCGTGATGCGCTTTGATCAATGTCGGATATTTCCTGTCAAATTTAATGACTTATCTTCTGAATAAATACGTGACTTATTGTAGGATATTAGATTGTGGGCTGCGATTGTAAGGATCTTTAGATACAGATCATCCGTCACAATTATTTCTGTTTAACCCAAGGGACAAGCTAATCTTGCACTACTGTTAGCATTTGCTTTTTGTCTATTTGAATCTTAATTCTGCTTTACTTTCTTCATGCACCCCTCGACCATCTTCCTCCTTGCTCATGAGCTGCTTAGATGGAGCCTGATTTCTCACTGTAATCCTGTCAACTTCTTTACGCCCCACCCACTAACACGTCTGTTGTATTGTGGAGCCCTGAAACACTTGTTTGACTAGTCTTTGAATTACCCTTTCACATTCAGTTACCATTCCCTCGTCATGAGTTTCACAACATGTGTCCAAGCCCTGCTCGCCTCTCACATGGACGGTCCCAGTGCCTTATTTTCAGGAGTCCAGGAAGCAGTCCTCCTCCAAGAACTGACCAAATTCAACTACATAACACCCAGCCTCAGGGAGCTACACTGTCTACTCCTTCTAGAATGCATCCTGTTCAAGGCAGCTTGTGCCATTTTCAAGACGGCCAAAACAAAACGCATTTCTGCCTGGATGTGAAACTCATTTTCTCTGGAGGCTGTGAAACTCTCCTTCTCTGGAGGCCAGTTCACCACCAAAAGCCACAATCTCTCCAGGCTGAAAAAGAAAGGGAAAATAACGAAACCTGTCTTTTCTGCTGCACACCTAGTCTCTGGAATAAGTTACGAATACAAATAAGACTGCCCCTATCCATCCTACGCTTGGGATGCACCCAAAGACACATCCTGCTACTAGCTAGACTCCTCTAAAACCCCCAGACCGCCTTGAAGGACTGGGGCTCCTCTGCAACCCTCCATTCACCACAGCCCCTCACACTTACTTCTCACCCCCAGAGTGTCACAATTCTGTACAGTGCGCTATTGCTTCCCAGGCACGTTTGCACTTTATAAATTCCATACATACGTACATATATGCCCATTTGCCATTTCCTTTTACAAAGGACAACCTCTCTAGTAGAATCAAACTATAGCTTATGATTGTCAAAATGAAATTATTATTATTATTCCTGTTATTTTGCAAATGCTATCGTGGTCTAAGGAAAATGTTTTTAGGTCCACTGTTCAAGAAAGAATGTGTCAGAAGCAGCCGTGAAGAGGTTGCCTTATGCCGGTCCACTGTATCAACTAATTACATTTATTTAGTTGCCAAATATGTGTACCGCGCCTGGGTACGTAGGAAGATTGTATCTAATGTTTGATTTTATTTTGATGTCCAGAGGTTTTTATGATATTTTATGTGAATCACCATAGGGGTTGTTTTAATCCTGACTGTGGATTATGCAATGAATTGTGCATGCTGATGGTAAAAATGCCCAAATAAAGCATTGTTTAACTGACTTGACTGTAATCTCAATAATGGGTAAAGGGTTTAATGAAGCTGGTGATGGTAAGTGGGTACTAGTTCGCTGACCGATCTCTCAGGCCTGGACGAAGTTCTTAATGTCCGCATGAATCCCTGGCCAGTAGAATGTATTGCTTATGTGGGCTTGGATTTGAGTGTTTCCAGATGTCCTCCTGTGAGGTGGAAGTGGACTATTTCAAGGACCACTTGCTTGTGGCTCCTGGGAACCACTAACAGTGTTTTTGTTAAGCCTTCGGCGGTAGTGTCCCATCTGTAGAATAATCCATGTTTTAGAAGGAAAAAAAAGTCTGCCTTTTCCCTGACCATCCGATTCTGTTTTACATGTAAAAAGGCTTTGTCTAATAGAGGGTCGTTTCTCTGGGTGAAGGCTAAATCAGGCAGGGTGTCGGGTTCTTGCTCATTAGGTTTAGAGGGTAGGGAAATGGTAGGTTTTTCACCCGCTTCCGCGAAACCCAAAGTACCCCTCTCGGCCTCCTCTTTCTCTGTCGCTTCCTCCATTTTGGGAAACATTACTCTCTCAGTTACCCGTGGGAGATTTTATTCCCTGGTTGGACCTGAAAAACCTCTTTCGAATGGATTGTGTCCTCCAACATATTCCATATCTTTGACATGTAATGTCCACAGCTGTGCTGCTTCGGAAATGTTTCGGCAGAGGGCGACCCGTGTCGGTGGCGTTGAGTCGATGTCCCTCGAAGGCCTCCGTCGAGGGTGATGTCGTCGGATGTTGTAAGTAGGACGCAGGGCGCCCGTAGCCTCAGTTCCGTTTTTCTGCAACCTTGTTTGCTTCGAGAACTCGGCACGCCTTGTGTTATAATTTTTGATGTCTTCTTCGATCCCTCAGACCAGGTGGGCGGGCTTTAAGAAGTGCAGGGACTGGAAGTCCAAGATATCCATCACATATCCGCACCGTATCTTCTTGTGGTTTCTGGGTGAGAGCCATGACGCCGACGACTGCTCGAAATGCCAGTCATTGACTGGCAAGGCCTTGCGGCAGCGTAAAGTTAAGTTGCAGGTAGGTCGGGTATCCAAACCCCGTAAATCCAAGAAATCTGGTGTTTCCACCGATGACTCGAGGGGTGACTCGCTGTCAGAGGGAGTCCAGGGGATCTCGGTTCCAGAGTGGCTCTCGCCACTCGTCTTCCTCGTTGAGGGATTCCTGGGAGCGGCGTCACCGGTCGCCTTCCCCGTCCTCGTCGGATGATGGCTCCATGAGGAAAGTGACTTTCCCCACTAAATACTCTAGTCGGGAGGAGTGGGAGGCATTCAGGGAGAAAATGTTGGAGATGTTTCAATCTCAGGGCACTGCCCCATCCGTGCCTTCTGGTGAAGCTGGCGGGAATCAGTCTCGGTCCGACATTCGAGCGCCTTAGGGCCCGGGCGGTCGGCGTGATAAGCTTTGGGAACCGTCAAGGTCCCGTTCGGACAAGGCTCCGGATTATCGCCTGAGACGTGCCAGATCCAGGTCAAGGTCCTCATCCCCAGCGAGACCGGGAAGGTCGAAGCCTGGGAAGGTGTCGAGGAAGGTGTCGACTTGTCGGCGCTGTGCCCATCGAGTGGGACTGTCAGAGCCTTACCCTCGACCAGGCCCTTAGCGCCATTGTCGACGCCGAAGCCGTCAGTGCCCTTGACGCCATCGGGGACAACTGGTCTGAATTTGCCAGTGGAGGTCACTAGAGCTGTGGATCCTCCGAGAAAGGCTCTGGCTAAGATGGTGAGGTCCCCTGTGGACTCCAGGTTTACCCCTGTACCTAGGAGAGAGTTCTTTCATTCTCTTCAAGGTATTTATGAGGATGGGGAGATGTCTGATGTGGAGGTGGAGCCTCTTGATGCTCCTGACGTTCCTGAAGCTCCTGACATGGGTTTCTCGGAGTACAGTCAATTTGAGGATCTGTGTCAGTCTGTACATGATGCCAGTGGCCTCGACACCTCTCCTGAGATGGAGTTTGGCAGGCCAGAACCTGGGACTCATCCTGAGTCCTCCTATAGGAGGTTGATGTTGAGGGTTACGGAGTACCTGGGGTGGCTCGGCCCTCCAGTTGAATTCGATCAGGATGACCTGACTAAAATTTTAGATCAGGGTCTGTCCACTGACCCAGTGTTGCCTTTTCACGTGGCTTTACAGAAAAGGGTGGCTGCTGCTTGGAACACCCCAGATTCTCTTCTGGCTACCTATCCACTCACCCCACTCCTGAGAGTTTGGTGGTTCAGGTGGCCACGGCCAACTCGAGGCAGGCAGCGTACACTACCATCACTCCTGATGGGGACGACAAGCGCTTCGATGGATGGGCCCACAAGGTATTTACGGCTGGGAGCATGGCCCTTAAATCGTCCAACTCCACCTGTGCCTTGGCCAAATTTTCACACACTCTGTGGAATTGTCTCTTGCTATGCCTTGTGTGAATCCTTTCAGTCTGGGTTGGACACGGCAGACAGTGTCAGCCGGTCCATGGCTGCGAGCACTGTGATACGCAGGTTTGGGTGGTTGCGGAAGTTGGGCTTTGCACGGGACGTGCAGGCCCGTCTTCTCAACATGCCCTTTGATGTTTCTCATTGGTTTGGCAGCAAGGCTGACGAGAGCCTTGAGAGGTTGCAGACCTCCAAAGCAGCTGCAAAATCTTTGGGCGCAGCTGTGCGTCAACCTCTGCGTTTTTGTCCTAGGGAACAGCAGTGAAGGGGTTCCTTTCGTTTCTACTCCTCTTTTGGTAGAACGAGAGGAACAGCCAGTCAAAGGGGCCACCGTAAAACTACCCGGGATGGACGGGGAAGAGCTGCCAAAGCTGCTCAGGCAGCTACCTCTTTGTCTTCAGGTGCTGCCACAGTGGCTTCAAAACAGCTATGAGGCCAGGTCCCATTGGTTTGCCGGTTGGGGGCAGACTGTCTCAGCATCTCGAAGAGTGGCAAGCCATTACTTCAGATGCATGGGTTCTGGAAACAATAGCCCGCGGCTACTGCCTACCCTTCCTAAATCGGCGTCACGACAATCCATTGGGGAAACTCTCTTTGAAGATTCCGGATACGCTCCTGGTGCAGGAAATCTTGACCTTGCTGGAGAAAGGCGCTATAGAACTAGTGCCTGTGGCGTAGAGGAACAAGGGCTGGTATTCCCCTTATTTTTTGATTCCAAAGAAAGACTCAGGATTGAGACCCATCTTGGACTTGCGTTGCTTAAACAAGTTCCTCAGGAAGGATAAGTTCAAGATGGTCATTCTTTCTCAGGTCCTTTTAAGCCCTTGACTTCAGGATTGGTTGGTGTCATTGGACCTATAGGATGCTTATTTTCATGTGCCGATCCATTCAAAGCACAGGAAATACCTGAGGTTCACCTTTGGCAACTCGCACTTTCAGTTTCGGGTCCTGCCATTTGGGTTGACCTCTGCACCGAGGGTCTTCACCAAGCTCATGGTGGTGGTGGCTGCGTATCTCAGGAGGCGGGGGGTTCACGTCTACCCCTACCTGGACGACTGGCTAATCAGAGCAAGTTCTCTCGAACAACCCTTGGATCATCTGTCTCACCTGCCACTCCCTTCAGAAGCTGGGCTTCTCCCTCAATTTCAAGAAGTCGCATACGACACCTTCCCAACAGCTCCAGTACATCGGGGCTGTGTTGGACACGTCCTTTGGGAAGTGCTTGCCACCCAGGGTGAGGGCTCCTCACATTGTCCCGATGGTCGATAAATTTCAGCATGCCCCGAGTCTCCCGTCTTTTCGAATTCTTAAGGTTGCTCGGCCTCATGGCATCCTGCATTTTTCTGGTACCAGAGGCCAGACTACGGATGAGATCCCTTCAATGGGCCCTCAGGACGCAGTAGTCCCAATTCTCAGGCAAGATGTCGGATCTCCTTCAGATTCTGCTCAAGGTCTCACGGGATCTTCTGTGATGGGCCAGCGAAGGGAATCTGATGAAGGGAGAGAGGTTTTGGCAACCATGGCTGGAGGTGACGGTAGTGACGGATGCTTCCCTCACAGGATGGGGGGCTCAAGCCAATGAGCTGACTGCCAGCGGTCGTTGGTCTCCGTCAGAGTCCAGACTTCATATAAATCTTTTGGAGCCGAGCGCCATCAGGCTAGCCCTGACGGCTTTTCTGCTGTGCGCGAAGAGTGTCCTGATCATGATGGACAACACAGTGGCCATGCATTATCTCAAAAAAGGGGGTGTAGGGTCACTCCCGCTGTGCAGGGAGGCAATGCAGCTCTGATTCTGGGCAATACAGCATGGAATCTCGCTCTCGGCACTTCATCTGGCCGGAGAGGAGAATACGGCAGCGGATGCTCTAAGCAGGCAGAGCGGAGTCTCCCACGAGTGGAGTTGGCTCAGAAAGTCCTTCAGGAGATCTTTGCCTTTTGGGGAACCCCTCAAGTGGAGCTGTTCGTGACTGGTGCCGCGACCGGTGCCAACCGTAATGCGAAACATATTGCTCAAGAGAATTTCCTCCGAGAGGACCTTTAGGGGACGCATTTGTCATGGATTGGTAATTCCCACTTCTGTACGCGTTTCCTCCGGTCCCTGTCATTCCTCAAGTTCTAAGGAGGTTGCGGCGGTTCAGGTCCCAGATGATCCTAATTGCTTCGGAATGGACCAGGAGACGGTGGATCCCGGATGTTCTAGAAATGTCCATCTGACCTCCATGCTGTGTTCTTCACACAGAGGATCTTTTCTCGCACGCGAAGGGGCGGGGGGGTCAGGTTCTCTATCCAGAGGTCAAGACTCTCAACCTTCACGCTTGGTTTCTGAAAGGTTGAGATATAAGGATTTGGACCTCCCGGATGACGTGATGGAGGTGTTGCTTTCGGCCAGGCGTCTGGCAACCAAATACCTGTACCATTGCTCTTGACGTAAGTTTTGCGACTAGTGCAGAGGACGCAATGTTGATCCTTTTCAGTGTTCCATTCCAATGGTTCTTTCTTTCTTGCTTTCTGTGGCCCACAAGGGTCTTCAAGTGGATACCATTAAAGGCTATCTGGCGGCGTTGTCTATTTTCAAGCGCTCATCTGAAGAATGTTCTTATTTTAAGATTCCTTTGATTGCCCAGTTTCTAAAACGGCTCACAAATGTGTTCCCGCTGTCCCCTTTTCAGATGCCGGTTTGGGATCTGAATCTAGTCTTGAAGTTCTTAGTTGGTGCTCCGTTTAAACCTTTGCACTCTTGTCCTTTGAGACTGTTGACCTTCAAGACAGTTTTCTTGATTGCAGTTGCATCTGCTCGCAGAGTGAGTGAGTTGCAGTTACTTTCGTCTAAGCCACCCTTTACTGTGTTCCACAGGGATAGGGTTGTACTGAGGGTACGTCCTTCCTTTCTACCTAAGGTAGTGTCTGAGTTTCATTTGAGCCAGAAGGTGGTACCTCCTGCTTTCTATCCTCCTCCTCATCCTGGTAAGGAAGAGGAGAGACTACATAGGTTGGACCCTAGGAGAGCTTTGAGCTTTTATATTTCTAGGATGTCCAGGGTCAGAGTGGACAACCAACATTTTCTGGGATACACTGGACACTGATTGGGCCAGGCTGTTAACAAACAGATCTTGTCCAGGTGGATTATCCTCACCATTTCTAAATGTTACAGATTGGCTGGCAAGGACCCTCCTGAGGGTTTGCAAGCTCACTCCACCAGGGGTGTGGCTACAGCCACAGCCCTACAAAGGGGAGTTCCTGTTAAAAATATTTGTGATGCTGCAACGTGGTCTTCCATCCACACCTTTGTCAAGCATTACTCCCTGGATGCTTTCCATGATCAAGATATGGCCTTTGGTAAACCAGTGCTCTATTCTGCCATTTGATTGGGTATATCCAAATTCTTCTCCCTGCTCCATTCACGGATACTGCTTTGGGATTCTGTCAAAGATGTGGTATACGTTGGAGAACACAATCCATTCGAAGAACAAGTTACTTAACAACTGGTAACGTTCTATCAACTCGATGTTCCTCCAACGTATTCCACATCACCCTCCCAACCTGCCTGTTACGCTCACCTGGCCTCTGCGGAGGCGTTGGGGCATGGTTGCAGCCCTTCTGGGAATTAGGCTCCCCCTAGTTTGGCTTCTCCCTCTGCAATTATCCCGTGAACTGCAGCAATAGGCAGCGCTGCTCAGGACTGCTCCTGTGAGAATATAAAGGGACGTGCGTATCGCAGTCTGTAATTCAGGTCCCCTTCTAGACCCTTCCTCCTAGGACGTAATTCCCGCAGGTTGCGCTGCTCCTAGAAGGCTCACCTGATTATTATTGTTGATGAGCTCTCCGTCCTGCTACTTCTGGCAGGGGCGCTTGTCTGACTGGGACCAAGTTGCTTCACTGGTCCCTGCACGTGGTAGTCCAGTCCAGCTGCAACTAATCCACTTCTCTCCAGGTGAGTGCTTCTGCTTGTTTCTGTCTTTCCCCACCTGTTGCTTTCTGTCTGCTTTCAGCCTGCTTTTGCTGCATTTGTATAGTTGGTTTGCTTTCTGCTTGCTTTCGCTGTATTTGTATAGTTTGCTTTCAGCCTGCTTTCGCTGTATTTGTATAGTTTGTTTGAAGTTTTGTTGTTCGCTCCGTCTTTAATGTTGTTCTTTTGCTCTCTCCATGTAGGTGGTATTGCAGATCCTGCAGCAGTTGCGGAGCTTGAGATGCAGTCGGAGTGAACAAGGAATGGGCCCACAGTGGTCCGGTAACAGGTAAGTGGTCTTCTAGCGCTGCGCGCGTTGTTCAAATGCAGCGCAACTTTAGACTGATGGGTGATGACTTGCGTAACCTTGTCTTTCGTCTTCTTTCACAGGAATCAACTTCGTGGATGAGGAGCACAGTGTCAGGATTAAGGTCGCTGGGTTCCAGAGGATGAGTATGCAGATGCGATGATGAGCGACGGATTCCGGGAGGTGAGTGTGCAGGATAACGCCCGATACCACTGAAAGGTAAGTAAGCTGGTCCAAGTGGCGGTGAGCGTCACGTTGCATGTCAATGAGAAGCGCTGGCATTGGGGCTAGAGCAGCTTATATAGCTGAGCTCCTGAGGCCACGCCCACCAGTCCTGGCCTGCTTGCCACACCCTGCCACTCCTGGAGTCTGCATGTGCAGCCTGGGCCTGGAGAGCTACACCCAACAAGTATGCTCGTAGAAATGCTCCCGAAATAAAAGCACGTGGAAAAGTTCTTGTGAATGAAGCACTGTTGCACCATAATATAGCGTTCCTGTTTATATTTTTACATGAGCCTGGCGCCAAAGGCCCCCTGTGTACATGCATCCTGTGACCCATTACCCCCATCACTTGATGGTGTGGTGTCTGTGTTCTTGGGACAGTGATCATGACCGCACTCCCCCTCAAGGCCCCTCTCAAGGGTGATACCTCTCCTGGTTTGCTGGGGTTGTTGCGATGGAACAACCTGATCAATCGTGGATCGTGGACATGCTCACTGGGATCCCACGTCCGGTCTTGAGGTCTATAGCCTTTCCAGTCTATAAGATAGTGTAATTTGGACCAGACTATCTTAGAGTCTAGGATGCTTTTGACTTTGTATTTTGGTTCTCCATCTACTATCTCGGGATCCGGTGGAGAGTCGATCCGTGTACCTGGTTTCATTGGTTTTAAGAGGGAGACATGGAATACAGGGTGGATTCACATGTGGGATGGTAATTCTAACTTCATGGCAGCAGGATTAATCACAGCCTTGATGGTGTAAGGTCCCAAGTATCTGGGCCGGAAGGCCTGTGGTCCTTTCAGAGGAATGTTTTTGGATGCTAACCAAACCTTGTCTCCAACTTGATAGTTTGGAGATACCCTTCTGTGTCGTTCTGCAAACTGCTTTTGTCTCTCCTTAGCTCTGGCTAGATGTTCTGCTGCTTCCTTAAGAACCTGGGTGATGGTCTTGTGTAAGGTTGTTACAGCTGGCATCTCCAGTGGCTCGGGTGGATCAAAAACGGATGTCATTGGATGTCGTCCGTGCACTGTGTAGAAAGGACTTTGCCCAGTACTGGTATGAATGGAGTTGTTGTATGCGTATTCCGCTAACCATAGTATATCCTTCCAGGTATCCTTGGTTTGTTGCAGCATACACCTTATCTTTTGCTCTAGGGGCTGGTTGGTCCGTTCGGTCTGGCCATCGGTTTGAGGATGATGGCATGTAGACAACCGAAGGTCGATCTTGGTGATTTTGCAACATCTTTTCCAAAATGCAGAGACAAACTGAGTCCCTCGGTCTGATATTAATATGGATGGGAATCCATGTAGCTGAACAATCTCTTCCAGAAACACAGTGGCCAGAGTAGATGCAGTGGGAAGACCCTTTAGAGGGATTAAGTGGGCCATTTTGGAGAACAGGTCTACGATGACTAAGATGGTGTTGTATCCGTTGCAGGATGGAAGATCTGTAATAAAATCCATTGACAACGTATGCCATGGCACTGGGGGTACTACCAAAGGGCGTAGAAGACCTACAGGATTTTGTTTTTGGGACTTGTGTTGTGCGCAAACACCACAAGGTGCGATGAACTGTGCAATGTCTTTTCGCCAAGTTGGCCACCAGTAGTTTTTCTTTATTTTAGCCAGGGATTTTGGTATTCCCAGATGCCCTTCTACTAAAGAATCGTGATAGTTTGCTATGATCTGATCTCTAGTTTTTTATCTGGGATGTACAACCGTCCTTGAAAGTATTGTAGATTGTTCACAATAGTATATCGGTCTCCTTTCGATAGCCAGTCCTGTTGTGCTGTTTGATTCATCAGATGTTGCAGACCAGATTTTAAGTCTTCTAAAGAGGCGGCTGTGGCTATAATGCTTAGGATCCGTCCTTCAGGGATGATGGACACGGGGTCTGGTGTAGTGAATGCCTCTTCTTCCTTGCTGAAGCTTGACAAGGCATCTGCTTTTCCGTTGCATACTCCGGGTCTGTAGGTAATAACGAAGTTGGATTCTGCGAAAAAGAGGGCACACCAAAGTTACGATGATCAGTGATGACGATAACTGTATGTGTAGCTCCGAGAAGATAATGTCTCCATGCTTTGAATGCTGCCTTAATTGCCAATAATTCTTTATCAGTGATGGCATAGTTCAATTCAGGGGGCAGAGAACTTACAAGACCAGAACACCACGGGATGCAACTTTCCGGTATCAGGGTGTCGTTGGGACAGGACTGCTCCCATTGCTACGTTAGAAGCATCGGTTTCGACCACGTATGGTATTTCTGGTTGGGGATGTCGTAAAACTGGTGCGGTTGTGAATGGTTGTTTTAGTTTTTGGAAAGCTTCCTCTGCTTCTGCAGACCAATGACATTGTTTATTTTTTCGTAGCAAAGAGGTGATTGGGTGGACGATCTGAGAGAACCCGGGAATAAATCGACGATAAAAGTTGGCGAACCCGAGCACACTCTTTACTCCTTTTGTGGATGTTGGTGAAGCCCAGCGGAGACTAACATCTACCTTGCGAGTGTCCATGCTTACGCCCCGTCATGTGAGTACAAACCCGAGGAATTCTACTTCTGTCACATGAAAGAAGCACTTCTCACGTTTGGCGTATAACTGGTGTTGTCATAGTTTTTCTAAGACTGCCCGAACATGACTGATGTGGTCCTCCTTGGTGGCTGAGTAGATGAGAATGTCATCGATTTAGACAAGTGCGCAGACGTCCAATAGTTTGTGGTGCATGTCGTTCATGAAGAATTGGAACACTGCGGTGGCATTACATAGCCCAAAGGTCATGACCTGGTACTCATAAAGGCCATATTTTGTACGAAAGGCTGTCTTCCACTCGTCCCCATTTTTTACTCTTAACAGATGGTTGGCCCCTCGCAAGTCTAGTTTTGTATTAATCTGAGCGTTTTTGACTTGATCGAAAAGTTCAGGGATAAGTGGTAACGGGTACCGTTTTTTTACCGTGATCTGGTTAAGTGCCCTTTAGTCCATACAAGTTCTCAGGTCTCCCTCCTTTTTGGGCACAAAAAAGAGGGGCAAGGATACGGGGGACTTGGACGGACGGATGAAGCCGTTTGCTAGATACTGATCAAGGTGTGTTTTTAGATGTTGGTTTTCCTGTTCTGCTAAGGCGTAAATCCAGCTACAGGGAACTTGGGCTCCGGGTAAAAGAGCAATTTGGCAGTCGTATAGTAGGGGTTTGCCTGCTCCTTCTGAAAAACATCTTGGCAATCCAGGTATTCAGGTGATAACGAACTTGTGAGGCCCACTATGGTTGTTTTCTTTGATCCTGTGTTAGTGAAACCTTTTAATGGGGGTCCTTTTTTGTAACCGGTGTCGACACAGTCTTGTAGAAAGGTCAGAACCCTTTTACGCCAGTTAGTCTTAGGATTGTGGATCTCCAGCCAGGGCATTCCCGATATCATCTTGAACTGAGGAGAACCGAAGGTGATGTCCTCTCTCTGACCGTCCTGATACAGAAGCGTAACCTTCTCGGTGTAGTGCGTTACTGGGCCGGATGATAGCTGAGATCCATCAACTGCTGTAACGTTTTCCGATATTTGCTTCTGTCAGAAAGGAAGGCCAATTCGAGTAGCCAGATCTTGGTCAATATAATTCCCCACAGCTCCACTGTCAATGCATGCCTCCAAAGCATGTATTTTTGATGGTTGTTGGTGGTTTACCAAGAGCACAGGGATGACTAGGTGTGAGGTCTGTATTGGTTCCTTTTTACCGCTCGACAAGTGGACCCCTACGCTTGCCGGGCGTTGGAGTTTCCCGAGTCCTGTTCTTCTACTTCACTTTTGTCAGTTGCTGCAACTGTTTTTCTGGGTGGTTTCACTGGGCATTCTCTGAGGAAGTGACCTGCCTTACCACAGTATAGACAATGTTGTTGCTTTCTCCTTTGGTCCCTTTCTGCCTTGGTGAGCGGACTTCGCAAGCCCCTGATTTGCATTGGTTCAGACTGATCGTGTGACCTGGTTTGATTCTCACGGGGCCGTACGTAGACCAACCGTCCTTCTGCTTTTGCGCGATCCATTTTCCGATCCTGCAACCTGTGATCGAGATGCACTGTCAGATCGGTGTATTTTGCACATCCATTTGGGGGATTTACTACTCGGGCTAACACATCCTTAAGTTGTCCTCGCAACCCTTGGTAAAGAGGGTAGTTCTCTTCTCCTCTGGCCAGTTTATCTACGCTATATGACGATTGAAGGAGGCGATGTAGGTCAGTAAGTCTTGATTACCTTGCCGGAGTGACAACAGTTCATTGACCAGAGCTTGCCCGTAGTATGCCATGCAAACAGTTTCTCTAGTTCCCGCTGAAAGCCCCTGAAGTCCCGAAGCAAAGGATTGTCTTGGTTGACCAAAGGTATTGACCAGTCCGCTGCACTACCTCCCAAATATGAGAGTACAAATGCCACTCTAGTTTGTTAATTGGGGAATGCCCCAGGTCTGCACAGGACATGTAGGCGACATTGGTTCATAAAATGGGCGTACTTATTTGAGTCGCCTGTGAAATGTTCAGGCGGGGTCAGGGGAGCTGCTCCTGGAAGAACCACCTGTACTGGCGTTGACTGTGAAGGTGTAGCAGAAGGGGCAATCCCTGGTAATGGAACCTGGCCAGCCTGCGCCTGGAGCATCTGTTTTGCTAGTTCATCAGTACGCTCACGGTTCACAATGAGATCCCTCCTTAGGGCATTGGTTTCCTGTCTTGATGCGTGAACTTCAGCTCGTAATTCTTCCAGTAATTGGGCCAACTGGTCTGTCTCGGAAGTCTCCATAACGCCCAGGCAGGGATTCGTAGAGGCTTTGCGTTCCGTTACGCTCACTTGGTCTCTGCGGAGGCGTTGGGGCACGGTTGCAGCCCTTCTGGTAATTAGGCTCCCCCTCGTTTGGCTTCTCCCTCTGCACTTATCCTGTGAACTGCAGCAATAGGCAGCGCTGCTCAGGACTGCTACTGTGAGAATATAAAGGGACATCAGTATCCCAGTCTGTGATCCAGGTCCCCTTCTAGACCCTTCCTCCCAGGACGTAATTCCTGCAGGTTGCGCTGCCCCTAGAAGACTCACCTGATTGTTATTGTTGATGATCTCTCCATCCTGCTACTTCTGGCAGGGGCGCTTCTCTGACTGGGACTGAGTTCCTTCACTGGTCCCTGCACGTGGTAGTCCAGTCCAGCTGCAACTAATCCACTTCTCTCCAGGTGAGTGCTTCTGCTTGTCTTTGTCTTTCCCCACCTGTTGCTTTCTGTCGGCTTTCAGCTTGCTTTTGCTGTATTTGTATAGTTCTTTTGCAGTTTTGTTGTTCGCTCCGTCTTTAATGTTGTTCTTTTGCTCTCTCTCTCCGTGTAGGTGGTATTGCGGACCCTGCAGCAGTTGCGGAGCTTGATATGAAGTCGGAGTGAACGAGGAATGGACCCACGGTGGTCCGGTAACAGGTAAGTGGTTTTCTAGTGCTGCGCGCATGGTTCAAATGCGGCGCGAGTTTAGACTGATGGGTGATGACTTGCCTTACCTTGTCTTTCGTCTTCTTTCACAGGAATCAACTTCGTGGATGAGGAGCACGGCGTCGGGATCAAGTTTGCTGGTTACCAGAGGATGAGTATGCAGATGCGATGATGAGCGCCAGATTCCGGTAGGTGGGTGTGCAGGATAAAGCTGGATAACGCTCGAAGGTAAGTAAGCTGGTCCAAGCAGCGGTGAGCGTCACGTTGCATGTGAATGCAAAGTAATGCGAATCGCTGGCATTGGGGCTAGAGCAGCTTATATAGCGGAGCTCCTGAGGGCACGCCCACCAGTCCTGGCCCGCTTGCCACACGGCGCCACTCCTAGAGACTGCACGTGCAGCCTGGGCCTGGAGAGCCACACCCAACAGTATGCTCGTGGAAATGCTCCCGAAATAAAAACATGTGGAAAAGTTCTTGTGAATGAAGCGCTCTTGCACCATAATAAATCGTTCGTGTTTATATTTTTACATGACCCTGGTGCCAAAGGCGCCATGACTTAGTCCATCCGGGCCCCGTGTGTACATGCGTCCTGTGACCCATTACCCCCATCACTTGATGGTGTGGTGTCTGTGTTCTTGGCCCAGTGATCATGACACTGCCCCTCTGAAGAATTTCCCATGATATTGCATCTTACATTCCTGCAAGGTTATGTGCAGTCATGGAGGCTTGGTGTGCATGTTATGGCACATGTTGTGGAGGGAAAAAACATGAACTAAGGCTACGGACGCCGTGCGACCTACTTATAACATCCGATGACGTCCCTCTTGACGGAGGCCTTCGAGGGACATCAACCTGAAGCCATCGTCGAGGGGTGCCCTCTGCCGAAAAACTTCGGAAGCAGCACAGCTGTGGACATTACATGTCAAAGATGTGGAATACGTTCGAGGAACATCCATTCGAAAGAACGTTACCAGTTAGTAAGTAACTTGTTCTTCTCATGATTCTGCAACAATACTTTACTACCTCCCCGATAGTCTGGGTCAATGTCGCCAGCCAGGACATCTATCCCAAACCTCAAAAAGAGCCCTGACTTGGGTGCCAGTCATACATAGTTTCCCGGGGGTGGTATAAAAACCAAGTCAGTAAGTATTAGCCTTCTTTCCCAGGGAAGCATTGTTTCTTTCCTACTACTACAGATATGAAATCCGATGAAACCCTTTGTGTCTTACATGGGACTTACTGCTCTGTCACTTAGCTTTTCATATTTCAGGGTCCACCAGTCTATATAGGTTGAGCTGCATCCCACCCCTGACGCCAAATTTGAGATAGGCATGGTTTCAAGAGATGAGACAGAGAACAGATTTCAAGTCTTAAAGAATGCTTTATTTCAAATATTAGGATGGTATAAGGCCTAACTTGTTCTACAACTAAGGTAGGGAGTTCCTGCCTAATTAAAACTAAGAGAAGTCTGTGTCTGCAAGTCCAAATCAAAAAGTCTATGTCAAAGAACTATGCTTATTCTCGCATCTAGAGAAAACATGATCTGGGATTTTAGTCAACAGAATAGTGTTCAAAAGTAAAGTCTATGAGTTTCCCTTCCCTATGTTCTATACAGTGTAGTTCACACAAAAAGAAGGTCTTGAGGTTCCCTTCCCCAAGACATCGGTTCTCAGTTCTTTCAACTCTCAGGGTTCCGTTCCTCAAGATTTCACTGAAGCACTTATACTGTTTTCATCCGCGTGATGTTCAATACAGTAAAACAATAGGTCTACTTGACTCACCTTCTGACTTGCTTTAATCAATTGTTTCACAGTTCTTCTGGAATCATTTCCAATGTCCTTTTTAGGGCTCTCTGGTCTAGGTTCATTTGTCAGACCACACGGTCAACCCACTACAGGTCACGCAACGAGGAACCCTAAGCTTCTCCTTGGCTTGATTCTTAAGGTCTAATCTTCACAGTGGTGAACTCCCTGGGCTATGCATAGTTGTCAGACCACACGGTCCACCCATCACAGGTTGCACAAACGAGGAGTTCCCTTAAACCTTGTTTGGTCCCTTCTCTGCCTCATGCTTCTGACTTCTCACACTTGTATGCACTTTGGTTACGGTAACACTCTTCTGTTAATGTACAACTCTTCTGATGTTCTTTGCTTATTGTTTTACAATAGACTTATGGTCCTTTCTCAGAATAGACTACTAAATTCCATATGCTTTTTGTTTTGCCCACAGTGCTGCTTGTATACAGTCTGACATTCAATAAGTCTGTTTGACTTCAAATGTTCAATCAGTGCTGAATAGGCTGTGATCGCATTCAAATAGCATTTGTTAACTTCAGTTCGGTGTTGAATGGGCTCAATTAGTAGTTTTGTTTCAGTTCGGTATTCCACATGGTTTGCATTCACTTGGACCGCCACTTGCCTGCAGTCCTAGCAGCGCTCCGGTCTCTGTGTCCTCTGACACTCAGTGGCGCTTACCATCTGTCCTGTGGCTGCTCCGGTTGCTCTCGCTCACCTTCTCTGGGGTGGGGAAGCAGACCTCCACATTCGTCCGGCATGTCCCGACTTCACTTCTCGACCTCCGACTTTGCAGTAGACATGGACCGCGTCTCCCCTGCTCCCGGTTGCTTTTGCAGCCCCCACTGCCTCCGGATTTCGGCACGGGCGTTGTTTCTCCCACTCTTCAGTTTGGCAGCCACAGCTGCTCGCCTTCCAGATCGAGGATTCCCAGTCCTGCACCCACCAACTGCCGGCCCTCCGGGATCGATGTCGGTGTCCCGAAAATAAATCCAGGTCCTGATGGGGCGTGGCCAGCAGGAGGCCAAGATGGCCACATTCAGGTGAGCTCCAGTGAGCTGTGTCCCCTGAGGGACCGAAGCAGCCAAATCCACCAGGTACATCCTTGCCTGGTTTGAGTCAAGTGAAGGTTAGGCACGCAGGAGCGTGGCAAGGCAGTTGTTCCAAGGCAGCGACACACTGAAAAAACAATTGTGTGCTGAGAGGAGCACTGACCTGTGTACTGGCACTGAGGGAAGCTGACAGTGCGGGAGGGAGGAGTCGTCCCACCCTGGAGCACCATCAAACCAGCTCAGGTGGTTCCTCTCTGGAGAGGCGCCTTTCCCGGGCGGATGCCAGCCCCTAAAGATTTATTTTAATTTATCGAACCCCTGTAAAGGGGCAGCCTGAAGCCAGAAGACCGAGATGTAGAGGCAGGACTGCCAGGCAAACGTGCATACCTCTTGGAAAGCTGACTTATCAACAGGCAGGCACTGCAAGGAGACCCTGCTGACAGAATACTCGGACACTCAAGGGCATGAAGGGTGAACTTTCCCGGGTTGTGACCGACCTTCCCAGAATCAACTGGGCCCTTTTCTCTCCTCCATCTCACTCTCCACCTGTGGTGTCCCTCCATGCTCTATCGTCTCGCCTTGGCTTTTCAACATCTACCTTGCCCCCAGCCCATTTGATCTCCGCCTGCTTGCCTAACTTTCAGTGTTATGCGGACGACAACCGGCTCTCCTTCAAGCCTCCCTCCTCATCTCTGTCCGCTATTCAGGCATGGCGCACTGCTAACGATCTCTGCCTTAATGCAAGTACGACTAAGACTCTTCTCATTGGGAACCCGGCTCCCTGCTTCCCTCGTACACTCTGGCTGCCCTCCATGGGACCCCTCGCTCATCCTCCTCTGAGGCAAAAAACCTTGGTGTCATCTTCGACTCTCCTCACATCACTGACCTTGCCAAGCAGGCCCACTTTCAGCTGCACCTCCTCCCTTTCCTCACCTTCCCCCAGAAATTCAAAGTCTCCAGAGTTCTGGTCCTCTCTAGGCTGGACTACTGCAACAGTCTCTTCCTCAACCTGCCTAACTCCTCCCTTCGTCCCCTTCAACTAATCCAGAATAGGACTGCAAGACTTACCCTTGGCCTCAAGCCCAGGTGCTGCACCTCTCCAGCCCTAAAATCTCGCCACTGGCTCACGGTTGCTGGGAGGATCAAGTTCAAAACCCTCTGCAACATCCACAAGGCTTTCTGGGGCCTGGAGCCGTGCTACATTCAACTGTCTCTCTCTCCCTAAATACCCCACTGCTAGATCCCTTTCGTTCTTCTAGCTCCAACTCTCTGCGGACCAGATGCATTTCCAAGCAGAGAGTGGGGGGTAGATCTCTCTCATCCACAGGTGCCTCCCTCTGGAATGGCCTCCCTGTCCCTCTCAGACGTGAGCCAGATCTAATTAAGTTCTGGAAGCTTCTGAAGACCCTCCCCTGCTAATGTTCCTCTCTGCCTCTTTGCATATGGTCTTTCCCCTTCTGTAATGGCTTGGCAGGCGAAGAACAATGGTCTGGAGGGTTGCCCAGAGCAATGCCAGTGGTTAAGATTCATTCTAAACCTTCCAGCCATCAACCTCTTTGTTTTTCCCCTCTGACTCTTTGACTGGCTGCCTGTTTCTTCAGGGCACCAGGCCCTCCTCGACCAATCTACCTGTGCACTTGGTCTCCCATGACCACCCTCCCTCTACCTGCACTTGCCATCTGGGCTCCCTCCCCCTGCACTATCCTGGCTGGGCCTGCACCCCAATAGTCCTTCCAGCCTGCCCCTCGCACTTACCACATGGACTGTCTTTCCCCTGCAGCCTCTACATTCCCTGGCACTGTCCACCTGGCCTCCCCTGGCACTCGCTTTACTCACGGGCCCTTCCGCCCTGATTGGCACTTCCCCTCTCCCTCATACTTCTTGTTACTGCATTTGCACGATCCAATTGTCACAAGGCCTAGCAGGACCATTTTTTGTTTTTCTTCATCCCTGTTTTTTCTCCGCCCCCTCCTGTCTTGTTGTGCCTTGAAACACCTTGTGCACAGGTGCATTATGAATACCCAATAAATAAAAATAAAATAAACAAAAAAAAGGGAAATTAAAAATAAAAGGCGCAATAAAATGTAAGATGTCAAAAGACAGCAATAAACACGAAGACGGCAGTTAACCCCCAAATCTCGGCCACCTAACTGGCAGCATAACCTAGTCATAGTAGGACCTACAGTAACCCAAGCGCCACAGACACCCCATAAACTAGCATCCAACAACAGGGATGGCTGGAACAGGCAGCCTGCAGCCAATGACCTCCGCGAACTGGCCACCTAACAAATGGAAATGAGGAGATACGTATGTCCAACATCCTGTCTGAACTCGACCAAATGTCGGCACTCAGGCCACGATCAACCCCATCAACACACTCCCATCCACCACACACACACAGCTCCTATCCCTCTTAGAGGACCTCAAGCAGCACTGTGGCCAACTTCTGGATGTTGTGGAGAGAATGGAAATTGTGGAAACCAGAGGTCTGGAACACATGCAGTTACAATTGCTGGAGCTGAGAGATACCAGTCAGTACCTCCAAGATTGCAGCAGAAGAGAAAACATATGCCTTCTGGGGGTTCCTAAATCACTCATGAGGCACATAATCCTGCCTCAATCAGCGATTCTCCGACACAATTTCGTTAACCGAGGCTTGATGGGCGCAAACGGAAATGGTTGTCTGATCTTGGCGAAAGCATAACAATGTATATTCAGACACCGAAGACAAACAAGTACACCCACCACAGAAGAATGGGTGCATAAGTAGCAAAGAAAGAATTGCATGAAAGACTGACCATCCACCTCAATCACACAGAATCAACCTTCCTACAGCAGTGGAACCACTTAAGGACCTAGACATCAACCCCCTAGACCGATCGCAGAGGAGAGCGACAGCTGGAAAATCTCCCCTAACTTCCCTTGCATTTCCTATCCCAGGCCTGCACAAATATGGGCGACCATCACAAAATGCATCCATGAGAAGCGCAAGAGCAACTTCCACTTCATGATTCTGTAAGTTTCTAGTTTGCCTGTTGTGTTTTTCCTCATATTTTATGATTGCTCACATCCGAATATGCGATAACCCGTAGATGCAAATCTCGAGAACACTCATGTACCCAAGACTGAAAATGGTGCAACATAAAGGCCTTTTTACACCCTGTGATGAATTGAGGGAATTCGTTCCTTTTCCCCTAGGGCGAGCGGCACCCACCCCCCCTGTGAAGCTAGGGATGTGAGCCTCTGCAACGTCCTCTGTAGGGGTCGAGGCACATGGAACCTAACAGGGAGAGATTCCTCCCACCCCTTATGGGTCAAGGACTTGTGTTCCTGTGAAGAACTCCTTAAGCCAATTCAGTTCATGGCATTCATGGGACTATCTAACGGATACGGGTTGTTTAACCTAAAAAACTTGACCTACTGCCATTTTGACCTAATTTTGTTGGTCGAAATTATTTTGACCTAATGCGGGGGGATACCCCTCTATAGCCCCCCCACCCCTGACTCCTTCCCACCTCAACCTATTCCCTTACCCCAACCCACAACTATTTATTCATTAAAATATACCATTTGACCTACCGCATTTGACCAAAAAGATGCAGTCATATCGGAGTGGGTCAAGTTGGCATTAGGGCAACTATGCCAATACCTATCTAACATGTCAAATACTTCCAAGTACAAAGACTTAACTGAAGAGTAAGTGAAAATGTGTTGCATCAGGAAGAAAAAGAAGTTGTCCCTTTAAATGGAAATGTCCAATCCCACCGCAACGAGTAGGATAAAAGAGCACTCGTAAAATGAAAGAGGAATGAGATAGGATCGCCTACTGAAGCAGGGGAGTTTCCCAGGTAGCGTAACACTAGCAGGAGGAGGAGCCACAGGAGGACGCAGAGCCCGCGAAATCCAACCTTGCTTAGATCCAGCAAAGCAAACGCTGGAAGTACAGTATGCAGAAGAAGCAAAAATCAGAGGCGACTGGAGTCAGAGAGCTGGTTGTGGTGAACCCGAAATGTCTGTCGTGGGCAGGCTGCCCAATCCAGTACGCTGATACCGCCTGGGGAGGTCACAGCAAACAGCACGGCTCCGGTCACTGTACCGACAAACCAGGAGAAGAAGTGAGCGACGTCTTACAAGTACGCGAAAGCAAGCAGAATGCGAGACGAAAACCAAAGCGGGTCTCCGGCCCAGAAGAATCACACCGACGTTCCCTGCCAGTATGGAAAGTAACAGGGAACTTGGGAGGAACAGGACACCAAAAGGGACTCATTATATTCTCCTAAAAACTCATCTCAGTGAGAGTGAGCAAAGATGAGCAACATGAACCGCTCTAAGCAAAGAAAGAGAATAAACATATCTGAGAAGGAGATGGATATAATTGAAACACTGGGAGAAACTCATCTCAGTAGAAATAAGAACGCCTTGGAAGTAAGGTTAAGAAACTTGAACTTCCTTAAGGAAAGCAAGAGAATAATAGACATCCCTGAGAGAGAGAGAGATACATAAGATAAGGACACTACTACCTTGGGAAGAGGGAAGAAGATTTAAAGAGTGAAATACAAGGGAATGAAATTGATAAAGCGAAAAACCAAGAAACATGTATGATCAGACAAAACAGACCCGGAAGGGCTGAACTATAAGTTTCCAGGAAAACTGAATTATCCAGGAACCTATACTTCACCAGCTTATGCAAAACCTCTTTAACTTGAAGTAAAGATTCGGGATGGCCATTTCCAAAGAGGAAAGTAACATTCAGAGTCCCATGAGTGAGCTACACAACCTTATAAGAAAAGTTAAGAAAGACTATTTGAAAGTAACAAATTGACCAAAAACCTGAATTTTAAGAAGACTAGTGTGTGAGGAGTTGTTTAGTTAGTGGTAGGGTTAGTTAGCATTAGATTTTTGGACAGCAGACATATTCTATTTCGACGATCACAGGAAACTGCTGAGCACCTTAGGTACTCATGTTGGTGGGGAACACCCCATAGTGATAGGGATATTTCCGCATTCATACTATTATTTAATAAATACACTGTCCAAATATCCTCATAGTCCATGTTCTTCTTCTGATCTGCCACACCCCCAACAACGTCAACTAGGCTAAGACAGTCTGATCCGAACCCGCCTTCTAAATCTAATGGCCACAAACACCTACTCCTAACAGACCACCCAGCACCGTCAGAGACTCATAAATGAACTTGGACATGAAAGGAATGCAGGGGGCATAAGTTCATGAAGCAGCTAGCACTATAATGCAACGCCGCCGCATAAAATGATCCCCGCCCCCTTACCCTGGCTGCAGCTCCCATGCGCTTTTTGATCCTCTAGCGCCTCACTCTCCTCTTTTTCCTTTATATAACCTATCGGAGAATGGCATATCTGTGCATATACAAGTTGCATGAATACCTAATTTCTTTGTTATTCCAAAACATTCAATGAAAATTGAACATAAAAATAACATGTAAGGGCAAAAATATAATGATTTAAAAGAAAGCATCAAGCCAGCACACTACTGCAAAGTAAAATCACTATTAAACATATATACATTCACAGTTTGGCATCACCAGAATGGGTTACCTACTGCTTGACAATTCAACACATTAGGTATATAGATAGACTGCAAAGTAGCTAAAGTGTGAAAAAGAGTGAAGCAGTTTCACAAGCCTTAAAATGGCTACTATACGAAGAAGGCCATCCCTACCCCTATCGGAGAACAGCCTCTTGCAAGCAGGTGATCATATCAAGCAAGTCTTAATTCACTGTAGAAATTACCTGCATAGTCCTCCAGCTATGGCTGAGGAAAACAACCAGTCACCAGGCCATAGGTGACCATAGAGCGGTTTTCTGACCTAGGCTCCACTGCTTATGGCACGGTATCATAGCTACATTTTCACTAAGAACTTTACACTAAATTCAAGTGAATATGGATGGTGGCGATTAAAGAATATAAGCTCTCTCGACCTCCAGACTCTGACAACAGGGAGTTGGTGGGGACAATAGAGCTCAACATGGATGAAGTTGCTGTAGCTCGGAGACTGTGCATTATAATCTTCCACTGACGGTTAGGTCAGGCATGTGCAGAGATCCATTGCCAGGGTGAAGACTGCTCAATTTCAGGAACAGAAGCCCAGGAGGAGACTTCAGGAGCTGCAGACTGGAGCAGACATTGCTTTGACCCAGGACAGGGTTGATGGGTCTTTTGGAAAAGAGCGATCAAACTTCAGGTTTCCATCTGGCTCTTTCTCGTGGTGAGAGATAGCAGCAGCAGGTTAGTGAGGTCCCAGTAGAGCTCTGAGAATGGCAGCAAAGTTTACAGTGACGAGGTGAGATGCAGTGGTCCAGTCCAGATCTGGCAGGTGCAGGCCAAATGCAGACCTGACAACTGCTCCAACCTTTGAAAATCGATGGCTGCAGAACAGGGCTTCAGACTGGTTAGTCCCACCAATTCAGAGGAATAAGGCACCCGGTTTAGGTCTTCCCTATTGATTTAGAGGCAAAGGTCCAGTACATGGTTGTTTGCTTGGCTAATGCTGGTCTCCGCAGCAGTCCTCCAGCGGGTCTCTGGTAGTTCTTTGGCTTCAAATGCTTGGATCTTGTAGTTGACAGTATCAAATGAAGCCAGGTCCTTTCTTTTTATCCAGAATTCGGGGCTGGAGCTGCTTATTGAAGGGACCTGCAGCATTCAAAAAATTGCAGGTTTTCCAATCGGGCACTGCCTGCTACCTCACTTTCTGCCCAGCAAAAGGACATACCCCGGCTTAAGGGTAGGTTTGGATCAGACAGTCCAAGAACCAATTGCAGGCAGTACCCTCACAAATCACTGACTAGAGTCAGGCGCTGGACTTTTTCCGACCTTAAGGAGGCCAACAAAGAAAATGGCAGAGACAGGGCTTGTACCATGCACAGCAGGCATTTTGAGTGTATAATACTCAAAAAGGCATTCTCACAGTAAAATAAAAGTTGCACGGCTGTGTACAGGGGGAAAAAACATCCAAATTGGTTCACTGCCCACAGCCTGTTCCAGGCACATTACAAAAGTAACTGGGATGTTATTTGGAGAAAAAGAAAAATGGACACATGTTCTGGTAGCACTCCACTGAAGGTAGCTTGTGTTACAGTGTAGAAATTGTGAACACAAATTACAACACCCACTCTGTGCACTGGTATCAATAGGGACGGACCAGTGCACAACAAATACAATGAATAAAGTAGTTGTGTTAAGCAAAACAGCCTCACCCCACACATTGTCTAGGATACAGACAAAAGCCAGTTATTCAGGGGCACTTCACTGAAGTCAATGGAGGAAAGTTGCAAAAAGAAAAACGTTTCAAACAACTACTATATAGGGTAATTGGACTGCTAATGTGGTAATCTAAAAAGGCTTCCACCAGGCTACTGTACAGCACCCTCTCAAGGTGATAAAAGTAACATTGGTTACCAACTTACATTAACGAGGCACATCTGCCGACAGGCGGAAGCCGGCGCCTACAAGAGAAGCGTTGTAGAGAAAAGCGCCTGTTTTGCTCCTGTTTGCGCACCGAGGCGCACGTGGGGCCAGTTCCCTTTCCCTGCCGCATCGGGAGGTAGGTCACTGCGACTTCCTCTATGAATCCCACTACCGTCTTATCTGCACCTCCAGCCTTCCTGCACAAATAGCCCGACCATAACTTACATTTGTATGGCATCAGACCCGCGCCACTGCGAGTACTCGTCCCGGACCTTGACAAAACTGAAAGATCTGCTGATATTGCCTGCTTGGACACTCGTATAGCACTACGCACCCCCAGGTATCGCGACTCACGCACGCCCCCATCACCTTGCACATCTTAACAAACAGCCTCCGACCTCTACCCTGTCTACACACATGCAAAACCCTTCATCACCTCACTCCAACCGCCCTAACACTAGCAATATCAAGGGTGCGCTAATCAATGTCAGATCACTTACGGCACACACTCTAGAAGTGGCTGACCTTATCTTAACCGACCTCGACTTCATGGCTATCACTGAAACTTGGCTTCACGCAGCCTCTGGCCCACTACTCTCCCTTGCCATCCCTCCAGGCTACAATATTATCAGACATGATCGTAACTCAAATAGTCCAAAGGTGGTGGCATTGCCATTATCCATAAAAATGTTCTAAACTTCCATCGCTCCTCTGTGCATCACTTTTCCTCCATGGAAGCACTGACAGCCAAATTAGCTGTCACCCGTAACCACTCCATCTCCTTCCATCTACTTTACCGGCCACCCGGGCCACTATCCACCTTTGCTGGGGACCTCTCTAACATCATCACTCATAACACCAAAACTAACTCCCAAGCCTCGATACTAGGGGACTTTAACCTTGGCCTTACTTAGCCCAACGACTCTGCTGCCATGACCATTGATAACTTGCTTATGAATGCAGGATTCATACAGTTATCAACCAACCGACCCACGCCAAGGGCAGAACCCTTGACTGGCTAGCCTCCCATAATTGTCCCGTCCATATCATCTCTAACCAACAGTATGCTTGGACCGACCACAATTTAGTTACATTTAACATTCAGCCCAAACCTGCCAGCCCCCCTCCTATCTTTGCACCGGCTACCGCCACCCGTAATAAACGTGACATCACCTGCGACAGACTCCTCCCCCTCCTCCTTCTTGCTCTCAATGAACAGGCTAGCTCATGCTCCGACCCCACGGCTATGGTCGACACCTTCAACCTTCTATGCAAAAAGCCTTAGACATCATCGCCCTATCCAAACTGAGAAAACCCAAACCTCAAGCCCACTTAAACTCTTGGTTCACTCCCCAGCTCAGAACCCTGCGCAAAGAAAAACGAATTGCGGAATCACATTGGAAAAGCAACCAATCTGCAGCTAACAAATCTTGTCTCTTCCTGGCCACCCTTAACTACAAAGAAGCCATATTCCAGGCTAAAAAAGATACTTACAATAAACGTATCGAACAAGCCAAATCTAACACCAAAGAATTGTTCAGAATTCTAAAAGAACTTGAAACTCCTGTCACCGCACCAGATACTTGCATCAAAGATAGCATTTGGTGCACCAAAATCCAAGAGGCCCTCCTCGGCAAGATTGCCTCTCTCCAAATTAAAATCAATAACAAACGAGCCTACAATCCAACCCACAACCTAACCCCAATCCCACCCCAATCCACTCCTTCCCTGATTCTCGGACTCCTTTTAGCTTCTCTCCACTTTCCATTTCCGAAGTAGAAAAGATCATCACTAGCTTTAAACCATCCAATTGCCAAGGCGACCTCTGCCCGGCACCCATTATTAAGGAAGCGGCTCATGACCTAGCGCCATTCATCACTACGTTCATCAACTCGTCATTTAGCTCTGGGACTGTACCTGACAATCTAAAGGATGCATGGGTCATCCCCCGATTGAAAAAACCTACCTTGGACGCTAGCATACCCACTAACTACAGGCCAATCACCACGGTCCCGTTTTTACTAAAAATCCTCGACCGAGCAGCATATCTACAAATTCAAGATTACCTTGAATCTAACAACCTCCTGGGACTTAGGCAATCTGGGTTTTGGCCACGTCACGGCACCGAAACTGCCCTCATAGATTTAAAAACACAGATTGAAGATCTAAAAGACAAAGGCAAACTTGCTCTCTTACTCCTCCTGGACCTATCGGCGGCCTTTGATCTCGTCAATCATGACATTCTTTGCCACCACCTCAAATCAGCTGCACATTTCTCTGATAAAGCTACAACTTGGATTAGCTACTTTTTAGACAATAGATCAATGCGTGTGTTCTCCCCACTTGCAGCTGCCCCACCTGCACCTGTCTCCTGCGGCGTACCACAAGGATCTTGTGTTTCACCCACGTTATATGATGTGTTCACCAAACCCCTTTTCTATATCTTGGACTATCTGGGTGTCACTTACACTAATTACGCCGACTACACCCAGATACTAATCCCCATCTCTGGCGACTAATCTGCTGACTCCCTCACTATCATGGATGGCACAACACGGACTATGTCTTAATGATGAAAAGACAGAGCTCCTCATTCTTGGTTCGCCAAAAAAACTTACCAAACTCGACCCTGCGTTCAAGTCCTTCATCATCGATGGGAATACTATCCCTACCGCCAAGGACACAAAAACCCTAGGGATCTACATTGACTCGACTCTATCCCTGACCAGACAAACCAATTCAGTCTCATCCGCAGCGGCATATACCTACAAGCTTATTACAGCCTGTCGCCCTTTTCTCTCTGCAACCAATTGTTACCCTGGCCAGGACTCTTGTATTATCCAAGATTGATTACTGCAATGCACTGTACCTAGGCACCAATCTCTGCAACCTAAACAAGCTGCAAATTGAACAATGCGATTAGAGCTGCCCTCAACATTCCCAGGCGGCAACACATATCTGACGCTAGGCGCAACATTCACTGGCTCTCCATCCCACACCGAATCTCCCTGAAAACCCTGGCTCTTACCCACAAATGCCTACATAACCAAGCCCCTTGTTACCTGGCCAACCGATTTGCACTCCACAACTCCATTAGACCCCGCAGAATGGCTCATTCAAACAGACTTGTCATTCCACATTTCAATCTCCAAAGATCAGGTGGAACTAGCTTCCCTATCATGGCTGCCAAACTATGGAACACGCTTCATGGCTGCCAAACTATGGAACACGCTTCCCAATGAGCTCAGAGCAGAACCCTCCTTCCTGAGATTCAAACACCTTACTAAAACTTGGTTGGCCGCCCAAGACATCTAGCTCTGGGTTCACTGTTTAACATGTACATAGCCATACTTGTGTATATACAATCTGCTTGCCCTTCCATTGATATCATTATACCTGTAAATTACGTATTATATACTTACCACATGGACTGTCTTTCCCCTGCAGCCTCTACATTCCCTGGCACTGTCCACCTGGCCTCCCCTGGCACTCGCTTTACTCACGGGCCCTTCCGCCCTGATTGGCACTTCCCCTCTCCCTCATACTTCTTGTTACTGCATTTGCACGATCCAATTGTCACAAGGCCTAGCAGGACCATTTTTTGTTTTTCTTCATCCCTGTTTTTTCTCCGCCCCCTCCTGTCTTGTTGTGCCTTGAAACACCTTGTGCACAGGTGCATTATGAATACCCAATAAATAAAAATAAAATAAACAAAAAAAAGGGAAATTAAAAATAAAAGGCGCAATAAAATGTAAGATGTCAAAAGACAGCAATAAACACGAAGACGGCAGTTAACCCCCAAATCTCGGCCACCTAACTGGCAGCATAACCTAGTCATAGTAGGACCTACAGTAACCCAAGCGCCACAGACACCCCATAAACTAGCATCCAACAACAGGGATGGCTGGAACAGGCAGCCTGCAGCCAATGACCTCCGCGAACTGGCCACCTAACAAATGGAAATGAGGAGATACGTATGTCCAACATCCTGTCTGAACTCGACCAAATGTCGGCACTCAGGCCACGATCAACCCCATCAACACACTCCCATCCACCACACACACACAGCTCCTATCCCTCTTAGAGGACCTCAAGCAGCACTGTGGCCAACTTCTGGATGTTGTGGAGAGAATGGAAATTGTGGAAACCAGAGGTCTGGAACACATGCAGTTACAATTGCTGGAGCTGAGAGATACCAGTCAGTACCTCCAAGATTGCAGCAGAAGAGAAAACATATGCCTTCTGGGGGTTCCTAAATCACTCATGAGGCACATAATCCTGCCTCAATCAGCGATTCTCCGACACAATTTCGTTAACCGAGGCTTGATGGGCGCAAACGGAAATGGTTGTCTGATCTTGGCGAAAGCATAACAATGTATATTCAGACACCGAAGACAAACAAGTACACCCACCACAGAAGAATGGGTGCATAAGTAGCAAAGAAAGAATTGCATGAAAGACTGACCATCCACCTCAATCACACAGAATCAACCTTCCTACAGCAGTGGAACCACTTAAGGACCTAGACATCAACCCCCTAGACCGATCGCAGAGGAGAGCGACAGCTGGAAAATCTCCCCTAACTTCCCTTGCATTTCCTATCCCAGGCCTGCACAAATATGGGCGACCATCACAAAATGCATCCATGAGAAGCGCAAGAGCAACTTCCACTTCATGATTCTGTAAGTTTCTAGTTTGCCTGTTGTGTTTTTCCTCATATTTTATGATTGCTCACATCCGAATATGCGATAACCCGTAGATGCAAATCTCGAGAACACTCATGTACCCAAGACTGAAAATGGTGCAACATAAAGGCCTTTTTACACCCTGTGATGAATTGAGGGAATTCGTTCCTTTTCCCCTAGGGCGAGCGGCACCCACCCCCCCTGTGAAGCTAGGGATGTGAGCCTCTGCAACGTCCTCTGTAGGGGTCGAGGCACATGGAACCTAACAGGGAGAGATTCCTCCCACCCCTTATGGGTCAAGGACTTGTGTTCCTGTGAAGAACTCCTTAAGCCAATTCAGTTCATGGCATTCATGGGACTATCTAACGGATACGGGTTGTTTAACCTAAAAAACTTGACCTACTGCCATTTTGACCTAATTTTGTTGGTCGAAATTATTTTGACCTAATGCGGGGGGATACCCCTCTATAGCCCCCCCACCCCTGACTCCTTCCCACCTCAACCTATTCCCTTACCCCAACCCACAACTATTTATTCATTAAAATATACCATTTGACCTACCGCATTTGACCAAAAAGATGCAGTCATATCGGAGTGGGTCAAGTTGGCATTAGGGCAACTATGCCAATACCTATCTAACATGTCAAATACTTCCAAGTACAAAGACTTAACTGAAGAGTAAGTGAAAATGTGTTGCATCAGGAAGAAAAAGAAGTTGTCCCTTTAAATGGAAATGTCCAATCCCACCGCAACGAGTAGGATAAAAGAGCACTCGTAAAATGAAAGAGGAATGAGATAGGATCGCCTACTGAAGCAGGGGAGTTTCCCAGGTAGCGTAACACTAGCAGGAGGAGGAGCCACAGGAGGACGCAGAGCCCGCGAAATCCAACCTTGCTTAGATCCAGCAAAGCAAACGCTGGAAGTACAGTATGCAGAAGAAGCAAAAATCAGAGGCGACTGGAGTCAGAGAGCTGGTTGTGGTGAACCCGAAATGTCTGTCGTGGGCAGGCTGCCCAATCCAGTACGCTGATACCGCCTGGGGAGGTCACAGCAAACAGCACGGCTCCGGTCACTGTACCGACAAACCAGGAGAAGAAGTGAGCGACGTCTTACAAGTACGCGAAAGCAAGCAGAATGCGAGACGAAAACCAAAGCGGGTCTCCGGCCCAGAAGAATCACACCGACGTTCCCTGCCAGTATGGAAAGTAACAGGGAACTTGGGAGGAACAGGACACCAAAAGGGACTCATTATATTCTCCTAAAAACTCATCTCAGTGAGAGTGAGCAAAGATGAGCAACATGAACCGCTCTAAGCAAAGAAAGAGAATAAACATATCTGAGAAGGAGATGGATATAATTGAAACACTGGGAGAAACTCATCTCAGTAGAAATAAGAACGCCTTGGAAGTAAGGTTAAGAAACTTGAACTTCCTTAAGGAAAGCAAGAGAATAATAGACATCCCTGAGAGAGAGAGAGATACATAAGATAAGGACACTACTACCTTGGGAAGAGGGAAGAAGATTTAAAGAGTGAAATACAAGGGAATGAAATTGATAAAGCGAAAAACCAAGAAACATGTATGATCAGACAAAACAGACCCGGAAGGGCTGAACTATAAGTTTCCAGGAAAACTGAATTATCCAGGAACCTATACTTCACCAGCTTATGCAAAACCTCTTTAACTTGAAGTAAAGATTCGGGATGGCCATTTCCAAAGAGGAAAGTAACATTCAGAGTCCCATGAGTGAGCTACACAACCTTATAAGAAAAGTTAAGAAAGACTATTTGAAAGTAACAAATTGACCAAAAACCTGAATTTTAAGAAGACTAGTGTGTGAGGAGTTGTTTAGTTAGTGGTAGGGTTAGTTAGCATTAGATTTTTGGACAGCAGACATATTCTATTTCGACGATCACAGGAAACTGCTGAGCACCTTAGGTACTCATGTTGGTGGGGAACACCCCATAGTGATAGGGATATTTCCGCATTCATACTATTATTTAATAAATACACTGTCCAAATATCCTCATAGTCCATGTTCTTCTTCTGATCTGCCACACCCCCAACAACGTCAACTAGGCTAAGACAGTCTGATCCGAACCCGCCTTCTAAATCTAATGGCCACAAACACCTACTCCTAACAGACCACCCAGCACCGTCAGAGACTCATAAATGAACTTGGACATGAAAGGAATGCAGGGGGCATAAGTTCATGAAGCAGCTAGCACTATAATGCAACGCCGCCGCATAAAATGATCCCCGCCCCCTTACCCTGGCTGCAGCTCCCATGCGCTTTTTGATCCTCTAGCGCCTCACTCTCCTCTTTTTCCTTTATATAACCTATCGGAGAATGGCATATCTGTGCATATACAAGTTGCATGAATACCTAATTTCTTTGTTATTCCAAAACATTCAATGAAAATTGAACATAAAAATAACATGTAAGGGCAAAAATATAATGATTTAAAAGAAAGCATCAAGCCAGCACACTACTGCAAAGTAAAATCACTATTAAACATATATACATTCACAGTTTGGCATCACCAGAATGGGTTACCTACTGCTTGACAATTCAACACATTAGGTATATAGATAGACTGCAAAGTAGCTAAAGTGTGAAAAAGAGTGAAGCAGTTTCACAAGCCTTAAAATGGCTACTATACGAAGAAGGCCATCCCTACCCCTATCGGAGAACAGCCTCTTGCAAGCAGGTGATCATATCAAGCAAGTCTTAATTCACTGTAGAAATTACCTGCATAGTCCTCCAGCTATGGCTGAGGAAAACAACCAGTCACCAGGCCATAGGTGACCATAGAGCGGTTTTCTGACCTAGGCTCCACTGCTTATGGCACGGTATCATAGCTACATTTTCACTAAGAACTTTACACTAAATTCAAGTGAATATGGATGGTGGCGATTAAAGAATATAAGCTCTCTCGACCTCCAGACTCTGACAACAGGGAGTTGGTGGGGACAATAGAGCTCAACATGGATGAAGTTGCTGTAGCTCGGAGACTGTGCATTATAATCTTCCACTGACGGTTAGGTCAGGCATGTGCAGAGATCCATTGCCAGGGTGAAGACTGCTCAATTTCAGGAACAGAAGCCCAGGAGGAGACTTCAGGAGCTGCAGACTGGAGCAGACATTGCTTTGACCCAGGACAGGGTTGATGGGTCTTTTGGAAAAGAGCGATCAAACTTCAGGTTTCCATCTGGCTCTTTCTCGTGGTGAGAGATAGCAGCAGCAGGTTAGTGAGGTCCCAGTAGAGCTCTGAGAATGGCAGCAAAGTTTACAGTGACGAGGTGAGATGCAGTGGTCCAGTCCAGATCTGGCAGGTGCAGGCCAAATGCAGACCTGACAACTGCTCCAACCTTTGAAAATCGATGGCTGCAGAACAGGGCTTCAGACTGGTTAGTCCCACCAATTCAGAGGAATAAGGCACCCGGTTTAGGTCTTCCCTATTGATTTAGAGGCAAAGGTCCAGTACATGGTTGTTTGCTTGGCTAATGCTGGTCTCCGCAGCAGTCCTCCAGCGGGTCTCTGGTAGTTCTTTGGCTTCAAATGCTTGGATCTTGTAGTTGACAGTATCAAATGAAGCCAGGTCCTTTCTTTTTATCCAGAATTCGGGGCTGGAGCTGCTTATTGAAGGGACCTGCAGCATTCAAAAAATTGCAGGTTTTCCAATCGGGCACTGCCTGCTACCTCACTTTCTGCCCAGCAAAAGGACATACCCCGGCTTAAGGGTAGGTTTGGATCAGACAGTCCAAGAACCAATTGCAGGCAGTACCCTCACAAATCACTGACTAGAGTCAGGCGCTGGACTTTTTCCGACCTTAAGGAGGCCAACAAAGAAAATGGCAGAGACAGGGCTTGTACCATGCACAGCAGGCATTTTGAGTGTATAATACTCAAAAAGGCATTCTCACAGTAAAATAAAAGTTGCACGGCTGTGTACAGGGGGAAAAAACATCCAAATTGGTTCACTGCCCACAGCCTGTTCCAGGCACATTACAAAAGTAACTGGGATGTTATTTGGAGAAAAAGAAAAATGGACACATGTTCTGGTAGCACTCCACTGAAGGTAGCTTGTGTTACAGTGTAGAAATTGTGAACACAAATTACAACACCCACTCTGTGCACTGGTATCAATAGGGACGGACCAGTGCACAACAAATACAATGAATAAAGTAGTTGTGTTAAGCAAAACAGCCTCACCCCACACATTGTCTAGGATACAGACAAAAGCCAGTTATTCAGGGGCACTTCACTGAAGTCAATGGAGGAAAGTTGCAAAAAGAAAAACGTTTCAAACAACTACTATATAGGGTAATTGGACTGCTAATGTGGTAATCTAAAAAGGCTTCCACCAGGCTACTGTACAGCACACTCTCAAGGTGATAAAAGTAACATTGGTTACCAACTTACATTAACGAGGCACATCTGCCGACAGGCGGAAGCCGGCGCCTACAAGAGAAGCGTTGTAGAGAAAAGCGCCTGTTTTGCTCCTGTTTGCGCACCGAGGCGCACGTGGGGCCAGTTCCCTTTCCCTGCCGCATCGGGAGGTAGGTCACTGCGACTTCCTCTATGAATCCCACTACCGTCTTATCTGCACCTCCAGCCTTCCTGCACAAATAGCCCGACCATAACTTACATTTGTATGGCATCAGACCCGCGCCACTGCGAGTACTCGTCCCGGACCTTGACAAAACTGAAAGATCTGCTGATATTGCCTGCTTGGACACTCGTATAGCACTACGCACCCCCAGGTATCGCGACTCACGCACGCCCCCATCACCTTGCACATCTTAACAAACAGCCTCCGACCTCTACCCTGTCTACACACATGCAAAACCCTTCATCACCTCACTCCAACCGCCCTAACACTAGCAATATCAAGGGTGCGCTAATCAATGTCAGATCACTTACGGCACACACTCTAGAAGTGGCTGACCTTATCTTAACCGACCTCGACTTCATGGCTATCACTGAAACTTGGCTTCACGCAGCCTCTGGCCCACTACTCTCCCTTGCCATCCCTCCAGGCTACAATATTATCAGACATGATCGTAACTCAAATAGTCCAAAGGTGGTGGCATTGCCATTATCCATAAAAATGTTCTAAACTTCCATCGCTCCTCTGTGCATCACTTTTCCTCCATGGAAGCACTGACAGCCAAATTAGCTGTCACCCGTAACCACTCCATCTCCTTCCATCTACTTTACCGGCCACCCGGGCCACTATCCACCTTTGCTGGGGACCTCTCTAACATCATCACTCATAACACCAAAACTAACTCCCAAGCCTCGATACTAGGGGACTTTAACCTTGGCCTTACTTAGCCCAACGACTCTGCTGCCATGACCATTGATAACTTGCTTATGAATGCAGGATTCATACAGTTATCAACCAACCGACCCACGCCAAGGGCAGAACCCTTGACTGGCTAGCCTCCCATAATTGTCCCGTCCATATCATCTCTAACCAACAGTATGCTTGGACCGACCACAATTTAGTTACATTTAACATTCAGCCCAAACCTGCCAGCCCCCCTCCTATCTTTGCACCGGCTACCGCCACCCGTAATAAACGTGACATCACCTGCGACAGACTCCTCCCCCTCCTCCTTCTTGCTCTCAATGAACAGGCTAGCTCATGCTCCGACCCCACGGCTATGGTCGACACCTTCAACCTTCTATGCAAAAAGCCTTAGACATCATCGCCCTATCCAAACTGAGAAAACCCAAACCTCAAGCCCACTTAAACTCTTGGTTCACTCCCCAGCTCAGAACCCTGCGCAAAGAAAAACGAATTGCGGAATCACATTGGAAAAGCAACCAATCTGCAGCTAACAAATCTTGTCTCTTCCTGGCCACCCTTAACTACAAAGAAGCCATATTCCAGGCTAAAAAAGATACTTACAATAAACGTATCGAACAAGCCAAATCTAACACCAAAGAATTGTTCAGAATTCTAAAAGAACTTGAAACTCCTGTCACCGCACCAGATACTTGCATCAAAGATAGCATTTGGTGCACCAAAATCCAAGAGGCCCTCCTCGGCAAGATTGCCTCTCTCCAAATTAAAATCAATAACAAACGAGCCTACAATCCAACCCACAACCTAACCCCAATCCCACCCCAATCCACTCCTTCCCTGATTCTCGGACTCCTTTTAGCTTCTCTCCACTTTCCATTTCCGAAGTAGAAAAGATCATCACTAGCTTTAAACCATCCAATTGCCAAGGCGACCTCTGCCCGGCACCCATTATTAAGGAAGCGGCTCATGACCTAGCGCCATTCATCACTACGTTCATCAACTCGTCATTTAGCTCTGGGACTGTACCTGACAATCTAAAGGATGCATGGGTCATCCCCCGATTGAAAAAACCTACCTTGGACGCTAGCATACCCACTAACTACAGGCCAATCACCACGGTCCCGTTTTTACTAAAAATCCTCGACCGAGCAGCATATCTACAAATTCAAGATTACCTTGAATCTAACAACCTCCTGGGACTTAGGCAATCTGGGTTTTGGCCACGTCACGGCACCGAAACTGCCCTCATAGATTTAAAAACACAGATTGAAGATCTAAAAGACAAAGGCAAACTTGCTCTCTTACTCCTCCTGGACCTATCGGCGGCCTTTGATCTCGTCAATCATGACATTCTTTGCCACCACCTCAAATCAGCTGCACATTTCTCTGATAAAGCTACAACTTGGATTAGCTACTTTTTAGACAATAGATCAATGCGTGTGTTCTCCCCACTTGCAGCTGCCCCACCTGCACCTGTCTCCTGCGGCGTACCACAAGGATCTTGTGTTTCACCCACGTTATATGATGTGTTCACCAAACCCCTTTTCTATATCTTGGACTATCTGGGTGTCACTTACACTAATTACGCCGACTACACCCAGATACTAATCCCCATCTCTGGCGACTAATCTGCTGACTCCCTCACTATCATGGATGGCACAACACGGACTATGTCTTAATGATGAAAAGACAGAGCTCCTCATTCTTGGTTCGCCAAAAAAACTTACCAAACTCGACCCTGCGTTCAAGTCCTTCATCATCGATGGGAATACTATCCCTACCGCCAAGGACACAAAAACCCTAGGGATCTACATTGACTCGACTCTATCCCTGACCAGACAAACCAATTCAGTCTCATCCGCAGCGGCATATACCTACAAGCTTATTACAGCCTGTCGCCCTTTTCTCTCTGCAACCAATTGTTACCCTGGCCAGGACTCTTGTATTATCCAAGATTGATTACTGCAATGCACTGTACCTAGGCACCAATCTCTGCAACCTAAACAAGCTGCAAATTGAACAATGCGATTAGAGCTGCCCTCAACATTCCCAGGCGGCAACACATATCTGACGCTAGGCGCAACATTCACTGGCTCTCCATCCCACACCGAATCTCCCTGAAAACCCTGGCTCTTACCCACAAATGCCTACATAACCAAGCCCCTTGTTACCTGGCCAACCGATTTGCACTCCACAACTCCATTAGACCCCGCAGAATGGCTCATTCAAACAGACTTGTCATTCCACATTTCAATCTCCAAAGATCAGGTGGAACTAGCTTCCCTATCATGGCTGCCAAACTATGGAACACGCTTCATGGCTGCCAAACTATGGAACACGCTTCCCAATGAGCTCAGAGCAGAACCCTCCTTCCTGAGATTCAAACACCTTACTAAAACTTGGTTGGCCGCCCAAGACATCTAGCTCTGGGTTCACTGTTTAACATGTACATAGCCATACTTGTGTATATACAATCTGCTTGCCCTTCCATTGATATCATTATACCTGTAAATTACGTATTATACTTGTAAACATTTGTAATTATTGCTCTATCTGTCTTTCTTATGTTGTAACCAAGTGATGCGCCCGGTTGCTCCTGGGCCTGGTGCGCTATACAAATAAATAAAAATACAAAATACAAATACAAATCTAAGTGCTGCTTATCCCCCATGGCGTGTGGTGCCCATATATCGACTGTATAATGTGATTTCTGTATTCAACCTCTCCGATGCATTTAGCATTTGCCTTTTGCCTTTTGAGATTCGCATTTAGCACCCGCCTACTGTGCCATACGTTACCTGTGCATTCCCTCTCTGACTACCTACACTGCCATTGATTGTTGCACCATATTGCCTATACTGCCTAGATTGCTATGTTTTGCACCTAGCTGCACCCATTGCCAGTGTATGCTGCACTTTGCATTTGCCTATACTGCCCTGATTACTGAGTTCTGCACCTTTTGCTAGCTGCACCCACCCCTCTCTGTCTACCTCACTTCCATTGATTATTGCACCATATTGCCTATACTGCCTAGATTGCTGTGTTTGCACCTAGCTGCACCCATTGCCAGCGTGCACTGCACTTTGCACCTGCCTGTACTGCCTTGACTGCAGAGTTTGCACTTTGCTGCACTAGCATCCAGCTGCATTGCCTTCCTAGTACAACCCTTTATGCTCACCATGTGTCACCCTCGGGCAACCAGCCCACCAGCCACACCCCCCACCTTCCCCTCCAACATCCCCCCACTTATTTTCTACCCTCCTTCTTCACTAAGAGCAACAACACAGCCACCTATACACCTCCCACCATAACATCATACACCAGACCCACTAACATCAGGAACCAACTCCTGGGACTCCGTTCTAGACGCCCGAGCACTACTCACCAAGCACCACCCAACTCTCCCAATACCACAAAAACAGATACCCGCACGGCCAAACCATCCACACCCACAACAGTCTTGGCACACCCAAACCCTGCCTCACCGGCAACACACATCACCACCCTCTCATCATCACAGACCCCTCACAACCTACAGTGTGCCCTTATCAACGCTAGATCCATCCCTGCTCATGCCACTGAAATTCACAAACTCCTCATCAACCTGGACCTCGACATCCTAGCCATGACGGAGACCTGGCTCCATAGCGCCGCAGGGCCAGCCCTCAACCTTGCCATCCCACAGGGATACGCCATCAGGCAAGACCGCCTCTCCTCAGTTGGAGGTGGGGTAGCACTCATCCTGAAAGACCACCTAGAGGCCAGACAAACTACATCCAACATGGGTAACACCACAGATTCCCTTGCTATAAAAATCGGCCTCTCCCCCAACTCCACCATCAACTTTGTCTACCGCCCACCCGGCCCACTATTGGAATTCCATGGGAACCTTCTACATCGCCTAACAAAAAACCTAAAACTCACCTCTAAAAGCATCCTTTTAGGTGACCTTAACCTAGGCTACAACGACAAAAAAGATAAGCCAGCCAAATCTCTCTCACTAGCCCTAACGGAACTAGGCTTTGACCAAAAGATAACTTCACCCACCCATAACAAAGGCCGCATCCTTGATTGGGTAGCCGACCACAACAGCCACATCGACATAAGCTCCAGCACTCCTTGTTCAGACCACCACCTCATTCACTTCCTCATCCCACCCGCATCCAAAACCAAAAAGCCTAACCCCATCCCCCCAGCCCTGGCAAGATGCGCTAAAAATCTTACCAAAGACAAGATCACACCACATCTAAGCACCCTCACAACCGACCTTAAGTCCCCCGACCCGTCAGTATTATCTGACATCTATAAGAGCACCATAAGCACTGCCATAGACACCATTGCCCCACTACAGAACAAAAAAGCCAAAACAGTGAGACACTCAAACACGTGGTTCTCTCCGGAACTTAAACAACTCCGCTCTCAGAAAAGAAAAGCACTGAACACTTGGCAGAAATCACCCTCCCCAGCTACCCTTTCCTCATACAAAACAATCACCTCTCAATACAAAAAAGCCATAATCATAGCCAAGTCAGTTTCCTACAATGAAAGAATTGCTAATGAAAGCTCAGAATCCAAAGAACTCTTCGCCATTTTCAAAGAACTTACCACACCAGCTACCAAATCACAAGATATAGTTAAAGACCAAACATGGTGTAACTCCATACAAGCCGCCCTATTGAACAAGATCGACCTCCTACAAGCCAAAATCAAAGAGCACCACAAATACCTATCACAGCACCTCCAAACAACCACCACTACTGACCTTCGCCCACCCCCAGCCCAGTGCCCCTCTCCACTAAAGCCCCCATAACCCCCTTCAGGGAAGTAACAGAACAGGAAGTCATTGAGATAATGAACAAAATCAAACCATCCAACTGCAAAGGAAACCCCTGTCCAGCCAGCCTCATTAAAGACTGCACCGAAACACTTGCCCCCTTTCTCAAATCCTTCATTAACGCCTCCTTCAATGCCAACACAGTTCCAAGCACTCTAAAAGAAGCTTGGGTACGCCCCCTTCTAAAAAAAACTACTCTTGACCCAGAAGTCGCTAATAACTACAGACTCGTCACCACCGTACCTTTCCTGCTCAAGATTCTGGACAAAGTTACTTACACGCAAATCCAGGAATATCTCAAATCCAACCATATCCTAGGTAAAAGACAATCAGGATTCCGACCAGGCCACGGGACAGAGTCAGCCCTACTCGACTTAAAAATACAACTTGGGGACATCTTGGACGAAGGCAAACCGGCACTCCTTCTCCTACTGGATCTGTCCGCCACCTTTGACATTGTCAACCATGATATTCTAGGCATGCACCTAAAAAATGAAGCACACTTCTCCCCAGAAGCTATCGCCTGGGTGGCTTTTTTCCTAAATGGTAGACTCATGAAGGTCTTCTCAGATACTGCCTCTGCAACTCCCACTATCATCCACTGCGGCGTCCCTCAGGGCTCCTGCACTGCTCCTACACTCTACAATATATTTACCCTTCCACTCTTCAATGAGCTCGACCGTCGTAACATAGCGTACACCAATTACGCGGACGACACGCAGGTACTGCTCCCACTAACCAGGACCTATGATGAAGATGTGACAGCCTTAACTAAAATCTACTCAGCCATCCAAACCTGGATGGCTGCCAACGGCCTCTGCTTAAATGGGGATAAAACTGAGATCCTCATAGTAGGGACCAGCGAAACTCTCAACAAACTCCCTCCATAATACAAATCCTTTAACATCGATAACTCCATCATCACAGTCTCCCAAGACTGTCAAAACACTAGGTGTTCACTTAGATGCTTCACTATCCATGTCCCGCCAGGTCAACACCATAGCCTCCTTTTCAGCACTCACCACTAAGGTGATCAACGCAGTCAAACCTTTCTTTGCTCTCCACCAAAAATTCAAAAATTGCCTATCCATCGGTAGAGCCACAATAGGCACCAAATTGGACTACTGTAATGCCCTTTTTCCTAGGTACCTCTGCCAACAATATAAATAATCTCCAAATCACGCAAAACAACGCGCTCAAGGCAGCGCTGACCATTCCTAAAAGGGAACACCTCTCTCAAGCCAGGAAAGATGCCCACTGGTTACCGGTAAAGGAACGCATACTCTTTAAAGCCATGGCCATCACACATAGGTGCCTTACATCAGACGCCCCACACTATCTCTCGGAAAGAATCACCCTCAACACCTCCAACAGACCCACCAGAGCACACCGCGCCAACCAGATCTAATTCCCCACGTTCAAAAGAACTAGAGCTGGAGGGTCTAGCTTCCAACACCTTGCACCCGAAAATTGGAATGCCCTGCCAACCACACTAAGGAATGAAGAATCATGCACTACCTTTCGCAAAAACCTAAAACCCTTTTTATTCCGCTAATGTTTTTTCAAACCAACATGCACGGTTATGATTGCACTGTAACCAAAGTAATAATCTCGGCCTCCAAACACCTGTCAATGTACTACTTCTACCAAATGTTCTGCTTTTTTATTCCGCTAATGTTTTCCAAACCAACATGCACGGTTATGCTTGCACTGTAACCAAAGTAAAGTATAACCTCTGCCACCTAACACCTGTCATTGTACCACCTCTACCGAATGTTACATCCTAACTATGTTAAGCTCAAGCCTTCTGTAACAGTGCCACGATGCCTCAGGGCAGTTCTGTGCGCTTTATAAATGCAAATAAAACAAATAAATAAATCAACTGGTGTTCTTAAGAAGCACTCTGGATGCCATATGGACTACTAATCCAGGACACTAGGCATTGCATTGCCAGTGGGATTTCTACTGAAATCCTTCAGGCCTCTAAGAATGGTTGCAAAACCAAGGAAGCCAGTAAACCGTTAAGGAGACGGAAACGGTTAGGGAGCCAGAGCCTCAAAAATGAAATTCTGCCCTGGAAAACAACATGAATGTTTATTGCGTCTGCTATAAACATGGTCTTGGTGTGAGGTTGCATATAGCTCTAAAAAATCAAAAGAAAATTAACCACCCACCTTCACTAAGGCATTTTCTGTCATCCTCCCCTTCACAGTACTTTACTCTGGGCATGATCTTTCAAGAGTATGTTTGCCACTGGATCATAATCCAGGTCACACACCAGTTCTTTGAGGACTTTTATGGGAGATTCACATAAAACACCAAAAGTTAATTTGTAGAAGAATATGCAAACCCCATGGGTATGAACAAGAGGTAACCTACAGGTATAACAAATCTCCAAGTGATCACACTATTTCAAATCGGTGTATAATTCCAAACTTCACCTCTTTTCAGGTGGAAGAAAGATGTTCACTGATGTCTACCTGTGGAAAAGACTTTTCAACAAATAGTACTTTGAGAAGTAACGTTTTTATCATGAGTAGTTTGTTTGCAATTGTATGCTTGCTCATATGTTCCTGATCCTTTGTAATTTTGCATTTTCTTTTTCCCCCTAAAGGTCAAAGAATGACAAAGCCTTGAGGCTGAATATCATAGGTAAGAACATTTTTCTTGTATATGTCTGTATGGAGAAGCACAGGCAATGATACACCTCACTCTTAACGTTTGATTCAAAAAATCTTTTTTTAATTAACGGAATGGTCAGGGTTCGGATTATATGAGTGCCCAACAGTTAATAAGGGAAACTCTAGAACTAAAGATGGACTTTTAAATTATACTATCAGGTTGGGTTGAACTCAGTACTGATCCTTTGGTTTTCCCAGTATTCAACTCGTGATCGAGCATAATTAAGCAGTAAGCCCCTTGCTGCGGGGGCATTAACAAGTCAGGTAATGCCCCAGGGCCCATAGTTACAGGCCTGAGCTAATCAAGGGCAAACAAAGGTCCCATGGCATTACCTGAGTCAGCAATGCATCCGCCGCGAGCGGCTTATTGCTATTAGTACCCCGGGCTGCAAGACCGGGGTACTAAGAGCATTGTTTTTCTGTTCCGAAACGCTCCAGTGTTTTGGAACAGAAAATAATTAACAAATGTAAAAAAAAAAAAATGGCTGCCAGGGAAGGAAAACTGAGTCAGTTTTCTCTTTCCATGGTGCCCATTCATACTGAAAGGAAAAAGGTAAACAAATCAAATGGCCACCATGGAAACAGAGAAGGGACTACGAGTAGTGCCTTCTCCGTTTCCATGGCGGCCATAAAAAAATGTAAACTAAGAGAATGCCAACATGGAAAGGATAGAATGGACTATGTGTAGTCCCTTCTTCCTTTCCATGACAGCCTTTTGCAAATAGGGAGCGGATGCGCTGGGGACAGAAGTGTTCCCAGCGCCTTCGCTCCCAAAATGGACCAGAAAGCAGGTAAGTGGGGTTGGGAGGGGATTGTTTGGAATGCGTGGGTGGGGGGAGGGAAAACACTTATTTGATCCCTGGCGAGGGAAGGTAGCAGCCTCCTGCCATTTGGTGGCTCGGAGCTGGGATTACCCCTTTCCAAGCCTCCGCATTGCCTGAGTGGCTGCCACACCCCCCGCGGCCGGGGAAAAGAAGGAATGTAGTGGGGAGAGGGATTCCAGGGATTCTCAGTCGGGTAATGCCCCAGCGAGGGCCAGTGAGATTGCTTGTTACAATCTCATTGTCCCTCGCTGGATACTAATATCCAAAAATCGATTCTGACAAGTCCCAGCCCCTCCCGAGATGTCTTGGTTTATAAAGAAATGTTCAAAGATGTGGTGAACAGAAAAGTCTCAATCCTAAATTTAATAATGCTTTTAGTGCCCTGGCTCCCCTAATCTGATAACATAGCAGGCTCAAAAATTTGGCCAAAGTTCAAAATTTACTGTTATGCAGAAAACCCACTTTTTACCACATATAGTTAATCCCCTGTACTTTTAGCTGGCTGGTTATTGTGACTTGTTTTTCTCTGAGCTAGGCTTAATCGAAAGCCTGACTGAGAGTGTGGATCTGCGCTTTTATGTTCTTCCATAAGTGTCATTAAGGCCCCAAAGGCACCCTTTAGTCTCCAGAGGAATTACCCTTTTTTTGTTTGTCATGTCGTTAGGCTCATGTGACTTTTTTAGCTTGTGGAAAATGGTTTCACATGGTGGAATTCATTTTACCAGATTTATTTTCCTTTTTGTCTCCCTCCTCTATTCATCGAGATGGAGGTTTTAATTTGCCTCAAAGACCTGAGGTGGTTCACATGACTATCTCTCATCCTACTTTGTGAGTGAGAGGAAGAGGCTATTTTTGGCCACTGGCTGTGTCCCAGAACTGGGGGCTATAGTCGGCCTGAAACCCGTTCTAACTGTCTTATGTAAATTTGTGTCTGGGATAGTGTAGGTTAATTCCTTTTGTGTGAGAGCACTTTCCAGAAAGTATTGGTCTGCTTAGGGGGGGAGGGTCTGCCATTGGGTGACCATCCCTCTGTTAAATTATGCTTTATATGTGGTTTGGTATTCACTCAGTGATTCCTGCAGGAGATAAAAGTAGCTCGCCCCCTTGCCCACTCACCTGGTCTACAGCGGATCTCCAAACCTGCACCCTGCGAGGCTTGGTGCTTTAGGAAGGATAGAAGATCTGCATCAGAATCCTTTGATGCGCCAAAGAATCAGATGGCAAAGCTGTGCCTCTCCAAAGAAGACCAGTAGGAACCCAGTGGCCCTCCCTTTCCCTGATCCTTCGGATGGTGGGACAACTACATCACAGCTTCTGCACCAAGTACTCCTCTCCCTGAAGCTCCTGACAATGCCTTCATCGCTGGACTCAGAAGTTTCATCTCTGCTCACCGGGAAGCTCCAGAGGGCATGCTTCCTTGAATACTGTGACCGCATCGCCAAAGTCGCCTTGCCGGTTCATCTTTCATGGCGGGCTCTTTTTCGGTTGAACCCAACCCCATTATCTGAAGCTGGATCTTGTGCCCTAGGACGACGTGCAAAACCTGCATCAACAGCAATCGCTCTCTCCTCTGTCTGCCCCTCAGTCTCTGACCTGGGAATGACTGGATCAAGAAGAGTTATTTTTCTCAAGGGCCTGGTTGTCCCTTCTGCATTGGCGTGCTATCACTGTAGCCTACGGAGGACCCAGGGTATTGCAATCCTGATCCTCTGGCACCACTGACTGGTCTTTTCTTCGGTTCTATGTCATTTCATCGCGGGATGGATTTTCACTGGGTTTTTTTACCACAGATTTTTCAATGAAAAAAACTCATTGAGTTTCTTTTTTCTTTTTTGGGGATGTTCCACCCAAACCCCCAACGCACTTTTATTTTTTATTTGATTCTGAACACCCACACCCCAAATATATATTATTCCAACCCCCCTAAAACATGTGAGTTTTTTTTTTCCTTAAAGAATTTGTGGTAAAAAACCCCACGAAAAAACATCCCGCGATGAAAGGACGTTATACCCTTTTCGTCATCCTTGGACGACTCCTCAAGTGACTCTAGAGGGCTTTCCTCCAACGGAATTCTTGAATTTTAGGGCACTTTCGCACAAAGTTAACTCTTTCCACCAAAGACTGAACCCATTTACACTGCTAGTCCCTCTTGGTCTCCTTGAAACACGCAGTCTAGATATAAAAACATTTAATTACCTGTTACTGTGCTTTCTTTTTTTCAGGAAGGACTCTTTGACGGAAAGAAACCTTATTTAAAATTGCAAATTGGAAAGTCACAATTTATCAAGTAAATAGTCACCACGTTTTGCATCGCTGTTAGTGTATTGCCTTTTTCTCTTTGCCATTTCTTAATATAAAATTATATTTTTATACAAATATATTGTGGGGACCTTCTCTTATTTGGTATTAACTGAAAGCATTCACTGTACCTGTGAATCTGAGGTCCTGACTTCCGCTTGGAGAGCCTGCTGAGCTAAGGGAGTCCTGGTAAAACCTGACTCGGGTAGACTTACAGGAGGACAGTTACCATGGCACCTTAAAGAAAAATCCTCTTAACACTTACCCTTCAAAGTCCACCCCTATTCTAATGTAAAAACGAACAAACATTTTCTTTAGGTGTCTCCAGGTTTACAACAGAGCCTCTATGAACGGTTGCTGAATTTTCTTTTTTGCTGAATTCCCCCCCACCCCCCCCCATTCAATTCATTTCAATTTTGGCCTCTCTCATAGGCCTCTGGATAATAAGAGGTTCCAGACTCCGATAGGTGAGGCCAAGGACCATCAAAGAGGCTTGCTTTGAATGCTGAACCAGAGGCCTATGAGAGAGGACAAAAGTGAATTGAATCCTGTGCTCGTGATACAAATGAGACAGGAAGAAAGAACCCCAATACAAGGGGCGACAAGTCTTGAAACCTAAGGCCTAAGAAAGAGACCTGTTGGCAATCCAAAGCCTATGCGAGAGGGCATCTGAAAATCCTGAACCTAAGGCCTAAGAGAGATGCATGTAGTAAATGCAGTAGCCAGAGGCCTATGAGAAAGGCCTACTGTGAATCATGTGCTCTTGATACAAAGGAGACCAAGGAAGAAAAAACCGCAACACAACGTGAGTCAGAGTTGAAATGGCTCTTGGTGTTATCAGTGATTGCATTGATGTTCCCACCTCTAGCCTTTAAAGGTGTACGTAGTGAGCAGTGCCATCTTAGAAATCCCTCAGGCTATTACAGTAGTTCCAGAGCAATATTGCATAGTTGCGCGGCTACAGCCTCACAACTGGTGAAGCCAAAACTGTTACAACTGCCACCACCCTACTCCACAGCATACTTGTAGGGTGCTGGAATCACACTAGTACCAAATAGGAGTGCTTAAAAAGCACCCCTTTCCATGTGAGTACCATAGGAAAGCACGTCAAAAATTGTGGCAATGGCAGGAGTACTTCGGTAGAATAAAATTAAATTAAAAATCCACGAAAAGCAGTAGGGGAAATTATGTAGAGCCCCAAAAAAGGAATTCCGCCCCAACAGTGAGGCACAACAGTACAATAAGTATCTTTATTAAGTATAAGGCTACCGGACTTATTGGCAGATTATTATAGTGGTAATGCACCTTTTCATTCCATTTTCTTCCCTTTCCATTTTTGCATGTATTAGTTTGATAATTGCCATGTTCCCATTTCCACCATGCCTTTTGTATACAAGTTATCTCATTGCAACCTATTCATTTTGCATTTCAAGAAAGAACACATGTTGTGACTCGATTGATGGTAACAACTCTGTCTGTTGCCGGAACAGCTATGGAATGTAGATAAATGCTCAGTGGGTTCCAAGTTCCATCGAGGCCAGTGGCAGTCTGAGCAGAAGCTGTTAACAATGGAAGCTAATATGGTGGGTTCCTTTGCCTTAAGCTAAATAAAGTAAACCTATATCTTACACCGTGCCACCTGGTCAATAGACATTTTGTTCTGTGACGAGAGTTTTCCAAGCAAAATGGGTATGTGGTCTTGGCACAGAGGCACATCTTAAGCTGTTGTGACTTTTTTATTTTATTGTATGCTGGGACTTGTATGCCAATTCTTATAATAGAGGAAAACTAAAACTACAAGCCCTTCTCTCCAGGACTGCATTAAGGTCACATGGGAATGCTTGGTTGCTATGCGCTAAGGCAGTTTGTAAAATAAATCCTTTCATGGAGGTGCTTTTATTCCTACTGTCTCCATAGGTGAGGGACGGTCGCGCCCTGTCTTGTATGTTGTGTTTGTGACAAGCAGGGGTGTGATGTCAAGTTGTGCTGGGAATGTAATGTTCTGTCTTTTCAATGTTTCTATGTGCTGTCCTTTGTGTTTATTAATGGCAGACAATTTCGGGGTGCAAAATCCTTAGCTTTTTTATTTTTAGTAATAAAATGATGGAGGTAAATCTGCTGATCAGACTTGCTTTCATAAATGCTCCATGCCAAAAAGCAAAGTGTTTCATGTTACCTGACCGTGGCTTTATATTGCATTAACAACAGGACAGGACAAAGGTTATGTACATTCCTTCCTGAACCCAGATGCTGGAACCCCAAGTTGCAACAGGCAGTGCTGCCTTCTGGATTAAATTGAATATAGGTCATATCTGGTTTGACTACTGTGATCATGCAATTATAAAGTCGCCAGCATTTGCATGTCCTAGTATTGCCAGCTTGGTGAGGTGACTCATTTATGACAGGCTTGCTTTGCATTAGCGGTCTGGCCTGTGTTGGCCCACAAACATCATATGGGACCATGCTGCCTTTCAGGAAGCTCCACTTTGACTCACCTGAGGATGGTCAACTGCATCTGTAGGAGACAGGAGCCCTCACCTGGAGGTCTTCTCTGAGTTGGGAACCGGTGCTTCAAAGACATTCTTGTTATGACCGTGACCCTCAAACACCAGGGTGCTGATTACTAAAGTCCTCTTTTTGAAGTAGGCAACCAGAGGAAGGAAGGGGTGTTGTTCGAGTAGCCCAGAGACAGTGTTTAATCCAGGGAGGGATTCTACCATCTTGGATTATATTAGGTCTCCCCAAATGGCCTGCTCCTTCCCGACTTCCCACAGACAAAGCACTTTGGGTATGCCATCAGAAGGCAAAGAACAATTGTTACAGCAGCCTGAATTAGATCTCTGACAACAGGCTTGGTTTGAACCAATCCTCTATAGCATTCGGCCTATATAAGGGAAGCAGTCCCTCCCCTTAGTTGATTCTTCTTTGGAATTCAAGACAAGAGTTTTTCATCTGTTGAGAATACAGTCTATTCCAAAGTTCTCTGCCATAGAGGTGAAGAATTAAGTCTCCAAAGAAGAGGAAAGCCTGGATCCCTTCCCATCAGGGCAGATTTTAAGTGAAACTGTTGAGGAACTAGGTACCTCTGCTGCATGTGCACTGGAACCAGGACCCTGCTCGCTGTAGGTTAAGGACCCTGTCATGGGCCAGACACCCTTTCTGGAATGGACGTGCGGAACAAAGAACTTGCATTGTCTCTAGGGACTATGGAGTCTGCTGGCCAGCAACTCCGAAGCAGCTCAGTACCCTGTTTACCACCTAGAGATAATTTTGAGCTGGCGTGACTCACTTGGAGCTGTTTTGCATGCTAAGAACTTCAAATCACCAGCCTGCTACTTCGAGATATCTTGATACCTCCTTGACCCAATGAAGTGCATTGCTGCCACGACGCAACCGGTGGCTCACTGCTGTGGGATTGACCGACTTGCTGCATCTCGAGCACCAATTCGACCCAATAGAAGTATCCCCTCGACCCGAAAGCTGACTTGAACTGCTGGAAGCCATTGACTGGCACATCTTGAACGATGATTTAACCCAGAGGAAGCATAGTCTCGACCCACCCTGGTAGTCGGCTGTAGTGTTGTAATATAATAGAATTATGAATTATAGAGCTAGAACGTAAGGAATTTTGAGTTCCTATACGGACGGTTGGAGGATAAGAAGCCGTTGAGCTGCTGGCGGGAGAAGGCTTGAGTGGTGACTGTGGGGTCACAGAAATATACCTAACAGATAAAGGTACATACCTGTTAGGCAAGATTGTATGCAGTACCCATATGGTGCACAACAACAACCCTGACCTCCTGGTAGTAGTAACCCAAGCTTTGGTATAAATCTTCACTACACAGGTTGGTAGTTTGGACGAATAGCCAGGCCTATCTCAAGAGAGGTCAATGTGAGCTGTAGGGGAGTTACACAGAGGTTCACAGTGACAAGTATTCAAGCAGACATTTACGCACAGGGTTTCTTGATAAAACAATTATTACTTTATTTACCAGTCAGTTAATGTAAGCCTTCTTTAGAAGGGAGCACTGTAAAACACCACACAAATATACTTCAACATTATACACTCTCTTAAGTTCAAAATCAGTAGATACCCATTTGGGATGGCATAGAGCAGAGAACTACACCAACAGGTGACTTCAATTTCTAGGGTGCTGTTGACATTAATATATTACTGTTGGCATTCAAAATTAGTTAAGAGCAAGTCAAAAGGAAAAAAGATTATTAGAACAAACAAGATACCACACATATTTCTTAAGCAGGAAAAACGTTCAGATCCCCCAATAATAGTCATTCAGTTAACCCCTTAAGTGCCAAGGACGAGCTATCTCGTCCTTGACATTACGTACGCAGTACCACGGACGAGATAGCTCGTCCTTTTCGGCACGTTGTTTTGAGCGATCCCTGCAAAGCATTGATCGCTCAAAACTGTAATCCAACCCCCGGGCTATGTGAGGGGAAGGTCCCCCCTCACTGCCAAGGGGCTGGATTACCTTCAGTTTCACGTCGGTGTGCGTAAAGCACGCCAGCGTGAAAGTGAAAGTAATTTTCACCACAGCAGCCATTTCGGGCTGCTGGGGTGAAAATAAAAGGTGAGTCTTCTCCTTTCTCCCCCTCAATCTCCTGCTGTATTTCAAGCTGGAGATCGAGGGAGGGGTCGTTGGAAAGGGGAGATTCCCAGCATTGCTGGGAGCGGATCGGGCGTGGGCGTTCGGTCCGCGTGCAGCAATACCCACTAGACACCAGGGATGTCTTAGAATGCGGGGGGGAGGTGCGGGCTGCTTACAGTAAGCAGCCGTCTCCCCCCCCCAACCCCCAAAGCATAGGGGCACATATTTTATAAACCCTGGGGGCAGATGGCTGATCATCTGCCCTCAGGGAAGTGGGCAAAATAAAAAAATATATATAATAAAAAACTGGGATGGGGCATGGGGGTGGGGGGGTGATTCTTTTTGCCCCCTGAAAGGGTGGTGGTCCTCCCCCTCCCACACCAAGTGGAATGGGGGGCCACCCCTTGTAGCCCTCCCTGGGGCAGATTTATGCCCCAGGCAGGATTACATGAGGTGGCCCCCCATCCAGTTGGGGGTGGGCACCAAGAATAAGTGTGCATGCCCCCCCAAAGGATGGGGCCTGCAGGTTAGGGCGTCCCTGGGGCAGATGGCTGATCTGGAAGGGAGCAAAATGGAAAAATAAAACAATAAAAGGGAATTTTGGGTGGGAATGGGGGGCCACTAGCCACCAGGGATTTATTTTACAGAAAAGGGGGATGGCCATCTCCCCCTCACCCCAAGAGGAAATGGGGTCACCCCTTGTAGCCCTCCCCGGGGGCAGATATCTGCTCCTAGGAAGGGGCATCTGACCCCAGGGAGGGCTGCATGAGATGCCCCCCTCTTATCTGCCCCCAGGGAGGGCTGAATGAGATGCCCCCCCTGCATTTGGTGTGGGGGGGAGAGGGTCACCCCCCATTACATTAGAAAATTACCTGGCAGTTTAGGGTGTCCCTTAGCCCGCCCTAAAGTGTAGTGTACCATTTTCCATTCTTTTCTTTGTTTACAAAACTTGCCTTGGCGCTGAGGGACACATTGGTGTGCCAATCTGGCCCTAGGGTGCCCAAACCTTACTGACCCACCAACTGGGGGGCCTGTCCCACACATTTTTGGTGGCCCCCCCACCACAAATTGAGGGGCGGTATACCTCACACAGCCGTTTGTAGGACGCCCAGGTAGGCCTGAATGAGGTGCCCCTGCCACCCATTTACTGTGAGGGGGGAGAGGGCCATCAAAAATTGTGGGACAGGCTCCCAGTGGGTGGGGCAGTAACGGTTGGGCACCCTGGGGCCAGATTGGCACACCAATGTGCCCCTCTGCGCCAAGGGGCGTTGTTACCAAAGGAAAAAAGTGAAAATGACGGAACGTATTTTAGGGTGAGCTGTGGGGCACCCCAAAGGGACGAAGAATTTTATAATGGGACTGGGCGTTAACCCCCCCACCCGCAATGGAGTGGGTGCCATGTCATACCGCCTTCCCTGGGACCAGATATCTGCTCCTAGGAAGGGACGCCTGAGCACAGGGAGGAGTGCAGGAAAGACCCCCCCTTACCACCCCAGGGAGGGCTACATGAGATGCGCCGCCCCTCCAATTGGGGTGGGGTGGAGAGATGCACCCCCCCTTCACATTAGAAAATTCCCTAGCGGTGTAGGATGCCCCTCAGCCCCTGCTAAAGGGCAACCTGCCATTTTGAATTGCTTTCTTTGTTTACACCCACAGACGTCTGCCTTGCGCTAATTGCCCCAGTTTTTATTAGCCACAATCCACGACAAAGTGTGATATTTGGTGGGGGAAAAACACAATGTTCACTTTGTCTGGGGTTCTGGGTAATAAATTCTGGGCCAATTTGCGCAAGTCAGACCTCTGCGGATTCCCACAGGTGTCCTCTATTCGGAAATGCATGGTGTTCCCTGTTTTCTTTGGTGGCTTGGACACCCTAGGCCCATATCTGTATGTTGTGGTGTGCCCGTCTGGACAAAGTGTGACATTCAGCTGTTAGAACAGACTTGGGGGTAGAGGTCTTTTAGGCTTTCCTCTTGGCGCCCAGCTAGGTACACCCAAACATGTGAGGTACCATTTTCATCGGGACACCTGTGGAAACGCGGGACGGTAGGCCATGTGTTGTTGGCGCCGTGTTTCGGTGGGTGAGCCGAGTGAAATGTGCGGAAAATTAATTTTTTTTTCTCCACATTTCGGACTTTGCTGGGGTTTCTGGGTAATAAATTCTGGGCTGATTTGCAGACGTCTGCAGATTCCCACGGGTGTCCTCCTTTTGGAAATGCATGGGGTTCCCCGTTTTCCTTGGTGGCTGGGACACTAGGCGCATATCTGTATGGTGTGCCCGTCTGGACAAATTGTGAAGTTCAGCTGTCAGAACAGGCTTCGGGGTAGAGGTGTTTTAGGCTTTCCCCTTGGCGCCCAGGTAGGTGCACCCACACATGCAAGGTACAGTTTTCATCGGGTCACGTGTGCGAACGTGGGAAGGTATGACCTTTGTTGTGTTTGTGTGGTTTTCATAAAGTTTTGACCCATTTGCTGGTGCCCTTTGTCACACAACCGTTTCATTTCCCAAATATACCCTACATTTAGTCGCTGTTTTAGGCACCATACACTTGTGTTACCTGCACAAGTCACCTACCCTTGAAAAGGTCTGTATGTGCTCTTTCATAAAATGTATGCTTGCCGTTCCTCACCACATTGGTTTTCCTGATTTACACATGCTAAGTACGTCTGTTCAGGCCGTAAGCATAAAACTCCTGTGTACCATGGCTCAGTGTTTGGCTTGTGGTATTGCTTGTTTTGTGAAACACTACAAAAAATGTGTGCTTTCCTAAATGCAAGAGTCGGGGGAATTTAGCGGAGCATTTTTTTTTCTCAAAATTCATAGAAGCCAATGCCATACCAAGCCAACCATGTCCACCACATACTTTTTCTTTCTGTCATTTTCCCGCTTTTTCCCCCAATCTATGGCATTTTCCCCTACCTAGTTGTTGCTCGATGTGATGCTGGAAATGCATCGGACGAACATTTGTGTTCTGTATTGTTTTCTGCCCTGGAGTCCATATGGGACTCCTGGCAGTGCAGCCCTTCCTGGTTTTGGTTTGGTGTACAGACCCATGGGATACCCTTATGGCATCCATGGGTGGGGATACAACCATGTGCCCCTAGTGTATGTTTTTGGGCACCTGTGTGTGGCCCACAGAGCAGGGTATGGGCTGGTGGCAGCTCCATGCTGAATTTGACAGGCGCTCTGAGTATCCTCCATTTTGGGATACCCAGGCCCTGCCATTGGAATCTGTTGATTCCTGATAGGAAACAAGATGGCCCCTGTGGCCTCTTGCTTTCTATTGCCTGTTACCTTGTTTTCCCAAAGTCCTGGGAAGCCCTGACTCTGTCCCTTCCTCCCGACTGGCTGTTGGGTGGAAGTTCCATATATGGTGTTGTTGGGAAGCCCAGGCCAGACTGCCTGGAGCCTTCCCAGTGACTGTATGGTGTGGGTACATCCTGTGGGTGGGACCTGGGTGAATGGAGTGTGTGACCAATATGCACTTCTTGTTGTGGATGTCTGGTTTCTGGTATGAGAGACAAAGACTGAGACAGCCCTGCCCCAAACTGGTATGAATGCCGTGTGTAGTGTTGAATGGCTAGATACTTGTCCCAAAACACATTCCTTGTTGTGAGTATCTGAGAGGGAGGAGTATGGCCTGAATGCACTGTATGCCTGATTGGCTGACTGACTGCATGATTGCCCTCCTTTATGATTGGCTGCTGAGTGTGACCGACCCAGCAGTGTGGATGAGAGACAGAATAGTATATCTGGGGACCTCTCACCACTGTAAATTGTTCAGAAGCTGAGTCAACACTTGAAGAGTAACTGGAACGGCTTATCCTCGACGCCCAGCTGGAAGAAGAAAAAGAACTGCTGCTGCATTTGCTTCGACCCAATCCGAAAGCTGTCGAGTTCATTGAGGACTGATCCGGGAGAGGACCTGGCTAGGTGCCCTCTTCCCGTCCTCCCAGGGACCATCGAGCACTGCCAAGCTTTGTCGAAGCTCCCTGGAAGTCAGACCCCCGAAAGGCTGCCCACCGGAGACGGGGACCGCCAAGGAGAACGAAGTGAAGCACCCGGACATCGATGCTGTCGAAGTCCATTGCCGTCGACCAGGATTTGGAGTAGCACCATAACCGCTGGAGGCCCGTCAAAGCCGTGTTGCCCAGTAGAGGGGACCGCTTGACGCCGTGCAACCGACGATCGGAGCCGCCCGCTCCTTTGCCTAAGACTGTTGAATCGAAGGACTCCTTTGTCCGGGCCGTCGACCACTTTATCCCACCGGAGAAAGTCGAGGACGCCGACGGGCCGAGGAGAATCCGCCGGTGGGTTTCCCGTCACCCAAAGTCCATAAAGACTTGGACGACTCGACACCCTTGTCGAGCCACAGTTCTTCAGAAACTCTTTGCGTTCCTGAACTATCCAACGCTGAGGTGCCCCGCACACCTCATCCTCGTAGTACGTCGTCGACGAGCACTGCGTGGATCAACGCCGGGGTCTCAGCACCCTCAAACTTTTCATCAAGTTCAACTTCTTCGACGCCTCCCGATGATCCGTGACTCCTGCTTTAAAGGGAGTCACTCAAGAAGAAGGATCCCTCAACGCCTCTTTGAAGATTTCTGCTCTACCAGATACATTGGAGGGGTAGAAACATTATAGAAGGAAATAAGACTTGTAGAACAATGTATGGACTGGGCTTGTTATATCTCTTTATTTTACAGGTTGCCCAGGTGGGGGGATCTCCACACAGAACTGTGTTAACGGTACAGGCCAGTATTCTGCCAATTGTTCTTACCAACTGCTTTCCTCCTATGTCTATTGTTGGTTACCTTTATTAATTGATTTGTGTGACATTTAACTAGAGTACAGTTGATGCACTTTAATGAATTCTGATCATAATTGTGGTACCACTTAGAACTGTATATATTTGCCATTGTAGATTTTCTGAGCACAAAGTGAGTTATTGTGATAGTGTACATAACCTTGAATATTAATTATATATAGACTGTGTTTTCTGTAATACAGTGTGTGGACATCCCTTTGTGGGGGTTTGGGGACTACACTGTACTTAAGAACCAGCCTGCATAACCTCCTGAGAATCTAGGCCTTGATTGCTCGTCCATTGCTACCTTATAGAGAATCTTGGCTGGGGTCCTCTGTGCCTCTTCCCTACCATATAGCGAGCAGAAATACAGACCCCTCTCCAGTCTTTACAGTGGTGGCAGCGGTGGGATGCTTATGGTTTTAAGAATCAGTGTATAACCGTGCCACTTACAAAATATCTGCACTTTGTTAAATTGAGATTTAGTTGTGTACAAGATAACTGCATTACAAGCAATGTAGTCTATTGCAAATGGTAAATTGACTAGGATGAGCTTAGAGGCTCTCCAGAGTGCTTGTGAAGCCAGGGAGTTAGACTTTGTGGATAGGTCTAGGGCTGCGCTGATAGCTGCCCTGGTGGACTACCAGACTGAGGGTGAAACTCTTGAAGGGGGGATGCAACCAATGAGGATTGTGCCCCTGGGTTTGTTGCTGAATCTGCTTCTGGGAATGCCACCATTCCTGCTGCCTCTGTTCCAAACCTTAGTATTTCTGTGGAACTTGAGTTATTAAGGATGAAATTTACCTTTGAATACCGCAAGTTGGAAATAGAAGCTGATCTTAAGAAAGAGGAGCTGGCACAGCAAGTGGAACTCAAGAATAGGGATCTTGAACTCAAAGACAAGGACACTGAATGTCAGATAATCCAGCTAGAGAAAGCTAGAGTGGAGACTTCAGCTAAACCCGTTGAGAGTGTCAGGTCCCCAGCCACCAAGTCTATGAAAGATTTGGTTGGTGTGTTTGTGGAGGGTTCAGACATCCTCCAATGGATTGAAGCGTTTGAAATGGCTTGTGCATTTCATGATTTAGATAGGAGAGATTAGTCTAAGTGTTTGTTAAGCAGAGTGCCTCAAACTGGATATGACTGTATTCTGAAACTGAGTGTGGAAGAAAGGGGTCAGTATGAGTGCATGAGGTCTGCTTTGATTGGCAAGTTTGGCAAAACACCTACCCAATACCTTAGAAGGTTCGTGGAATTTAAGAAAAGCAAGAATGTGTCTTGGGTTGACTGGGTGAGTGCTGCGCACATGAACATGATAGGGTGGATTGATCGTTACAAGGTGAAAACTTTTGTTGAATTGTCCCACCTGTTGTTTTTTTTAGCATTTTTCTGAAGCCTGTTCACCAGAGCTGCTTCAGTATGCTGCTGACCAGAACATTTTAGATGCCTTTAAGCTGGCTAGGTTGGCTGATAAGTGGGTCTCCCACCGGGTGTCCCCTAAGGACTCCAGTGGGAAGGACAAGGACAAAGAAAAGGGGAACTCTCAGAAAGCTGAGGAGTCCTAAAAACAGTCACAGTCGGGTAAACCAAAACCTTCCTCTCCTAAGACCCACAAATCTAGTGGGGATAAGTCATCTGTGGGTGGGAATAAGAGTAGTGGTCCACCTGCTGTAAAGCAGGCTCCCAGTGGTTCCAGTACCGTACCCCACATTCCTGGCACCTGTTAGGAATGTGGGGCTCTGGATCACAAGATGGGTGACTCCAAGTGTAAAGGTAAGGCACTTGGAGTACAGGCTGTCAGCCTGACCTACCCTTACCCCATGTCTGAGGGGGAGGCCACTGTCCGCCCCTCCTCTGCAGGAATCACATTTGGTGCTCCAGTAGAGATCTCCTTAGTGTCCCTTGGGGCCTGGGACCAGTACGCAGAAGTACTGGTGACTATCCCACAGAACACCCGTATGTTTTTGAGAAGTGTCCTCTTGAATGGCCAGCCTTCTACTGGTTTGAGCGACACTGGGGCAAACATGACAGTGGTGGACAGGACCCTGCTCAAGCCAGGGACAATGTAGGTGCTCCTCTGAGAACCACCAGGTTAGCTGGTGGGCCTCCCAAATAATCACCTGTAGCCTTAGTCACACTCATGATTGGAGACAAGACAGCAAAGCTTCCTGTCCTGGTTCAGGACAATGTCCCTGCTAACATTCTGTTAGGAAATTATCTAGTGGAGTTGGGGGTTGATCGCGGATCTCCCCATGGCTGCTGCTGCAGTCACTAGGTCACAGGTGACACAGGTTCTGGCTGTGAGTAAGTTACCCGAGCCAAAGGCGACGCCTAAGGCAAGAAGACGGAAGACCAAGAAGGCCACCTCTGTGAAAGGGGCTCCTTCTCTTCCTGCTGTTCCTACAGCACCAATTGGGATCCATGCTCTGGGAGGGCTGGGACCAGTGGAAAACCCAAACTCAACTCCTGAGGGAGAAGAGACAGAAGACTCTCCTGTGGGAGAGGTTCTCAACCAGGAGGACCACCCCAACCTTCAGTGCCTGTTGGCTGAAGGGGGACCCTCTCAGACGGACTTCTGTAAGGGACCGAGAGCGTGCCACTCCCTTGAGGGTCTGAGGAAACGGGCCCTGTCCCAGGCACAAGGAGAAGTGTCTCAGACCTTTCCGGATCTATTGGGAGGGTGAGCTCCTTGTTAGTGAGCCCACTAAGCCTGAACCTGGTGCCCCCCCAGGTTTGCAGGCCCTTCCTACTGCAGTTGGCGCATGAGGTGCCATTGGCTGCTCATCTTGGTACCAAGAAGACTAAGCAGAGGCCCTCTGCCAATTTCTACTGGCCTCGGATGGGAGTGGAAGTGGAGTCCCACTGCAGGACCTACCCAACTTGTCAGTTGTCTGGAAAGACTGGAGGCAGTGTCATTGCCCCACTGCAGCCATTGCCAGTGGTTGGCACACCTTTTGAGAGGGTGGGCATCGACATTGTCGGTCCCCTTGACCCTCCCACTTCAGGTGGACATCGATTCATCCTGGTCCTGGTTGATCTTGCCACCAGGTACCCTGTGGCTAAACCCCTTTGGACTGTTACTGCCAAGGTGGTTGCCAGGGCTCTCCTAGACATTTTTACCTGTGTTGTAGTCCCTAAGGAGGTTGTCTCTGACAGAGGATCCAACTTCATGTCTAGTTACATGAAAACCATGTGGAAAGAGTGCGGGGTAACCTACAAGTTCTCTACCTCTTACCATCTCCAGACCAATGGTCTGGTTGAGAGATTTAATAAAACTCTCAAGGGCATGCTAGGCGCTTTGGAAGAGCCCCTAAGGAGGAAATGGGATTTCCTCCTGCCATGCCTGCTGTTCGCTCACAGCGAGGTACCTCAAGAGGGTGTTGGTTTCGGCCCCTTTGAGTTACTCTTTGGACATCCCGTGAGGGGGCCCCTTGCCTTGATCAGAGAAGGTTTGGAAGCCACCCCTCCAGGTCCCGCCAAGCAAGTGGGGTGTTGGGCCTCAGACGGAGGATGACACAGATGATGGGTCAGGCTACAGCGAATCTCAAGGCCAGCCAGGAATTGAATAAGTACTGGCATGACCTTAAAGCCTTGCAAGTGGATTGGACTCCGGGACAGGAAATCCTTGTGATGGAGCCTACGAAGCCTAGGACTTTGGCAGACAAGTGGACTGGACCCTTCAGGATCATCTCCAAGATGGGCGAAGTCAATTATCTGGTTGACATGGGAGCCCCTGGGGTAGCCCCTCAGGTATTCCATGTTGACAGGCTCAAGCCTTTCCACAGGCGAGCAGAAGTGTCATGTCTCTTGCTAGCTTCCGAGCAAGAAGAGGATGAGAGTGAGCCCCTTCCTGATTTGCTGCATAGCAACCCTCAGGATGGCTCAGTGGAGGGAGTAGATCTCTCTCCAGTTCTGACGACAGAGCAGCAGAAAGCCTGCAGGGCTTTGCTCCGGCAGTATGCCTCTCTGTTTTCACTGACACCAGGCCTTACACCGTGGTGTAGGCACAAAATTGACACTGGTGACAGTGAGCCTGTCAAAAGCAGGTGCTACCGTATGTCAGATACTGTTAAGAACCACATCCAGGCTGAGGTAGCCAAGATGTTTGATCTGGGTGTTGTTGAACCCTCCACCAGTCCCTGTTCCAGTCCTGTAGTCCTTGTCCCCAAGGCAAGTTCCCAGGCAGGTACCAAGGATTGGAGTTTCTGTGTGGACCTCAGTGGAGTCGATGCCGTCACTAAAACTGACGCACCACCATTGCCCAGGGCTGATGAGCTCGTGGACACCATAGGTGCTGCCAAATTTGTGAGCACCTTTGACCTTACCTCAGGCTATTGGCAAATAGCTCTGACGGACAATGCCAGGGAAAAGACGGCATTCTCAACACCTGAGGGACTCTGCCAGTTTAGGGTCATGCCTTTTGGGTTGAAGAATGCCCCTGCCACCTTCCAGAGATTGGTCAATCATGCGCTCAGTGGGCTGGAGGCCTTTTGTGTGGCCTACTTAGACGACATTGCCGTCTACAGTTCCACCTGGGAAGAGTATTTGACACATCTGGATAAAGTGCTGCAGGCTTTGAAAAGGGCTAACCTCACTATCAAGGCCACCAAGTACCAGATAGCTCAGGGGAAAGTCATGTATCTTGGTCACGAGGCAGGAGGGGGTCAAATCCAACCTCTCCCCAGTAAAGTACAGGATGTACGGGACTGGAAGACTCCCACTACTCAAACCCTGGTGAGACCCTTTTTGGGCCTCACTGGGTATTATCGCAATTTCATGGCGGACTATGGAACCATAGCTGCACCACTGACAGCTCTGACTTCACCCAAACAGCCTAGGAAGGTTAATTGGACTGAAGACTTTCAGAGGGCCTTTGATGGCTTGAAAGAAGTCTGTGTAGGGCACCTGTATTGTGTGCGCCTGACTACAGTTAACTCTTTATCGTCCAGACGGATGCCTGCGACACCGGAATTGGAGCTGTCTTGTCCCAGTTAGATGACAAAGGGAGAGAACATACAATCATCTTCATCAGTAGACAACTCAAAGGTAGGGAACTAAGGTGGGCTACTGTTGAAAAGGAGTGTTTCAGTATAGTTTGGAGCCTTAGGCGTTTTAGGCCCTAGTTTACGGGGTCTACCTTCAAGGTCCAAACAGACCATGAATCCCTGAAGTGGCAACTGCAAATGAAGGGTGAGAACCCGAAACTGCTCAGGTGGTCCATTAGCCTGCAAGGGCTAGACTTCACAATAGAGCATAGTCCAGGGAAGAGTCACGATAATGCAGATGGCCTTTCCAGAAGGTATGTTGACCGTCTGGATGAGGGTGTCTTATCTCGTGGGAGATTAGGCACCCTAACCTCAGTCTGGGGGAGGCGACTGTGATGCTGGAAATGCATTGGAGGGACAGGGCCTCCCTGTCCTTGTCCTGTAGTCCTTTTTCATTTGTGTTCTGTATTGTTTTCTGCCCAGGAGTCCATATGGGACCCCTGGCAGTGCAGCTCTTCCTGTTTTTGGTTTGGTGTACAGACCCATGGGATACCCTTATGGCAGCCATGGGTGGGGGTGCAACCCTGTGCCCCTAGTATATGTTTTTGGGCACCAGTGTGTGGCCCACAGAGCAGGGTATGGGCTGGTGGCAGCTCCATGCTGAATTTGACGGGTGCTCTGAGTATCTTCCGTTTTGGGATACCCAGTCCCTGCATTGGAATCAGTTGATTCCTGATAGGAAACAAGATGGCCCCTGTGGCCTCTTGCTTTCTATTGCCTGTTACCTTGTTGTCCCAAAGTCCTGGGAAGCCCTGACTCTGTCCCTTCCCCCTGACTGGCTGTTTCGTGGAAGTTCCATATATGGTGGTGTTGGGAAGTCCAGGCCAGACTGCCTGGAGCTTTCCCAGTGACTGTATGGTGTGGGTACACCCTGTGGGTGGGACCTGGGTGAATGGAGTGTGTGACCAATATCTACTTCTTATTGTGGATGTCTGGTTTCTGGTATGAGAGACAAAGACTGAGATAGCCCTGCCCAAAACTGGTATGAATGTAGTTTTGAATGGCTTGGTACTTGTCCCAATACACATTCCTTGTTGTGAGTGTCTGAGAGGGAGGAGTATGGCATGAATGCCCTTCTGTATGATTGGCTGCTGAGTGTGACCCAGCAGTGTGGATGAGAGACAGAATAGTATATCTGGGGACCTCTCAGCACTGTAAATTGTTCAGAAGCTGAGTCAACACTTGAACAGTAACTGGAACTACCTATCTTCGACGCCCTGCTGGAAGAACTACTGCTGCTTCATTTGCTTCGACCCGATCCGAAAGCTGTCGATTTAATCGAAGACTGATCCGAGAGAGAACCTGGCTAGGCGCCCTCCTCACGTGCTCCGAGGGACCATCGAGCACCACCAACCTTCGCCGAAGCTTCCTGGAAGTCAGACCCTCGAAAGACTGCCGACGGGAGACGGGGACTGAAGAGGGGAATGAAGTGAAGCACCCGGACATTGACGCTGTCGAAGTCCATTGCCGTCGACCAGGGTTCGGAGTATCACCGTAACCGCAGGAGGCCCGTCGAAGCCGTGTTGTCCTTTGCCTAAAACTGTTGAATCGAATGACTCCCTTGTCTGCGCCGTCGACCGTTTTATCCCGCCGGAGAAAGTCGCGGACGCCAACGCGCCGAGGAGAATCCGCCGGTGGGTTTCCTGCCTCCCAAAGACCACAAAGACTTTGACGACTCGACGCCCTTGTCGGGCCACAGTTCTTCAGAAACTCTTTGCGGTCCTGAAATATCCAACGCCGAGGTGCCCCGTACACCCAATCCTCGCAGGACGTCGTCGACGAGCACCGCCTGGATCAACGCCGGGGTCTCGGCACCCTCGAACTTTTCATCGTCGATGCCTAGTTCACCTTCTTCGACGATCCGTGGCTCCTGCTTTAAAGGGAGTCAGCCAAGAAGGATCCCTCGACACCTCTTTGAAGATTTTTGCTCTACCAGGTACATTAGGGGGGTAGAAACATTATAGAAGGAAATAAGACTTGTAGAACAATATATGGACTGGGCTTGTTATAGCTCTTTATTTTACAGGTTGCCCAGGTGGGGGGATCTCCACACAGAACTGTGTTTAAAGGTAGAGTCCAATATTCTGCCAATTGTTCTAACCAACTGCTTTCCTCGTATGACATTTAACCAGAGTACAGTTGATGCACTTTAATGAAATCTGATAATAATTGTGGTACCACTTAGAAATGTATATATTTGCCATTGTAGATTTTCTGAGTACAAAGTTAGTTATTGTGATAGTGTACATAACCTTGAATATTAATTATATAAAGACTGTGTTTTCAGTAATACAGTGTGTGGGGGCTTGGGGACTAGACTGTACTTAAGAACCAGCCTCCATCACCTCCTGAGAATCTAGGCCTTGATTGCCGGTCCATTGCTACCTTATAGAGAATCTTGGCTGGGGTCCTCTGTGCCTCTCCTCTACCATATAGAGAGCAGAGGTAAAGACCCCCCCCTCCAGTCGTTACACCTGACCTACGCAAATCACCCCTTCTTAAACTTGGAATTTTGTCTACTTTTTAGAAATGTATGCCTTTCTGTCCTCCAATTCGGCTTTCCTACCCTTTTCTTCCGCTCCGTTCATGCATGTCCAATTGGCAAAAATGGCCAAAATCGCCTACCTCTCACAAAACGGTTGATAACCACATCAAAATATTCTTTTTTTCGTTTCCACTCAACCTGTTCTTGAAAGCCAGGAAATTGGGGAATTTAGCACAACAAACCATTTGTTCCTAGCTCTTACAAGGAAACAACCACAGGCTTCTTTGTACATCATTTTATTTGCATTTTTTGAAAAAAACACAACATTTTCACCATTTTTGGTTATTTTTTCTCACCCCCCCCTACAGCAACCTAGGATTCCTGGGTGGCGTTACGACTGCCTGCATGTGGGGGAAAAGAAGGGGCGAAATTTGGCCGAGATATCTCATGTAACAAAAAAGTTACAAGGCATTGAATGGCCACATACCAAAATCACCAAAAAAGGCCTTGGCATTGGGGGAAATACCAATGGCACTTAAAGGGTTAAAACAGGGTAAGCCAAAGTCAATGTTCAAGAGTCTATATGAGCTAAAGCACTTCTCTGAAGGGAAGTTAGAAAAGTCTTTGCACAATGTTTCAGAGGTCTTTGAAGAAAAAGATGAATCAATATAGGGCCACAAGCTGTTAGACTTGTGAGTAGTAGAAGATGCAAGCAACTCTACAGCAAGAGGTAAGTTCTCTTTTTGTACAGGATCCAAGTAAAGATGCAGCAGATGACTCCTGTTCCTGTACAGCTCTACAGATCTCACTGTTCCTGGGCCTCAGTCGTGGGGACAAGAGGGAGGATGTCGGGGAACTCTTGCACTGCACTGGGACTGTCAAAGCTTGCAACTGGCAAACTTCTTTCAGTGGCTGTTCAGTGTTTCAGCTCCTCGCATCTACCGCAAATCCACGGTTCCTGGCTGTCGAGATGGACTTTCCTTGCTTCTGGGGTCCTGCACTCTGTTGAGGGCTCAGGCTCGGTCAGTCCTGCTTCCTGGGAGTCTGGAGGATCTTCCTGGAGCTCTTGGCTAACTTAAAAGCAACACACAAACTGGTGTTACTCTCCCTGGCTCTACGGTTTCAAGCAGCAACTCTGTGGAAATTCATCCAGCTCCAAGATGGATGTCCAGGTGGCTTACTTTGAAGTTGATTGGTCCCATCAACACAAGGGTAGAAGTCGTCCTTGCAGGTGCTTTTCTGTCGATGCGAATTTGACGTTTCGGCACTGCAGCAGGGCTTCACCAGGCAAACCAACGGTCCAGGAGTTGCAGCAGGCATTTCGGTTCCTTCGTCCAGTGGTCGACTCTGCCTTCCAAGCCAAAAGACTCACCTTTTTATACTGTTCTCCCCCTTTCATTCCAGCCTAGCTGTCAATCACTCAGCAGGGTGGCTGTCCTTGCCGGACAGTCAGCCAGGCAATCATCACAGAGTGCATTTGGGTCTCCTAGGAGACTAAGCACAGGGAGTTTCGGCACCTCCCTCACTTCCTGGCCACCCCAGATACCCTGGAGCCAGAGGCAGGTTTCACTCGTGAATACCGCCAAAGGCAAAACTAACAAAGGGACCAAACCTGGTTTGGCACGCAGAGTAAATCTCAAGAAGGACTTTCCACAGAGAAATGGCGAAAAAAGAAGACTGGGCCATTTTGACAAAAATGACACCTTTGGGTGCTTTACTGCAGCTGCGAACGAGCCCGTGATAAATGCACACCACGCTAGTAAAAACAAAACCACTGCCATGAGCCATTCAGTGAGGAAAGGGTAACATAAAAGATTAAAATTGGCCAATGTAATTATAACGGATAGTCCTAGTAGAACGGATGAAGTGGATGAAACTGATAAGTGGATGAATCGAATGAAGTGGACGGAACGCATGAAGTGGACGGAACGGATACAGTGGATGATCGGATAAAGTGGATGTGATGAATGAAGCGGATGGAACGGCTGAAGCGGATGAAACGGACGAAATAGAAGGATTGGATGGAGTGGATGGAGCGGAAGGAGTGGATGGAACGCATAGAACGGATGGAGTTGATGGAACAGATGGAGTCGATGAAACGAGTAGAGTGAACGAATGAAAAGGATGAGTAGCTTTACAGAATGGAACAGATGGATTGAATCAAGTGGATGGAGCAGATGAAACGGACACAGTAGACTGAACTGAAGGAGTGGATGAAACAAATGGAAAGGATGGAACAGCTGGAATTGATGGAACAGGCAGAAGTGGATGGAATGGATGGAGTTAATGGAACGAATGGAATGGATGGAACAAATGGAATGAATGGAACGGATGGAATGAATGGAACGGATGGAACGAATGAATGGAGTGGATGGAACGGATGGAGTGGACGGAACAGGTGGAGTGGACGGAACAGGTGGAGTGGACGGAACAGATCGAATGGATGAACAGATTAATTGAATGGAACAGATGGAGTGCATGGAACAGATGGAGTGGATGGAACTGATAACCACCATATTACACCACCATGCTTACTCTCTCCTATACACCAGCACACAACTAGAACACAGAGATACTATGACACATTCGGTATAGCTGTTCTCATACTAACACCCGCTACATACTCCTCGTCCTAATTAAACATCAGCTAAGCTCACTGCTAACTTAAGCGTCTCCTCATGCCTAACGCAGCCACAAATCAGTCTCGACGTCATCCATCCAAAATGAACACATATACACGACCTCCCAACCGCTACACCTACCGCTAAGAATTAGCTATCATACAACTACCACTCCGGCTGCACACACATCCGGTGCACACATGCACCTTATGTCTCTTTCTCTACTGACTTGAACTACGGTTCCCGAGGGCGTTCAACCTACCAGCGCTTTGAGATCATACCAGTGGTACATAAGGCGCTATATAAATGCCAAGTAACGTAACCTAACATAACATAGCATGAGAAGCTAGACAAAGGGGATACTAGGTAACCCCTCCAGCACCCTATTGTAAGATAGTGTGTGCTGGGTCTAGAAAGTTACAAATGTAAGTAAAGTCAATTTCACTTTACTGCTCTGAGAAACAGTAGTTTATCCCAGAGAATGTATTTAAACCTTGCTTTGTGCTTTGTGACACAATGTAAACGATGATGCCTATGGAGTTTGTCAGACTTCACAACCAAAAGAAACACAGAGTACAAAAATCACATTAAAATACATGATAGAGTGGGAAAAAGGATTTCACTCTCTCCAGGTTAAAAAAAATCAAGTCCTCAAAATCCGGCAAAGTTGCTGGGGGTCTCTAAGGTTGAGGGAATTGGCACATTTCGGAGAATACTCCCTAACAATACCTGTGTGAACAGCAGCCATACATCCAGAGCCATGGACTGTACCCGTTTTGAATGCTGACTTGACTACAGAAACACACCAAGAAGCCCAGCTCCACGCTGTTGTGCACCCATGACGAGCAATACATGTCCTTGCAGTGGCCCTGTAAGCCCTGGCTCACCTTAAAGGGCTCTAATCATTTAGAAGACCTCACTCCTTAACTTTTTTCAAGCCCCTTTCAAGTTTTTTCGAAATTTGATTTGCAGATCAATTCCCTGCAACCACTGTCTTCACAAAGTGTGTCCCCTTTTCTCTCAAGGTCTGCATTCTCTGGATTTCCTTTAGAGGGGTGGTTTTTTAGTGTTTTTAATTAGTTGGGTGTACTCTTCATGGAAGCTCCTATTTTTATTGAAGGTGGACATTCTTTTGTTTTGGTACCACATATGTGGGTGCAGAAATAAGATTCAGATACAACTCTTATAGAATTTTGGATATAGACTTTTATTAATAATAAATGGGTTGGAAAATGCCTCTATCCCTAAGGCTAAGAGGGGTTTCCTTACCTCAAAGGAAATTGAGATTGTCAGGAAGTCTGAAACTAAAAGGAGTCTGTCACTGTCATGTCCCATTAAGATACATCTGTCCCTTACACTAATAGTCTAATATAAATGTGCAGGGTTAATCTTCTCGTAAAGAAAATCGTGTTCTTATAGTTTCAAACAACTGAAAGGTCCCCAGTCTTGCTGGCCGTAAAAAGTGTTCCAAAATAATATTCAAAAAGGTAAGGTTCCATGTTTAGGGATGTACACCTTTCCCCTAGATTCTTTCTTATTTCGAATCTCTGAATATTTGGCGAGCAGCTTTTGTTTGTTTTCACAGTTCCTCTTTCTTATTATCGTGGTATGCTTTGTTCCCCAAGCGAAGTTTTCTAATGATAAGGTCATAGTTCTTTCCTGTAGGCATCTTTCGATTATGCAACTCAGGAGGAACTGCATAGTTTCTGTGTTCTAGCAGGTTGGCATGTTCTATTCCCAAATTTAGGAATCCTGTAGTTTCTGTCTTTCTTGGTCTTGTTATTTTCAGTCTCTTTTATGGGTGTGAGCCCCAGACTCGCAATGCTTAATTTGACGTGTTTTGTCTCCTCTGTTAGGTAAGTATTGGTGCAGTCACACTGTGTGAGACTACACAAGACTTAACTGCTTGGTATTAGGTAACCCACCTTTAGTGTAGATCTGTTCTACACAGGTTGGTACTGTGACTAAGCAGCCATGCCTATCTCAAGAGGGGTAAATGTGAACTGTACAGATGTAATCTGTCAATACAAGTAACCAAGTAACACTTACACTCTAATATATATTTATTTGTTTACACATCAGTTTTAGTTAAATATTCTTTAAAAAAGGCAATTGTTTGTAACAGTCAAGAAAATTTTGGAATCACTTTACAAAGTTCGTGAAGTTGGTGAATACTCTTTGTACATGCTAATACATTTCTCATACACCCTGAAGTGACTTCAATAACAAGGATAGTATTGCTTTTATCTTAGACACCAATATACTTTTTAGACTCTTGAAGGAAGGGTTAGGGAAATAGAAAGGTGAGAAGATACTTTTTTATAATGTGAAGACAGTTTGAATCCTCTAATGAAATCTAGGTAAGCCTTTTGTAGCAGTAACAGTGCTCAACAAATTACGACCTATGAGGGGACAACCAAAGCCAAAGTTAATAGATTAGAAGGATGATTTTAAGAACCAGGACAGCCAAAGTCACTTGGACCAAGTTGATAGTTCTGATGGACTTCTTTGGTAAAGTCTTTCACAAAGTCAGATAGTTCAAGAAAATCACTGAAGGGACACACGCTGTTAAGCCTTTGTAAGGGGAGTTGAAATCAACTCAAAAAGGTAAGCCAGTGCACTTAAGGTAAGTACTTCAAGCCCCCACAGTACCTCTGGTTTGAAGAAGCGTTCCAGCTGGATTCCTTTTTGCTCCAGCCAAGCAAGCCCTTGTTCCTGGGCCTCAGTCGTGGGGACAAGAGGGAGGGTGTCTGGCGGGTTCCTGTGGCAGTACTGGGGAGAGGACTTTGTCAGCTATGGATTTTTTTAGATTCAGTGGCTCTTAGTGGTTTCAGTGCCTGGCAAACAGCACTGATGCAGAACGAATATCCCTAGTTGGACTTTCCTTGCTCCCTCAGTCTTGGGCTCTGGTGAAGGGACTCTGGATTGGGATTTCCTGCTTCTGGAGTGTCCTTGTGAGGCTCCCAGAGCTTTTGGCTGGATTGGTTCCGTGGAAGACGTTGCACTCGATAATGGACACTCGACCCCTGGCATTGGGCTTCTGCAGCACTGGAGAGACACAGCAAGTCGGGAATTGTGCCAAAGTGGAGTTTGTCACAGGGCTAGTTGGCCCCACCAGCCCAAGGGGAGAAGTCGTTCCGTCCGGAGCTTCTCTGTCGATTTGAAAAAGGAGTTCAGCACAGCAGCAGGGCTTCACCGGGCACTTCGAGGTCCAGGAGGTTGCAGCAGGCTTCTCATCAAGATTTCTTCTTCGGATGTTTCATCCAGTTGTCGACTCTGCCTGTAGTCCCAAGAAACTTTCCTTTTAAGCTCATTCTCGTTCATTCACAGCCCTAAGCTGTCAATCACACAGCAGGGTGGCTGTCCTTCCCGGACAGCCAGCCAGCCAGCCAATCAGGACTGGTTTCGTTCAGGCACACCTAGAGACAAAGGACAGGGGTGTTTCGGGACCCTCCCTCTCTTCCTGTCCTTCCAGACACACTGCAGCCAGTGGCAGACTTAAGGGCTGAAGCCAGCCAAAGGCCACACATGCAAAGGGCTGAAACCTGCCTCAACTTACAGAGTGAAGGCCAAGAAAGACCTTACAAACAGAAACAGAAAATGACACAAAAAGACGACCATGGCCATTTTTGCTTCTGCCTGCGGAAAAAATGCACATTGGTAGAAAAAAGTAAACCACTGGCACCAGCCATTTATAGTAGTAAGGGTAACAAAACATTTTACATGCGAAAATAGGATAAGGGGCTACTAGGTAAGCCTCCAGCACTCCACAGAAGATGGTGTGTGCTGGACCTACAAAGTAAAAAGATAAGTAAGATCAATTTCACCTTAGTATTCTTGGGAACAGTAGTTCATCCAAGAAAAGGTATTTAATCCTTAAGAGAAATCCAAGAGATCTCTGTGACACTGCACTGTGTCACTATACGAAAAGCAGATGCCTATGGAGTTTGTCAGACTCCAAAAATAGTGAAAACATAATATCCCAGTCAGGGAAAAACAGGAGGGAGTGAGAAAAAGGTACCACTCACTCATGAGTTAAAATTAAAAAGTCCTAAGTCCAGCAAAAGAGCTGGGGATCTCTAAGGTGGGAGGAAATTAGCACAGAAATGAAAATTCTCCCCAACAGTCTCTTTGCTGTCTTTAGTGTTGTTATGCATGGAGATTTGCTTATATCCAAATTCAGTGTTATTATGCAGGTCAGTTTGGCTATATGTATTTTCAGGGTTGTCACGCCTGTTGGTTGAATCATAGGCATTTTTTCTGTTATTATGCAAGTCATCTTGGCCACTTGCACAATACTCCATACTGTCTAGGTCTTGTTGGGGAGGAGCTAGCGCCTTCCTACACCCCTCATGCACTTTACAATTAGACAAGACTTCTCTAAGCACTGAGAAAGCTTCTTTCATGCAGAAATAATCACACACTGGTGTGGCCAGCCACTAAATTAAAATAGTTAGTATTTACATATAAGGTGCAAATAACTATTTAGCTGAATACATTTGTAAAACTGTTAAGTTGTAGTTAGCTTTTCTCAGAGCACGGTAAAGAGTTCTGTGCCAATATTAATACAGCCTGTGCTGAAAATAGACTACAGGCATTGCGTCACTGAGGCTAGCTCTGGCAGAGCACACAAAGGGACTGAGCAGCCGTTTCCTGTCCCATCAAAAAGCCCGTGTATACTAAGAATAGGAGTGTACATGCTTAAGGCACATTATGGAAAAACAGGGTTTTAAGGAGGGATTACTGGACCAGATGCAATATAATTATATTGATTGGAGTGTTGAGAAGATGGCGGGATGATCTGTTTATATATAAATGTTTATAATATAGTAAAATGATGAAATATTAAGCAACAATGTATTGTTGCATAGGCACGCATTATGTTGAGTAGCCTGTCCCAAATGGGAACCCGGCCATGCAAAAAGGAAGACTGCAGTGTCCCTTGTATGGAAGAAAGACAGTTTTGGATGAGCTATGCCATTATCCAGTAACCAAGTTTGACAGAATTTAAAGGCTCCTACTTGGCATCAGTCAGGAGGAGCCAGCCACGGAAGACAGAATGCTGGTCGGAATGTTGCCCCCTCCCCCAATCCTCCTCTTTGTACAGATTAAAGTTTGTTATCCTTGCAAGATGACTCTTGGCCTTAATTCCCTTGAGTGGTGAATTATTAATCTGGTGTGAGCGGGATTATGGGTACCTGTATATTTACGGGGGTACCCCTGTAAATTGGGCTACCTTTCAGTCTTTATTATTATGGAAGTTAGTTTGGCAGTAATATATATTGGCTGTATCGAGGGAGGGGATAGTAGGGCGTAGTCTTGGACAAGGGCAGGGTGAGGTAAAGCGGGTTGATACTGCGTTCTCCTCTGACGATGATCATCCCCAACCCCATAGGGGGAATTCCTTCTTCATGTGATCCTCCCTCGGTGCACCACCCGCAGGGGGACTATTTTACTGTGGAGACACCGCCCTGGTACCATGGGATAAGTCTCCCCCCTAGGGAAGAAGGGCGACATCCTCAGTTTCATCACACACTATACTATTGTTTGAGTTGCATCTGTACCAGCCCACACCCCTTCTGAAGAGTATAGCTTGCCCTGGTCCTACTTTAGCAAAACAGGAGAAAGAGGTATACATGTGAGGCTGTGCCCATTTCACTTTTATGATTGGGATCACTGCTAGTTTGCGGTAGTGTGGGGCTGAGTAGGCGTTTTATACATTGCCCATCTTTGACCGACTGCAAAGCAGTAGTCATTTCCTTATAGTGGTTGTTTGTGACTAGAGAAGAGACTGTGGCCTGTCATACTTTTTTGTATGAGCATTCTTCCTTTAGATTGCACCTTGTAACATGCACATAAGAGTAAACCAGCCACATACATGTTAACAAGACTTCTGTGTTCTTACCACAAGTTTGCTAAACATAGAGGCCATTGACTGCTCCAAAATACAGAGATCTGTTTCTTGCCTACACCTTTGGTCCATCCCCTAAATTCCAGCTTTTTGCTGGTACGCGTGTTGGTACTAATTATCTGTGCACCTTCGTAGCAGGTTGCTCATTTAGTTAGTCAACCCATCAAGTGTAGATAATGATAATGATGTGTTATTTATCTAGTGCCTTAATCCAAAGCGCTTTTACAGAGCACATATTCCCATACAATATCACCCAACCGAAATTGGTACTCATTTATCGGCCAAGGAAGGATGAAAGGCTGAGTTGGCCTGGGATTCGAACCTGCGACCTGCAGATCACGCTCGGATCGCAGCAGCGAGCGCTCAACCCGCTGAGCTATTTTACCGGCATATAATTTTGCCGTAGAATTGGCATGACCTCAGATCCCACCACATATTAATCTACTGTTCCAACCTTTTTATCCTCCTCAGATGCCTGCCCATTAACATGAAAAATCTCTGGTCATAGCAATTTATTAATACATTGTCAGCAGCTTTATTCTGACAAATTGTGAAATGCATTTCATAAGTTCAATGATAGTTCCAATGATCATATACATTGCTCATATGTTTTTTTTTTAAAAATTCTATTGATTTGAGATTGTCACTACAATAGATCATTCTTCTAGGTGAAAAACTCCAGTGGTTTCAAAACCATCTCGATCCTAGCAAGAAAGAATATACAAAGAAGGAATGTTGTGAGCTCATTCAAAGGTAAGTGCTTGATAATTATCCGTTTCATATTATGTGATAACCTTCCAAAACATAGCTTCGGTGTGATCTCTTTCAGATCGGTTACCGTGAATGTTCATGAATAATAGTGTTACTGACACTGTTCTTATATGAACTTACCTAATTTTCTGCGACTGTATTTGGTGTACATAGGTATTACTGTAACATCCATACTGAGTATTGACGAAAGGAACTGCTATAGGCCAATTCTCATGGAACCACTGAATAGAAAAGTGCTCTTAGTATTTGATTTTCTCAACAGAAAATGATGAGAAATGTACATGAATATATTTCCTTAACTTATTTCCATGGTTTTTCATTCTTCTGGAAACCCGACTGATACGCTATGGTAAGTCATTTATAACGCGCCTGTAGGCAAGTGTTTTCTAGGCGCGACAACACAAGGGAGGGAAGGCAGAGAGAGGGCAAGACCAACGATCTTGCTAGGCCTTGTCTCATTCAGATCGTACAAGTGTGAGAACGAAAATTGCAAGGGGAAAGGGGGGGTGTGCAAGGAAGAGAGGAGGGGAAAACAGGGCAGGAATGCTCTGAGTAAGTGGAGCAAGGGCCGCCCAGCTCTGAGTAGTGCAGGGAGAACAAGGGACTGCAGTGTTACAGCTACAGCCCCTAAGTGCGTGGTAGGCCCAGAGGCAGTGCAAGGGTGACTGATCAAGAAAGAGCCTAGTACCCAGTGAGACTCTGAAGGTAGCTAAGCAAGCAGTCAGTACAGCCGACAGTTAGGTCAGGTAGGTTAGCAGGGGATGGATGGATGGAGGGATGGAGGGATGGAGGGAGGGATGGAGGGAGGGATGGAGGGAGGGAGGGAGGGATGGAGGGAGGGAGGGAGGGAGGGAGGGAGGGAGAGAGAGAGAGAGGAAAAAAAAAAAAAAGAGAGACAAGGCAAGTTTTGAGCTGCTTCTGCAACTCCAGGTGGCCCAACTCAAGTTTGAGAGGGGCAGGGAAGCCATTCCAGAGGGAGGCACCCGCAGAGGAGAGAGATCTACCCCCCACTTTCTGCCGGGAGAAGCGTCTAACCCTTATAGAGTTGTAGGTAGCTGAGCGAAGGGCTCGAGAAGGAAGGTATTTTGGAAGAGGGCGTTGGATGTAGTGCAGGGCCCAGCCCCAGAAAGCCTTGTGGACAAAGCAAAGGGTCTTGAACTTGATCCTTGCAGCCACTGGGAGCCAGTGGAGAGATTTCAGGGCTGAAGAGATACAGCCCCAAGGATAAGTCTTGCAGTCCTGTTCTGCCTTTTAATATTCAGTGGCTCCACAAGCACAGCCGTAGATGGGCAAACTTGCATTTAGATCTGTTGAGGCAAGGTGATTTGCAGGTTTGTAATGGGCTAGTATATGGTAAAACTATTTAAATAAACCTGACACCCATTGAAGGCTAGGATTGCAAAGTGAAATGTCCTTTAGTTGCTGTTGAGCTTATAATAGAGGACAGAGTTAAAATTAATATTCATTCAGCTCGATTCATGATAGTTTACAGAGGGAAGACCATGATCTTCTTGTGTCATTTCATTTGTGAGAAAATTGTATTTTTATTGAATGAATGGCAGAAGGAGATTTGAAGGTACATAAGCATTAGAGGAGTTTGAGGGATATAATGTTTAAATACCAGACTTTCTTTTATATATATAGAAAATATGCGAATTGTAATGTCGTTTTGTACAGTGCGCAATGTAAAATCCAAATTGATTTAATTACTGCTTTATTTGAATAAAGTGTTGGTAGCAATTTTGGTAGCATAAGAGTAGTATATGTTGGGGACCGTTGCAAGCGCCCTTACATTTTGTAAAACAATATTCTGTTAATTTAAGACCACTGTGATGGGAGCCTACAGTACGTCTAGTGTTGACAGTCTTTCTAGGAGGGTTGCGTGCATGAATAAGGGAAGGGTTGTTATCGGAACAGGACATTTTAGAATGTTAATATTTTATTCCTTTTGTTGTCCCTGCAAATTTAAAGTAGCCAGCCAATTTGTTCTTCACAGTCTTTGTCAAGAAATTATAAACTCTGCAGGCCCCTGGTGCCCTTTCCAAGCCTCCTTTTGCAGAGTCCAGCCGCCCCAGCTGTTAGAATTGTGAACATTAGCCTGCGTCACATCTAGATAGGATTGTGATTGTTAGCAATGCCGCACTTAGTTAGAATTGTGAACATTAGCCTACGCCAGACCCAGACAAGATTATGAATATTAGAAATGCCACACTTCATTAGAATTGTGAGCATTCGCCTGCGTCGCATCTAGGTAGGCTTGTGAATGTTAGCAATGCCACACTTAGAATTGTGAACATTAGCCTGCGTAACATCTAGATGGTATTGTGATTGTTAGCAGTGAGGCACTTAGTTAGATTTAAATCAGTAGCTTGCGTCACTTATAGATAGGATTGTGAATGTTAGCAATGCCGCACTTAGAATTGTGAGCGTTATCCTACGCCAGACCCCGACAGAATTGTGAATGTCGGCAATTCTGCACTTAGTTAGAATTGTGAACATTAGCCTATGCCAGACCCAGACAGGATTGTGAATGTTAGCATTGCCACACTTAGAATCGTGAACATTAGCCACACTTCCGCACTTAGATTTGTGAACATTGGCCTGCCCAAGACCCATACTAGATTGTGAATGTTAGCAATACCGCACATAGTTAGAATTGTAAACATTAGCCTGCACCGGACCCGAATATTGTCAATGCCGCACTGAGTTAGAATTGTGAACATTAGACTGCGCCAGACCCTAACAGATGTGTGAATGTTAGCCTGAGTCGCTTCTAGATAGAAATGCAAATGTTAGCATGTCCTACAGTTGGGTGGAGCTCTGAACATTAGCCTGAATCGCATCTGGATAGATATGCGAATGTAAATGTTTAACATTTGTATGACTGTGTACCCTGCTTTCCTGTTCCCCATACTGTTGCTATATATCTCTACTATACACCATCATTCAACTAGAACACAGCTATACCCCTGAATAATTCGGCCTAGCTGCTCACATACGAATATGACCCCATGAACACCTCATCACCCTAATAAAATGCAGCTAACCGAGCACATTCCAACCTAGTTGCTCACATATGCGTCCTTCAGGCCTAACGCAGCTAGAGCCCAGTCTGTGTGTCCACCCACGACTGCACGCATCCAACTGATATCTTCAGCACCACACCTAACGCTAGGATGCAGCTACCATCCGGCAATTACATCAGCTGCACACATCTGGTACACCCACGCACCCTACGACACTATCTCTCTCTCTACTGACCAGAACTGCGGTTCCCGAGATTGTTCAACCTACCAGCGCTTTGAGGTCATACCATTGATCTATAGTGCTCTATATAAATGCCAAGTAACATAACATAACAGGTATCAGGATGGGGTAAGCAATGTGTTGTGATGGGATGGGGTGATACTCACATCAGTTCTTGAGTTTGGGGTTGGGACAGCCAACCGGGTTTCTGGAAACCAAGGCAATATCTGGTCACTTGTCACCGCGGCGGGCCCTACTAGAAGGGAAGAGCTGGGCCTGTCTGGTCACTGGCTAGCGAGGGTACAGCTGGCATGCAGGTAGTGGGTCAAGAAGCCGGTCTAGTCACAGGATAATCTCAAAAAGGGTACCACAGCTTTTCCCCCCTTTACCCTGAGTATAGGGATTTTATTTTTAATGGGGTTTTTTCTGGATCAATGGTCCTGCCTGGACAGGGTCAGCTATTCTCTGGCCTGGCAGTAGAATCTGGAATCTTGCAGAGTGAATGTAGAATGTCTGGATATGCAGGAGCTGAAAAATTCAGAAGAGACTGTTGTCTCTGTGAGCTTCCACTTTTTATAAGGCGTATGCCATCACAGGATTTACCATGGGGGCAGGCTTTGGCTGGGCATGCTTCTAAAAACTGGATTGGTCAGGGTTTATTATTACCGCCTTCCTGTCAGCCGGTTGGACTTTTAGAGCCATGACATCAGTTTTATGGTGTGGGTTTACTATGGCCAGGCCCTCCCACAGTTAATTTTGCCAAAACTCCGTTATGGAGCAAAACACTCATATTCACACATGTCATCATCAGTAAATTTATACGGGCAGATTACATATTTTATAATACACATGCTGATCCAAATCCCAAAACGGTGCGATGCTATTTAGTCATTCTATCAATCTTTCGCCATTTCCATGGAAAATAGTTCACCTTTAATTCTACAATTCGGTACACTGAAGCGCATTAAAGTGGGTCATATTTTCATCCGACTTTCATAACCGAGTCCTTTGCACTTTTCCCAGAAATGTCATTTTTCCAGCATTTGAGTCCACAACATGCCAAAAAGGTCTACATCGTCTTTATTTACAAGCGTAAAATCTACATTGATACGCTCAACATTTCACCAATTTTCAGGTTACAAAAATACAAGTTTTAAAAAGAAATCTCTTTAGAACCAGGTGGGCTGCTCTATCCCCAAAGAGGGGAAGTCTTCCAAACCTCCAAGCCAAATGTCTTCCTCTGGCCCACTGGCCCAGAGATTGTCATGACAATTTCTTTGGTTCTGGCAGTTGCAGCAGAGGAGATGTGTTACCCAGACTTCACACCCAAGTGTCCTGGGAATCCTTTGTTTCCTGCTGGAGCCCAGACACAAAGTCTGACGAGCATGTGAGATGCTTCCTCTTGGTCCATTCGTAGTTTCCAAGGGGCTGGCCCCTTGGGGGAAGGCAAATCCTGTTCCCAGAAAGCAAATGTCCTTTGAAGCCAGTGCAAAAAAAAACCTGTTCTGTGGCTTCGCAGTAGACTTATTTATGTTTTCTTTCCTGAACCAGAAGCAAGTCTTTTTGGAATAAATATCCTACATTTATTTTAAAACAACCCCCCCCTCACCTTTCTATGCAAGGATAGGACCTTAATCCAACATTTTACTTTTAAACAGACATTGGGGGTCATTACGAGTATGGCGGTAGGGGGTTAATGGCACTGGTAAGGATGCCGGTGCTGTTAACCCCCTACCGCCGCATTCTTAGGTCCCTTAGCGGGTCCCACTAAGGCCGGCTGGTTTTACCAGCCGCCCTTAGCAGGAGCCGCTAAAGGACCAGGGAGCTCAAAACGGACAAAGGACCAGGGAGCTAAAAACGGGCCCGCTATTTGCGGGCCTGTTATTAGCTCCTTCCCATTCCCATTTGAGCCCTATAGGGGCTCAAATGGGAATGGGGAATGGTTTTCATAATGGGGACTTACCGGGTCCTCCAAGGTTGGAATGACCCGGTAAGTCCCCATTCCGAGAACCCGGACACGAGTTTGGAGGCAGCCATGGCGCTAATAGACTTTATTGACCTTGTCATGCTTTTGATGTAATACTGCTGTCAAGCATGTACTCGAGAACCCTGTCTCCAAGAAGAACTCTTTGTTTTTGACGGTAAGCTAGACAAGGCACTTGGGAGAGACTTTTAAGTTGTTTTACTGCCTTGGCTTGTTCTGGACCCCACTCCCACTTGACCCCCACTAACCGATGGATCAGGGGTCTTGTGACTTCTGCGTAATCCTCAATGAACTTCCTACTGTAATGAGTCAGTCCAAGGAGGCTTCTTAGCTCATGCAGAGTTGTGGCGTTTTTAGTTTTAATAATGCTTCCACTTTCTTCTCCTGGGGACAGGGACCCTAAGGAATGATTTCATGTCCAAAGAAGTTGACACGGGTCCTGTACCACTGTGCCTTTTTGAAGGACAGTTTTGCTCCAGCAACCCTCATCTGGGTCAGAACATAACGAATGTCGGCTATGTGTTCCTCCACAGTTGAGCTTTTTATCAAGACATCATTGACATAGGCCAGGTTACCCCTTTCACCCAGGTCTGGCATGGCCTTACGTAAGAAGATGTTGAATTTGTTGCCGGAATTTATGTATCCGAAGGGAGTCGGGGTCCACGTGTATTGCTGCCCCCCAGAGGTAAAGGCCAGCTTGTATTGATCCTCCCTACTGACGGGCACAGTCCAGTATCCATTTGTGAGGTCAATAGCAGTGTATACATTGGACCTCTGGATCTGGGCCAGCCCTTTGTCAATGTAGGGAAGAGGCCATCGGGACATGTGGACCTGTTTGTTCAGCTCCCTGAGGTCTGCGCAGTCTCCATTGGTCATTTGGTTTTAAAATCCCCAGCACCGGATTATTAAAGGTGCCATGGACTGGACGAAATATGCCACAGGACTGAAGGTTTTTAATTATTTGCATCAGGGACTTCATGGATGCTAGAGGCAAGCGATATTGCTTCACAAACACTGGAGTCATTCCAGGGTCCGTGGGAATTGTTGTATTATGTATCTAGGTGCGACCACAGTCGTAGGAGTCCACAGCAAAGAGATCTTGGAAATCTAAGAACACCTGTTTTAACTTTTGCTGTTGCTCCTCAGTCTCACAGGCATGAGCTAGGTTGACCCACTCTTCAACCATTCGCCTGAAGCCTGGAAAGACTTTGGGTTTTGCCATGGGGTAAACGAGAGTTATGACAGTATCAGAGATGTAAGAACACTAAGTTACCAACAAAGGGCATACAGTTCAACAATCAACTTTGAAGTGACAACACAGTGCAGCCAAAATCACACGCATAGAAATTGCACTTTCTAAATTACATGGGTTTAAACGTCAAAACGGTTTGAAAAATGGGTGAAATGGACAGAATCGGAATGCGGTTTTTATGCTGGGTGACAGATGCACATCATAGGGATATTATGAAAGTGAAAGAGTGACTAACTTGATGACAGGATGAGGTTTTCAATGGGAAAGTAAATTTGGTTTTATGAATGAAAGCAGTTGACAAAGAAAATCATTTAAAAAAAGGAAAGGACAAGTCTTACAGAAACAATATGTTAGTGGCTAGAAAAGAGAGACGCCGCCCGCGACACAGGTTACTTTGCAAGTTTAACCCCTTCGCGCCGTGTGGCACTTTATGTGGGAATTAATTATTTTAATCAAAATAGTACTAAGGACTTACAAATGACAAAAATGAGTGGAAGAATGGCGCTAACACTAGGAAATCAAGGACAGGATGCACAGAGAATTCTGACAGTTTTAAACAAGTTATCAGGGTATTGATGGGATTACTTAGAGAGAGGAACAAAGACAAGGTATCAAGATGGGGTAAGCTATGTGTTGCTATGGGATGGGGTGATACATCAGTTCTTGAGTTCGGGATTGGGACAGCCAACCGGGTTTCTGGACACCAAGGCAATATCTGGTCACTGGTCACCGTGGTGGGGCCCTCCTAGAAGGAAACAGCTGGGCCTGTCTGGTCACTGACTAGCGACGGTACAGCTGGCATGCAGGTAGTGGGGCAAGAAGCCAGTCTGGTCGCAGGATACCCTCAAAAAGGGTACCACAGCTTTTCCCTCTTTCTCCCTTAGTATAGGGATTATCTTTTTTATTTAATTGGTTGTTTGTTTTCTGGATCAATGGTCCTGCCTGGACAGGGTCAGCTGTGCTCTGGCCCGGCAGTAGAATCTGGAATCTTGCACAGTGAATGTAGAATGTCTGGATAGCAGGAGCGGGAAATTCAGAAGAGACTGTTGTCTCTGTGAGCTTCCGCCTTTTTAAGGCGGATGACATCACATGATTTACCATGGGGGCAGGCTTTGGCTGGGCATGCCTCGAACAACTGGATTGGTCAGTGTTTATCATTACCGCCTTACCGCCTTCCTATCAGCCGGTTGGACTTTTAGAGACATGACATCAGTTTTATGGTGTTGGTTTACTATGGCCAGGCCCTACCACAATTAATTTTTCCAAAACTCAGTTATGGAGCAAAACATTCATATTCACACGTCATCAGGAAATGTATACAGTCAGATTACATATTTTATAATACACATGCTGATCCAAATCCCAAAACGGTGCGATGCTATTTAGTCATTCTAGCAATCTTTCGCCATTTCCATGGAAAATAGTTCACCTTTAATTCTACAATTCGGTACACTGAAGCACATTAAAGTGGGTCATATTTTCATCCGACTTTCATAACCGGGTCCGTTGCACTTTTCCTAGAAATGTCATTTTTCCAGCATTTAAGTGCACAACCTGCCAGAAAGGTCCACATTGTCTTATTTTAAAAGCGTACAATCTACATTCATACTGTCAAAATTTCACATTCCAAAGTTCTCAGATTGCAAAAATATAAGTTTTAAAAAGAAAAGTCTTTAGAACCAAAGGGGCCGGCTATACCCCCAAAGAAGGGCAGTGTTCCGACCCCCCAATCCAAATGTCTTCCTCTGGCCCACTGGCCCAGTGGTTGTCATGACAATTTCTTTGATCCTGGCAGTTGCAGCAGAGGAGAGGTGTTACCCAGACTTCACATCTAAGAGTCCTGGGAATCCTTTGTTTCCTGCTGGAGCCCAGACACAAAGTCTGACGAGCGTGTGAGATGCTTCCTCTTGGTCCATTCATAGTTTCCAAGGGCTGGTCCTTTGGGGGAAGGCAAATCCTGTTCCCAGAAAGCAAATGTCCTTTGAAGCCAGGGCCTATAAAAAAAAACCTGTTCTGTGACTTCACAGTAGATATTTTCTTTTTTCTTTCCTGAACCAGAAGCAAGTATGTTGGTAATAAATATCCTACATATATTTTAAAACAAACCCCCCTCACCTTTCTATGCAAGGATAGGGCCTTAATCCAACAATTTACTTTTAAACCAACATAGGGCCTCATTTAGAGTCTGCCGGTCTGGAAACAACGGTGGTGGTAAACCCGCTACCACCATTGTTTCTGGACCGGCAGATTATGAGTTCTGCAGGCGAGAGGTGTTACTCCCGCCAGGTCTGGCCTGGTGGGAATAACGCCACCCACCTGCAGACAGAAATGGAAGCACCGGCTCCATCATAGACGGAACACGTGTTTCCAATGTCCCCATGCCCATGGAGTCCTATCGGACTCCATGGGAATGGGGATTTACGGAATTCCACCTCTGGAATTACCGGATCACTGTGGTTGTAATGCCACAGTGATTCTGGCAATCACGGAGGCAGTAATTCATTCCAAGTCCGGCAGCAACTTGCCGGTTTTTCCGACTCGGTTACTGCCAGACTTGGAATGAGGCCCATTGTCTTGTTTGCAAAAAGCAACCATTTTTTCACATGGTGAATTTTCCTTTTGCTGTCACTGCGGTTTTCTCTTATCTAGATTCTAAAAATTATTTGGAGCCCTAGTCAATTTCTCATACACAGAAATCTGTTCAAGTCAAAGGTCCACTGTAACTAACATAAGCACAGAGAAATAGGGCTTCTTGTGAAGAGCTCAGCTGTGATATTTTGTTGCAGGGTAAGGCCTTTTTCCTCATGGCTGGGAGTAAATTGTGATTTCACAGATCTTGCCTGCACAGCCTGTCATTCAGTGAGAAATGCTTTCTTTAGGTTGAGCCTAACCTTAATATGGCTGGCCATAGCTGGGTCTCACTGAAACACACAGTGTACTGCTGAAACGTTGGAAAAAGGCATCAGGGCGCCATCATTTTAAATGTAAAATATTTCCTTTTTCAATGGGAAATTTTTGGTGCACATAAGGAACACACTGGCAGCCTTTCCCGGTGTGTATCACGTTCCATCTCGCCCAATGGGTGCTTGGCAAAGACAGCGCAGCCATCATTTTTGTAGCTGCAAAACACAGTTTTGATGTAAGGGAATGGCGCTCTGGAGAGCCAGCGCAGCCATTCTGCTGTTAACTTCTGAAGTGCAGATTGGTGAGGTAGGGGAATTCTGCAAGGCTGGTTGATGGATCTCACAAAGATATGTGTAAAACCAGTGGTCTGACTCTGAAAGGAAAGAAATGTGAATTGATTGTAAGCTTGTTAAATCACCAAAGCTTGGGTGGTACGCCTGTAACACATACTAGCCAACATAATGTGGAAGATAATGATGAGGATGCTAGTTTAGAGTTAAACTTCAATCTGTAAGAGGAATTAGATGAGGGAGAGGAGTCTCCAAAAGGGAGCCACCCTCTTCCACAGCCTGCCCCTGTACCTCAGCCAATTCCCATTGTGACCTCACAATTTCCAAATCTAAACCCAGAATATGTTGCACTTGAGAGACTTAAGATTAGAGTTGAAGTTCAAGAAACTAGATGTCCAAGCTCAAACCAAACATCAAGAGGTGAAACGAAACTAAGAAAAACTAAGAAATGCAGCATGAAATGGAGATGAGAAAGATGTCCCTTGATTCTGCTTCCCTTTCACGGTCTTCTAGGTATGCTAGCCCCAATAGGCCTCACTTTCCTAAAGAAGCAGTGAGTATGTATGAACCTAAACTTGATCTGTTGGATTGGCTGGGTACGTTCGAATACACCATTGGTCTTCAAAGAATAAGAGGGAATGATTTGATTCCATGGCTCATGCCTGAGCTCCCCCTGAATGGCTGTGATGCTGGTATGGAGTTGGGTGCCAGTGATGGAAAGGATTACGAGTCAGTTAAGGTGGCATTAATAACCAGATTTGCGACAACTCCTTCCCAGTCCCCTAAGAGGTTTAGGACCCTCAAAAAGACTGATGGTACCCCTTGGGCTACCTGGGTATGTGAATGTTTGAAAAACTCAGATGGTTGGGTTAAGTGGTACAGAGTACACTCATTTGAAGCAATGAGATCTTTTTTTGTCTATTTTTGATGCCTGCTCACCTGAGCTGAGACAGCACCTGGCTGACTCAAAGGAAATGTATCCTCAAAAGCAAGCACAAGCTGACTCGTGGGTAGCCAACAGGGCCACTCACAAGGATTCTGGGCCACTCACAAAAAGGAGGAGAGAAAGCAGCACAGAAGTGAGGATAAAGACGTTTCTAATTCTAACCACCCAGAAGAGGTTCACAAACAGTATAAGGCTAAATTCCATGGGAAACCTTGTAGGTCTAGTGAACCCCCTGGTGCCCAATCAGAGGGAGGTCAGCAGAAACTCCCATTCCAGAGAACACCCGGGAAATGTTTTGTCTATGGGTCTGTGGACCATGTGAAAGGGGATCCCAGATTCAAGCAGGGGTCAACACTGCTTCCTTAGCCTTCATCCCTGATGGAGAAGTTCAAATGGCTAGTGCACACTTTCACTTACTGGCTCAAGAAACCCCTGGAGTTCAAGACAGTGTATCTTTAGTATCCCTGTTTTGTGTGAAAACTAGAATATGGATGTGTATAGCTCCATCCCAGATTACACCAAAGGGTATTTTACGGACTGTGTTCTTGTGAATGGCAAGGGGACCCCTGCCATGAGAGACACTGGGGCCAGCAGAACAGTTGTGGGTGAACTTTTTTAAAGCCTGAGGATGTGGCTAAGGCACCCAAAGGTCCCACTAGATTTGCTGGAGCCCCTGTCCAAATGGTTCCAATTATACCAGCTCTCATTCAGTGTAACAGTCTGACAGTAAGGATCCCTGTTAGTGTACAGAATGAGCTGCCTGGGAGAGTCCTGTTTGGGAATGACTTAAAGACTCTAGGAGTAGTGTCCAGTACCCCAGGCCTCCCAATAGGAAGAAACATGAACAAACCAAGTTTTCTAGAGAGGCAACTTAAGAGACCATTCTGAGCCTGTGGGACCCTCTACCGAGAACCCCTCTGTAAATCCTTGTGTTACTAAGTTAACCTCTAACCAAGGCAAATCCAAGACCAGAGTATTAGGGAAATGCGATCGTAGGACATGCTCCATCATTTCCACTCCAATTGTACAGTATTTGATCAACACTCCTTCTTAGGAAGGGGTGGGTAGCCACATTGGATCCCTGTCTAGGCCTGTGAGAAGTGGTAATTCTCAAAACTCATGGAAAACCAGGAACACTAATTTTAAGCTGAACACCTTAAGATTGTTGGATCTTCTACTGAAGACTCCAGTACAAATACTAGTGTTAGGAGGGAAAGTCCTAAGCCAGGTAAAACAAGGTCTAAGAGGAAGTGGAAGCATGTACCTTACTTGACCACAACCCCTCTAACCAAGATACCAGAGACCCAACCTGCTCTTCGGAGAGAGGTGGTGAGGAATCATGGAGGCCCCTCTAGGTCTAAGGGATTTCTTTCCAAGAACCCCTTGAAAAAGCCTATAGCAGGTTCATATGTTGCCACAGCTTCTGAGGGACTGTTAAATCAGATCCCCTATACATTAAACAAGAGAGATGTACCCAACAGTATTTGTAGGTCATATAGCTTGCACATGAAAACTAATGTTAAAAAGTGCTATGGCAAGGGTTACAAAAGATTGCTGGTGGACACGGACAACAATTTAACCGACTTTCAACAGGAGATCCATCCTGGTGAGGATTAGATCCTCCTGTCCTTTAGTCTGGGGGTAGGGGGGGCGAGTGTTAAGAATGTTTTATTTTTAGTGCTAAAACCTCCAACCTTGGAGACCCCCAGCTCTTTTGCTGGACTTTAGGACTTCTTAATTTTAAAACTGGAATGAGTGAAACCTTTTTTTCACCCTCTCACATGTTTTGACCTGATTTGGATTATGTGTTTCCACTGTTTTTTTGGAGTCTGACAAACTCCATTGGCATCTACCTTTTGTATGGTGACACACATCACCTTCAGTGGAGTGTCACAGATACATCCTTTAGATTTCTCATAACATTTACATACCTTTTCTTGTGTGATCTACCGTTCCCAAGAATAGTGACTTTATTTACCTTTTCTCTTTGTAGGTCCAGCACAACCCATTTTATGTAGAGTGCTGGCGGGTTACCTAGTAGCCCCTGATCCTACATTCTCATGTACATTTTTTATGTTACCCTCACTACTTTAAATGGCAGGTGGCAGGGGGTTAATGTTCCTACCACTGTGCTTTTCTACCTCAGGCTGAATCCGCAGCTGCAGTATAGCACCCATGGGTGACCATTTTGTCAAAATGGCCCCGGTCTTCTTTTTTCATCATTTTCTATTTGTGAGGTCTTTCTTGGGTTTTTCTGTGCACGTTGAGCAAGGTTTGATCGTTTTGTCTTTGGCAGGTTTCAACCCTGAAGCCTGCCTCTGGCTCCAGTGTGTCTAGAAAGGCAGGATGTGAGGGAGGTTCCCGAAACTCCCGTCCTTTGTCTCTAGGAGTGTATGAATGCAACCAGTCCTGATTGGCTGGCTGGCTGTCCTTTTAGGACAGCCACCCTGCTGTTTAAGTGACAGCCTAGGCTGTGCATGAATGGGAGAAACTTGTTTAAAAGGGGATGGTTTTGGGACTAGAGGCAGAGTTGCCCACTCAGAGAAACACCTGACGAAGAAACCATGAACAAAGTTTGCTGCATCCTCCTGGACCTTTGAATTGCCTGGTGAAGCCATGCTGCTGTGCTGAAACTCCTTTTTCTGATTGACAAGAGAAGCTCCGGAAAGGACGACTTCTTCCCTTGGGTTAGTGGGACCAACTAACCGTGAGATCAGCTGCACTGGACCATCGTCCCTGATTGGCTATACTTCTTCGCTGCTGCAAGAACAAAGTGCCAGGAGTCGAGAAATCCGTAGTCGAGTGCAACGTCTGAAATCAGGCCAGTAGTTCCAGGAGTCTCCTAAGGACCCTCCAGAAGCAGGACGACCCATGCTCTAGTCCCCTAACCAGAGAAAAGGACCCAGGGAGTGAAGCAAGCCCAACCGGTATTCGAGATCTGCTGTTGTGCTGTTTATTTTGATTATTACATTAATTCCCCTTTTTTAAGAATGCTTATTTAAAATTGATGTGAAATAAATAAAGAACTATTTATAACTGAAACCTTGAGTGTAAGTATTACTTGGATAGTTGAATTTACAAATGTCATTGCTACAGCTGTACAGCTCACATTTACCCCTCTTGCGATAGTCACATTACCAACTTCAATAGTACACACATATACATACCAAAAGGTGGGTTACCTAATACCAAGCAAAGTGTTGTGTAGTCTCACACCGTGTTACTACACCAATTCTTACCTACCAACTAGCAGTAAAAATTGAAAAAGGTGAAAATGGTATCTGTGGAATCATGATGCTAATATGGCTAATAGTTTTTCAGAGGCATTACCTATGATTGATGAAGCTTTTACTAATAGGACAATTAGGGATGAGACGCTCTGGGAATTAAATAGCACATTCATTAATGTGATGTACCAGCACCACACCACTGCGTCCCGCCCACCTAAGGATAGATAATCTAACAGACAATTGGCGGGTTGATTTGACGCAGAGTGTAGGGCAAAGAAAACCAACCTTCTCATGTCCATCAAGTCTGCCAACCAAATCATTTTTCTTTCTCGCCACGTGGCTAACATGGATTAGTTGTCATTCACATCCAAAGAGGTAGAGGAAGCTGTCATGTCCCAGCATGGAGGTACAGCCCCAGAACCCTGACAAAGTCCCAGTGGACTTGTATGAGCATGTGATTCGTTTTTGGGTACCATACCTGCAGATGTGTGACTTGTTTAGGGGTGCGACAGGGCTGCGTGCTGGCTCCCACCGTCTTCTCGATCTTTTTTAAGGATATTGTCAATCATTTGTTCGTCAAACATGTGGACGCCCCTAGGCTTGCGGTTGACTGGGTTAGTATCCTTACATATGCCGGCAACGCAGTATTAGTTTCCCGCACCCCAAGTGGGTTGAAGATATTGACCGATCAGTTCATGGATTTCTGCAATAAGAAGGGACTTATGGTTGAGGCTGTACCACCCACGTGACAGGCATTACTCGCATTACTCTGTCCCTCCAAATCTGCACACAAGGTTAGATTACATATTTGTCTCCCAAGAGATCCACTCTGAATAGAGAGCGAGAGTCCTTTCAGACCACTCGCCACTGACTTTATCATGGTAATATGCAATCCCCAGAGCCAGGATCCCCACTTGGAGACTTAGAGCAGAGGCCTTGAAGGACATGGTCTTTAGAGAAGACCTCAGAAGCAAAATAAGTGGAATACTTCTGAATTAACACGCAAAGTGTAAAGTCAACTCGAACCCTGTGGGAGGCTTTTAAAGTGGTGGTTAGAGGAGCAGCTATAGCCAAATCCAAGGAACTACAGGGGGGGTATACTGCTACAACTTCAGAACGTGGAGGAGAAATTAGAGATGCTAACAAACAACGGGAACCATTCACAGCAAGATACTAATAACATCACCCGACTACAGCAGGAATGTATGGGATTTTGGGAGAGACTGTGTAACTTAAATGACAAAAAATACACAGCGGCAACACGCTGAGGGGGATAAACCAGGAAGATTACTGGCATGGCTATATGAAAGCAAGATCCCTAGGCCCACAATCAGAGAGATACAAGGAGAGGGTGGACTGACACTGGATACCCAAGAAGGCGTGAATGAAGGGTTTCTTGAATTCTACAAGCAATTGTATAGCGATACTGTGTCGGGATGTGACATGGAAATAGTAGAAACCTTGACGGATATTGGTTTACTGAAAATAAGTGCGGAAGAACAGGAAAATCTAGAAGCCCCGATCACATTAGAAGAATTAGAGGCGGTGGTAGAGCAGCTACCGACTAGCAAGACTCCAGGCACAGATGGCCTCCCTAGCGTATTCTATAAACCTATAAGAAAGAAGTACTCGCCCCCCCCCCGCTGTTAGCAACGCTAAATGAAGCTTACGAGGTGGGGCCTCTACCGGAATCTCTCAGAGAAGCGATTATCATCCCACTCCTCAAACCCAACAAGCTGGGCACAGACTGCGGATCGTACAGACCGTTGTCGATGCTGAACCAGGACATCAAAATCCTTACGGCTGTGCTCGCAAACAGGATGAAAGGGGTTATCAGTAAATTGATACACTCTGATCAGACTGGATATGTCCCACATAGAAGTATATCCAATAACCTTAGAAGACTACATTACGTCATAGAGCAGTACCAGGGTGCCTCAGGCGAATTAGCTATAGTGTCATTAGATGCAGTAAAGGCATTTGACTTGGTCAAATGGCCATGACTGCTGGCAACCCTAGAAGAAAATGGGATGGGACCAGGGTACCTGAAATGGGTGGAATTACTATATAGCTCACCACTAGCCAGAGTTAGAACAGGAGCGGTTATTTCAGAAAGATGGCAGCTTAGTAGAGGCAAAAGACGGGGATGCCCCTGGTCCCCAATGTTGTATATCCTAGTGCTACAACCCCTAGCGATATACCTGAGATAACAATACGAGGAAGTAGGGATTTACACAAAGGGGAGGCCACACTTAATATCGCTGTATGAAGACGATATGCTACTATACCCGAGATACCCAGAAGAAAACTTGCAATATATCCTTGCGGTACTTGAGCGATTCGCAATGCTCTCGGGTATTGCAGTAAACCCTAAAAAGTCCTGTATATTCCCCCTAGGACGGTATATATGGGTCCCACAAGACAAGCTACCAGCACTGCCAGTCCCCTAGGTGATAGATACCTTTAGATACCTGGGAATCGATATTTACCCTACAACAGAGGCAGAACATATAAATAATACTGAAAAAGCCCTAACGAAAGTTGCCAATAGCATGACGTTCTGGACCAAACTCCCCCTAATTATGTGGTATTGGCCAGATTATTGCACCTTTTTGGGAACATACCACACATCATACCGAGGCGCTTCTCCAAACTCCAAGGCATATGCAGAGAATCTTTATGGGCGAACTCAAGGAACAGGATAGCCCTATGGAAACTGCAAAACACATACGACAAAGGAGGCATAAACCTACCCAATTTTGAGATGTATTACCTGGCCAGCCAACTGAGATACATGACTGAATGGCTATCTGAAGACTCCACAGCAGAGTCCAGGTTGTTGGGACACAAATGTGCCCCGTATTTCCTGAGAGAATGGATCTAGCTTCCCAATTGTGAAACTGGGAAGAGTTCAGGTATGCTGGCACTAGAGAAGCTAATATGGCGTAAAATGTGCCAGTCCATAAATAACCTGACCCATATTCACCGCAAGTGCCGCTAGTGACACTGACCGGAGGAGATGTCCAATTAAGGAGATCGATCCGTACCTACTGCGAGCTAGTAGGGATTGTAACGACGGGCGATATATGGCTAGAGGGGGTGGTAAAGGGGTTTGATGAGCTGGTATAGGAAACTGGGTTACACCTGGGACAACATATAACTTATAATAGACTAGTACGAAAAGGGAAAGAGCCATGGTCTGGACTAACGCTAGGGGAGCAACCAGACATGGCCATTGAAACACTGTACGACATCTCGGAAGGAGGACATGAGGTCTCTCGGATATATGAACTACTGATGTCAAGAGTGGGAAAAGAGGTGACACAGCTAAAACAGGAATGGGAGGAGGAAGCCGGAGAACCAATGACGGATGGGCTATGGGAAAAGGTACAGCGGTACCACAAAAAAAGTGCCCAGAAATGCGAGGCTACAACAAATACAACTGTATATAATCCACAGAGCATACATGACCCCCTTGAGAATTTTGCGATTTAAAGGCGCGGGACCACAAAAATGTCCTAAATGCAGGGAGGAGAATGCTGGGCTGATGCATATGTTCTGGCAATGCCCCGAAATAAGACGGTATTAGGGAGAAGTAGCTCAAAGACTAAGCGAGAGAGAGATTAACCTGAAAATAGACTCAATATCGGCATGCATGGTGAGAGGGTTCCCCAGGCCACACCATTAAAACATGTTAGCAATCTCAGAGACATGGCCTACATACTGGCCAAGCGCATGATAGCCATGGGTTGGAAAGCACCCCAAGGTAGAGGTCTGGTGGGCCGATCTCCGTAAATGGTCCGAAGCTGAAACTGTTGTATGAAGTGAGGCAGCTAGTAAAGGGAGAGGAAGAAACAGAAACCCTAACAGCCTGGAAACACCTAGTGGCCACACTCTGGGTCCCCATCCAAGGGTGCTCGAGTACAGAATCCCCCGAAGATACTGACGAGGAAATACCACCAATGAATAAAGAGCAAAGGGATGGAGCGGGGTAGGCTTGTTGGAGGGAGGGATAAAGGAAACAGTAGACATTAAGCATATGTCCGCATAATGCAAAACAAGACAAGTACTGTGGGAGTTGTTGGTTTATTGTTGATTGTTAAATGTAATGTTTGTTTGAAAACCAATAAAAATTGTTTAAAAAAAAAGAAGGGACTTATGGTTAATACAGGGAAAACTAAATTAATGTGTTGTGGAAAAAAATGAAAAGATATACAGTGTGTGACAATATTTGCCCGGACGTTTCCCTGCCACCCACATCTGCCTCTTATGAACTCCACACCAACAAGGGGCCATTGCTAACTTGTGTTTGGCCAGTTTGTAAGGTGCATTAAACTATTTAGATTGTCAAGGTTAACCTTTCACCTGAAAGACCGTCCGTAAGTTCGTGGGTCTGAAACCGCTTAGTCACATGAAGCTTAGGAGGTGGATCAAAGGGCTCCAGCTTGATATGAATTTGTGTATACTGCCTCTAATACGCAGTCAACCTCTCCTTTGCAAGAATTTCCCATAGTTTGTGGAGCCACTGTCATATCAAAGGTGCATCCTTTTTATCCTACATGGAGGGTAATGGCCACATAGAGGGTAATGGCAAGCTTTGCTGCCCTATTCATATTTTTTAACACCTGTTATTGGCTCCCCTTCTCCTCCCACTAGCCTTCGGAAGTCAATCCATGCAACACAAAGGCAGGCTTAGTTGCAAAACACAACCCCACAATTTTTCAAATCACATTTTCAATTTCTTTGCACAACGGTCCCAGTTTTGGACAACTCCCCAAATATGCGTTAGGAATCCCTCTTGTCCGCAACTTCAACAACACGTGTATTGCTAATCCCTTCATGCTTATCCCTTCATCTGGAGCAAATGACATAGAATTCTTCTTCAGATTCTTAAAGGAGAAATCTACAAAGCAAATAAACCAAAGTAATAAAGCATTTAGTATTCCGACCATTTGATACATGAGAATTATACGATAATCTCCCATACTGTAGTTGTCATTTACCTGGATGGCTCATAGCAATAAACAAAGGTCCAAAAATGACCACTTGATCTGCAGTAGCTCAATGCTTCAATAATGTTGTCTGTCCAAACCTAACAATCAAGAATAATAGAGCAGTAAAACTGCTATTCAAATACATGTAACCAACCAAATTAGACAACTGAATCTTCATAAATATTCGAATCGCTCAACAGCTCAGCAGAGGGCGTAAAGACCTTACCTCTTGCATTAAGAGTGGCCAGTGGCCAGAAGATCTCTTATCTCAACACCACTAGACTCGATTTCAACATCCATGGAATAAATCTGTTTGTTCCTCAATATGTATGTTTCTTCAAAAATCTGTTCACAACGTATTTCTGAAAAGGTAAGTTGAAAGCCAGTTTCAGACATCTAAATGCTAGACAGCCTGATGTTCTATAGTAAATCTAGGAAGTCAAAATTAAACCATTACCAGACGTTTACCCATTGACTCGCTATGACCACTAACAAACTGTTTTAGATAACTTATACATTGCAATGTGGGATCTTTTTTTGAAAATCTTTCTGAAATGTACAGTTAAAAAAACATTATTAAATCGGGACTTTTTTCTTTTTAAAGAAATGTTTAATATATCATGAGATGTCTCAAGTGCTTTCAAATTATCCACATCTACAGGCACATCTTTTTTTCTCCTGGCAAGATATTTAAATAGGTTTAGTGGTGAGCTGGAGCAGATTGAATTGCATAACAGCATCAAGGGCAGGCAAGGAAGGCAACACTGTTCAAGGGAGACGATTATCAAACAGACGATGGAACGGGAACGAATGCTTTATGAAGGACCTGGGATTGGTATGTGTTCTTTTTTTACTTACATGCTGTTCTCATTTCTAGCAGTTACTCTGAACCTTTGTTTTAAGATGCCAATATGTAACCCTGTTCCTGGTGATATCTTGTCAGATAATTTTATGTCTAAATTACAATTAACTTTAAATATGTGTTGTTATTTCCAATAGATTAGTTCTAGGTTTAGAGTTATTGTTTTTTGGAATTTCACTTTTCACTACCCTTTATTTCCGTTGAATTGTCATGAGTTTTTGTTTCGATGATAATGATGTTAAACGTATGTGTGAACACTGTGTGCTGTTAGAAAATACTATGCAGTCTCGCTATGCATTTGCATTGATGCTAACTACTAGCCTGGCACGCCAGAGAGAACAAAATGGGTACTATGACTATACTAATCCTTTCCAGTGCACCTGTTAAGTTTCTTAGAAAACTGGTTCCCCCATCTGCCTCTATGATTTTTGAAAGCAAGAGTAATTTTGATCCACAAGACTATTCCACTCCCAACTAGTTATGAGGATGTGCGTTCTTTCTACATCCAGAAAACTGTCTAGTAACTTTGTATGCTACAGCTTTCATCTAAATTAACACCATCCTTTGAAAATTGTACAATTGAATCACTGTTCGAGATATAAAGATTTTCATTAATGTTATCTGGTTAGGATGTTTTCTTTTTGCAACTTTCCTCCATTGGTTTCAGTGGAGTCCCGGAGCAAATCTGCTATTTTGGTTGGATCCTAACTGATGTTCTTGGGGAGAGTGACTCATTTTGTTTGGGGTGCACTGGTCAGTCCCTATGGCTACCAGTGCAGGGAATCTGTCTCTGTAGATGTTTCACCTTTACTGTTGCAGTCTACAACAAACCAGCCTTCAGTGACTGGTTTTCAGAAGCCTCTAGAGAGCTAAAGCAGAATTATCGAAAGAAGGAAACAATCTGGCACAAAATTAAAAACCCATCTTCCCGCCATGATGCCAAAGGGGCACTGGCGGCTTAGAAACAAGGAATTATTCAGGCAAAATCACAGTTCTTTCAAAGTCAAATTACTGCCTCAATATATCAGTGCAAGGAATTATTTGTCACAATTAAGAACCTCTAGCTTCCATCCTGTGCTCTTTTAAGTTATCCCCTTCCTGCGCCCTAGCAAATTATTTGAATGCTTTTTTTTATGATAAGATTCAAACTATTCGTGAGTGTATTGACTCACAAACCACTACCATAATAATGACTGACCCAAACAAGGGTTGCCAAAGACTGCTACGTCTGTGTCATCCTCCTTCTCCTTCTCACCAGTAGAATCCGAGGAAATTGAGTCCTTGATTCTTAAGTTGAAACCTACTAATCATCATTATGACTCTATCGAAGCTTACCTGGCAGTACACCATGCGTCATCTTTGAAACCTTTTTTGACACATTTTGTGAATGCTTCCCTAACCCAGCGGGTGGTGCCACAAGAACTTAAGAAATCGGTCCTTACGCCCTTGCTGAAAAAACCCACCCTGGATCATTAGGTTTTAGGAAATGATCGGCTTATTGGAGGCTTGCTCTGGACAGCAAAGATTTTGAAAAGAATAGTCACCACACCGCTGCAGACTTATCAAGAGGAAAATGCTATTCTAGATATTGTCTAGTCTGGTTTCAGACCCGGCCATGGGACTGAGACCGCCCTGGTGGCTGTGTGGGATTATATTCTAAGTGCCACTGACGATGGTGTGAGTATGCTGATCATGCTCGATCTGTCAGCGGCTTTTGACACAGTAGACTTCGGCCAGCTGCTGAAGAGACCTTCAACAGTTGCCTGGGTCTCGGAGGACACTTTGAAGTGGTTCTCCTCTTTTCTGGAACATATGACCCATGTAGTTAAACTTGGAGCTTTTTATTCCAATGACTTGCCAGTGCTTTGTGGAGTTCCTCAGGGGTCATCACTATCCCCTATATTATGTATTCTCCGGCATGGGGTCTGGCATGGATTCACATGCTCATGAATATTCTCCGTCATCAGGCTGGGAATCCTCGGTAAAGAAAAAAATCAGTTTCAGTTTCACTTCTGAACTGTCTTTCTCCTAACAACCAATCACTGGTCTCTGGGTCCTAATGCCTCCAACCAATGATTGCCCTCTACCTAAGACTCTGGCAGCCATCTTCAGATTTTTACCACACGTTCAAGTGTTGGGAGTCCTCGTGCTATAGTTCTCGAGCTTTTACTGCGTTTCGTGATTTTTCGAAGAGTTTTGCTCTATTTTTCAATCAGTCGAGCCTCTGGCTCCACCGATCCATCTACTGACACATGGGGACCCATTTCTCTGTACTTTCCACGCCCCTTTCATCCAATTACCTTCTTGGAGGATTCCAGAAGATTCTTGGAGGCCTACACCGCGTAGACCTAGCCGAAGACAATGGACACTCGACACCCCTGTTCCGGATTTGCCCGGGATGCAGACTAAGGAACATCTTCCTGGACGATGGACACTCGCTGTGTCTCTACTGCCTTCATTTCGACCAAATGCACGTGGAGGAGGCCTGTGTGTTCTGCAAGGATATGGTTCCCCGCACCATGAAGGACCGTCGCAAGCGGCTCTCCGTGTGGCTCCAGGTGAAGGCCCCTGCTATGGATGAGTCCCTACAGCATGCCCCACCTAGCCAGAAGTAGTAGTCGGAGCGGTCTTCTAAGTCTTGTGAGGGCGCCCCAGCGACGGGGGCCCAACAGAAGGCAAAGCCCCGCAAGTCCGCGGGCACCAGGAGTGCCGTTGAGGTGGGCTCCACAGTGGCCAAGTCATGCGCAGCATCTCCGGTGCATTCGACCACGAGCCAACGGTCCGGCAAGTCGAAGAAGAGGAAGGCAGAGCACCTGGGTAAGCTTCGGGAGAAGTCCCGGTCGACACCGACAGAGAAGGCCAAAGGGGAGCGGGGCACTGACCCTTCTCCCGCGGTGAAGGCCTCTGGCATGCCCAAAATGGTGAAGGCCCAGGTCCACCAGCCGAAGACCTCCCTGGAGGGAATGGTGGCGACCCTAGCGAAGGCCGTGGGTGCAGGATCACAGGAGACAGTCCGCAAGGTGAGAGTTTCCCTGCCAGCCAGGAGGGAATCCTCTTTTCTGCCCATTGAGAAGATGCCGGTGAAGATGATGCCGGTCATCTCCCCGAAACCGTCTCCCCTGGTTGAGAAGAAGGGGGGGTGTGGTAGTCCTGCTGGGCACAGATGTCTGCTCCAACAAGGAGCTTTCTGGTCTGAAGGCCGTTAGTGACCTGTTGAACCAGAGGTTCGTCGAGGCCAGGTCCTACGGAAGGGACCACAACGAAGGAGATGTGGAGAGCGGTGAAGAGACTGACGAGCAGGATCAGGGTGGTGAAGATCCACAGGGCATTACGCCGCTGTTGCATCCGCTGCAGCCACCGCTGCAGCCAACAGCAGACCTCTCAGTGGACAGTCTCCAGGCCTTGCACACCTTGTGTTCCGAAATTCGGACAAGGATGCCCCTGCCGCTGGCGAGAGATCCCGTGGCACCCGGACCCTCGGGTAAACCACCGGCCAAGAAGAGGAGAGTTCATCCACCACCTCCTTGTCTCCTGTCACCTCCTTCCCCCTCCTCCGAAGGACGTCACAGAACCGGACACTGCGACGATGGGCACGGGCATGGACGACGACCGAGCGGATCTCCTGTCCCCACCGGCCAGGGCGTTGTCCCCCGATGAGATTGGCTCTTTTCACAACATGATCTCTAGGGCCTCGGAACTGTTCGCGCTGAAGAAAAGGAGGGCTTCCTGTACCAGCGCCGGGAAGCCAAGAGAAAGACTGTGTTGTCTATCCCGTTACTGGAAAACATTTGGGACGAGGGACTGTCCCTAATGAAGAACCCGTCCTTGGCTCCGACAAGGAGGGACCGGTATGAGAAGAAGTACAGACCTTATGTAATTGTTCCTACTCTAGAGATGCACACAAGAGCACCTGGGCCTGTGATGAATAAACCTGGGTTACATTTTAATCATGTATGAAAATTATGCAAATAATTTTTATGCCTAAATATTATGTTGATAAAATGTAACTTCTAGATCTTTCTGCTATACAGGTAGTACATGTAAAAACACCCAGTCCACTGACAACTGGTTCTATGATTGGTCCAGTAAAGGAAACTATGCTGACATAACTTCATGAGATGTTTAGAGAAGCTTGTAAGAAAAGAACGAGATCTAGAGGAAGTGCTAGGAATGATGATCATGAGCTGAATGATTACCAGGATAGGACTGCACACTTGGGGAATAACATATGTTATCAGCATATGAAAGAAGTGGGAAGGAGGACCTCAAAGGAGGAACGCTTTGTCTGTGTACTCCTGCCCTAAAGCATGGGGAAGTCCAAGATCTTCATAGCCATTGAAATAGACGTCCAGACAGCACATTGTCTTTCACACATAGCACTCTGTCGTACAAGAGGCCAATCTCAAATGGGCAACTGAATGGACAGATCCACATAAAGATGACTACATTCAGGACACGGAAGACAAGAAATAGGGCGCATACTAAGAACCACGTGATCAGATACGAAAAGCCTGGAGTAAAAGCAGCTTGAATCAGATGGGAAGTAAACAGAAGACTTGAGAGTCCAGGAAAATCTGCAGAAGAAATGTGTAGATGGAAGAACAGAGGCCAAATGCAGATTTGGGGATCAGTGTTATCACATGATGAATGGGAAGGAGGAGTGGTTATCTGCAGAGCCCGGGTGGTTATTGGTTCTTATCAACCAGCCATTGACATAGTGCAAAATGGATGCAAGCCACTATGACCAAGACTTGCTAAGCTACTGACTTGGGTTGAAGATAGAGGAGGACTCTTCGAGATAGTGCCTTTGGAGAGTGCAAAGCTGTGCTTCAGAAATAATGTCACAAGAAAAGATGGAGAGAACCAGAACTGTGGTTGAATTGTTGATGTGCCAGGAATAAAACTTGGAACAGCAGTAATCATGGATCACTATTGGGCTTGTGGATCCAGAGCCTACATGAAGCTGCTCAATGATTGGGGAGGATGATGTTCATTGGTGAATGTTCATGTTCAGCATTGGTGATTCCTAAATGTGGCTTGAGTCTTGACAGTTTCCCGAAAGCAGATGCTCACCTGAGGAAGAAGAGATCTATTGAACTGATTAATTGAATGAAGAGGGGGAACTATTTCTCTGCCAAGTCAATAGAGGCTTTTGACTCCATCCCTTATGAGCACAGACTGTTCAGCCAGACTTTGTCAGTGTTTATGTTGATCTTCATGCCGAGAATCCAGGTTGGAGCAAATACCAAATGGCTGCTGATTACCAGATGGGAGTTGCGGCAGACGATCAACACAACTATAAAGGGATTCAATGCCATCAGAGAAGGGATGAGAGCCATACGACTGATGAGCCTTCAGAATAGATACGTCCTGGACATGATCACAGCTATGGATGGAGTGGTTTGTGCAAAATTGGAGAATCATGTTGCACGTTCATACCTTCTCACGATGATGAGAATGGCACCTTGACAAAGGCCATAGAGATGCTAACAAAGCTACACGTCCAGATGATAGACGAAGTAGAAGACATTGCTGATGACAGCTGGTTTGGATCGCTTTTTTCTATGGTTCCACAATGGATGGCAGATATGTTCAAGTTCCTTGGGGCCCTGATCGTGTTGGTGTTGCTTGGATTATGTGTGATCAAGATAATAATCCCCCATTGCAAGAAGACAGCAAAGAAAGCCACAAGGATGAAAATCGTGATCGATGTTGAATCAGGATGGAAGGCCAGAGATTTAACAGATGAAGAAATTGGAGACTTTGTGAGGCCAGCATCCATGTACCTGAGGGAACGAAATTCCTATATCCAAAGAACCATAAGAAGTATGTGGGAAGATGGATCTATTGTACTCCAAGTGGACAGTGCATGCTCATGACTTGGAACAAGGATGAGCATGTGAAATCAGCTGGATGCCTGAAGGGAGTCTTAAAGATATGGATTCCAAAGAAGCATTTCTTCAGACAAGGATGACTAGATGTGAAGGATGATGGGAGAGTGGTTAATGAATCGCCCAGAGGGGGAGTGCAGAGAAGGAGCTAAGTACCCCTACCTCAACTACTTTGCCCATATTGCCTATATGTTGGGAACCAGAGTGAGAGACACGTGCTGTACCAGTGAAAATACCAATACCAAGGAGAATCCTGGAGGCAAGGTTCCCATTGAGAAAACCATACCTGCACACGAGACAGTACGATGGCGTTTTGAATGAAATCCCGGAAGAAGCAGTACCAGTGAATGGCAAAGAAGAATGGTGACGCCATGCAGAGTTGAGCTGCCACACATAGAAGAGATGCAGAGACTAGTAAATGCAGATATTCTATAAGGCATCAAGAAAGTATCGAAGATAAGTGGCATCTTGGGATCAAGATGAAGAAACTTATGCTACAGAACTGATGAAGGCATCAAGTCATTTTACACGTGTACATATGCAAAGAAACGCAAGCAGATGAAGTATTCTTGAGGCTAGCTAAATGGTGAATAGACTGTGGCATGCATCAATCTATATACATATATAGAAGTGAGTAAAGAATGGATATTTCCACTACGTATTATAGCAGAGCTGGGCTAAAGGAGGAAGGCCTCTTTTCCAGTGTGTCGCAGTTAGAAAACAAGTGAATTACAAAGTGAAACTCAGAAAAGTGAGACTGGATGAGCCAAGAAGCCAAGGCCATATCAGTCTGGGGTGAGTAAACATTGGATACAAATAGTGTGAAAGAACGAAGCTCCTGCTCAGCAGACATGGACAAAATCAAGGAATACGTCAGAGGTCTATTAAAAATGGTACTTTAACCCCTCAAGTGCCAAGGCCGAGGTATCTCGTCCTTTCTGGCACAAAACTGTAATCCTACCTCCGGGCTATGTGAGGGGGAGGTCCCCCCCTCATACCCCCGGTGGTTGGATTTCCTTCAGTTTCACGTCGGCGTGCGTAAAGCACGCCGACATGCAACTGAAAATAAAAGGTGCATTTCCACCTTTATCTCCCTCGATCTGCAGCACTATTGTGCCGTTCAGATCGAGGGAGGCGTTGTTGGAAAGGGGAGACTTTTTTGAAGAATTGCTGGGCTTGGATCGCTCGATCCAAGCCCAGCAATGCCCACTAGACACCAGGGATCTGTTTTTGAAGTGGAGGGGGGCTGCTTACTATGTAACCGGCCCTCTCCCCTGGCTCCCAAAGCATGGGGGCAATACCCTAGGGGCAGATGGGTGATCATCTGCCCCCAAGGAAGGGGGGCAAACAAGAAATAAAAAAATAAAACAAATAAATAAAACCGAGTTTTGGGTGGGGTTGGGGCCACTAGCCACCAGGCATTTTTGAAAGGGGGTGGCCCTCTTCACCCCACCCTAAGTGGATGGGGGCACATCATGTAGCCCTCCCTGGGGGAACATTTCTGCCCTTAGGAAGGGGTACATGAGATGACCCTCATCCATTTGGGGGGGTGAGGCCATCAGAAATATTGGCTCTGGTACCCCCCCAACCTGGGGCAGTACGTCTTGCCCACCTTGGAGGCAGATGGGCACACAAATGTGCCCATCTGCCCCTAGGAAAGGGGCAAAAGAAAAACAAAAATAAACACAAATTATAACCTGTTTTGGGTGGATGGGGGGGGCAGTAAACCACCTTGGATGTTTTTATTGGAAAGGGGTATTGGAATACCGCTGCCCACGGGTGTCTTCTTTTTGGAAATGCATGGGGTTCCCTGTTTTCCTTGGTGGCTTTGACACCCTAGGCCAGCGGTATTCAAACTGTTGGGCTCGCCCCCGCAGGGGGCCGCATCCCTGGGGGACTGTGAGAGCCCAGCATGAAATGTAATTTAAAAGAAAACGTTTATTTTTTATATTGGAAGAAATTGGCAGGGGTGGCTCAAATGTTTGTACTGAAGCATGAAACTGTCTCAGGCACCAATGAAAAAGTGGCCCGCAGTTGAAAATGGATATTCATTCCTTTAGTCACAGGCTGTTTAAATAGCACCCAAGGGGGTGCTTTGTGTTAAAATGTAAGTAAATTGTGATATTTAAAGAATATTTATTCAGCAACAATGGTCAAAATTACTAACTGCATGGTGAAGTAACTCATCAAACTGGCCCGCATTGGCCAAAAAAGGTGGCCCATTTTGACTGGCCCACACTAGCATTTTGCATTTTTGGTGCAGGTGGGGGGAGCCCAGGGTCTATACAGGGAGCAGGGTGCGGTGACAGCATACAATACATACTGTCCATATGGCATTTTTGCGGGGGCCCAGCCTGCCCAAATATTGCTCAGGGGGGGGGGCAGGCTAAAGAAGTTTGAAGACCACTGCCCTAGGCCCAAATCTGTATGTTGTCCGCATGAGCAAAATTCCTGAAAATCTGCTGTGCTGAAAGACTTGGGGTTACCCGTGTTTTAGCCTTTTCCCTTTGCGCCCAGGGAGGTGCACCCACACATGTGATGTACCGTTTTCGTCAGGACACCTGTGGGAACGTGGAAAGGTAGGCCATGTGTTGTTGGCAGCGTGTTTTGGTGGGTGAGCAGAGTGAAATGTGCGAAAACTGTGGGGGATTTTTTCTCGCAACATTTCAGACTTTGCCAGTGGTTGTGGGTAATAAATTCTGGGCTGATTTGCACAAGGCAGACCTCTGTGGATTCCCACGGGTGTCCTTTTTTCGGCAATGCATGGGGTTCCCTGTTTTCCTTGGTGGCTTCGATACCCAAAGCCCAAATCTGTAGGCTGTCCGCATGAGCATAATTCCTGAAAATCTGCTGTGCCAAAAGACTTTGGGTTACCCGTGTTTTAGCCTTTTCCCTTTGAGCCCCGGTAAGTGCACCCACACATGTCAGGTACTGTTTTTGTCGGGACACCCGTGGGAACGCAGGGAAGGTATGACATGTGGGGTGTTTGTGTGGTTTTCATAACGTATCAACCCATTTGCTGCTGCCCTTTGTCACATAACCCTTTCATTTCCCAAATGTGACCTACATTTAGTCACTGCTTTAGGCACCATATGTTTTTGTAACCTGCACAAGTCACCTACCCTTCAAAAGGTCTGCCTGTGCTCTTTCAAAAAATGTATAATTGCCCTTCCTCACCACATTTGTTTTCCTTATTTACACATGCTAAGTGCGTCTGTTGAGGCCGTAAACATAAAACTCCTGTGTACCATGGCTCAGTTTTTGGCTTGTGGTATTGCTTGTTTTGTGAAACTTTACAAAAGAATTGTGATGTCCTAAACTGGAAGAGTCGGGGGAATGTAGCGGAATATTGCTTTTCTCAAAATTCACAGAAGTCAGCCATTGCCTTACTAGGACAACCATGTCCACCACATAACTTTTTTTTCAGTCATTTTCCTGATTTTTTTCCCAAACTATGGAATTTTTCCCTACATAGTTGTTGCCTGACTTGCGCAAATCACCCCTTCCTAAACTTTGAATTTTTTGTACTTTTCAGAAATGTATGCCTTTCTGTCCTCCCATTTAGCTTCCCTACCCTTTTCTTACATTCCGTCCACACATGTCCTATTAGAAAAAAAAGGCCAAAATCGCCTACATCTCACAAAATGGTTGGTAACCGTATCAAAATGTTTTTTTGGTTTCCACTCAACCTGTTCTTGAAAGCCTGAGAAATGGGGAATTCAGCACAGCAAACAATTTATATCTCATGTAACAAAAAAGGTACAAGGCATTGAATGGCGACCGAAATCACCAAAAAAGGCCTTGCCAATAGGGGGGGGCATGGCAGTTAAGGGGTTAATACACAAGAAGTTCAATTTTGTGGCCTTGAGTCACATGGAAGTAGGATGTTGGACGAGCATGATGGTCACACCTACGCAGAGCCTTCACTCCCTTGAATTTTGCAGAGCAAAAGAACACTCCCAAGGACAAGTTCAAAGCCTTAATTGACAACAGACCACTGAGGTGATGATGGATGAATATGTTAATTGGTGGGAATCTATAGTTGAAGACTAGCTCACCAGCACCTGGAAGCCCAGTCTATGTGCTGCTGCCGTAGGTGGAAATGTACTGACGGGGGGTTAGAGTGCAAACCAATGGTAGGGGGTTGTGTGATTAAGGGTCCCATAGTTTGTGTAGCCAATGGCAAGTTGGGTATTTAGTGACGTTCAAAGTGATCTGTTTAAGGGGAGGGCTTAGTTGCCCCACCTGATGTTAAGAAACCTACCACTTTTCTTCACTGTAGTTTGCCACGTAGGCTGACGTTAGTAATATGTAGGTTGATGTCACCTATCACGATTTTTTGCTATAAAAGAATGATTTTTTTAAGATGCATTGAGAGATCTTACGCTGAGATGTCCATTGATGTCCGAGTACATGTTTTAGATAATTGATATTAAAACAGTTCTCCTTTTGCCAACTACCTGAGTCGTTTAGATTATTGATGTTTGAGTAACCTCTGCATCTCCATCCATCTCAAGGGTATTTCTACCTCATCCTAAAGGGCTGGGAGCCTCCAGTTCACCTGGTTTGATGAGTTCTCTTCATTCAGGGCTTGCTGGTCTAGGTGCACTTGTCAGACCACACGGTCCACCTATCACAGGTCGCGCAGCCAGGATCCCTATATTCTCAGGTCACACATGTTCTTCAGCTCCTGCCCCTGTGTACAAAGTCACTAATAACTTGATTTCAATTTGTTCGCCTCTTGGCTTCATGTTCAAAAGTACACTTCTTTGGCTTCTCCTTGATTCTGCCATCATGTGTCGCACACCTCTTGCCAGTCTGAGGCCTTTCTGCATTACATTCACTCATAAAAGTTCACCTTTGTTGGGTTTTATTCACCTGCCACCTTTCGTGGTACTCTTTCACACCTATGCCTTCTTCTGTAGTTTATTTTTTACGTCTTTCAAGATTTGCTTTGCCCAGAACGTTTTTAGTGTGTTCAGCATTCAGTATATTTAACTTTATGGATTAATTCAGTTCAGTATTTGATATACTTCTGTTATGTTTAATTTCACCCTTTTGTTCAGTTTGTTGTGTTAAAATACATTAATTAGGCTTAATTTTAGGTTTCCACTCTGTTCAGTATTTACAATGCATTTATTATGCTTAATTATAAGTTTTCATGCAGTTCGGTATTTATGATGCATTGTTATATATAGTTTCAAGTTTCTGTTCGATATTCAATAAGCAAAATGTTGTAGTTAATTTCAGACCGTTACTCATTCCCGTTCTATTAGGAACACCCTGGTGCCAAGGTGTTCTCCCCTGACACTCCCTGCAACTCACTCTGACTGCCCCGCAACTCTTCTCTGTTCATGCCGGTGGGGCTTCTGATGCGCGCCCCGCTCGCCTGCTGGGCATTCCTCTCTGCACGCCGGCAATTGGAGGGGCTTTTCTATGGACACAGACAGTGTCCTCTCTCGCTTGGGTGCGCCCGCATCTCCTGCTGCTCGCGCTCTGTGCTAGAGGCTCCCACACCTGTGCCACGATGCAGCCCACTTGTCCTGCTCCAGCTCCACCATGGCTGGCTCCACACAAAAATATATCCTCTGCTGGTCTCTCCCACAAAGCCTCCCTCATGCTCTCTTCTCTCTCTCTGACCCTCATTTTATACACCTGCAACTAGTTAACAGGTTGCAGGTCTGTGTCCTAACTTCGGTTTGCCTGACCATGATTAAAGGGACATGTCTGACTCTCTGTAGGCAGCCTCTTAGTCCCAGTACCAGAGTGGTAAAATGAAGGTGTAGGTTACTCTGTCTCCTTTCCCACTACTTTTAAATGTAAAATGTGGATAAATGGGGGGAGAGTTCTTGCAATAACCCATAAAGATTGGGGAAGGGTTAGGTTGGTCATTAATCGGGAAAGGAGGAAGCCATGTCTCGCCTGTGGGTACCCCATTGCCAATCCTTGAGGACCCTCTACCCAGGTGATCCTCCCTTGCTTCTCCACCCCCAGGGTCAGAATCCAAGAGCGATGACCTGGCCACCCGAGAAGAGGATCCAGGGGTTTAAGGAGTGAGAATACCCTCAGGTCTCTCACAAGCCACAATTTTCTGTATTGGGTTTGATATTTGTAGTAGAAGGTATGAGATTATTCCCCCAGGAGAAATATAGACTGATTCCATCCTAATTCCACCCCCTGAGAGCTATATTCGGTTGGCTCCTAAATCCGGACTAGCCTGGAAGTTTGGAATTGATGTGCTAGCCTGAGTTATAGACCCAGACTTTAGAGGAGATATTAAGGTACTATTACAGAATCACAGAAAAGATCCCTTTCATATCCATCAAGGCGATTAGATTGTTCAAGGGGTGCTTGAAAGGGTGGTGTTCCCTAAGATTGAGGAAGCAGGGAAGGGGAAAACCAATAGAGGTATTCAAGGTTTTTGGGAGGTGGATGAAACACCTGACGCCCCAAGAGAGGCAGAAACTGAAACCCTTGACGACTTAGCCTTTGCCCCAAATGAACAACCTCTTATTGGCAGAAGAAGAAGTTATATCTGAACAAGAGGGCCAGGAGAAAGGGGGTCCTTTTTCTTATTGAAACGTGGGTTTATTTGTCAGGGGAGGTACTACACCAGAAGGGGTAACAAGAATCCAATTGGTTGTCCTAAAAGTCATAAGTAAGTGCTATTAGAAATGGCTCTTTCACATCTAACGGGAGGTCATTTGGGACAAGTAAAAACACAAGCCAGATCACTAATAAATGCTATTGGCCAGGAATACATGCTTACATTAAAACCTTTGTCCAAACATGTGAAATCTGCCAAAAGACTAGTACTGGTATGGCATTCCCTGCTCCCTTGAATCCGTTGGCAATCATTGAAATTCCATTCTCAATAATTGATATGGATATTGTGGGACCTCTAGAAACATCGAAATTGGGGAACAAGTATATTTGAATGATCATGGACTATGCAACACAGTACCTGGAGGCCTTTTCCTTGAGAGCAAGGAAAGATAAAAGATATTGACTGTTCAAGGCTACACCTTCATGAGCAAGCTCTTGGGAGATATGAAACAGTAATTACATATTATCACCTGTCAAGGGTTTTGACCCATGTTGAACCAATAGACTGGGTAGATGTGGGGATGAGATGTCGCCGCCCATCATTCCATCCCAGAGTCCAGGAGAACTGCGCAGTTGTGCGCACACCAAAATAATCGGCTGACCTGCCACCCACCAGTCCGAGCGTGCTGGGTCAGAAGAGCCATGGGTGAAATGGGGTGCCAAAGAGAAAAACAGCAGTGCCTGTTAGCTAAAAATCACTTTAAAAATCACCCTTTGTTTCTCTGAATGCAAGCTCAAAATGCCCATTTCAAACATTGCGAGATATCCAAAAATCTCACTGAACACCAGCAGACATGTGGCAGAATGAATTCTTGCGTGCATACTAAATCTGGAAAGATGAAGAGCCCAAAACAATGTTCATAACAAAACTGGCTGAGCTGTGGATGTCAGCAGCTTAATTGAAATTGGATTTAAAACCACTAAAATCGAAATGTTTAAATTAAATGAGTGACCTACTTTTGAGTGTCACATAGTTTGCAACTGTTAAATGTCATGGTTTTGAACTTAGAATCAGCATTCTAGCTACATGTGTAAAAAATGTACGTTTGATTTAAACTGGGAACAAACAGGACATTTAGCTGAAGCTTGGCTTAAAGAAATTGAATTCTGCCTGACAACTACCCCCGACAGGAGTTGAACTGGCTCAACAACTCTTCCCAGGCCTGGCTGCATCCCGCTGCCCCCACCAAAAGGAGATCACACCTCTCTGATTGAATTAAGTGAGGGGTACCTGCAGACTGCAGGAAATTGAACAAAACCCTGTCCTGGACTCAGGCAAATGTTATATTGGGGGGGTCGTAAATGGCTTCCTCTTGGGAGAAACTGGGAGGGGCAGTGCCTGTGAGAGCAAACTGAGCTTGGGGGAAGTGGACAAACCAGAAACTCCACCATGTGCTTGGGGGAAACCACACCCCTTTGAGCCAGAGCATAATTTTAAAAAAAGATGGATAATTCATAGTACGGACTTGTCAGAATTATATAAGTAATATCATTATTCTTGTGATTTTTCTGTGCACGTTTTAAGAGGTGTTAGGACCCTGTGGTGTATTCTGGGGGGTTGCTAGCGGAAAATAGGGTCTTACTCCAAATGTCTGCATGTTAAAAATCTGACACTTCATCAATTAATGTCCATACACCTTGCGCACATTTGTGTAATTTTTGGTAAATGTCCGATATTGGTAAACCGACCAAAAAGCGCAAAATGTTGTCATTTCTGAATCCCAGCTCGCAGGAACATGGGGCTTGAACAGAGACCTGTCTTAATTCATCTGTAATATGTACATGTAATGTCAACCACTTGTGTATCTGGGAAATATGTATTTGAATCAAATATAGATTTGTGGGCAAATTGACCAGAGGAAGATCCTCTGACCCATAAACAGACCTCAAGATGATGACAATCCATTTCCTTCCACCAATCATGGGAGAGGGGAGAATTGGGCCAATGACAAGTAGAGAGGGGCAGGCTCAGTTATGCCACGCACACACCCACTTTCTAAACACATAAAAGCAGACCGTGCAGGACAGGTGGGGACATTCACTTTCCACTTTCTTGCGGGACGCTTTGCCGGGAGACCTCAGACTTCACATCCAGAGATCCAGACTTCAAATCCATCAATCTCCAGAACCTGTTGCAGAAATTAACTCCAGAATTTGTAGCAGAGAGGCCTGAATCCACAAGCTGAATCCTCTTCAGCAGGCCTCAAAACCAACCAAACTATTCAACAACGAGCTGTTTGAATTTTTTGCCAAGAATTTTTGCAAGAACCTGTAGCAGTATCCAGAAAGCAGTGCTGTATCCGGAACCAGAGAGAACCACAAACCAGACCGTTGTGAGCAGAACCAGTGCTTGACAGACCCAGAGAGCAGAGCTGACCCAGATAGCCGGGACTTCAGAACCACCCGCCAGAAGTCCCGTCAACCTGACCAGACCTTGACGGCTTATTTGAAAAATATAGTGTGAGTACTCTCTGTGCCAAAACCAATCTCTTAGTTTAAAATAATCTAATCCAAACTATTTTAGCCTAATAGAACTGCCGCCTAGAATCATGTCATTCTGTCAACTTTAAAACTGAAAACTGTCATCTGTCATTCTGAGCTTTAAAATTTCAAATCCGAAAAACTACCTTGACTAAATTGGCCGTATCTCCGGAACCGTTTGTGCTAGGAGCGAGTTTTAACTGTCATCTTAAAGCTTAAGGTTCTAGGCTTTCCAAGGAACCTAGAACCGACTTACAGGGCCTCCGTAATTACGCTTGACGCACGCGATTAAATTTGCAGCGATTTGACGTTTTGCACAATTTCAGCCATGTGTAAAAATCAGCAGCTCCTTGCTTTCATTTGCTAAAATTCGTTTTAATCTGCTAGTTACTCATAGAGCATTGCTAAAGTGAGCCTGAACTAATATAAACTAGATATCACCCACCCTGAACCCGCTATAGGGAATTAAAAGCCTTTTTAGCATATTTTTCATTTAATTGCAACCACATCAAGTATCTCGCCTGTGTAAAACTCATACCTGTTTTCCTCTAAGCTTGCTAGGGGGGAACTGAATTAAATTTGATTGCATTCCTGAGAACTGTGTTTCTTCTTTCCATCTCCTTATATTGCATAAAGGGGGGAGTGAATTGTCAAGGAAAAGTGATTACATTGTCTTTTGTTGAAGCCATATCAAGTTATTTTCTGTACTGCATTTCATTCATCATTGCGTTTCCTTGAACCATATAAAGCATTCTTTCCCACCTCATTCTTCTGTTCCTATTCATAAGTAACCAAGAACTGTGATACTGTAGGATTACCTCTTGCTGATTACTGCTCATATTCACAAGTGTACTATCCATTATCAATTTATTTATAGAAGTGTGATATATATATATATATTGTTTAATTTTTCAAATGAACCTTTTAAATTTGCAAAACAAGCCTACTTCTTGGCTCAGTGGGGTCAAGGGGGATTCTAAGAGAGGGGTGTTATACAAGGGTTCATCATCCAGATTATAACTTGCCATAAAAATACATAAATAAGGTCTTCCCTTGGGCATCCCAGACAAGGCACTGACTTAGTGGGATTGCTTGATTGGAGTCACTTACACACCGCCACACTGATGGCCTCGTAGAAAGGTTAATAAGACCTTGAAAACCATCCTGCGGAAGTTAGTGGAAGAAGATGGGAAGAATTGGGATCAGATGATTCCATGGGCTTTATTTGCAGTTAGGAAAACACCTCTAGTGTCTACGGGTTTCTCCCCTTTAGAATTACTGTATGGGCGAGACCCCCGAGACGTCCTGGATATGTTGAGAGAAACACTGGAGGAACATGAAGAAGCCCCAATACCACTCTCACAGACCACCACTAGGCTGAAAGAACACATGACTGCAGTTAGATCGTTGGTGCAGACTCATATGGCTAGGGCTTAAGAGCACCAAAAAGTCTCTTATGATAAAAAAGGTTTCTTTAAGATAATTTTCCATAGGCCAAATGATATTAGTTTTGTTGCTTACTTCAGAAAACAAACTTATATCTAAATGGCATGGGCCATATGCGGTAATGGAGCAAATGGGGACATGCAATTATAAGATCCAACTTGATCGCCGCTTAAAAACTCAAGTCTACCACATAAATCTGCTCAAGGAGTCGAATGAAAATCCCTAAGAATCCGATGCCACAATTCTGTCTTGATTGTTACCAGAGGAGTCCGATAATACAGCCTTAATTCCCCTCAAACTCACTAACAAGACCCATATGATATCGTAATACAATTTTCTAACGTGTTTAAAGAAGCACCAGGAAGGGTGAAGGACATTTATCTTCATTCTGCACTTCAGAAGGCAAAGTGGTACTTTTAAAACCCTACAGGCTCCCTGAGTCCCTAAAGGAAACCATCGTTAAGGATGTAATGCTAATGTTGGAGGCTAACATCAGCGAACCATCTACAAGCCGCTGGTCCTCTCCTATCGTGTTGGTGGCAAATCTCGATGGGAGTTGGGAGATTCTGCATCGATTTTGGAAAGGTTAAATGCCATCTCTACCTTTGATGCTTGCCCAATGCCACATATTGATGATCGACTTGCTGAGTAATGCGGTCTATCTTTCTACTATAGATCTCACCAAAGGTTATTGGCAGATTTCCTTACATGGACCCTATGAAGAGAAAACTGCCTTTGCTACCCCCTATAGACCTATTTCAGTTTAAAGTCTTGCTATTCTGGCTACATGGGGCTCCTGCAACTTTTCGAGGACTGCTGGATAGAATCCTGCAACCCTATTTGGGTTTTCGTGGAGCCTCCATAGATGGTATAGTAATACATGGCAAGACATGGGAGGTCCATTTGTACCACCTTTACACTGTTATGAGGGTACTTAGAAACGCCGGCTTAACAGCAGACCCTAGAAAATGCACGCTAGCCCAATCTGTTTAAATTATCTAGGATTCTTTGTGGGAAATGTGTTAGGTAAGATTTTCATATCAATGGTACATCTTCCTGAACTGCGTCAACCCTAGAACCTTTTGCTTTACTGGTGGATTATTCTTCTCTATGCCTCAGTGAATAAGAACCAATTTTCTCACTCGCAGAATCTTTTACCCTTTTTATGGGTGTCATTTTTAAGATTCTCCAAGGTCTCCTTTTAATGTTATCTTCTTTGACAACTGTTGGCTTAAACTGCCTATTGTTGCCGGGTTGCCCTTTGGGCTCCCCTTTTTACTTTCTCAGACTAACCTTGTGAGAACTACAGTTCCCAAGTATACAAAGGATATTTTATCCTCTCTAAACTGTATTTCCACACATTATGTGGAGTGCTGGGGAGATGCAATGCATCCCCTTTCTCATTTTAAACGGTAGCATTTCTGTTACAGTGACAAGCTTACCTTTGAAAGTGAGCGTCCTCACAATTGCAATAAGAATGGTGTGTGCAAATAATGGACACACCCCAGGAGGGAATGAGACCAGGACCAAGTGCGGCTGAAGATAAAAGTAAAGTTTATCTAAAACCAGATAGGGCAAGCAGAGAACTCTGCAAACCCCGAGAGCGCTCTGCCAAAACATTAGAAAATGCACATTACATTACAAAATCACGTCGTCAGTGATGTGTGATATTGGTGATACATCGAGTTGCGGCCATTGGACAAGGACAACAGGACAGTATCCATTCTGTAGGGGCGGTGCTCCCGGATTTGCTGGCACAGTGCTGGTTACTTAATGGAGCATGTGGGTCAGCTGGGCTCATATGGATGAGGTGCAGGGTCAGGCGAGATGTCCAAATCATGAAGAATGGAGCACGTGGGTCAGCTGGGCTCATATGGGTGAGGTGCAGGGTCAGGCGAGATGTCCAAATCATGAAGATATACCCTACTTAACGATCTGCCCTTGTGGCCACACATACCTTGCATACAAGAGTTATATCACTAGACGTTTGACCTAGACAATAAAAAGTAAGACTACTTGGGTCCAGGGCCTAATCAGTTTACCATATTACTTTGACACATTCATTATACATTTCCTCAGATCCCATGAGAGAATGGTTTATTGTTTGTTAGTGTAAAGAGAATATATTGCCACACATGGGATCAGAGGTCTGGGGTGGTACATTGATAAAGGGCCTGCAGTCGTTGCATCAAAAGTCTTTGGGGTAAGGGGCTTATTGTCGATATTTCTTTGACCAGAGTCTGGGATACGAGTCAAGTTCATGGTAACATCATGTGGCAAAGGGCTGAGGGGAAGGTGGATACTTGGTGCAGGCTCAGCGGAGGGGTGAGAGGATACATTTGTAGCATTACAGCATAAGTGAAACAAGGGCCTTTAGCTGTCAGCCCAGCCTGAGGGGGGAGGGTGGTGGGGGCTTAGTGCGCGGCGCTGCAGGAGAGGGGAGAGAAGGCCCTGTGGCCTGTAGCCGGTCCACTTTGCGGGGTTGCATACGAATCATTAGGATGCAGGGTACAACTAGGCCAGTGTGATTGCAGATATATCGGATAATATGCGAACTATGATCATAATCTGGTTACACATTTACGTTTATCATGAGCATCATGTTACAAAATAAATTCCATCTACAACAGCCTTGTGGCTTTACCGTTTTGCATTATACACATTTAAAACCGTATGCTAGTTGAACATGTTTGTGAACTTAACATATATTGGAAAACCAGTGGGCATCTGGTTCGTGCACCTTGCATCATATCGAACAAGTAAATTAACATATCATACATTAGTGTGACGGTTTTGCAAATAACAAGATTTGTTCAACAGTATGGGCCTAGGCATATAACCAATAGCTTTATGCGCAGTAAAAGAGGTAAAGATCTTCTTGTTTCACTTCCTAGAATCAGTCCCTAAATACACACCTACAGGAGGGGATTTATAACCTTTACAGAGGGATTAGCAGTGTGGGTGAAACCGAGTGGCATACAGGCGTGGGGTATGTAGGTAGCTGTCGCTTCAAAAGGAGAGCAAGGTTGGGGGGTTATCCACAGTGTATGTCATAAATGTGTAGTCTGCAAGGGGACGGGTCATTTTTGTGGAGATGAATTGTTTTCCTCAAACCCAAGCCTTTACCCGGTGATTCACAGGTCAGCAATGAACTGCCGAAGGTGAAAGATAGTGTTTGTCATGTAGCTTGTTCGCGCATAGTCTCCCGTGGGAATGGGCCTACTGGAAGACATGCAGAGGTGAGGAGGGTGAGGGAGGTGACTGGCTCGCTGTGCGCAATCGTGAGGGGAGAGCTGTAGCTCTGGAGGCAGTCTTTGTTCATGGGGCCTATGGTTCCATGTACAAAATGGAGTCTGATTGTGGTACAAAATGGGATCTGGGATCAGCTTTCTGGCCAAGGTGTGCATCCATATGGGTCGTCCCGCAGCCATCCTGCATCCCTGGCCACAGGTGCATGGATGGCCAGGGGGACGAGTCATAATCTGCAAGAGGGTTAGAATGGAGGGGAGGGGGTCTTGAAGACCTTTCCTCCCATAAACGTTTTAATAGCTGGTGGCAGTAAACCTTTTTACTTATTTGGTGTAACTTTAGCGTAGGCTATTTCCACAGCCCTGGTAAAGGCACCCATAGGTGCTCATTTTACCAAAATGTCTTCTTTTTTTCGCCATTTTAGTGTTACTTGTCCTATCTTGTTCCTCCCCTTGACCTCCAGGGTGGGTAAATCCTTTGTCTCCATTTTATCTTTGGCGACAGACCTTGGTCAAGCCCGCCCAGGCTCAGAGTATCTGTGAAGGCAGGAAGCGAGGCAGGAGTTCAAAACTCTGCAGCCCTTTGTCTTCCAGCCTTTCTGCGAGAATCCAGTTCAAACTGGGAGGCTGGCTGTCCTGAAAGGACTGCCAGCCCCCTCCCCAAGTTTGAATGTTGCACGTCTGTTTGATTGGCTGGGTTCCTACATAATCGTCCGATCCTGGAAGCTGAAGAGGTAGTCGACCACTGACTGAACCGGAATCCGAAGAGGAAGATAAAGAAAACACTGCTGAGACAATTTCCAGTGACCAGAGAGCCTGCTGTGTAACTGGAGCCTGCTGTTAGCCTTCCTTCCAAGCGACCTGGGGACTCCAAAAATGGAGGCCCTGTCCCAGAGCCTGGTGAGATCCACTAGACTCAAGAAGACCTGTGTTTTGAAACATCCCACGTCGTGCTGCGACTTTTCAGTGCTGCAATACCCCAATACTTTGGGACCTTGAGCCTTTGTGTGGTGCATGGTTTTCCGAATTCGGAATGAATTTGAAACTTGGGTGGCATCCTGCCGGACCTCCAGAGACGTGAATAGAGTCCGAAAAGTCCCCTCACCGGAGTGCCTGACCTTGCAAGTGACAGACTCCAACCAGCGATATTCAGTTTTCTTCTGGCTCCTGAAAAGTTCTCAAAAACCACAGATCCCCATCCAACCGCTAAGAAACTCTTGCCTGGATCCTTCTGCAGAAGCCCTTCTAGTGTCCTGTCTTCATGACAAGGAATTCAGTGACTGTGTTTTTGGCTGCAGATCCTGAATCCCCCCCGCTGCAACCTCTTCTTATGTGCTGAGTAAACCATGCACCAAACCTCTTGCCTAGAGCCATCCCTGTGATCCCTGCTGCAAAAGTCCTTTCAGTGTCTTGTCTTCAGTCTTCATGATAAAGGAATTCAACGACCAGGTTTTTGACTGCAGATCCTTAAGTCTTCTTGATGCAACTCTTCTTCCTTGCAAAGGTACCGTGTCGGCTGGGGTATTTACCTATGTAAAGCTTTGGGGTGTTCTTGTGATTGGGAGTCCCCTCATCCAGTTCACCCAGGCCCACTGTTGGAATCCTCCTAGGGTGTCTTCTCTGTAGTCCCTGGACCCTAACAAAATTTAAAGTGAACTACTTGTTGAACTGTCTTCCACAGGAACTCTGTCTTTTGTTTGCAACGGAAGCCTATCTCATCCTTCCTACAGCTGGCTCCTAGACCACTAGGGTCCCTCTTCTGCCCCTGAGTGAACCCAGGCATTAGAATAAGGAAGGACTGGATAAGTAAAGGATTCTGATGTAAAAAACATAACAAGTGCTTACTAATCAAAAGAGTTGGTTGGTAACTGTAACTCAGAGTGAACAGTTGCAATAGTTCTTACTTAGCTTGAATGTGTGTTGTGCCATTCTGAAAAGTATATATAAGGTTATTTCACTCACCTGTGAATTGGTTGTGCCTCTTCCCCAAATGTAATGCTGTTGGTTTCACTTTACAATTTCTGTTGGGATATGAATCTAGGAGTGCCCCAATTGGGTCTTGCTTCCCCAGACCTGCTGTTAGCCTGTCTAGAATAAGTCTGCCTTAGGTTATACCTACCTTTAAGTTGCTGATGGCTCCTCCAAAAAGTACATGGGTTTAACTTACCTTGAGGTAGCTGTGTGCCATCCTAAAATAGGTTAAAGAGTTATTACTTACCTCAATCTGTGTTCCACTGATCTGAAAAGCAACTGTAATAGTATACTACATCCTTGGGTTTTACCTCCCTAGAATAGCTGTGTGCCATTCCTGAAAAGTACAATCCTAAATTATTGTAAAGAGTTCTTGCTTATCTTAGACTGTGTTCTACTGAGCTGAAAAGCAACTGTTATTATTTATTACACTAACATGTTTTACTCCCCTAGTATAACTGTTATCCTAAAAGTATTTATAGGTATCTATTGTTCCGTGAATTTGTGTTCCACTATTCAGAAATGTGGTAACAGGGTTGGTTGATTATCTGATTTTGTTGCTGAGTGTCAAGCATAACTGACAGGGTCTACTAACCCTGACTTACTGTAAAGTAATCTCAAAGTAACTAATGGTTTTTACTCCCCATGAATAGGTGTGGCCTATGCTAAATGTGTATGAGAAGGTCTGACTTCCCTATAATTACTGTTGGGTATTCTGAAGAAGGTTTATGCTTTGGTCTGTGTACCATAAAGCATTGTGTTTATAAACATGGGTATGACTCTTATTACCATTACTTCTTAGATGGTATCAAGCAGGACTTTGGATAGTTGACAGAGAACCCCAGATCAGTCAGTAGCCGGACGTTCCACTCAGTGTGTTTGACGGCTACTTCCCTTGACTTGGTCCGGATGAGCCAGTCGTCGAGGTACGGGTACACGTGAATCCCCTGTAGATGCAGATGGGCCACCACTGGTGCCAGGCTTTCGACGATTTGCCAGGCTTCCTGCCGGAGGCACGAAAGGAAGGGCAGTGTTGTTGAAGAGTGCCCAGTGCAAGGCCGTTCCCATCTTAATGGCCTGCAACAATTTGTCGGCCTTCCCAAAGAGGTTGTCCCCATCGAAGGGCATGCCCAGCACCCTTGTCTGGACCTCCTGATGGAAGTTGGTTGCTTTTAACCAGCCACAATGACAAAGGCAGACACCGTTCCTCATCTGCCAGAAACCTGTGTCTGCGACATCCAGGGCCACTGTGATGGCATGGTCTGATGCCACCTCCAACTCCAGGACGATGGAAAGTGCCTCAACCCACTTGTTGTCGGGTAGGAACTCCAGCAGCTGGGCCATCTTATAACACAGCTCCCTGTCATATCTGGCCAGGATTGCAAGTGTGTTAGCCGCCTTGAGTGTTCATTCCGCTGAGTAGATCACCTTTCTTCCCATGGCATCCAACCTCTTCCTTTGCTATCAAGAGGAACGGAGGATGAAGACTAGGGGTCAGACTATTTCTTTCTCACTGCCGCCGACACCACTGAGTCCGGAGAAGGCTGCAAACAAAAACGTAGAATAGCTCACAGAACAAAACACGAGGACTCCCAACACTTGAACATGCAGTAAAAATCTGAAGATGGCTGCCAGAGGAGGGGCGTAGGGAGAGGGAAGTCATTGGCTGGGGGCAGCATGACCCAGAGCTCAGTGATTGGTTTAGAGGAGGAATACCGTTTGTAAGTGGATTCCCGGCCTGACAACAGGGAATATTGATGAGCATGTGAATCCATGCCAGACCCATGCTGGAGAACAACAGGTTAGTAACTTTTACCTACCTAAAAGTGCCTTAATCAATCTTAAGAGTTTTACACTGTGAGTTACTACCCGAATGATTACTTTGGTTTTGTACTGTGTTTATTAGCTTTGAAATGGTACTTACCTATCTGAGGATTTATCTTTGCCTTGTGTATATAAAATAAATCACTATTTTGATATAACTCAAGTGTATAAGTGTTTGATTGGGCCTACGTATATTCTAAGTTCTCTGTACTTACATACAGCTCGCATTGCAGGTTGGGGCTCCGTATACCAGGGGGTTCGTTTTATAAATACTGCTATAATTATATACTATTATAATTGCTACTATAAGTGGACTTTAGAAAATCCTCCCTAACAGCATCCTTAAGTATGGAGGAATTGGAACTTTGCATTAGGAGAACAACAGTCAGTGTGATGATTAACTTGGGAGATGGAGAGTCACTTTATATTTTAGTCTACCAACATATTTGGTAGATTTTTGATGTGTGCAGGGCATGCTTGTGGCATACAACCATGTTTTGCATTGTTTTCTGTGCCTCATCCTTTGTACCATGACAATGCCATTTTGGGCACCATATACTCCAAATGGCTGGTTCTTGTGGTTTAGACCATTTATTTTGTGCTGTCTTGCTTTTTTACCTTTTTTACTGCCCTCTGAGACTGGATGTTCTCAAATAAGGTCATGCGCTTTCGTGGGATTCAGCCTTGCATTCCTGATGAGTGCTTTGTAAGGTTGGAACTTGCTGAAACTGGGATTATGACTGTCTGCTCCCAGGCCACATTTCAGCCAAGGATGTCTGCTGCTGGGTAGCTGTGAGGCAGCTGGCTGTCCATAATTGAACAGCCACTACCTTTTTGAGTGGTGCAGATCTTTCCCATTGGTGGGCTGGGGCAGCCCCCAGCATGATGTTTGGATAAGAAGAGAGCGTCTGGAGCCATTCTGGAGGTAGGCCACTGGAACAAGCTCAGTAGAAAGAGGATACCACAGAGAAGCCGAAGAACTGCTGCTCAGGGAACAAGCATGACCACAGACATCCACCAGGGATCCTCTGTGCCATTTCCGGTGACTATGGAAGACCTCAGTCTGGGCTTTACTTTCCTTAGATGTTGGCCCTAACTGGTCTCTTGTCATGCCGTTGGTGGACTTCGGAGGTGCCCCTTGAGCATCATGGGTGCTGACCATCCATGACAGGCCACCGCCGCTGTTCCTGGATAACATTTTGCCTAGAAGCTTGACACTTAACAGATCTTTTACTTGTGCCGAGCGACCTCCTCCACTGCAACAGCTGTTCTCTTCTATGACGTAGTGCCTGTCCTTAAGGCTTTGTGTCTCTGCTCCCAAGAAAGATTGAATCCTGCCAGACCATGACCGGGTCACCTGGCCAACTTGCCAACCCTGCAGTGTCCTTTGCGACATCCTTCATAGTGGGAGTCACAGTGGTCATTCTTTAGGGTTGTCTGTCCAGTCTAGCTGCTGATGTTTTAAGAGATTGGAACCTCTGCAAGTAAGACCTAAGATCGAAACCAAAATTGACCTCTGCACCAGAGACCCCTTTACCTCTTGCAACTGGATAAAGGCATGAGTATTTGGCCGCAGCAATTCTTAATTGGGGATGGTAGTTTTGTGAATCTGAGTTCAGTGGCGGAGTGTACTTGCCAATCCTAATGCCCCCTCTCCCTATAGGGGACCTATGGGCTTAGTCTAATCCCTATCACTACCAATACCTGACTGTGGACGAGGGAGCCTTGGTCAGGAATTCCTTCCTGGGGATCTGTTATAAAGTCTCTTTGTAGCCACTCAGACACACAGACCTGATGTGGAGGCTCAGATGGATCCAGGTAGACTTGATTATACAGTATGTACAGTATGTAGACTTGATTATACAGTATGTACATAATCCTGTTACTCTCAAGTATATACAGTGACATTGATGACTGGACAGGGACAGGGATTGGTAGGTACACTACATACAAAGGAGCAGACCCACCGGCCATCCTACCATACCCAGCTCAGGCCCCAACTGACATTCCTAGAACATTCACTCACAGATCCACACAACATTCTACTGAGCTGCTCATTCATACATCAACATTCTGATAGCAAGCACTCAAGGCCAGTGACAAGACTAAAGTATAACCTCTCCCTTTCAAGCCAGATTCTACCACAACATATAACATCTCTCTTTCCTACCAGATCCAACCACATCTCCCTTTCACACAAAAGCCTTAACAACCTTCCATCTGGGCCCGCCACATCCAGACACAGAGCCTGCCACACAACCAAAACAATTGGGAAACAACAATCATACAAACAGGTGGGGAACAGGAGGGACCACGGATTGCCCAGGGATGGACCTGAGTGTTACCACAACCGTGAAGGAGCACCCAACAGAAACCTTTGTCCGTGAAAGTCCAGCAAGCTAGCAAATAGAGAGAGGTGTTGCCACGCCAAGGACAACGTTTGCAGAAGGGATACATTAATCACACTTCTTCCGCTCTCACATTCATATCTCATTCAACCATAACCACTCCCACTTATCTCCCTACAGATATCCCACAGAATACAACCATTGAACAAACTTAGAAATCACCAATCAAACTTCAAGCAAGCTCCGACCAAGCTTCGGCAAAACACACGCACATCACTCGCAACACGGATTCAGTGTTCACATAGATATAGGGGGACGGTGGAGCAAGGCGGCATACACACAGCCAGTCCTCTCAACAACAGGTGGGAAATCATTCCCAACCGCGCCACGTACATCCTTACCCATACACCCATGTAAGCGTCATACAACCCAAACACTACCAGAATCATGCACATAAACATATAACAAATGATGTGCTCCAGGTAGCACTAATGCATTGAACAAACTTGAACTTTAACCTATATGAAACAATAGCTAAATTTGCATAACTATACCTATTAACTAGCGTGCACTCTATATACATTATAAATACATCTGCTGGCCAGTTCAACCCTCTTTTGTTGATATAACTTTACTTGCAAAGTACCACTAAAAAGATACCATTATACTTCATGTCAACGCCATGGCAACCTTTTGATGGTTGCATATTTACTTTATCTAATGATCCTCCATATTAAATATTATTTATTACTATCTGGCGCAACCCTTAACTGGTTGGCCACCCCTGTACCTCAAGTTTGAGCGTACGCATCATATATGTACGCCACATTCATATTGGCACCTTCGGTAAATTGGAATTACCTACCCTTGTTCCAAATACCTCCAAAAACTGATTCCTAATATAAAAACCACATTTTAGAATACCCTGCACTTCGACCATGAACCTCAACACATGGGTCATGGCCATGATGAGACAATTAAAAACATAGGGCCACAACACTGCACACAACAACACAAGACAATGGCCCACACTCTTACAGGGTGGTATCCAATAGTGTCCCCTTCTCAATACCTTTTTAACATATACTTGTTACTCAAGTTTGAAGCATTCCATCTATGAATCAACCTTGTACAGTTCCCATATTTTCACATTATCACTTGATATTTAGTATTGTTTTTGAGTGCTGCATTCACCCAAAAAAATAAATAATGTTCCTTTCATGAGCAATGCTAGCTTGATCAGAGCCAGCATGCCATAAATAATTGTAAAATCCCAAAACACTTAAGTCCTACCTGTAAAAAGAAAATCATTATAAACGCCATAAATGCTTTTATGAAATAATCCTCGTTTCTCAAAGCCACTATACTGTGTCACATTATTTGTCCAAACTGTCAATCTGTTCACTTCAATATGCATTTTACCCCAATCGTAATAGGCACTCCTCACCATATGAAAGCTTGTAATTGTCATCATTATAACACTGAGCTTCGGGATATAGCTCCTGTCTTTGCGCTGTCTGCATATAATATGCGGTTCATTTCACAACAATGGGGCCATAGCATTATCAACCCAAAATAAATAAACTCACGTGCGCATTAGTTTGCAAACACGTTTAATTCAAACTGTTCCTGCGGTTTCTGCTACTGCCACCAGCACATCCATTTGTATGGAACATTTCCGTTACTCCTGACAGATGTGTTTATGCGCGTGGACCCACAATAAACACTGGCAGTCTTGTTCCAATAAAAACTCCCTTTGCTGCACGGGAGAAACAACATCTTCTTTATCTGGCAATCCAATCAGGATACTTCCTGATCACTTTGGCCCGTATTCTCAGGTGCATTGCTCTATAGGTCAGGTCACACCCAGCACAGAGGAAGTCATTGCGCTTCGTGCTACGTAAGCACTTCTACAGAGTGTTCTTATATCCACCAAAACCTAATAAACATTCCACAACATCATCATTCGTTCGTGATTGCAGAATAGGCAGGATCATGGCAGCCTCCCAAACCAACTGTTATTCTCAATGAGTGCAGCCAAATTCCAAAAGGGAAGTGTAAAGACTGGAGGGGGGTCTGCACTTCCGCTCTCTATATGGTAGATGGGAGGCACAGAGACCCCTGCCACGATTCTCTATTACTGTAGCAATGGACGAGCAATCAAGGCCTAGCTTCTCGGGAGGTGATGCGAGCTGGTTCTAAAGTAGAGTGTAGTCCCCAAGCACCCACAAAGGAATGTCCACACACTGTATCGGGCATGCGGGGTACGATACTGGAACCACTGGGACCCTGCTTTGCAGCAGGCGGACCACTACTCTTACTCCCACCCACAACAGACTTATCCCCACTAGGTTTTTGGGTCTTCGGAGAGGAAGGTTTTGGTTTACCCGATTGTGACTGCTTTTGGGACTCCTCAGCTTTCTGAGAGGCCCCCTTTTCTCTGTCCTTGTCCTTCCCACTGGAGTCCTTAGGAGACACCCGGCGGGAGACCCACTTGTCAGCCTGCTTAAAGGGGTCCAAAATGTTCTGGTCAGCAACATACTGACGCAGCTCTGGCGAACAGGCTTCCGAAAAATGCTCAAAAAACAAGAGACGAGACAATTCAACAAACGTTTTCACTTTGTAACCATCAATCCACCCCATCATGTTCATGTGCGCCGCACTCACCCAGTCAACCTAAGACACATTCTCTTGTTTCTTAAAATCCTTGAACCGTTTAAGACTTGTACGGGACGACTTCCTCCCTTGGGCTGGTGGGACCAACTAGCCTCAAGACAAGCTTCCAGTTGGCGCATCCCCCAAATTGCTGTGCCTCACCAGAACAGCAGAAGCCCAATGCCAGGAGTCCTGTGAATATTGACGAGAGCATCGTCGTGCGAAGTCCGAATCTGTCCAAACATTTGTGGGCATCCAGAGGACCCAACAGAAGCAGGAAATCTTGATCCAGAGTCCGCTCTCCTGAGTCCAGGACAGAAGGAGCAAGCTTCTTCCAACCAGAGTTTTGTTCCTGATTTGATGCTGAGAAAAAGGCGCCAAAACACCAAAGTGCTGCTTAAACAAAGGAAATCCATTCCTGAGGAGTCCCTCTCCCGAGTACTGCCACAGGAGCCCGCCAGACGTCCTCCATTTCGTCACCACGACCAAGCTGTAGCGAGGAGGACTCCAGCTGGAACATTTTGCTTCGAATCACAGGTACTGTGTGGCTTGGGGTTTTCACCATTTAGCCATAAGTGTGCTTCCTATCTTGCAAAGTACTTTTTTGGAGTTGATCTCAACTCACCTGCACTGACCTAACAGCTTGTGCTCTCTGCAAAGTAGCTCACTTGAGTTACTGTGATTTCTTCGGAACTTACTAACTTTGTCAAGACTTTATCTAAGAAGAAGTGAATCAGAACTATTGAATTTGTCCATTGACTTTGGCTATCCTAGCTCCCTAAAGGCACTCCTCTGAACCTACTGACTTTGGCAGTACGTGTTCCCTCATAGGTTATAATTGTTGACACTAATAGTGCTGGGATGAAAGTTTACCTGCCTCCCTTTAGGAAATTCTAATTGTTTACAAACTGTTAAAAATATGCTCTAAATCTTATTCTAACCTTTCCTTCATTAAACAACTCAATAATTGAATTGGTAACTGAAATTAAGTGCAATACTGACCTTCACTGAAGTCACTCAGTGTGCTGGAATATGTGTTAGCATATGAAAAGTATTTACCAACTTTTATTGTCTTTTTAAAAAACTGAATCCAACTTTGATTGAAAGTTACTAGTAGATAACGCTTTTTAAAGAATGCTTCTTTAAAACGTGTGTATATTCTAAATAAATATTTATATATAACTTTTAAATGTGTAAGCGTTACTTGGCTAATTGTACTTACTGATTTCAATTGCACAGATCTACAGCTCACATTACCCCTCTTAAGATAAACCTGGCTGCTCAATCACACTACCAACTTGTGTAGTACATGCCTATATTAAAAGGTGGGTTGCCTAATACCAAGAAGATTAGTCTTGTGTAGTCCTCACCAGTTGGACTGCACTAATTCTTACCTAACACTCACCATGAACTGAAATAAAACATAGCATAACTTGACCGGGAACTAACTCTTAATAAACATTTAGACATCAATGTGCCAGGCCTTTTGCGTTTTACTCTACTAGTTTCACCACGCACACCCAAGTTATGTTCCCCAAAATCTTCACTTTTATTTATAGTCTATTCTTGAATATCTTGGCACAGGACTGGCAGTCAGAGAATGAACATTTTGCGGCACAACGTATAGGGATGGCCATCAATCTTCCATGATTACTGCAGCACACACTCTGCCTCCTCGTGCATTCAACATTACAATGCATACTTAAAGTTCTCCAAATCTGCTATGGAAACACTATCAAATTGCCACAGTACGTAGGGACATATGCTCCTCCTACATATTGTACAACTAACTATTGCCCACCAAATAGGATAAATTGGACTCAAATTTACCCATGCAATCACAAAGAAATCTCGCCCATTGCCCACCCCAATCTGTATTTGTTGCCTACATTTGTAGACTACATCTACTGTTGTAAAATCTTCTTGTCTGTCCCTTGCTCGTTTTCTCTCTACACCTGGCAGGGGCACAGTACGCCACTCCATAGACAAGCCTAGATGCTGTGAAACAATTACGGTGGTGATTTGGTGCGGTATAAAAGCATGTTAACAAAACATGTTAACAAAACATCTATGCTCCTGGACAGTCTCTCTGATGTTAACTATGCCTAAATACCAAACCCATGATCATGTAAGCCTTATTACTCGGCCCAGGCCTACGACAAGGCTGGCCTTCCCTATCTACACACCTGTGCCAATTCTGAAAATACCTTCTGGCAATGTCCTTTTTTTAAAGTAGTCAAACGAGTTACATTTAACTGTTTTCTCTTATTTCTAGATATCCCTGATATTGTGAATGCTAAGAATTATAACGTTTTCAGGTGAGTTCCAATGTTGTGCATGTTTGCTTGGTTTAGTATGGGAGTTACGGAGCAATATAATGTTCATGCTCTTAGTTCACCATTTATTCCTTATACTAGTATTTAAAGTCTTTGATGCTTGTATTTAGGCTGAATTACTATGAAGGTCTCTTCCCAAATGCTGTATTGTATGCTTTTTTAATATTCCTCATCACATCCATGGCCACTTTTAAATCCCTCTACAATTTTCATTTTGGCTTCTAGGTGTGTTTTAATTCCACTTGAAACAGGCTAATAACGTAATTCTGCAGTAAATAAAGGGTCTGTGGATTATAGCAAATAGTTCCTTATTCCTCCATCCCACAGCATCCTTGCAGAAACATTAGAAAAAAGGATAGTCTTTGTTGTTTTCTATAGAGATAATCTAGCCATCACATTTCATGTTTCCTTCATACATAAATTGTCTGTCGGCACAATTCATGAACTGTGGTCGGTAAGACCATGCACATGATATGATAGGTAATTTATAACACGCTTAATACACAGAGGTTTCTTAGCACGGACCCGGGTAGCAAACCTTTGTTGCTCCGTGTCCTCTTGCTTCCAAGGCGAGCGCGTTGCCGCTGAGCTATCCTCCCGAGACATTGTATTACTGACATTAAGTTACTGTAACATTAATTCCACAAACTGATCAAAAGCACACCTCGCACAATGAAAGAAATGAAAAGCATCTCATTTTTCCAGCAGGCTGTGGATCTGTCTTTCTATGGGCTGTATATGACTTCACTACTAACGTTTGTTCAGTGGCATTGAATGTCCTTATAATTTGGAGAGGTGTGTATTTTCTGGGCTGTTTTGAATGCAAACAAAAAAGTTGTTCAAGGCGCTGTTTGTTAGCAGAGAGTTTCATCTTTGGGATTCTGGCTACTTACATTTTTGGGCCCCTCTGACTAGGTTCCCTGCCTGATCTAGAAACCACCAGATTCAGTGAATCAGGGGAATTGGTTCCACTAGAAGCCAGTGTATATTTGGCATTGGGGTGGTATGGAGAGGATCGATCCCATGGTCAATGTCCACTGGTTTCCAGCACAGGGTACTAGACTGTCTTCACCACAGTCCTGCAGGGTTTGAGCTAGCGGTGTACTGGTAACTATTCGACCGAATAGTTGGACAAGCATTCTGCCGGAGCTGAATAGTTGCCATTTTAATAAAGTTAAGTGGACAAGAAAAACACTTTGTAAATTAAATACACACTTAAAAATATGTATGTCCAGCTTTTATTGCATTTATTTTCTTAGTTTTCTACATGAGGATATTAGTTTATACCTTTCATGGTTTACACTGTTAGGTCAGTTGTTCTAATGTCCACCCAAAGGACTTTATAATACTGTTTATAATACTGTCCTTGGTCAATACCGAAACTCCAACTCTTAGTATAGGTCTGTACCACTCAAGGGAATGGTAGTGTATCAGAGCAGCCAGGCTTATCATAGGAGGGTGAGATGGCTGCAAGGAAGTACAAAGAACCTGTAGCTTGCATAGGCCCAAAGCAATGCGTACACTCGTAGAGTTATATGTTAGACCCAATGAAGCCCGCAAGGGTGAAACGCGTTGTCATTTGCTTTGCATTTTCTGCTGCCCTCCTGTCCATGGATATATGAAAAATAAAGGACTGTTTTGCAGCAGATTTTCCCATCTGGGATTTGCCTTGGTGTCATCTTTCATTGCGTGAGTGCTGCTATTATTTTTGGACCGTCAGTCAGCCCGCCGTGCTTATCAATATATTTACACACAAGTAAAGAGAATTCTTTAGAAAGGTTAAGTACTATCATAATAAGCAAACACAATATGACACAATTACAATGCTTCTTGTAAGTAAACTACAGTATAAAAGACTTCTTGAATGGAAGTATGCAATTCTAGGTAAGTAAAACCACTGTTATAGTAGAATTTGGGGGTTACTCAGTTTCAGGAATAACATGGCGGTACAAGACCAACACAAGCAGGTACACCTTTTACAGAGCCTACAATTACTTTTTAGAATAGTGAAAACATTTCAGAGATAAGTAATAACTCTAATACTTTTTAGAATGAACTTATGTAATTCAAAGGTAAGTAATAATTTTGTATTAAAACGGTGTATCCTATTCTGTTTCAGGAATAATAGTTACACTACCTTATGTAGCAATTGATTACAATACTTTGTTACTTTCCAGAATATTGACACAATTCCAAGGTAAGTAATAACTTTAGATATACTTTTTAGAATGGCAACTCAAAGATAAGCAACAATTGAATAACTCTTTGTTACAGATCCTTTTGATAGAAACAATACCAACACAAGGTATGTTACTTAATAATCTTTTCACAGAGCCTATGCTTCAAGAGTCCTTCCCTATCTAGATCTTAGTCTCTTTTAGGGTCAGTAGGGGATTGAGAGGGGCACAAAAGCATGCACATGTTGTAGAAAATGTTAGAGGTTTAGCAATACTGCATGCGCTCCTATCCTCCCAATTATTCTTAGTTGTGCTTGTCTAGAAAACCCAGTTAGGCTTATATCATCATAGGACTTGAAAAGTTTCAATAAACCAATGTCCATTTGTCACAGATCATCATTCTGTAATTTGAAAATGTTATGTACACACCCAAATGTGTCCCATAAAGGGAATTTTTGGAAAAACAAATTGTTACAAACATGACAATATACATCAAATATACACACATCCATATGATCGTGGCGTTGTCCATGTCAAGAAATTAGATTCAGAATGCAAAAAGGGAAGAGGGAAACCAAAATGGGGAAGCGGAAGTGGGAAAGGCGAAGGAAAAGGAGAAATAAATGAGAATTCATTATTGTGATGTGCATTAAGAGTAATTCTGAAAAAGAAAATGTTGTGGCCTATTTGCACCAGTTTGGTAAAGGTCTGAAAATCTGGGCACCTTTGAAAATCCAAATTGGTAACTATGCTACAAAGTGCTCATGTGTTAAAAAATCAAGTCATGGGTGAAATTCAAACTCTTTGTTCCAAGTACATTTACCTAAAAACTAACATACATGTTGAAAGCATTGCTGGTGAACAAGCCATTTTCCTATTCCCACATCATGTGTTCACAAGCATTGTCGCCAATCGTCCGAATAATGTTTGAGAAGCTATCCGTTAGCTCACTGATCAGAGAATTGTTGTCCATAATTACCATCAGATAGATAATTGGTAGCTTCTTGCTTAATGTTATGAAATCCGCGTTAACCGCCCATCAGGTGCACTACAACATTTATATCTGAAAGAAGAACGTGGGAATTACTCCATTAAACTAAGCACAAACAGCCCAGTTAAGTGACCAAATTGTTTTGAATCAGGCATACCTACCTCTTGCAGCTAAACAGTAGCATTGTCTGAACTCCTGGTTTTATTGGTAACAAGTAATAACGCTCGAAAAAATAAAATTTTCAAAGGTGTCAAAATATCGTTTTCCGTTAATAAAGAGGGTAAAAAATAATGACATTTTGGAAAAAATATCAAAATAAATGTATGAATGTAGAAGGACAAGGTTTTAGGTGAAAAAAAGGAACAATTACACTTCAGATGATGAGGGAGAAAGAGGGTTCCTGGCAGGAGAGGACATAGGGCGGTGAAGGGGTCTCCTATGTAAAAGGAATTTGTGAGAAAAAAGTAGGAAGAAGGTACAATGGGTTAGAGAAAAGACATCAGACGCCAATAAAAACGGGAATTGAATTACTAAAATGTCCACTAGATGGCATTCTCAGACTATAAATACAGACTGCATGCAGATATTATGAGGGGTGGAAAAGGGAACTCGTTATTTTTGAAATAGGTATTTATGTCTCGTTATAAATGCATTTCACTGTTATCTCGGCATTAAAATCACATGTAACCAGTTTTATTCTAGTAGGACCAGACAAACAAACAAGATGCCGACCAGGGAGATTTCCTTTTATTGAAAGTGATTTGCCATACAGCAACAATGCTAATAATCAGGTGAGGACAGGACAACAAGGGGGCTAAAACTTTTATTTTCACTTAATCTTCTTAACATAAATGGATGTGCAGAATAGGTATCGATTCAACCCCTTTGATTTCCAAACATTACTTCTTAGATGACTGAATAATTTAGGATGCACACACTGGTAGAAGACCAGGAACAATTTGTAGAACAAGACCGGTTTTTGAAATTAGGAGTCAATGGAAGTTTTGGGAGGTATGCCTGATTCAAAACAATTCAGTCACTTAACTGGACTGTTTGGGCTTAGTTTAATGGAGTAATTTGCACATTCTTCTTTCAGATATAATGTTGAAGTGTACCTGAGGGGCGATTAATGCTTATGTCCTATAATATTAAGCAAAATGCTACAATTCATCTGTCTGATATGGACAACGATTCTTTTATCAGTGAGCTAACTGGTAGCTTCTCAAAATAAATTTCACTTGGACTCTTGGTGACAATGCTTGTGAACACAGTGTGGGAATAGGAACATGACTTGTTCACCAGCAATGGCTTTCAACATGTATGTAGTTTTTAGGTAAACCGCACTTGAAACGAGTCTGCATTTCACCCATGACTTAATTTTTTAACACATGAGCACTTTGTAGCACATTTACCAATTCGGATTTTGAAAGGTGCTGAGATTTTTGCACCGTTGCCAAACTCGTGCAAATGGGCCACCACATTTTCGATTTCCAGAATGACTCTTACTGGGTTAGGGAAGGTGTTGGACCGGTGTGGCACTTTTATAACCATATAGCAGAGACCACTGTGTTTTACTTAATCCATGGACATCGCAATAAGTAATTATCTAATTTCTTTCTTCCGTTCCCATTTCCCGTTTGGTTTCCATCTTCCCTTGTTTCTTGGAAATTGATATTCACTTTTAACATTCTGAATCTAATTTCTTGACATGGACAACAACACAATCATGAATGAGTGTATATTTGACGTATATTGTCATGTTTGTAACAGTTTCTTTTCCACATATTCCCTTTTTGGGTCACATTTGGGTGTGTGATGTATTATGGACATGAATTATATTTTTTTCATACAAATTATGGTCCATAAAAATTGTATGTTGGACGATCAAAATATCCCTGAAGAAGACCCTTTAAAAGGTTGAAACACGTGTCGGCTATGTGCTTTGAACTCACATTACATTTTGAAATAACAGAATGATGATCTCTGACGAATGGACATTGGTTTATTGAGACTTTTCTAGTCTTAAGGTAATATAAGCCTAACTGGGTTTTCTAGACAAGCACAACTAAGAATAATTTGGAAGATAGGAATGTATGGAGTATTGCTAAAACCTCCTTAACAGTTTCTTTTTTCTGTCCTTGGGCTTAGGCCACTTGCATACAACCATGCATGCACCCTCCAACTAGAAGATTATCAATGATACACTGAGATCACACGGCTTAAACAAGGTAGCCAGCTCAGCTTGATAACAGTCCCCTCTACAAGCTGTAGAAAAAGACAAGCGTTCCTGTGGAAATATTCTGGAGCAGTTAAGTAACAGTTTATGTGGGTACAAGTATTCAGGTACTTCATAGAAGCTGCTTGCATGCATTCCAGCTTTAGGCTTGGGCAAACGTGTATGAGCCAACTCCCAAAAACACAGATTACCCCCATAGCCACACAGGAGCAACAGAATGACTTTAGGCAAGTATTACTTCAATTCCCACAGTACCTTAGGAGCAATGAAGAAGATAAAGCTGGATGCCTTTACACAGTAGCAGCTGCAGACCCGGTCTCCTGTTCATTGGTCATGGTGATGAATGGAGGGACCATGGATGGGATTTCACAGCAGCAGTTGAGAGAAGGGGCTCTCAGGAAAGGATTCTTCTTCCTACAACACAGATCTGTGGATTTGGCGCCTTTTCAGAGACACCAGTGAATGTTTTTCATCCGGTCGATTTGCCTCGCTTGCTCGGCCCTGCTCTCTGTTGAGGGGACTTTGAAAAGTGGAATCTTGCTTCTGACCGTCCACCAAGGTTTCAGGAAGATTCGTTCTTCGGAAGACGATGCACAGCAGCATGGTTGCAGGTTCCAGAGAGTTAGGGAGAATTTTAATTTCTGTGATAATTTTCTCCCACCTTAGAGACCCCCAGCTCTTTTGCTGGACTCAGGACCTTCTAATTTTAACTCCTGAGTGAGTTGGACCTTTTTCTCACTCTCTCATGTGTTTTTCCCTGATTAGGATTTAGTTTTCACTGTTTTTTGAGTCTGACAAACTCCATAGGCATATGCTTTTTGGATAGTGACATACAGCACCCTCAGTTTAAATACCTTTTCTTGGGTGAACTACTGTTCCCAAGAATAGTAAGGTGAAATTGATCTTGCCTTTTTATTTTGTAGGTCCAGCACACACCATCTCATGTGGAGGGCTGGGGGTTATCTAATAGCCCCTTGTCCTACATTCTCAGGTAGCATTTTTTGTTACTCACTGCTTTAAATGGCTGGTTGCTTTGGTGTTCATTTTTACTATCAGTGTGCTTTTTTACCTAAGGTTGAACCTTCAGCTGCAGTACAGCACCCAGGATTGTCCAGTTTGTCAAAATGGCTCCTGTCTTCTTTTTTCACCATTTTCTGTTTGTGAGGTCTTTCTTGGCTTTTACTCTGTGCCGTGAGATACGTTTGAGCCCTTTGTGTGTTTTGCTTTTGGCAGGCTTCATCCGGCCCCTGGCTCCAGTGTGTCTGGAAGGACAGGATGTGAGGGAGGATCTCAAAACTCCCCTGTCCTTTGTCTCTAGGTGTGCCTCATCGAAACCAGTCCTGATTGGCCAGCTGGCTGTCCGGGAAGGACAGCCACCCTGCTGTGTGATTGACAGACCAGGGCTGTGAATGATTGAGAACGAGTTTAAAAGGCAGGTTCTTGCGACTACAGGCAGAGTCGATCACTAAAAGCCTGCTGCATCCTCCTGGACCTTGAATTGCCGGTGAAGCCCTGCTGCTGTTCTGACCTCCTTTTTCGTATCGATGGAGAAGCTCCGGACAGAACAACTTCTCCCCTTGGGCCGGTGGGACAAACTATCACATGACAAACTCCACTTTGGCGCAATCCCCGACTTGCTGTGCCTTTCCAGTCTTGGATAAGCCCAATGCCAGGGGTTGAGTGTCCATAACCGAGTGCAACGTCGTCCGTGGAACAAATCCGACCAAAAGCTCCAGGAGCCTCCTAAGGACAATCCAGAAGCAGGAAATCCTGATCCAGACTCCACTCACCAGAGTCCAGGACCGAGGAGCAAGGAAAGTCCAAACAGAGATATTTGTTCTGCATCAGTTCTGTTTGTGAGGTGTTCAAACCGCAAAGTGCTGCTGAATCAAAGAGAACCCGTACCTGCCCAAAGTTATTCCTGAGTACTGCCGGAGGACCCCTTCATACATCCTTCCTCTTGTCCCCACAACTGAGGCTCAGGAACCAGGTTCTGCTTGGCTGTAGCAAGACGGAATCCAGCTGGACAACTTCTGTTCAAACCAGAGGTACCTTTTGGGCTTGGGGGTACTTACCTTCTTGCCTTAAGTCGTGCTTTCTCACTTGGAAATTGCACTTGCTTAACTTTTCAAGTTGACCTCAACTCCCCTTGCACAGGCCTAACAGCTTGTGTTCCTTCAGTGGTTTTCTTGAACTAACTAACTTTGTGAAGACTGTATCCAAGATGTGCATCAGAACTATATACTTTGTCCAATTGACTTTGGCTGTCCTGACTCCCTAAAGGCACCCTTCTGAATCCATTGACTTTGGCATTGCTTGTCCCTCATAGGTTGTAAATTGTTCAACACTTTTACTACTGAGAAAGGCTTGCCTAGATTTCATTGGAGGATTCAAACTGGCTTTACTTTATAAGAAAGTATGTTTTAACCTTTCTATTTTCCTTAACCCTTCCTTCCTGAAACACAGAGTCTAAAATGTATATTGGTGTTTGATATAAATGCAATATTACCGTTGTTATTGAAGTCACTTCAGGGTGTTGGAGAAAAATGTATTAGCATAACCAAAGTGTATTCACCAACTTTATTGAAGTTTGCTTGACTGTTACAAACAATTGCCTTTTTAAAGATTGCTTAACTAAAACTAATGTGTATATAGATATTTATAACTGAGATCTTGAGAGTGTAAGTGTTACTTGTCACTTGTATTGACTGATTTCATCTGTACAGCTCTACAGCTCACATTTCCCCTCTTGAGATTGGCCTAGCTGCTCTGTCACAATACCAACTTGTGTAGTACAGACCTATACCAAAAGGTGGGTTCCCTAATATCAAGCAGATAAGTCTTGTGTAGTCACACACAGTGTGACTGCACCAATTCTTTCCTAACACAGGGTATTGGTAGTTTGCAGCCCAGGATGGTCGCACGTTGGATTGCTCAAATTGCAGGTTGTCTTCGGACTGATTAGACCCACCAGTCCATTGGAGGAAACCATCTTCTTCGGAACTTCCCTGTCGATTCGGAAGCGGGGTCAGGACAGCAGGAGTAACTTCAGCGTGCTTCACCAGCTTCACTGGTTACTGGAAGGGGCTGAAGGAATTTCTAGTCGTCTTCATCTTCGGGTTTTCTGTTCCAGTAGCCGACTTGTCTTAACTTCCTGAAAACCGAAACGGAGAAAAGGATGACTAAACCGGAAAAGACATGGACAACCCATGAATGACAGGGAAGCTCCCACGGCACTTGAACGGGTGACACTGGATAGACGGGAACTCAGACGACACGCACAGAGATCGACTCGACTACTCCACCCGCCCCTTAGTTACCACCAGGTACCACAGTGGTGTGGAATTCCCGAGATATTGGCAATTAGCACACTGCCTTACTTGTTGACATTGGCAGGTACACTGGCCACAGGAGTATGAAGGGAGTACAGGTGGGGCTATGAGAGAGCCTGATAGAAGTGGGGACCAGAGGAGTAAGGTACCTTGAATGTCAGAGGGACCCAGATCAGGACAGGCACATCGGGGGAGACTACACAAGTCAACACAGGATTGAGATGCCAACTAACCAACTCCACTAACAATTTCACCTCTACATACACCTCTCAAATTCCTAACCAACACAACCAAAACCTACAGCACAACAAACCACCCAAACTTCACTACATTGCAACAACAAAACAAAAAAGACACATAGACTCGCACAACAGTACACGACGATTACCAGCCGCAAACGCCCCAGGCCCACCCAACGGACCCACCGGGCTGAGGCCGCCAACAGCACATCACTGCTCTCTTGCACTTTTCCTGCTTCCTCCCACTAACTCAACCTCCCCTCCTTTTTCAGAGCCGCCCGAGCGTCAGGTGACCACTCTGGTGGTGATAGTGTGTGGTACAAATGTCCTTTAACATTAACATTCCAGGTCCAGGCCATTTATCCAGGAACCCAGCCACTCAGCACTCATGCTACATTAAAACTTTGGGGGGTGGCTGTCCATGCGGGCATGCCCGCAGACAAAAGGGTACAGAATTTCAGAGTCCTCCTTCATTTCCATGTTCACAGACACTCTGAAGCCTTGGCAGACTTCCTGAGGGATTCCAGTCAAAGAACAAAGTCAAACCAGGACCTCACCCACCCACCCAACACGGCAGAAGAAAGGCCAAGAAAGGATAAACACAAGAAATGTCAAAAAAAGAAAGAAGCCACCATTTTGGGTCAATGGTGACCCTTCTGTGCATTACCGGGCCCGTTCAAATGTTGGCAGTCCTTGCCTTTTGCTCTTTGAGCTTTCCGCATTTTTCAGTGCTTTTTCAGTAGAAAATCTCAGTTTGTGTTCAATCGAGCCTGTGTGCTCCATCGCTTATCCATCCGATCAATGGGGATCTGTTTTTTCGGCTTAATTCTTTGCCCCTCAAGGGCTTAAATCGTTGAATGTTCTTCTTCTTGGAAGTTTCCAGAAGTCCATCAAGCCTGCACCGTGCTGGATCATGTCGGAGGAGAAGGACGAGGGTTCCCTCTTCAAGCTCTGCACCAGCTGCAGTTAGCGGAATGTTTTCACGCAGGACAAGCATTCCCAGTGCCTGTATTGTCTACACCCGACGCACAAGGAGGAAGATTGTGAAATTTGCTGTGGTTTCTCCAAGCGCACGATGAAGGACGACGCCTGTCTGGCAACGTGGCTCAAGGTCCAAGTCTCTACCCCGGGTGGTCCGCAGGGGCAGGCCTCATCCGGATCCAGCCATCCTGAGCGTGCTTCTAAGTCCTTTGAGGGCGCTCCATCCGTCGGGGCCCAAGACAAGGCCAACCACCACGAGTCTGCTTACGTCGGGGTCGCCGCGCAAGCAGGCCCTGCGACTGCCAGGGCGGTTCATCGTCTCCATCTACCTCGATCTGCAGCCACCGCTCCAGCTCTACTTTGAGGAGAAAGTCAGCTACCCCGGGGAAGCTGCGGGCGATGTCGGATAAGGACAGGCATGACAAGGCCGTCCCACAGGTCTATGTGATCCAGGCCAAGATGTCCTCTTAATCGAGATGCAGGTGGCCGCCCTCTCGGCTATGGGTATCCCGGTGATGCCCAGAGTGGCACTCCCTCCTCTGGAGAAGAGGATGCCGGACCTCAGCCCAAAGCCAACCTCAGCCCTAAGCCGACCTCTCAGCACCCAAAAGAAAGTGGGGGGCGTGGAAGAGGTACAGGGCACGGGCATTTCATCGTCCGATGAGGAAGACGTAGCTTCCGTCCACACCATCCCGGAGGAGATGGGTGACGAGAACGTCGAGGAGTCACCCGCTGTCCCCCAAGTACCCCCCAGGGATCTGTCACAGGATATTCTCTCGACCCTCCACACTTTGGTGTTGGAGATTCAGAAGAGGATGCCGACGGCACTGGCGGGGACCTTGTTTTCACTGGGGCCACCTCCACCAAAGAAGAGGAAGAGGCATCTTCCGCTTCCGTTCCAGCCATCACTACCTTCCTCCCCTAGGGAGACTGGTACGGATAGAGCAACGACGGACACCGATGACAAAGTGGGATCCTGCCATTCCATGATTTCCCGTGCGTCGGAACTTTTTCAGCTCACCCCAGAGGAGAAGAAAAAGGAAGGCTTCCTGTACCAATGCCGGGAGGCGAAGAGAAAGACTATTCTGTCAGTACCGCTCTTGGACGACGTCTGGGTTGAGGGACTGGCATTTCTGAAGAACCCCTCCTCGGCCCTGGCGAAGAGGGACCGGTTAGAGAAGTATCGAGTGCCGAGTATGCACCTAAATGTCTGCGGTCGCAAAGTTCGGCGGACTCGGTGGTTTCGGCTGCAGCAAGGAAGAAATTGTCCAATTCATCGTCATCAACCTCTATTCCCCTGGACGTCGTGGGATGGAAAGTCATTAACTTGGCAGCTCAAAATATGACTAGGGGCTTAGGAATTACACAAGACAAAATTAATAAAGAGATGGCGCTAGCACCTTACAAAGTCATGGACAGGTTCACGGATAATTCTAACAGTTTCAACAAGTTACCGGGGTATAAATAGGATTGCTTAGAGAGTGTAATACAGACAAAAGGGTCAAGATGGGGTTGACTATGGGTTATGGGATGCAGGATACTCGCAGTCCACTTTTGAATCTGGGATTTTGGACAGTCAACAGGGTCTGGTCACCACATGGCGGGCACGCCTTTACAGCAAACAGCTGGGCAGTTCTGGTCTCCGGATGGCGAGAACACCATACTCCCATCGACTCATAATCCCCAGAGTCAAACGAGCCAAAGCAGGTGGCGGCAGCTTTCCTTTCATTTCTTCCAGACAATGAAACTCCCTCCCACTCACCCTCATAAACAAACCCTCTCATTTTCATTTTGCAATCCGCAAAGCCCTCAAATCTTCATTGTTCAACTAACCTCTGCCTTCACCCCCCCTGTGCCTCATGCCTGCGTACTCATGTTCCCTGTAACCTTTTGAATTGTTTAAGCCTCATGTGCTTTGTCATGCACCAATGTAACTATTTCTTGTGCCACTGTAACCAATTCACCACAGTTGTTATATCTTAATACTCTCTGTATGTACCATTGCAACTAAGGAGCCTACTTATCTCTGTAACAGCGCCACAATGTCTATGGGCTGTTGTGCGCTATAAAAATGAAAAAAAAAAGAAATAGGAAGCATGTAACAAAATGTGTACACTTATTGGTTGTATTGTAAAGGCACAGGATACCAATATCATGGAAAGACAGCAGGTGCTCCAAAACATCAAATTGGTTGGGAGATTTAAAGAGAGATGGGCGCTGGTGAAAATGGAGGTTTGGCTTATGGCATGGAACATACTTGCACAATCATTATTTTACCCCTTGGATGACAAACCACATTGACTTGCGGACCCAATATCAGAGTTTAGGTATACGGTACACACTGAGGCGGGGCATGGAACACGCAAAAATAGAGGGAAGAAGAGGATAGGCGGTACGCTGAAGGCATTAGCGGTCTGGTACAAGAAAATCGGATGGGAGGGGGGGAGGGTTTTACGGTTGAGGTGGATTGGGTGGAATTTTGCTGTTCCTTGATTGTTGGTGGAAGCTTTATTAATTGTAGAAATGTTTGTGACATTGGAACGATAAAAAAGATTTTAAAATAAAATGTTTTGAAAAAGAAGCTTACATACAGAGATTTGGTAAGGCTCCCACCCAGTATATGTGGAACATAGGGGAGCTCGAATAGTGAAATACTTCTCTGGAAGGGTGAAAGGTCACAAGGCGGACGCAATAGAGTGCATTATCAATATCATGAATGCATGTTCTCCTAAGTTGCATCTGCAGCTTGGCTGAATCCAAGGTATTCTATCCTAAAACGTTAGCAAAAATGCTGCCTCGTGGGTCTCATTTATGAGAATTCCAGTCACATTATTTCTGCCTCCTCACAGGTCCATAAAGTGGAGGTAGATAGGCCACATGGGTTGGGTCCCAAACATTAGGTGGCACTATAGTCCCAACATTTTGTGATAAATCCTCAGCCATTCCCAGACAACCTGTCAATTTATGGACTCATTCCATTGGTCACCCTACCTGTCCCACGAATTAGCAGGGGTGAATGCCTTATGCCTCTGCCTCTAAGGATACTTGATATCATGCAGCAGACATCTCAGTGATATCTTTAGAGTCTATCTAACTGGGCAAACCAATACCCAAAGGGGTAGTTTTGCTTCCTCACTACTCAGAAATTCCCCATCCTTTAGATGCTAAAATAACCTCTGGAATCAGGACACCGCTGCCACTGGGTACTCTTTGTTTGTGTATTATTTGTAATGCGCATCATACCCTAGGGTAACAGGGCGCAGTGGTTACAGGAATATGCAAAGCTTAGTTGCACACAGTAATATACAGATTACATACAAATAGATAGTACATAGGTATATATACATTATACCCTGGGGTGACAGGTCTTGAAATGTACAGGTAAATGCAACACTTAATTGCATACAGGTATATATAGTTAGGTAATATGGTATTAACCAGGTGAAGGCCAATCACTTGCAGGATGGTAGTTATGAGTGCCAGATGTTAGATTTCAGCCATGTGATAGTGTTAGATCTGAATTTGTGGTAAGTTTGGTCTGTTCTTAGACTGGGAGGCAGCGTATTCCAGAGTTTGGCCGCTTTTACCAGGAAGCTATTACCTCCGATAGTGGATTGTTTATATTTTGGTATGGAAAGTCGATCTCTCTTGGCAGATCTTACAGGTCTTGTAGATGTTTGCTTATGAAATCTTTCTGCTAGGTAAATAGGTGCAGCATTGTTGAGGGTTTTGTGAGTTAGAGATAGGGTTTTTAGGAGGACTTTGTCGAGGGTTGGGAGCCAATTATTCTGGTGACTAGTTTCTGAAATGTGGTCTCTTCTGGATATGCCTAGGGCCGCTCTAAGAGCATTATTTTGGAGAGTTTGGATTCTTTTGATGGTGGTTTTGGATGATCCTAGATAAAGGGCATTACAGTAGTCGAGACGTGATAGGATGAGGGCTCTAGCTAGACTGATGCAGCTGCTGTCAGAGAAGAATGGCTTGCCAGTGTGTATCAATTTACACGTGTAGCCAGTAGTGGATGCTATCGAATTGACCTGTTTTGTGAATGACAGGTTTGAGTCAAGGTAAAAGCCAAGAGTTTTCACCTCGTGTTCCCCTTTTATGATGTTACCATCGATTATGAATGAGTATTTAGAGCCCAATTTTTTTTAAATTAGATGGGGTGCCCAGACTGATGAGTTGTGTTTTATCATCATTCAAGCATAGACCATGTGTGGCCATCCATGCCTGGATGATGATGATATACACTGTCCACCAAGGCCAAACCCTTATAATCCCGTGAAAGCGGGAGGAGGATCTGGGTATCATCTGCATAGTTACTGTAAGTGATACCGAGATGATCCAGATCATCGAAAAGGGGCTTGGTAAAAATATTGTACAGTGTAGGCGAGACGCATGAACCATGGGGCACACTGCAGGTAATAGGTGTAGGGTCTGCAGATGCTACCGGCAAGAAGACCCTCATTCATCTGCCGTTTAGGAATAATCTTATCCAAATAGTAGCTTCATCAGAGAAGTGTGCTGCAGTATTTAGATGGTTACAGAGGATATTGTGGTCAACTAGATCGAACGCAGCTGAGAGATCTAGGAGGAGGAGTAGTGCTGATTTACCACTGTCTTTAAGCTCGTCGATTTGGGTCTTTAGATCGATGAGGGCGGTTTCTGTGCCATGCTGGGGACGGAAGCCTGATTGTCTGGCTCCTAGCAAGTGATGTTGTTCCAGGTGTTTTTGAATTTGAAGGTACACTACATTATCCAAGATTTTTAGAAGGAAGGGCACAGTGGTGATGGGTCTACAATAAGTTGGTGTCGCTGGGTCAAGAGTCGTTTTTTTTAAAAAGTGGGAGTACCCATGATTGTTTGAGGTTAGTGGGAATGGTGCCAGTAGCGAAGGACGCATTGATTAGTTTGGTGATGAATGAGGATAAGTCACAGGCAGCATCCTTGATGAGCTGCGCCGGGCATAGGTCCCCCTGACAATTCGAGGGTTTAAGGGACTGAATGATGCATTCCACTTCAATAGTAGAGACTTTGGTAAAGGAGAAACGTGTAAAATCATCTATGATGGTCTTGTGGGTAATGTTAGAGGCAGGGGAATCATTTAAGGGCGTTCTTTTGCATGACATTTTTTTCTGTAAGGTGGCAATTCTGTTGGCTAAGGCGTTTTGGATGTTTTCGCACCATATTTTATCTTTTGTACAGGTGTCAGGTAGTGCTATTGGAGTCTCTATTTCTTTGAGAATGGTGAAGAGTTCCTTTGTGTTGGATGTGGCATTAGATATGCGTGTGTCAAAGGATTTTCGTTTTGCTAGGCACATTTCTTTTTTGTATAGGGAGGATAGTTTAGTAAGTTTAAGCTTGTTGGCTTCAGATGGGTGTTTAGTCCAGGTAGCCCCACAGTTTCTTTTTTGTAGTCTTAAGTTTTTTAAGAAAGGTGTAAACCATTTATTTAGATGAGTTTTCTGCTTGCTTGGTCTTAGTTTTGCTGGAGCGATCTGGCCCAAGGAGGTAGTCATAATTTTATTATATTCTTCGACCAAGCTCTCCGGTCCATGTTGTTAGGGAGTGAGTTAAGAGTAGGAAGTAGTATCGGGATGAGCATATCCGCGGTAATACTCTTTTTATTTCTGGTTAGGGTAGGTGGAGCCCTAGTGGCTAAGGTTGGTGGGGGTCTATTGGTGGAGAGCATGAAGGACAGAAGATGGTGGTCCGTCCAGGCTAGTGGCGAAACAGAGAGGATATTGGCCTGGCAGTTGTAATCTGCCACCCAGTCGAGTATTCTGCCTTTATTATGGGTAGCAGTGATACTTCTTTGGGTAAATTCAAGTTCGGATAAGGTGTTAGCTGTGGTTGTGGCAAGTTGGTCTGATTGGTCATTAAAGCCCATATTCATGTCTCCAAGTAGAAGTACTTGAGAGGAACTTTTGAGGTTGTTGGTAAGGATAGAGTTAATGTCATCCACGAAGGTTCCAGGTGGGCCTGGGGGACGATAAACCAAATGGATGTTCAGGGTTTGGGCGTTAGCTAACGGGACTTTGACTGAGAGTAATATCTGTGTGGCTAGTCTCATGGAGTGGCCACTTTTGTAGATAATAGTGATGCCTCCTCCTCTGGAGTTGGGTCTATCATGTCTCAGGATGGAAAAGCCTTCAAGGACTGTTAGCATGATCATAGGGCCTGCAGCGGGATGTAGCCACGTCTCGGTAATAGCGAGGAAGTCTAGGTTATCTTTCAGAATCAGGCCAGCTATTTCTGTAGCGTGTGCTACCAGAGATCTGGAGTTTAATAAAGCTCCTTTTAGGCTTGTAATAGTGAGTGTGGTTAGTGGGAGTGTTAGTTGAGGTTTAGGTTTATGGTGCTTAGTTAGGCTTTTTTTTAGGACTTGGGGCTGCAGAGAGGGGCTGGGGGCAGGCTAGGAGTCCTAGAATTTGGGAAGATGTTTAACAACCTGGTGAGTGGCTCAAATATTTTAGCTAGTCTCACTCTAAGGCATAGGTTTCTATTCTTAGTTGGGCAGGGCCTACAAGGGAGGTAGTTTATGGCAGCTGCCATGTCTGTAGGTGATGTGGTAGTTGGATTAAGTGAGGTCAAGGAGGACAATGACCTGCTAGCGGGAATGGTAGGTATCATAAAGTGGTGTGTACTGCCTAGGGCAAGGATTATCGTGTAGAAGCTCAAGTTGGCTACTGAGGGGGGCATACTGATGCTTAGTGCAGTAATGAGCTAGATGTTAGCATAGGGTTGAATACTGCAGTGGTATATTGGGCAGCGGTAGGGTAATGGGCAATGGTAATGCTTCGTGGTGCTAACTCAAGAGACTATAGGTTCAGTATCAGAGGTATTCCTAGACTCAAAGTTTGCTGTACTGGCTATAGCTTACATAGTAGGCTAGGATGTAAGGTACAGGGGGAGTATGCAGGTTCGAGCCAGAGGTTGACCTAGAAGCAGTTCAAGTCAATGGTACATCTAAATTCAAATTTCGCTAAAAAGCCTTAGAAAACAGTGTGCAGACATCAATAGTGTGCCTAAGAACAATGCAGGTCAAAGGTTTACCTAGATTCGATTTTTGATAAAAAGCAGTGCAGATCAATGGTTTATCTAGATTGGATTTTTACTAAGAAGCCTTGAAATACTGTATTTTGCTAAAAAAGCAGTGAAATCCTTAAAATACAGTATGCAGACAGCGGTAATGCTCCTTAGAGCAGTGCAGGTCAATGGTTTATATAGATTCGATTTTTACTAAGAAGCCTTGAAATCCTTAACATACAGTATGCAGACAGCAGTAGTGCCCCTGATGTCAATGCATGGGCAATGGATTACCTGGCTTCACAATTTGCTGTATATGCTATAGTGCAATACGGTCGGACGTAAACAGGTGACAACGGGTCAATGGTTAAATGCGTGCAAAATCTCAAGCAAAGCCAGATTGTAGGAGTACATTTCCAAGTAGATGCAGTTCAACGTTGTTGTACAAATGAGGCAAGCACGGCAGTAGCGGGTGAGGTCAGGTTACAAATGTGTAAACATGAGTAAAACATGCGCGATAACAACGCTAGTAAGTTTGATCCACGTTGATGGCAACACACGGGATGGCGCAATGGTTGCACAAAGCTAGATAAAAGTTTCCTTGCAGTAATCAGTATGGTACCTGTTGAGGGAGTCTGCTGAGGGCTCCAGAGCTGCAAGAAGTAGGCAGGCTTTATGGCCGACAGCTGGAAAGGCAAGGACAGGCTGGGACAGGGGAGTGAGCCTTTGTGCGGGCCTTAGTGCCAGGCTTATGGATTGGCCGGTTTTGAGGGCAAAAGAGCCAATCAGGCACGGCAGCAGCCTGTGGGTGCCTGTTTAGGGAGGTGGAACAGCTGATGGTGGCGAGCGGCCATCTTGGAATGGCGGTGGCGGCAAGGAAGCGAAATATAGGGCTCATTCAGAAGCAACGATGAAACACTGAATGGCAAGCGTTGTAAGTCGTAAAATGAAACGCTTGCTGAAGGTTGCGCACTACACATTAAAGTGGCGCTTTCAGATGGCTTACCTCTTCGTGTGGGGAGAAGCTGCTGCTTCTCATCCATGCAGCGTTGCCCTGCTCTGGCAGTGTTAGGGGGCTCCTGCTCCCTAGATGTCTGTAGTATCCCACTTACAGTGGCACTCATGATAGAATGTAGAGCAGTGCATGGAACCCAGAATTTCCTTGGGGTTCCAAGAGTGGTGGCTGGGGATTCAGGATGGGGGCTGCAATTAATGGCTCTGCAAACCCAGCTCTCCTGGTTACCAATCTTATCTATAACCTGTAACTCAATAAAAGTACATTTCCTTTTCCACTTATCTGGTGCAGAATGGTTCCTGCTTCCTCACTGCTTCTTGGGTTGAACACTAAACATTTGGTGAAATCTGGACCCCATGATGATGATGATGATGATGATATCTGATGATAGATATCTGGTTCTCTTGATGAGTGGATGAGCCGTGGTGAGATGTTGCTCCAAGTGAAGCTGTCCCATGAGCTAAAAGTGATGGCGGGTCTAGAGCCTTTGAGCTTGAGCTGTTGGTCCGCCAAAAATCGATTTGTGATTGAGGGCTAATATCCAAAGTGATTGTTGGTCTGTTGAAAATAAGGCAATCCATTTGTGATCAGGGTCACGAGCTGTTAAGGATTTCAATCAGGCGATATACCTGGGTCTCAGCCTAGTATTCAGCACACAAATGAAATACTTATTGTATTATGTCTAAAGGATATTCTGAGTAATATACCACTCATATGACACCCCTTCTCAAAATACCCCTAGGTCACAATGGACCAGGAATCAGGCTGGTTGGTAAAGGTAATATTTATTTATTTATTTATTTATTTATTTATTTATTTACAATTGAAATCACACATATACTTTGTAATAGGGAGCAGCAATCACCAATGTGGTGACAATAACAGATAGAAAGGTATGTAAGGCAGTTAAATTCACTTTTAGCAACACAGAATATAAATCAGAGAAAAGACACTTTTGGCTTGTTTGAAAAGATAGCACTTATGTTAGGATATCCCCCAGCAAAATTCCTTAACCCACAAATAAGCAATTCTAAACAGATATAAGGAAGCAGCAAATATTCAGGAATAAAAAACAGTGAACAGAATTTAAATACCACTTTCCGTCCCCAAACAAGAGAGAAAAACGGGTTTGCAATCTTACACTTTTAAAATGACATTTGAAAATGGGTGTGTAGAACAATGAATGTGTGCCAAACTCTTTAAATCAATACACATTTCTATGGGAGCAACATTGAAAGGATGCTAACAATTATAAGCTATAGGATGAGCAAAAGTAAACAGTTTGGATCTTAATGGAAGTTTGGAAATAAGTGAAATTGAAAATCACACGTGTAAAACTTTGCAGAAAAATTCCCGCCTAAAAATGACCAAACGGTATTTAAGAAAAACAGGTGAAATATACTGATTTGGAGTGCGGTTTATAGGTTGAGAGGTAGCTACAGGTCTTATGTATAAGTCAGAGTTGAAATGAAGGCTCTAGCTATTAAACTGAGGAAGATGGCAATGTTGAATGAGAGGCGTTTTTTGAAAATAAAGGCACGAAAAATAAAACTGAAATCAACTTTTACAAGGATAGTTTATTCTACACTAGGGCATTCAGGATAGGTTTACCAGATTGAAACACAGTAAGCTCTAGAGTTGATCCGTGGTACCACCCCCAGCACCTCCGTGTCCGCCCTGGCTGACTCAGTCCAATTACCCGAGGGAGGATTTAATGGTTTGGAATTTCACAAGGCAAAATTATTTAAATTAGTTTAACACTAGCACAAAGAAACACAGCAATCTTTCAAGAATGGTTCTGACAATGTTACAAGTTCTTAAGGTAAGGATAGGATGACTTGGAGATTGGGATGGAACAAAACAAGGTATGCTATGATTTTTTATGCTTCCTATTAATACTTACAGTCCACTTTAATTTAAGATTTTGGACCGTCAAGAGTTCTGGTCATCACACGGATCGGTCTAACCAAGGACAGCAGGGCACATCTGGCGGGATCGGGGTCAGCTGGGCGGTTCTGGTCACCTGGACTGGCACCTCGGACTGGCGACTGCACTGGTTACTGGAGACGGGAGAGCAGTGGGATGGTGAGTTTGCTGCAGGCAAGCCTTAGTAGTAGCAAGCCAGACTGGATCAAAAATGCTTACCTTGGATTTTTGGGATTGCTTCAGAATTTCGGCCTAGCTGAAAAAGAGGCCTTAGCTTGGTAAGTAAAATCAGGAATCTGGAACAAAGATTGAGGCTTCTGGAACATGGTGCCACACAGAAATCAGGATGAAGTCAGGAATCGGTGTTGTGTGCTGTGAGGTTCCCTTATTTATCATGCCAAATGACATCACTAAATTATATGACAGGGGCAAGCCTACTGTCAACACCCCTACTGCTACGATTGGGCAAAAGCATAATCTCTGCCTTGCTTTTCGCTGATTGGATGACCGAAAGGGATGTCATGTTTTATGGGATCATCTGAAAACCTCCCATAGCTATTGGGACCAAAATCTAACTTTCCCACAAATACATGTTTATGTAGTTATGACCTCTAATAAAATCAGATGCACATGTTGCATATCTTGTGGGTCACATTTCAATCCAAGTCCCAAATCTATGAGATCTGGTTTTGCCTTTGTGTTGCATTTTGGCAATTTTACCCATGAAAGATTTGGCCTAAAATGTCCCAATTTTGTACATAGATGTTAATGTTAAAGGATATTTGTACCGCGCACTATCACCACCGTAGTGGTCCTCTGCCGCTCTAAAGATGCGCAATTACCCCTGGGATATCTGTACATAATGTCATGTGCAAAAATTCAATACTTTCCCCACAAACGGTTATTCTTCACAACTTATGTTCCTTGCAGTACAGGGTTCAATCGCGTCTTCAAAGAAAGAGCATAAAATTAGAGTTAAAACTACCAACTTTCAGATTTCTCCTCATTCTTGTGGCAAAGTTACATGTCTTCAAAGTTCAATTACAAATAGGCTTTTTCACCACCAAATGTCACTTGTCAGTTTTTTTCTTTTCTTTCAACTGGCAGCAGCTGTCAAATTCCTTTGAACAGGATGGGGTTCCCTCTGTTAATTGAAGTTTCCTGCCCCCCCCCCCCCCACTTGAAGGGTGGGTGTCTTAACCTGCTATTGTGTTGGTCTGGGGCAAAGACGAATGTCTAATGAATTCTCTTTGTCCTGGGATTCAAAGCCCCCATGCTCGCAATTAGCATTTCCTGTTCCAGCAGTGGAGGTGTCATCCTTTCTCAGGGTCAGCACTGACAGAGCAAGTTTTTTTAATATAGTTTATTTAACTCAGACTGAATTTTCACCTTTTAAATCTTAACTTTAAACGTATAGAATTAAACATTTTATATATGTGTTTCTAACAGTAGCAAATCCTTTCACATTCTTAAATAATCAAGCCTTTACACAGTAAAATACTTTAGAAAATAGGTGATTTTGCCCTACATTAAAAAAAGCACATTTAACTATTTCTTTTAAAGTCAGTTTTCCTCTGCAGCAGATACCCATCTTAGTCAGCTCTACTCCTTCCCTTGAGTGCTGGAATGGTTTGCAGCATGGATACATGTATCATGCCTTTGTTTAGAGTCTTCCTCTGGACAGCTGACTCTTGCTACTTGTTGCAAAGGTTTAGGCGTTTCCTGTGGAAAAATGAAAATACAGTCCCTGAGTTGCCTTTACAAAGATACTGTTGCCAGGAGCTGTCATTCAAATGAGGCCCAGTTGCTCTGAGCCACGGGATGATCCTACGTATTTCAGCACTTTGAAGATTAAAAAATGGCATTTAAAAGAGGAATTTTGGGTTTTTCAGCACAGTAATGCTGCTTCTTTCCTTGGCTCCATGTTGAATGTGGCAGAGCCCACTGGCATGCTCCTGCAGTGAGGACTCTGTTTTCACCCCACCTGAACTGTGTGTGGCAAGTTGTGCAGCCTTTTTCTGGTTGTGACACAACACAGTTTTAAAGATTTTGGCGAGCACAGGAGTCAGTGCAGGCATTTTGGGCTGTTTCTTTCACCATTGCAGTAAAGTGATGTAGTGAGGCACATTTGAGTGGGTCAAAATATCCCACAGAGCCGAGCGCCTGTGGGCCAAGAGCCTTTGAGCAGGAGCTGTTGGTGTAAAAAGACCCTCTGAGTCTGCGCCATTGGAAACACTGAGAATAAGGTTTTTTTTACTCTTTATGTGTTTGGTAGAAAACATTTAGAACTTGATATCCTAAGCATACAGTTTTACTGGCACAGTAGAATAAGCTACTACTACTGAGTCAATATACATAGGATTGTAATTGTGACCCCAATTTCAAGGAGGCAAATACAACCGGTCCTCTCAGAAGGAACACGGACAATTTCAATTTTACTTAAAAATACAAGAGGACATATAGTAAAGAAGCAGAGGATCAAATACGCTCTTTTGAATGTGAAGGGAAAGTGCAATCTTCCCCCCGCATTGTAATTATTGAAGAGGCGATGGTGGACTCAAGTCGCAGCAATTTAAAAATCCAAGAACACCAAATGAATACCCAAATACAAGAACAATGTATATGCTTAAACAAGGGGAGAAGCACGGGAACAAATAAATCATCAGTGGAAGGGCGGGGCCCAAAGTGTTCCAAAATCTAGGAGTTACTAGTCACTTAACACAATAGAACAGATCCTAAAATCGCTGTCTACTTAAACAAATTGGTAGCAGCACGGATCGTAGAGGTTCCAAACAATTAAATATAGACACAACAGCGTTTCCAGATGATATCAGCAATATTAGTCTGTTGGAGGGGGCTAGTACGTATTTAGGTGACTTAATAAGAATGAATGTTGAGGACAGGCACAATCCCATGTTAATAGATCACAGGGACACAGAGGCCATCAGGCAGTTGTATCAATTCAAGAAGAGTCGGATTTATCCGATGGAACTGCATCACAACTAGTGGAGGCTATGTCCCACATGAAGCCAAACGTAAAAATTGATAAGAGCGGCTAAACAAACTTGCATCATGCGTTAAGAGAGGCAGATGAGCGTATTAAGTTAACAACCCCATCAATATCGGCACTCAATACTGTTCTCAATGCTCAGTAGAATTATATGAGAACATAAAAGACGAGGTCAAAGCTCATACATTGATATTGTCTGAATTAAATGTAAAAATAGATATATTGTCTAGTCTTATTGTAAATCAAAAGAAAAAAGACAGTAGAATCATGTGTAATAAGCAAGTGGCCACAGATGACATAGAATTGATAGGAATAAGAAATGCGGTATCTGGAATGAAACAGCAAGACATTGTTGTAACCATACTAGGAAATAGAAATAATGAGAATCTTCAGAAAGAAGATAAGAAATGACGGGATTCATGGGGGGAAGAAAATCTCAAAAAAAGCGAATAATCCAAGAATGGTAGGAAGAATCAATTGCGTTTGGACTCTAGGAAATATCTGGGAAATGTGATAGAAGATGATACAGTCACCAGTATATACCCCCAAATAGACTTGGAAGAACTGGAGAACAAAGGCCCTCAACAAGTGATTACTGAGATGCAGAAGAGTCCCACTAGATTTGCTACGGCAAAAGAAGAGCACTGAAAAAATTCAGATAATGTTAAGAAAGATCATAATAAAATGAAATGAACTATCTGTAATATGGCATGCCAAACAATAGCAATGATGTTGAGACGATAACAAATATTGCGATAGACGAGGGAGAAGGTACATCTCAAGCCCCAGGTCATACTGGCAGGAAAGAGATTTGAAATGGAACTAGACAGATAAGAGGGGGCTGGGAGAAGATTTGGTAAAAAAGAAGATGGAGAATATTGGGTGATGGGAAGCATTATTTAAAAAAAACAATGAAAGCAAAAGTGCAGAATGCCCTCTTCAACATAAAGAAGAATGAGCATAATATTGACTCATCAAGTGAAAAGGAAAGCCCCACACAAAAGGAACAGGGAAAAAACAACGATTATCACAATCGGATGAGAAACAAGTAACACATGGAGACGGATCGGGAAAGGTTAATGGAGCTTTTTCAAATAAGACTCCATACAAGAGAGGCTTCCCAAGAAGAACAAGAGTAAACAAGGGCGAAAGGTCATATTACATGACAAAATAGAAGAGGGATGGCTAAAATCGGAACCGGAAGTATTTAAGCTATATATGGAACTTAGATCCAATATTAATGTAAATGTAATCTTAAACCGTAGTAATGTACTGAGATTGCTACATGCTGATCTTGACTTAGAAAGTGTCTCTACGGAAGATATAAAATATGTGAGTTGCCCATATGCAAAAAGAACAGATCTCGTAGAAATCCACCTCAAATCCAAATTTGTGAGAAAAACCATTTTGGAATGACGAGAAGCCTTGCTTGACCTGTGATGCATGGTATATCAAGACAGAAAACAGTTTAAGGAGTATTTAAATTAGAAAGATAATAGGGCAAAAATGAGCCAAATAGAAACTTGAAAAGATAAGAGGAAATAAGTGGGTGAATATTCGAAGGTTGAAGCACTAAAAGATAAATTACAAAATCTGTCTGTATCGAGAGATGCAGGGAAGTTGGGGGGGCCGTATTGGAAACCCTGAAAAGTGATTGGTGAAGGAACTGTTAGGGGAAGATGCACTCTGACAGAAGATCCCTTAAACATATTAATATGAAACGCGTAAGGTTATAATAGTTTTACTAAGAGAGATACGCAGAACGAGATATTCATGAAAGGGGATATCAGAATTCTGCAAGAAACCTGGCTAGTAAACAGAATTTGGTTTGACGGCTATCAAATAATCCAGCAATTGACATCACAATCCAGTATGGGTATCCCTGCCGGTGGTTTATTATGTGGTTTTAGGAGCTCAAAATGTAAAGATATAAAGATCATATCAAACTCTATTCCTGGGTTTCTGGTGCTATCAACGAATTATAATATGGATAAAAACAAAACCATGACATTTATGATCATTGATATCTACTGGAATGAAAGGCAGGTGGTGTAACCGAGTTCCAAAACCCCATAGAAGAGTGATTGAAAAACTGGTAGTGTAGTGGAGAACAACATGTAATTATGGATGTAGACTTTACCACAAATTATGTTGGAGATGACAGGAAGAAAGTTAAGAATCGGAACAAAAACAGCCCTAGTTGGATCAAATTTTAGACGATTGGGACCTCCTGGTTGTAAATGGAAACGAGGGGGGCGACATAATGAAAATGCCAACATGGAAAAGAGGTTGTCCTACATCTAACATTGACTACCTTATATTATCACGTATATTGTATAATTACTGCTATAGGTTTGAGATCCATAATACGGAGCTAAGTGACCATAACGTACTGGATACTAGAGAATCTCTTTACTGAAAATAGAAAGAGGCAGAATTTAAAGGGTCAAATGGTTTGCACCGGAGGCAATATAATTTAAAAAATGTGCTTGTAACGGGGAGCAATTGACAAAGAGATTAGAAGTCCTTACTAATAACAACCAGGAGGGAGCTATTTTAGAAAGGTGTACAACAGCATCTTTTAATGAATTTATATGTGAGGGCGAGCAACAGAAAAAGCCTCTTAAAGAACACAAGATACATGCCCATGTATTTAATCTATCCAAATGAGGAACAAAAAAAATATATAGGGCAGAATTACGCCTTTTAAGGAGACAGTCCATTAATGGTGAAGCATATCATTTAAATAAAATGAATTAGGTAGAATAAATAAAAATTTGATGCGAAACCAGAAAGTGCAAATGCGCCTGTATGAAAGTGAAAGAATGATGGCAGCACTTAGACAACCTAATAGTCGTAATTTTTGATCTATATATAATGCAAACACAATAGACCAAAATCTATTGCAAAGTGATGAATGGTGGCAGCATTGGACAGATATGTATGAAATTCAAACAAAACAAACTGCAGCGGTCCAAGCACTCACAGTGGTTAGTAAACTTTGGCTATGAAGATGTTAGGTGATTAATCAAGAAGTCATTCAGTCCTAATGCAGCTAGACCTAATAGTATAACAAATATGGACCTATTGTCATTGAGCCTGACTCATTTGTTTAGGGACATGTTATGTTAATTGGCATTTATATAGTGCCTTATGTATCATTGGTATGATCTCAAAGCGCTGGTAGGTTGAACGCCCTTGGGAACCATAGTTCATGTAAGTAGAGAGAGATTCGTATGGCGCTTGGGTGCACCGGATATGTGGTGTAGTTGTTGGATGGTAGCTGCTTCTTAGCGATAGGTGTGGTGCTGAGGAAATCAGTTGGATGTGTTCAGTCTGCTGGGTGGACACCCAGACTGGGTTCTGGCTGTGTTAGGCCTGAGGAGACGCCTAAGCTAGCCAGAATGTGCTCAGCTAGCTGTGTTTTATTTGGGTGATGAGGTGATCATGGAGTTGTGTTCGTATGTGAACAGCTACACCGAATTAACAGGGGTATAGCTGTGTTCTGGTTGAATGATGGTTTATACTAGACAGTAGGCATAGTGGTGTGATATGGTGGCTATCCGTATAAGCGCCTTAGAGCAGGCGCCTGATGACAGTGAGGACGTTCATAGGGACATACATATATGTAGCGACAGGTTGGATAGAGGTATAAATGGGATACAGATGTATACATTGGGGTTACAGGTACATAGGATATATTTTGGTAACATCATGGTGAACAGGTGTTGCCACCATCAGCACCATCCGAAATGTCCACACCCTCCATTCCGTCCAATCCATCCGTTCCGTCCTCTCCATCCGTTCCGTCCTCTCCATCCAGTCTGTTGACGCAATCCGATCCAGCCGTTCCATCCACTCCATCCGGTCCTTCCACTCTATCCGTTCCATCCACTCCTTCTGCTCCATCCACTTCATCCATTCCTTTCGTTCCATTCAGTCTATCTGTTTTAGTAATTCTATCCATTCCATCCACTCCATTTACTCCTTTATATTCCCTGTTCGATCTACTCTGATTTTCTGTTTACTGTGACTATTCACTCTGTTTACTCCATCTTTGAACTCTATTCACTCCATCAGTCCCTCTGATCCATCCATTATGTCCTATCATGTGGGTGTGCAGCAGGAGTACAGCTTTGTTGTGTGTTTCGTCATTTAGTTGCTAGGGGATTGGACATATCTTGGGAGGTCATTGGTGTTATGGGAAGAGCCATGTTTTCAGTAGTTTGTGGAATGACAAAGTAGTCTTCGGTGAGTCGGTGGTGTGGGGGGGAAGCGAGTTCCCTAGAGTGGGGGCACGGCTGAGAATGAGGATCCTCCTATCCTGACTGAGTTGGTGTTTCATATCACTAAAGGAGGGCGGAGCTTGGTCTTAGAGTGTGCGGTGGGTGGTATGGTTTAAGCTTGTCTTGCAGGTATATTGGCCCGGTTTTGTGCACTGCTCGTTGAGTGATGCATAGGGTTTTGAAAGTGGCCCTTCGTCCAACTGCGAGCCAGTGGAGAGTTCTGAGAGCTGGAGAGGTGTGGTCTCTTGGGCCCAATGCTAGACGCATTTTGGCAGCAGTGTTTTGTGCTCTTTGTAATCTAATAAGGTGGTATGCCCGGACTCCGAGATAGAAAAAGTTAGCGTAGTCCAGCATGGCAAAAAAAACATTGGCTTTGAAATCACTTAAAATCAAGCAAGTTCCGCTTAGCATACTGGTCAAGAGTAGAGTAAATATTGGCTATTTAAAACATGCTCATCATCACCAAGCCCAAACATTTACTCGTCATTGGTTGGTGAGAATTTGACCTTGGAGTGTAAGAAATAGTAGGTGCTGCATGAGGTAAAGTGAGAGGGCACAAGAGTTTTTGGGCACAAAAATAGAAACAATTGCAAACATAGCCTTCACGTCAAAATGAAAAGGGAGTTTGCATATGTACAACCAGCATAAACCACCCAAAGCAGACAGGACCAAGTGCCTCTGCCACACCAAAAATGAGTTGCAGACAATGCCACAAGCATTCCATAACACTTCACAAAAAGAATTACACTTTGGATGCCAACAAAAGTTGCAAACTTAGAAGTCCATAAATTATATATATATAATATGACATGCATTATCCACCGTAATAGCATTTCTGCCGATTGTATCTGCTTAGAATCACGTGCTGTGCATAGTCCGACATCTAGTGGTAATCGCGTAGTATTGCATATTTCTTCCATAGATCGAAAGGGGATGTCGACAGTTTAACGCTATCCCTAATGTGATGTGATGTGTAGTGTACCCAAAATCCCTCGCACTTTCCCTCTGGTTGTGTTTTTTCTGCCGTGAGAGAGCCTTAGTCAGCGTGAGCGAGTACTTAAGAATGAAGGTGTAAGAGGTCTATGTTCCTCCTACTCCACAAGGGGTGGAAGGGTGGGCGCATACGAATCGAAGCAGATCCAATCAGAAATGCTATTACGGAGAGGTCTTCTGATGCTTGTTAATCTACTCGCATGCTGTGCATAGACTAGCAAGCAGTACCGAGAGATGGTGTTGGGATGTGTGAAGGAACAGTAGCAAAGAGATGTCTTTGCAACGCGTGTCCCACCTGAGAATCAGACCTAGAGTGTGCATCTAGGCAGTAGTGTTGTGTAAAGATGTGTACAGAACTCCAGGCTGCTGTGCTGCAAATGTACTCAAGAGGAACATTTGCAATGAATGCTATGGTAGCCCCTGTGCACAGAGTAGAGTGTGCACTAGGCGTGACGGGCAGATCTCTTGGCAAGAGTGTAACAGTGTGATGCAGGAAGGCAGTCTTGTAGGCAAGTACCTTAAGGCTAGCCTTTTGCATTGGTTCAAAGGGAGGCCCCATTAGTCTAGTAAGAATAACATTCAGGTCCCACCTGGGAGCTGGGTTGGAAATGGGGGATAAAGCCTTTACCCCTTCCATAAATGCCTTAATGACTGGGACTTTCCACCAGGACATCATGCTTTTGCGAAGTGGTGTATGCGGATAGAGCCACGCAGAAACCAGGGTAGTCTCGCCCACATTGCGCAAGGATTGGGGTTACTGGTGCATTTTGTTCACCATCCTGCTCAGTATTGGTGTTTGGGAGAAGCGTAAGCACATTTCCCTGACCAGCTCATCCTCAGGGTGTTCCCTTGGATTTGGGTTGGGGAAACCTGGGTGTGAAGTCTGGGCATTGTGTGTTTAGGCTTGTTGCGAACAAGTCTACCAGAGGATAGCCCCAGAGGGAAAAAAAATATAGTCACATTTTTTTGTGAGCTGCCACTCGTGCTCTTCGGGTAGGGGATCTGAAGTCTGCTAAAGAATTTGAGTTCCCCTGGAAGAAGTGAACACTAGGAACATGTTCCGCTTGAGTGCCCACTTCCAAATTCTTTGGGCTAGCCTGGACAGACGGAGAGTGTGCCTCCCTGCTTGTATATATAAAACATAGCAATGGTGTCGTCTGTTAGGATTGTACTGTTTGATCTGCTAGGTGCACTTGAAATGCTTGTAAGGCTTTGAGCACTGCTATCAGTTCCAAAAGTATTATGATTTTGAGCTGTGATCTACGTCCAGAGGCCATGCGCTGTGTGGTGAAGGTAATGGCCTCACCACCTGGTGAGTGATGCGTCCGTTCCAACAGGTGCTTGCACTGTGGGTTTGTAAAATTGTTTTCCTTTTAACAGGTTTTCCTTTGTCCACCAGCATAGCGCTTGTACAACAGTTAGCGAAACAACCACTAGATCGTCCCCCTGACTGCTTGCCTGAGACCACTGTTCGCTAACCACTGTTGCTTTGGGTGCATTCGCAACCGTGCGTGCGGAACCAGGTAAGTGCATATTAAATGCTGGCGCCACTTCTGGTATGTGGAGGAATCTATAGTTATACCAATCTTTAAGAAGGGTAATCAGTCTGATCCTAATAACTATAGGCCGACTGCCCTTATAGACCATGACAGTAAAATATTTTCTGCATTGATCTTGAAAAAATTAGAAACATGGATTGCAGAAAATAATATCTTACCCAGGAATCATTGTGGCTCTAAGAAAGGCCAATCAACAACATTAAATGGGCTCATTCTGTCCATCATAAAAGATCGGACTAAGAAGGAGGTGAGGGGACTCCCTAATCAGATGTATATGGCACTCATTGATTTCTCCAAGGCATTTGACTTCGTAAATCGACATTTGCTTTGGGCAAAGTTAAGAAAATGGGGCATCTCATCTGACCTTTTGGCCATCTTGGAGTACATACAAGAGGATACGTATGTGAGGGTGAGAATGGACTCTGGAGGAACTCTTGCAGACAGATTTAAAACATCAAAAGGTCTTCGGCAGGCTTGTGTATTTGCCCTATGCTTATATAATCTCTATTTAGCGGCTCTAGGTGAGGATCTAGGAATAGAGGCTATGATCAGCCCAAGGGTGGGTGGATCACCCATTGGGGGGTTGTCGTATCCAGATGACATGGCGCTGGTGGATGGCTCACCAGTGGGACTACACAAGATGTTAACAGCATAGAGTAAGTATGCAAAAGCCAATGATCTGAAACACTGTGCCCAGTGGGAAGCACCATTGCAGTCCGGAAGAACGAGAGAGCCCAGGCAGGCAACACTCGAGGGCACTGGGGACACTTCCAACACCATCCCCAGAGCTCATAAACTGGTGGGATACGGGACCTTTGACCCATCGAAGGCGACCTGCCGGCGGAACAATCTCCACCTCCCCTAAGAAGGCACGCTGGCCGCGAGACCTGCTGCGCCACCTAACAGAAGTGCTGAGGCGCATAGCACAGGCCAGCAGCTGCCCGACCTATGTTACGCAGCGGCTGACCAGCCTGACACGAACTGCTGCATCCGACAGCGGGAGCGGAACACCCTGGCTGAGCAGTCGGTAAGCCACTACACCAGGGACATTACCTATACTTTATGAAGCAGGGAGAATCGGACCGTGCTGACCCTCCCCACAGAACCCGTGCATTGCGTGCGGGGAACGGACGTTAGCTGTACAGACCCCCAGGCCATAACCAGTATTTGTGCGCCGTGTGTGGCAACGCAAATGGGAGGTGGGAGCAAGAGCGAGCGCCTGGGGCACCAGAGTAAAGCACAGGACACCCCAATTCACCAGGACACCTCCATGCCTAACCACTGCTAACCACCCCAGATAATGCAGGCCGGACACGCATAACATGGCAGGCCTGAGCCCATCTGCCATCCACACCTCTGGACACTGCGCCCGATCACTCAGGCCTCGAGGGCAGGGCACAACACCCTGATTCAACGACCACAATCAATTATTGCCTGAATACGCTGAACATCATGGCTCATCACTGAGACAAGCTGGTCCTCGCCCTCCATAGCCTGAAGACAAAGCAGCCAGGGGAGGATCCATAATACTCACCTCAGCTCCCGGGGGCACAGCTGATATGGAGTCCTAAAACGCGCAGGGTCACCGAACGAACACTGGCAAACCTGCAGGACAGGTTATTGGACGCCCACGGAAGAGGCCTACGGCCCCCAAGTCACCACGAACGGACTCACAAGCATGACCCAGGACACCGGAGCTCAGGTGCAAATACACATGGTCCCCACATCTGAAGTGAGACTAAGGTTGCCGGCATCAGAAAAAGGGGGAACAGCCATACAGCCAGTACTGGCACTGATGCAATCTGTCAATGGTGCAAAATATGAACTCAGTGGGCAACCTGGCACCGTAGACGCTGATCAGGGGATAGTCACATTATGAAGCCGGGTCATTAGCAAATAGCGAGCGGAGACAGCTGTAATCCAAAATCACCAGCAACCGTTACAGACCAGAGTGGCCATACTACCGGAACTAGAGGCATTGCACATTAGTGTGCAGCTGAAGGTGGACGACCCCGACGTGGCAGTGAGTTGTGATAGTGGCATCCCCAAGCTAACACTGGTCATTTTACTGCTGTCTGAGTTGGCACTGATAAGGGTGATTGAAGCAGGACAAAATACAATGCCCAAGTGGACAGGCCCCAAGAAGGGAAAAGGTGATATTGACACGTTTCAACAGCAGTCACTGTGATGCTGGAAATGCATCTGAGGGACAGGGCCTCTGAATCCTTGTCCTATTACTGTTTTTACCGTGTGTTCTGTTATGTTTTCTGCCCCGGAGTCCATGTGGGACTCCTGGCAGTGCAGCTCTCTCTTTTGGTTTGGTGAACAGACCCATGGGATACCCTTATGGCACCCATGGGTAGGGGTACAACCCTGTGCCCCTAGTATATGTTTTTGGGCACCTGTGGGTGACCCCAGAGCAGGGTATGGGCTGGTGGCAGCTCCGTGCTGAATATGACAGGTGCTCCGGGTGTCCTCCATTTTGGGATACCCAGGCCCTGCCATTGGGATCTGTTGATTCCTAATAGAAAACAAGATGGCCCCTGTGGCCTCTTGCTTTCTATTGCCTGTTATCTTGTTTTCCCAAAGTCCTGGGAAGCACTGTCTCTATCCCTTCCCCCTGACTGGTTGTTGGGTGGAAGTTCCATGTATGGTATTGTTGTGAAGGCCCAGCTAGACTGGCTGGAGCCTTCCCAGTGACTGTATGTTGTGGGTACCTCCTGTGGGTGGGACCTGGGTGAATGGAGTGTGTGACCAATATACACTTCTTGTTGTGGTTGTCTGGTTTCTGGCATGAGAGACAAAGACTGAGACAGCCCTGCCCGAAACTGGCCTGAATGCAGTGTGTAGTGTTGAATGGCTGGGTACTTGTCCCAATCCACATTTCTTGTTGTGAGTGTCTGGAAGGGAGGAGTGTGGCCTGAATGCACTGTGTGCCTGATTGGCTGACTGACTGCATGAATGCCCTGCAGTATGATTGGCTGCTGAGTGTGTGCCAGCAGCGTGGATGAGAGAGAGGATAGTATATCTGGGGACCTCTCACCACTGGAAAAGTGTGCAGAAGGGACCTTTGGTTGAGAAGCGACCATTGTGCTCCTAAAGCAGCCAGGGAGCTGAGTCTCCACTCTACGAGTAACTGGAACTGCTGATCCTCGACGTCCAGCTGGAAGAAGAAGACTTGCTGTGGCATTTGCTTCGACCGATCCGAAGGCTGACGAATTCGTCGAGGGCTGACCCGAGAGAGGACCTGGTAAGGCGCCCTCTTCCCGTGCTCCGAGGGACCATCGAGCACCGCTCCATCTTCGCCCAAGCGCCCTGGAAGACAGATCCTCGAAAAGGCTGTCGACCCGAGACGGGACCGCCGAGGAGATCGAGGTGAAGCACCCGGACATCGACGCCGTCGAAGTCCATTGCCGTCGACCAGGGTTCGCAGGTTTGTGGAACCGCTGGAGGCCCGTCGAAGTTGTGTTGCCCAGCCGTGGGAACCACTTGACGCCGTGCCGCCGACGACCGGAGCCGTCCGCTCCTTTGCCTAAGAACATTCAATCGAAGGACTCTCTCGACCGCATCGTCGACCTCTTATCCTGCCGGAGAAAGTCGAGGACGACCAACGCGCCGAGGAGAAACCTGCCGGTGGGTTTCCCGCCACCCGACGACCTCAAAGACTCGGACGACTCGACGCCCTTGCTGGGCTCCCGCCTCTACAATCTTTGCGGTCCAGAACTATTGTCATCGAGGTGCCCCGCACACCTCCGCCTTGCAGGACGCCGATGAGCACCGCTCGGACGAAGCTGCCGCCTCTTCGACATCGTTCTACCTCGTTTGTCGACGGACGTTCGACGCCCCGTGCCTCCCGCTTGAAAGGGAAGGCATTCAAGAAGGGCCGTCGATTCCCCGTCGCCGAACAGCGAGTCCCTCGACGTTTGTCGACGCCTTTTCGAGGAACTCGACTCCACCAAATACATTGGGGGGTAAAAACATTATAGGAGAAAATAAGACTTGCAGAGCAATATATGGACTGGGCTTGTGCTATATCTTTCTTTACAGGTTGCCCAGGTGGGGGGGATCTCCACACAGAACTGTGCCTAGTGGTAGGGGTCAGTATTCTGCCTACTGCTCAACCATCTTATTTTCTCTCCTCTCTCTATTGCTGGTTTCACTCTATTGGTCTGTGTGACATTGTACAGTATTGTTCATGCACTTCAATGAGATCTAGGGTGGTACCACTTTAGGATTGTAAATATTTGTCATTGTAGATTTTGCCGGAGTACAAAGTGAGTTATCATGATGAATGTACATAACCTTAACTATTGATTATATAAAGACTGTGTTCTAACCAATACAGAGTGTGGATATTCCTTTGTGGGGGCTTGGGGATACACTGTACTTAAGAACCAGCCTGCATCACCTCCTGAGAAGCTAGGCCTTGATTGCTCGACCATTGCTACCGAATAGAGAATCTTGGCTGGGGTCTCCTGTGCCTCCCCTCCACCATACAGGGAGCGGAAGTACAGACACCCCCCACCGGTCGTTGAGATCCGTTCTCTCACACTGGTGGCAGCGGTGGGATGCTTATGGTTTTAAGAATCAGTGTATAACCGTGCCACTTACAAAGGATATTTGCCCTTTATTGAATTAAGGTTTAGTTGTATACAAGGTAACTGCATTACAAACAATGGAGTCTATTGCGAATGGCAAATTAACTCGGATGAGCTTGGAGGCTCTCCAGAGTGCTTGTGAAGCTAGGGAGTTAGACTTTGTGGATAAGTCTAGGGCTGAGCTGATAGCTGCCCTGGTGGACTACCAGACTGATAGTGAAACTCTTGATGAGGGGGGGAATGCAACCAATGAGGACTCTGCCTCTGGGGTTTCTGCTGAATCTGTTTCTGGGAATGCCGCCATTCCTGCTGCCTCTGTTCCAAACTCCAGCAATTCCTTAGAGCTTGAGTTATTAAGGATGAAATTGGCCTTTGAATACCGCAAGTTGGAAATAGATGCTGAGCTTAAGAAAGAGGAGTTGGCTCAACAAGTTGCACTCAAAAATAAGGACCTTGAACTCAAGAGCCAGGACACTGAATGTCAGAGGATCCAGCTAGAGAAAGCTAGAGTGGAGACTTCAGCTAGAACCAGTGAGAGTGTCAGGTCCCCAGCCACCAAGTTTATGAAAGATTTGGTTGGTGTATTTGTGGAGGGTTCGGATATCCTCCAATGGATTGAAGCGTTTGAAATGGCTTGTGAGATTCATGATGTGGATAAAAGAGATTGGGCGAAGTGTTTGTTATGCAGAGTGCCTCAAACCCGGTATGACTGTATTCTGAAGCTGAGTGTGGAAGAAAGGGGTCAGTACGAGTGTATCAAGTCTGCTTTGATTGCCAAGTTCGTCAAGACACCTACCCAATACCTTAGAAGGTTCAGGGATTTTAAGAAAAAGGAGAATATGTCTTGGGTTGACTGGGTGAGTGCTGCGCACATGAACATGATGGGGTGGATCGATGGATACAAGGTTAAGACTTTTGTTGAATTGTCCCACCTCTTGTTTTTTGAGCATTTCTCTGAAGCCTGTTCACCAGAGCTGCGTCAGTATGTGGCTGACCAGAACATTTTGGACCCCTTTAAGCTGGCTAGGTTGGCTGACAAGTGGGTCTCCCACCGGGTGTCCCCTAAGGACTCCAGTGGGAAGGACAAGGATAAAGAGAAGGGGGCCTCTCAGAAAGCTGAGGAGTCCCCCAAGCAGTCACAGTCGGGTAAACCAAAACCTTCCTCTCCTAAGACCCAAAAATCTAGTGGGGATAAGTCATCTGGGGGTGGGAATAAGAGTAGTGGTCCACCTGCTGCAAAGCAGGCTCCCAGTGGTTCCAGTACCGTACCCCGAACTCCTGGCGCTTGTTGGGACTGTGGAGCTCTGGATCACAAAAGGGGTGACCCCAAGTGTAAAGGTAAGGCACTTGGAGTACAGGCTGTCAGCCTGACCTACCCTTACCCTGTGTCTGAGGTGGAGGCCACTGTCCTCCCCTCCTCTGCCGGGATCACATTTGGTGCTCCGGTGGAGATTTCCTTAGTGTCCCTTGGTGCCTGGGACCAGTATGCAGAAGTACTGGCGACTATCCCACAGAACACCCGTAGATTTTTGAGAAGTGTCCTCTTGAATGGCCAGCCTTCTACTGGTTTGAGAGACACTGGGGCAAGCATGACAGTGGTGGACAGGACCCTGCTCAGGCCAGAGGACTATGAAGGTGCTCCTCTGCAAACCACCAGGTTAGCTGGTGGGCCTCCCAAATTATCACCTGTAGCCTTAGTCACACTCATGATTGGCGACAAGACAGCGAAGCTTCCTGTCCTGGTTCAGGACAATGTCCCTGCTAACATTTTGTTAGGGAATGATCTAGTAGAGTTGGGGTTGATCTCGGATGGTCTTCCCATGACTGCTGCTGCCGTCACTAAATCACAGGTGACACCGGGTCTGGCTGTGGGTCAGATACCCGAGCCAAAGGCGAGGCCTAAGGCAAGAAGGAGGAAGACCAAGAAGGCCACCTCTGTGGAGGGAGCGCCTTCTCTTCCTGCTGCACCCATTGGGATCCATGCTCCGGACGGGCTGGGTCCAGTGGAAAACCCAAACTCAACTCCTTTGGGAGAAGAGGCAGAAGACTCTCCTGTGGGAGAGGTTCTTAACCCGGAGGATCATCCCGACCTTCAATGCTTGTTAGCTGAAGGGGGACCCTCCCGGGCAGACTTCTGTAAGGGACAGAGAGAGTGCCACTCTCTCGAGGGACTGAGGAAACAGGCCCTGGCCCAGGCACAAGGAGAGGTGCCTAGGAATTTCCGGATTTATTGGGAGGGTGAGCTCCTTGTTAGTGAGCCCACTAAGCCTGAACCTGGTGCCCGCAAGAGGTTGGTGGTACCCCAGGTTTACAGGCCCTTCCTACTGCAGTTGGCGCATGAGGTACCCTTGGCAGGTCATCTTGGGACCAAGAAGACTAAGCAGAGGCTCTCTGCCCATTTCTACTGGCCACGGATGGGAGTAGAGGTGGAGTCCCACTGCAGGACCTGCCCAACTTGTCAGTTGTCTGGCAAGACTGGAGTCAGTGTCATTGCCCCACTGCAGCCGTTGCCAGTGGTTGGCACCCCATTTGAGAGGGTGGGCATCGACATCGTCGGTCCCCTTGACCCTCCCACTTCAGGTGGACATCGGTTCATCCTGGTCTTGGTAGATCATGCCACCAGGTACCCTGAGGCGATACCCCTTCGGACGGTTACGGCCAAGGTGGTTGCCAGGGCTCTCCTGGGCATTTTCACCCGTGTTGGATTCCCCAAGGAGGTTGTCTCTGACAGAGGATCCAACTTCATGTCGAGTTACTTGAAAACCATGTGGAAAGAGTTTAGTTTAGTTTAGTTTATTTATTTGTACCGCGCACCGAACCCTGGGGTAGCTGGGCGCCGGAGACTTAAAAACAGTTACAGCATGGCAAAAATATACAGTACAGATTGTGAAAAAACAACAACGGCTTAGTAGACCGGGTTACAGGTGGTCAACAAAGGCAAGCAGAGAGAAAGTGCATTAAACGGCATTTTTGTTGGAAAGCCATGTTTTTGTTTTGGCTCTAAAAGTCCAAAATGAGGGTTCTGCTCTAAGGTATGGTGGCAAAGCATTCCATAGTTTGGCAGCTAGGACCGGGAAGCTGGCGCCGCCTGCTTTTTTTAGGGAGAATTTGGGAACAGAGAGGCAGTGTGCGTATGGAGTTCTAGTTGGTCTAGTTGAGGTGTGATTGTGGAACTTGTCTGCCAGGTATTTGGGTGCGTCGTTAGAGCGGCATTTATGGACGATGACGAGGGATCTGAGGGAGATTCTGTCTCGTACTGGGAGCCAGTGAGCATCTTGTCTGAAGCTGGAGATGTGGGCGTTTCGTGGGATACTGAGGGCTGCTCTGATGGCATTATTTTGAAGTACCTGTAGTTTGTTCAGGTTGTGTTCTGATGAGCCAAGAAAGAGGGTGTTGCAGTAGTCAATTTTTGAGAGCACTAACGCTCTGGCTAGTGTAATGCAGCTAGAAGGTGATAGGAAAGGTTTGCAGGCGTTGATGAGCTTGTTGGTGTAAGCGGTTGAAGAGGCAGTTGCGTTCACCTGTCTTTTGAGCGAGAGAGTAGAGTCTAGATAAACCCCAAGGGTTTTAATTTCTTTGGCTACTGTGATTAGGTTACCGTCTATGTTGAAGGACGCGTAACGGGGGTCTAGTTTGTTTAGCCGGGGTTGGGAGCCGACAATGAGGAGCTCAGTTTTCTCATCGTTGAGGCATAGGCCGTGCTCTGCCATCCAGGCTTGGATCTCTAAATAAAGGTTGTTGATTTTGGTGGAGTCCTCGTCGTAGCACCCTGATAGGGTGATGAGAACCTGGGTATCGTCAGCATAGTTTGTGTAAGTGACACCTAGATTATCTAGGCGGTCAAACAATAGCTTTGTGAAGATATTGTATAGGGTCGGCGAGACGCACGAGCCTTGAGGAACGCCGCAGGTGATGGGGACAGGGAGTGCTGATGCCCCTGGGGAGAAGACTCGGGTGGTTCGGTTGGTTAGGAAGGACTGGATCCAGGCAGTCGCCTGGTTAGAGAAGGCCGCTGAGGTTATCAGATGTTCTGTGAGGATCTGATGGTCGACGAGGTCGAAGGCAGCTGATAGATCTAGCAGTAGGAGAATGGCTAGATTACCCTTGTCCTTTGCCTCGTCCATCTGGATTTTTAGGTCCAGTAGGGCTGACTCTGTTCCATGCCTTGGCCTGAAGCCGGATTGTCTGAGACCCAGGAGGTTGTTGTCTTCCAGGTGCTTCTGTATTTGCAGGTAGGCCACTCTGTCTAGGATCTTTAGGATGTAGGGAACGGTGGTGATTGGCCTGTAATTAGTTGGGTTATTGGGGTCTAGATTAGGTTTTTTTAGAAGTGGCATGACCCAGGCCTCCTTGAGGCTACTGGGCACTGAGCTTGATTTGAAGGATGCATTGATGAGGGCTGTTATGAAGGGGGCCAGAGTGTTGGCGCCTTCTTGGATGATGGGAGCTGGGCATGAGTCCCCTTGGCATCTAGAGTGCTTGAGGCCCTTAATGATGCTTTCCACTTCTTTAGTGGAAACTGGTGAGAAGGAGAAGGGGGGGCAAGTAGGTGTTTTGGGGGTGGTGGGCGGAGGGTGGTTTGTTTTTTTGGATAGGCTGAGCTTTTTCTGTTCGATTTTGGATTGTAACATGGTGATTTTGTCTGCAAGGGCTTTTTGAATCCTCTCACACCAGTCTGCATCTTTCACGCAGGTTTCAGCCAGAGTGGGGGGGGATTCGAGTTCCCTAAGGATATTGAAGAGCTCTTTTGTTTTGGATTTGGCGTTCTCAATTCTGTTATCATATGTCTCTTTTTTGGCCTTAAGGATAGCAGTTTTGTAGGTGGTGGCTGCTATCGAGAGTTGAGTTTTGTTGGAGAGGTTGGGCATTTTTCTCCAGGTGGCTTCTGCGGCTCGTTTGGAGAGTGCGGGGTAACCTACAAGTTCTCCACCTCTTACCACCCCCAGACCAATGGTCTGGTTGAGAGATTTAATAAAACTCTCAAGGGCATGCTAGGGGCTTTGGAAGAACCCCTAAGGAGGAAATGGGATCTCCTCCTGCCATGCCTGCTGTTTGCTTACAGGGAGGTACCTCAAGAGGGTGTTGGTTTCAGCCCCTTTGAGTTACTCTTTGGACATCCCGTAAGGGGGCCCCTCGCCTTGATCAGAGAAGGCTTGGAATCCACCCCTCCGGGTCCCGCCAAGCAAGTGGGGGACTATGTTGTTAGGCCTCAGACGGAGGATGACACAGATGATGGGTCAGGCAACAGCAAATCTCAAGGCCAGCCAGGAATTGAATAAGTACTGGCATGACCTTAAAGCCTCACAAGTGGATTGGACTCTGGGACAGGAAATCCTTGTGATGGAGCCTACCAAGCCTAGGGCTTTGGCAGACAAGTGGACTGGACCCTTCAGGATCATCTCCAAGATGGGCGAAGTCAACTATCTGGTTGACATGGGAGCCCCTGGGGTAGCTCCTCAGCTATTCCATGTCAACAGGCTCAAGCCTTCCACAGGCGAGCGGAAGTCTCATGTCTCTTGCTAGCTTCTGGGCAAGAAGAGGATGAGAGTGAGCCCCTTCCTGACTTGCTGCATAGCAACCCTCGGGATGGCTCAGTGGAGGGAGTACTTCTCTCTCCAGATTTGACAACAGAGCAACAGAGGGCCTGTAGGGCTTTGCTCCAACAGTATGCCTCTCTATTTTCACTGAAGCCAGGCCTTACACCGTGGTGTAAGCACGAAATTGACACTGGTGACAGTGTACCTGTCAAAAGCAGGTGCTACCGTATGTCAGATACCGTCAAGAACCACATCCAGGCTGAGGTCGCCAAGATGTTGGATCTGGGTGTTATTGAGCCCTCAACCAGTCCCTGGTCCAGTCCAGTGGTCCTTGTCCCCAAGGCAAGTTCCCAGGCGGGTACCAAGGATTGGAGGTTCTGTGTGGACTACCGAGGAGTCAATGCCGTCACCAAGACTGACGCGAACCCATTGCCCAGGGCTGATGAGCTCGTGGACACCATCGGTGCTGCCAAGTTTGTGAGCACCTTTGACCTTACTTCAGGCTATTGGCAAATAGCTCTGACGGACCATGCCAAGGAAAAGACGACCTTCTCAACACCTGAGGGACTCTACCAGTTTAGGGTCATGCCTTTTGGGTTGAAGAATGCCCCTGCCACCTTCCAGAGATTGGTCAACCATGCGCTCAGTGGGCTGGAAGCCTTTTGTGTGGCTTACTTAGACGACATTGCCGTCTACAGTTCCACCTGGGAAGAACATTTGACACATCTGGATAGGGTGTTCCAGGCCTTGAAAAGGGCTAACCTCACTATCAAGGCCACCAAGTGCCAGATAGCTCAGGGGAAAGTTACCTATCTTGGTCATGAGGTAGGAGGGGGGTCAAATCCAACCTCTCGCCAGTAAAGTACAGGATGTACAGAACTGGGAGACTCCCACTACTCAAACCCAGGTGAGGGCCTTTTTGGGTCTCACTGGGTACTATCGCAATTTCATGGCAGACTATGGGACCATAGCTGCACCTCTGACAGCTCTAACGTCACCCAAGCAGCCTAGGAAGGTTAATTGGACCGAAGACCGTCAGAGGGCCTTTGATGGCTTGAAAGAAAGTCTGTGTAGGGCACCTGTGTTGAGTGCGCCTGACTACAGCCGACCCTTTATCGTCCAGACGGATGCCTGCGACACCGGAATTGGAGCTGTCTTGTCCCAGTTAGACGACAAAGGGAGAGAACACCCTATCATATTCATCAGTAGACAACTCAAGGGTAGAGAACTTAGGTGGGCTACTGTTGAAAAGGAGTGTTTTAGTATAGTTTGGAGCCTTAGGCGTTTTAGGCCCTACCTTACGGGGTCTACCTTCAAGGTCCAAACAGATCATAAGCCCCTGAAGTGGCTTATGCAGATGAAGGGTGAGAACCCGAAATTGCTCAGGTGGTCCATTAGCCTGCAAGGGCTAGACTTCACCGTAGAGCACAGACCAGGGAAGAGTCACGATAATGCAGATGGCCTTTCCAGAAGGTATGTTGACCGTCTGGATGAGGGTGTCTATCCCGTGGGAGATTAGACACCCTCCACCTCAGTCTGGGGGGGGCGACTGTGATGCTGGAAATGCATCTGAGGGACAGGGCCTCTGAATCCTTGTCCTATTACTGTTTTTACCGTGTGTTCTGTTATGTTTTCTGCCCCGGAGTCCATGTGGGACTCCTGGCAGTGCAGCTCTCTCTTTTGGTTTGGTGAACAGACCCATGGGATACCCTTATGGCACCCATAGGTAGGGGTACAACCCTGTGCCCCTAGTGTATGTTTTTGGGCACCTGTGGGTGACCCCAGAGCAGGGTATGGGCTGGTGGCAGCTCCGTGCTGAATATGACAGGTGCTCCGGGTGTCCTCCATTTTGGGATACCCAGGCCCTGCCATTGGGATCTGTTGATTCCTAATAGAAAACAAGATGGCCCCTGTGGCCTCTTGCTTTCTATTGCCTGTTATCTTGTTTTCCCAAAGTCCTGGGAAGCCCTGTCTCTATCCCTTCCCCCTGACTGGCTGTTGGGTGGAAGTTCCATGTATGGTATTGTTGTGAAGGCCCAGCTAGACTGGCTGGAGCCTTCCCAGTGACTGTATGTTGTGGGTACCTCCTGTGGGTGGGACCTGGGTGAATGGAGTGTGTGACCAATATACACTTCTTGTTGTGGTTGTCTGGTTTCTGGCATGAGAGACAAAGACTGAGACAGCCCTGCCCGAAACTGGCCTGAATGCAGTGTGTAGTGTTGAATGGCTGGGTACTTGTCCCAATCCACATTTCTTGTTGTGAGTGTCTGGAAGGGAGGAGTGTGGCCTGAATGCACTGTGTGCCTGATTGGCTGACTGACTGCATGAATGCCCTGCAGTATGATTGGCTGCTGAGTGTGTGCCAGCAGCGTGGATGAGAGAGAGGATAGTATATCTGGGGACCTCTCACCACTGGAAAAGTGTGCAGAAGGGACCTTTGGTTGAGAAGCGACCATTGTGCTCCTAAAGCAGCCAGGGAGCTGAGTCTCCACTCTACGAGTAACTGGAACTGCTGATCCTCGACGTCCAGCTGGAAGAAGAAGACTTGCTGTGGCATTTGCTTCGACCGATCCGAAGGCTGACTAATTCGTCGAGGGCTGACCCGAGAGAGGACCTGGTAAGGCGCCCTCTTCCCATGCTCCGAGGGACCATCGAGCACCGCTCCATCTTCGCCGAAGCGCCCTGGAAGACAGATCCTCGAAAGGCTGTCGACCCGAGACGGGACCGCCGAGGAGATCGAGGTGAAGCACCCGGACATCGACGCCGTCGAAGTCCATTGCCGTCGACCAGGGTTCGCAGGTTTGTGGAACCGCTGGAGGCCCGTCGAAGTTGTGTTGCCCAGCCATGGGAACCACTTGACGCCGTGCCGCCGACGACCGGAGCCGTCCGCTCCTTTGCCTAAGAACATTCAATCGAAGGACTCTCTCGACCGCATCGTCGACCTCTTATCCTGCCGGAGAAAGTCGAGGACGACCAACGCGCCGAGGAGAAACCTGCCGGTGGGTTTCCCGCCACCCGACGACCTCAAAGACTCGGACGACTCGACGCCCTTGCTGGGCTCCCGCCTCTTCAATCTTTGCGGTCCAGAACTATTGTCATCGAGGTGCCCCGCACACCTCCGCCTTGCAGGACGCCGACGCCCCCGACGCCGACGAGCACCGCTCCGACGAAGCTGCCGCCTCTTCGACATAGTTCTACCTCGTTTGTCGACGGACGTTCGACGCCCCGTGCCTCCCGCTTGAAAGGGAAGGCATTCAAGAAGGGCCGTCGATTCCCCGTCGCCGAACAGCGAGTCCCTCGACGTTTGTCGACGCCTTTTCGAGGAACTCGACTCCACCAGGTACATTGGGGGGGTAAAAACATTATAGGAGAAAATAAGACTTGCAGAGCAATATATGGACTGGGCTTGTGCTATATCTTTCTTTACAGGTTGCCCAGGTGGGGGGATCTCCACACAGAACTGTGCTTAGTGGTAGGGGTCAGTATTCTGCCTATTGCTCAACCATCTTATTTTCTCTCCTCTCTCTATTGCTGGTTTCACTCTATTGGTCTGTGTGACATTGTACAGTATTGTTCATGCACTTCAATGAGATCTAGGGTGGTACCACTTTAGGATTGTAAATATTTGTCATTGTAGATTTTGCCGGAGTACAAAGTGAGTTATCATGATGAATGTACATAACCTTAACTATTGATTATATAAAGACTGTGTTCTAACCAATACAGAGTGTGGATATTCCTTTGTGGGGGCTTGGGGATACACTGTACTTAAGAACCAGCCTGCATCACCTCCTGAGAAGCTAGGCCTTGATTGCTCGACCATTGCTACCGAATAGAGAATCTTGGCTGGGGTCTCCTGTGCCTCCCCTCCACCATACAGGGAGCGGAAGTACAGACACCCCCCACCGGTCGTTGAGATCCGTTCTCTCACAGTCACCAAGACCAACATCATGAGTACCACAGACACGGAGCAAGCCCTGCAATCTAGGCATACGGTGCCGCCCACTACGATGACCCCAGGCAGTGTTTGCATCAATGCAGCAGGGTTTTGCCGCCCTGAATGACAGACTGGATGGAATCAACACGAACCTAACATCCATTAGAAACCAACTCGAGAAAGCCACCAACCGGATTATGGAAGCAGAGACACCGATCATGGCAACATAAGATAAACTCGAATCACTGCGCAACACAGTGTCTTTCGGCGCCTGGATGCCTGCGGGCTTTGGCGCCTTACAAATCTGAATAACATAAATGGCCAAAGACTTGGGAACGGTAAAACTCAAGTGTGAAGATTTGGATGCCCGATCTCGCCGTAATAGCGTAATGACTTACGCATAGTGCGGGTACCGGAAGAAGCACTAAAAGGCCCCATGGAACTTGCAGTAGAGGGAATGCTTAGAGAATTACTTGCAGACCCGTGTTGGTCCTCCATGTTGCTGTTGAAAGAGCCCACAGGTTGCTTGCACCACGTCCCAAACCGGGTGCATACCCTAGACCTATCACCACAAGGCTGATGAATTATAGAGACCGGGACCTAGTACTGTGCACCGCAAGAGATGAGCACAAGCTACGATTGGGCTCCAATGTGATTCGGATCTTTTCTGACTATACGCTGGCGGTCCAACAACAAAGACGGTCCTACGCGAGTGTAAAGAAGATGCTTTGGTAGACAAAAGTCCCCTACGCAATGTTGTACCCAGCCAGACTTCAGTTGCAACAAAACAAAACATATTTTTTCATCTTCCGGGAAGAAGCTGCCACCTTTTGTGGAGGCGAACATCCCAGCACCGCCCAAACAGATACCTGGCACCAAAGACAACAGTAGGAGCACATCGCCTGCGCAGGGTCAGGATTGAGGAGGCAACGTAGCAGATGACGCCTTAAGAGATAATAGATACGAGGCTGCATTTCAAACATTGATAGAGTTCCGAACAGTTATATCAAACAATGCCACAGTTTCAATATGTGTTCTGAAAACGATAAACGTACAGTAATCATGTGGGCAGACATGCTACAATCTCTGGCCTCTGCCACCACAGTAGCATCCCCCCCAATGCGGGTGCATGAGGTAATTGGACCATTTGGAGGAGAGGGATGTGGGTGGGGTATGGGGAATGACATAGTTGAAGTTTGTGGAACTATTAAGGGTGTGGGAGGGGGGAAGGGGTGTTAGTGTGGGCAATAAAATTAGAAATGCACAGGTACATTTAAACTGGACGTGCAAGAACATTAAGGGACACTGGTACAATATTGATGTAATTGAGTGACCTCTAGAATGGCTGAGATAGATCCAAATGGGATCACGTTGTTAAGCTGGAATGTGAGAGGACTTGGGGTACCGATAAAGAGGAGGAAAAACATACATTAACAGGCTGGGGCACACAATGTATATCTTCAGAAGACCCACTTAATGGGACAACAGGGCGAAAGGAAGGCACCCGGATGGGGTAACCAATGCTTTTATACAACCTACTCTAGTAGAGCTAGAGGAGTGCTTACGCTTATACATAAATCAGTGCCATTTGTACACTATGCTACGGATAGCGACCCAGAGGGACGATATGTGATAGTCCACGGGAAGCTAGCTGATGTGGAAGTACTACTTATGAACCTATATGGCCCGAATATAGAAGACCCTGAGTATTACTCCCGGCTATTTAAAAAATGCACTAAATACCCCACAGCACACGTCATCAGCGGGGCGATCTTAATACAATACTCGACACACAATTAGACCGCACGTCTAGTACCCCCAGAACACTTACCAACGCAGCCCGTATGATAGACACGCACATGACAGAGCTAGGCCTCTGCGATGTATGGCGTTCCCTACATGGGAAGCGCGCCTACACTTATTATTCATCCGTGCATTACATGCACTCGAGAATTGATGTCTGGCTGTTATCACAAAGAGCCCTAGGCTGGGTGAAAGACGTAAAGATACAGTCTAGGACATTCACCAATTCTGATCACCATGCACATCTCCAAGGCTACCCCGCAGAGACCCCTGTGGTGGTTCAGAGCAGCTAAACTGTTCGATCATGTGTACAAGACTAGCTTAACCCAACATATTACTCTATATTTTGAAATAAGTGAAGGCACGGTGGGAAGCCAGGCGACATTATGGCAGGTCTTTAAAGTGTATATTAGAGGCATAGCTATGTCAACCGAGCACCGAGCTTGGGGTACTCAAAGATATTCGAAGAGAGTTTGGTAGACGGGAAGGGGATATAGCTAAATTACAAGAAAAATACAGCACAGGCCCCACAGTACAAACTAAGCTAGACATTAAGACCCAACTGGAGGGATTTGGAGCAGCGGCGGGTCGAGAAATACATTATTTCAACAGACCAGCTGCTGCAAGGCGGTATGGGGAGCAAGAGCAACCTAGCAAACTCTTGGCAAAGATGGTGAGAGGAGAACAAGGAGGCATAGTCATACCTTGCAGAACTAGGCCGGATGGGGTAGTGGTGACTAATCAGGAAATTGAGAAAGTCTTTTATGACTTTTACTCCCGGCTGTATTCTCCCCAGAGTACAGCAACTAAGGAAGAAATAGATAGGTACATAGCCGGTATACCTACCACCGAGACGAAGGAGGCACTGGAATGCCCGCTTACACAGGCTGACATGATAGAGGCTATTAGAGCCCTACCAAACGGAAAAGCTCTGATGGCCTCAGTGCTGAATTTTATAAAGAATTTGCATAAATGTTGGCGCTCCAGCTCCATTCTATCTGGACCGAAGCCCTGGAAGAAGGCAAACTCCCCGGAACAACTCGGGAAGCGGTTATAACACTGTTACTAAAACCCAGGCAGGCACCCGAAGACTGCTGTTCCTATAGACTATAGACCGCTCTCATTGATAAATATAGACGCAAAAATATTCGTGAAAATCCTTGCCACGCGATTGACCCCACTGATGCCACATATGGTACATGAGCACCAGGCAGGCTTTGTGAAGGGCAGATCCACGGCAACGAACATTCACCGCTGCTATAATATACTTGCCTCAATCCCAAAGAATTTGCAAGGGGGGCACCAGCACTAGATGTGCAAAAATAATTATGGGTTTGGGCTGAACTTTTTTAGTTGGGTTAGAATGTTATATACACAACCATACGCAAGGTTATGTGTTAACGGGACGTTGTCAGCGATACTGGAATTCGCGGGAGGTACCCGCCAGGGCTCTCTGCTGTCACCCCTCTTGTTTGCTTTGGTTATAGAACCACTTGCGGGCCTGCTCAGTTTTAGGCATAGTAGAGTAGGGATCCCTCTAGTAGACGAACTAGAGATTATTACTTTATATGCAGACTATATAATGTTGTACTTGAGGGATCCACAAACCAAGAAACCAACTTGGGGAAAAGTATTAAACGCAGTTAAGAAGTTCAGGGAATATTCACTGCTGAAATTGAACTCCATCAAATCCGAGATATTCTCCCTCACAGATACTACCTAAAGACCCACTGTACTACATGGACCTGTCTGGGCCCCCAAACGGGTAAAATATCTGGGAGTAGAAGTGGCATGTAGACCGCAACTTGTTCTCGCCCTAAACTATGTGACATTCATGGAGACACTTATGTGCCAAACTCGAAAGATGGCGGTCCCTGCCGATCTCCCTGAAGGGCAGACTTGCACTGGTTAAAATGATAATTTTACCTAAACTGTTCTACCTATTCAGCACTGTTCCTGTGTGGCCGGGCAGATAAATGTTCTCTAAAATTCAAGAAATGCAAGGATCTTGCACAATTTTTGTATGGGACAGCCGACCCAGTGTGAGCTGGCAGAAACTTACCAAACACAGGGAGGACTAACCGCGCCTGACTTCTAACTATATTACATGACAGCACAGGCACACTATGCAACACACTGGGTGGAAGGCATCTCGCGAGTGACCCACACAGAGTCTGCAACACAGACTCTAGGTCCGATGAAACTCCTACACAAAGCGGCAGTGGCAAAAACCAGACGAGATAACACCACTGACCCAACACTGGTAACATGTACTGCTTGGACCATGATAGTGGGAAGGCCAGGACATGAGGTTTTATACAATCCAAATATGCAATTGTGGAGAGCAACCCCCTACCCAAGACACAAAACTGGCCTTACACTGGGGAAGTAAAGGAATTAACCGATTCGGGGACCTATTTCCGGATAAACAATTCATTAGCTGGGAAGAAATTAAACTGATTGTGAGGGACAACCCTCTGCAAAAATTACACTATTTACAACTACGTTCAGCTATGGCTAATGTATGGGATACTTTCCTGACTGAACCATCAATACACTTGGGTCTAGGATATATATTCACTGCAGGGATAACCAAAACATCAGCTTCCACTCTATACTTAGGCCACAGGTTTACAGATAAACAATGGACACAGTTATGGGGGCTGACGAGGAGCATACCATGTAACTCACGATACCGGCTGATATATTACAAGATAATGCATAGAACCCATTATACTCCGGCTAGGCTTAAGAGTATATATCCTATGTCTGATGGGAAATGTCCCAGATGTGGGAGTGAGGACGCAGACATACTCCACATGTTGTGGGCATGTACTTGTCTGTCCACGTAATGGGCAGAAGTGTGCACCACATTAGATGTCATGTCAGCCCAGCCCATTGAATGGAGTACGACTGTATGCCTGCTGGGAACTGTAGACAAAATGAACCCCTCATGGCGTAAGCTGCTTAACCTGAGTCTGCTGTTGGCGAAACGAGTGATATTGATGCGGTGGAAATGCAAAGAACCACCCACGAAGAGTGACTGGGAAAGAGACATGACATGAGCGAATGATTGTGAAGAAGCCCACCCATACTCGCCCTAGAGACATATGGGGCAGATACAGGCAATACCTCTCTGATAAAAGCATTGAGGAAGAGGACTCGGAAATACTGTAATTATGTACGGAAAGTGTACCCAAACGTATATGGTTGAATAATGTTAATATGAACAATGTAAAATGGTAGATATGATGATGTAACTGTGCAAATTAAAATAAAATCTTTAAAAAAGAGAAGTTTCAATTGGCATATTAATGAAACCACCATAGAGATAAAAGAGTGTCAAATATTTGGGCTTTAACTTATATAAGTCCTTTAGTGGATCGCTGCTTGTTGATAGCCTGGAAAAGAAAATAGACCAATTGGCTTATCAAATGAAGAACCTCGACAGGAAATACTGTAAATTTACAATCAAACCATTGATTCTCTTTTATGTTGGAAAGGTAGTCCCGAAGATAATCTATGGTGCAGAGATTGATTTGGCATTGCATACGGTCCCCTGAGAAAGATTGGAGAGCAGACTATGAAAGGCGGCTTTAGGGCTCCCCTTCTGTCTCCCCATGGCTTCACTTTGCTTCGAACTAAGCCTCCTCTCATTAGAATACTGGCACAACTGGTGGATAATATCACTAATTAGAAATATTCTATTGCCTGTCATGAATTTTTTGTATGTGAATTTACTTGAGAATCTGAATGGGAGACCTTCGCCCTTTTTGAATAAATTCCTGTCGCAGTTAGATGGGCATTTAGAAGTTATGGGTAAAGACTGTAAGGAACTCTTTAATAAAGACAATTTTGAAACAAAACGATGGATAACTACCATTACATGTACGAGAGGGTATAGGTTGCACTCTACCTACTCAGTGATTGATAAACCCCTAGGTCTATTACCTAATTATTTATTACAACACCCCTGCCCTTTTAAAAAAGTACAATTTTTGCGATTTCGACTGAACTTCTTACCAACAGGGGAAATTATACATGCATGAAGGAAAAATAAGGATGAAGAAGATAAGAACTGTCTATGGTGTTGTGTTGAAGGGGCTCAAAAAATTCTCTGATATTTGCTAGTAAAATGTCCAACATTAATACTAATCAGAACCGCTTTTTGTCTACTACAACTAGTTACATAAATGTGGAAGATGTATGGATTCGTATGTCCGCAGGGACAGAACATTTTTAACGTATGCAATAGTGCAAATGCTGAAAGAGTTGGGTCTTCTTTTGACTAGCATAGAAGAACAGGTTTCCGTTGCATAATCTCATGAAAAATATGCTAAAATGTATTTATGTATGTATTTTACGATTCAGTATGGAGTTTTTTGTCTTTAATTGTATCTATGTACACTTTTTTATGACTGAAAATAGACTTCAAAATGTGTGTATATGTCTATTTATACGTTATTATGAAGTTTTTGTCATTTGTGTACAAGATCAAATTCTTGATTAATGACGTAATAAAAAAAGAAAAAAAAGAAAGACATCAAAGCACTACTGATGTTAATGCTGGTGCTTTGGCTGGAACTGTTCCTGCGTTCTTGGCACAGTGTTCAGTGAGGGGCACCACAAAGAAGATGATGGGAGCCCAGGTGCATGTTACATAGGGGATGGTCCATTTGCGCTGCTCCATGAAGAGGGAAGAAGTCACTGTGCCATCTGAAGGTCCATGTTAGTCCGAGACCGGCTGTCAAAGGACATCATGAAGGACCGCGAAGGACCAAAGTTGTCGCTGGAGATGGAGGCTAAGGGCCTGTGCTGAGTTGCCAAATGTGCCATGCTCACAAGGAGGACTAGAGGAATGATGTTTCCCTGTTTATTAAAGGTTCTACCCACGTGTGGGTTGCTTGATGACAGCATGTCATATCTGACAGGAAGTAGTTATGCGCCAGTGGCTGGTGTGGAGGATAAGAGTATTCTGGCATGTTGTCTCCCAAGGCTGTCGTGTGTGCAGCACTAATACTATGGCGATGTGCGGGTACTGCACATTGTTCTTTTTTAACTGAACTGTTGCGTCTGCACTGTGGCTACGGCCAGTTGGATTACTTGTAGCAAAATATCTCATTGCTTTATTGCCTTGTCGGCTGGTTTATTCACCTTGCTCCCAAGATGGGTAGAAGATTGAGTTGCTTCCTTTGTAGCAAAGTGACTTTGTTCTGAGACTGGCTGGGTGGGTGTGGAATGACAAGAGTGAGATATGGAACATTTTGTTTTCGTAATGGGGAGAAACACGAATAAAGCAGCGATGTTATTCTCCATGTACTCAGTGATTTTATTGCAGAATAGCCACAAAAGGTCTTTTTCAGTGCTGAATCTCTATTTCACTGACAGAAAAGACTAGATATCCCAGTCTACGTCTTGTGATAGTAGGACTGTGCGTTTGGTAGTTTTGAGGGACGGTCTGATTGGCTGTCTGCCAAAACCTTTGTATGCTGCCCTTTGGTGCGATTAGTGGCTTGACTTCGGCCAGTCCCGCTGTAAATGTATTATCAGTGGGACACACTTGAGATCTGTTCCTGATTTTGTGGAACATTGCTTTTTGAAGATGGGCTTTTGTATGTTTACTTCTCAATTACATTTGCAGGGCAGCAACTTGGGCAGTCACACCTATTTTCGCCAGGGGCTACTGCCTTGACATACTGTAAAATAGGGAGAGATGCGTTGGACCAGCAGTGTAGAAGAGTTGTTTGTGATAACGTGAACCTTTTAGTCACCAAAGCTTTTTTGACACTACTTGTTAAATGAAAACATCCCTATCAAAGAAATCTGGATTGAAAGTGCATTGCTACTGGATTTTCCCAAACATTTAACTCCTCTTTAAATCCTCTTTAACTGCAGAAACTCCCATTAAACTCCATGGATTGCTTTTGGCTTAATGCACCCAAAATGTTAATTGCAATCCCTAAACAATCCAAGCAATCCAGTAAAAATCCAAAAGCAATACAATCCCCAAACAATCCTATAAAAATCCCAAAGCAATGCCATCACTAAATAAATCCAAAAGCAATGGATTACATCTGGCTTCCTTTTGGCTTAATGCACCCGAAATATGTTATTTAGAAATCCTTCCTCGTAGAAATCCAAAAGCAATGCAGTGCAATGCAATCCCCATATAACCCTTTTTAAATCCAAAAGCAATTAATGTAGTCACCAAATAATACTTCACAAATAAAAAAAAAAATGCAATCACAAAAAAAACCTTTAACAATATAGCCATTGTTTTGGTTCATGAGCTGCAAATAAATTAATTTAGGAGTTTGAATCCAAAAATAATGTTAACTATAATCCTGAAAAGAAATGCTTATAAACACATTTGGTGCACCTTGTTGAATTGGGCTTTAAAAGCGTCACTGTGGCTTAATTGATGCCCATTTCAGAAAGTTGCATTTTGAATTGCATTTTGCATTTTGAATTGCTTTTAGAACAATAGTGATGGCTTATTAGGTCTTAACAGTCATTTAGGTAAAATGGCCATGAAAGTCGAGACCACGTAATGGAATATTACCTATATTTAAAAAGAATGACAGATTTTTTTCCCCCGCTATATTTATTAAAAGAGGCACTTCGATGTTCAATCGGACACTGTGTACATAGCACAAAATCACGACTGCAATCCCAGACACAGGTGCTTTACAATAAAAAAGGGTGAGAAAACATGTATGCAAAACATGTATGGTTTAAAGGAAACTACAGTGAAGTGCTTCCTAAGAGTAAATATGTACAAAAGGGGTTTTTATGTTTATGGTTAGGAGTACTGCAGATTGAAAAAGAGACAGCAGAGTGCTGTATCCTATAGAAAGGGAAATCAGCTTGCATTGGGAATTGCGGTTAGCTTTTTACAGTTTGAAGTGCATTCAGCAATATATAATGTTGAGTTTTTTGACATTGAGGAACTTTTTTGGAACAGATATGCTATGCTTGTACCTTTGCGACCTATTATTGTGTGTACCTTGTAGTTTTGAGTCTTACCTTGTAGTTTTGAGTCTTGCCTTGTGTATTATATTCCTTTGTCTATTATTTTGAGACTTGTCGCATGAGTGTAGGCCACGGAGACACTGAGTTCCTCTACTCCGTCTGCAAGTTTTGAGAAAAAGCACAAAAATGCCTGCACTTCTTTGCGCCAAAATGAATAAATGAAAGATTCCAAAAAATCAGTTGTTTCTGATAAAAATAATTCTTTGTTTATTTTTATTTTTTGCTTTGATAAAGGTTAGGCCCTTTTTGGATGACACGTGTTTCGGCAACTGCGCCTTTCTCAAATCCAGGCTGTTCATATTGATACAAATGATAAAATGAAAACAAAAAAGAAGAAATAAAGTACAAATGTGACTAACAGCTCTGTTATTTCACACATAATAAAAGATGTGACTTCCTTGTGTTTTAACCCCACACCATGAATCTCCAGAAACCATGCTTATGAGAAAACATGACACCTGGTGCAGTTCAGGGAAAAAATATTATGTGCGTGTGTCAGTGCTGCGGAGCCATGGAAGGGGGAGAGGGTGGAAATAGAGTTCTTTTATCGTTGTTATAAAGTTGACCTATATGCCATTTAACAATATTCTATCTGTGTCTTACTCTTTGTAAAAAAACACAAAGGTTATCACCTTGTTACCTAACATTCATTGCACTGTACAATCACATTTCTTACCCTTTTTCAATGGGGTTGCAATTCACCCACTGTAAAGTAACTTTGCCGTCCTATTGGTGACTTTAAATGTCCCAACAAAACAAGTCCGTTTTCAGATAAACAAAGAACCGGACACCTCACAGAAAACAGTCGGAGCAGGGGCAGGAGAGGAACAGGAGGATCTAGAAAATTCAGACGGCCTAGACTCGTATTGGCGCCTAACTCGAGCAGCAGCAAAGAAACAGAAATGAACAATCTAGTGATGAACATATCAAACCAATATCTAACAGAAGATGAAATCAGTTTACTTAACAAAGGCTGATCAATTGCCCCAACAAACTTCTTTGAACCTATTGGCATACATGTGGATCTTTTTAAATTTGTTCGAAAATTGAAGTTGAAAAAGTTTTTTGCAACTCAAGTAGGCAAGAGGAAAACAACACCAGAAACTATGACTATAAGTGATATAACCATTGAAGAATTGAGCAATGTGCACTTACTAAGATCTTTACAAGAACCAGGAGACTATCCAATGCATCAAACAATTCAGGAACTAGAAATACAAACGGCTAACCTAACCAGTAAAGAACTCAAACCTAAATCGCAATTTTTACCACAACTTTCACCAGACAATATGGTGGATGCTTTTTACAAAGCTGTGACACAAGATTTGTACCATCTAAGAACAAAACCTAAACCAAGAGGCAGAAGTCCCCCTAAGAATCTTCCTGAGATGGAAATAACAGCTATACGGAATCTACAGTTGAATACAAACGTGATCATAAAAGAAGCAGACAAGGGTGGCAACATTGTAGTAATGAACCGAGAGGACTATATTATGATGGCCAAAAACCACCTAGAGACTCCTAATTGTTATGAAAAATTGCAAACCAACCCAATGACAAAGATTATACATGATCTAACGAGCCTAATAGATGCTTGGCACTGGCAAGGACTAATTTCAGATGAAGAGAAATCTCACTTCTGTGTAATTAAACCTAAGATTCCAACCATATATTTCCTTCCAAAAGTACACAAGACCTGTGAGACCATTCGAGAAGGAAGGCCAATCATGAGTGGCATAGGATGGGCGACAGAACAAGTGGCGGAATATATTGATAATGTAATAAAACCAGAGGTAACCAAAATCAAGGCATACTTAAAGGATACAACAGCTGTTATCAAAATATTAGAAGGAATCCATTGGCAAGATACCTACATGTTAGCGACTTGGGATGTTAAAGCATTGTATACATCCATTGGATACCAATTGGCACTCGATGCAATAGACTATACTTTCAAGGACAAGTCTGCCTCTCACTTCAATCATGCATGCATGCTCAAAGAAATGCTTTTGGCCACTTTGGAGAACAACATTTTTATTTTTGATAACCAATTCTATCGCCAAATTCGTGGGGTTGCCATGGGTGTTAAATACGCCCCAGCCCTAGCCAATATAGTGATGGGAATGTTTGAGGATATGTTTACCAGCTGCAACGATTCAGAGAAAAGGTAATAAAATGGTCAAGATACATTGATGACGTATTAATTGTTTGGAATGGAACTGCGGACGAATTAGACTCCTTATTACATCAAGTCAACCAGAACCAATATGGCTTAGGTTTTACTGGACTAAGCAGCCGGTCTGAAATAAACTTTTTGGATTTAACCATTTATGTATCCAATAACCAACTGTACACTAAAACTTACAGAAAAGAAACAGAGGTGAACTCCACACTTTTTGCAACCAGCTGCCACCACCAACAAGTCATTCTGAACATTCCTAAAGGAGAATTCATTCGTGCCAAAAGAAATTGTACTGAACTTGCAAATTTTGATAAGGAATGTAATTTACTATCAGATTGTTTTACAGTCAGGGGGTACCCTCGTAAAGCAATTGCAATCGCTAGGAGTAAAGCTCAAAATATGACAAGGCAATCAACATTGTTACAAAGAACCAAGGAAGGACAACCAGATAAAATGATTCAATTTATCACTACGTACTGTACAAACAACAAGGAGATTAAGAGAGTTCTGAAACGGAATTGGTACTTATTGAAACTGGATCCATATGTAAGTAAGTATATTCAAGACTATCCGACCATGGTTTATAGAAAAGCCAAAACTTTGAAAATGATGTTCAGCCCATCATTACTGCCAGAAAAAGAAGAGATGAGACCACAGACATGGTTACACCAACCTAGGCCAGGTTTCAGAAAATGTGGCTTCTGCACAATGTGCCAGTACGCGATTCCAGACACAGATGAATTCTCAAACCAAGATGGGATCAAAATTCGGATCAATGAACAAATAAATTGCAGATCCAAATACGTCATCTATGCGATAATGTGTCTGTAATCTAATATACATCGAGAGTACCATTCGTGAGCTAAGAACGAGAATCGGAGAACACTTATCTGCAATTGGAAGCCAGGACAAAAACCTTCCATTGTCCCAGCATTGGCAAAGTAATAATCAACTACAAAACAAAAAAGACATCAGATTCGTGGGCATGAAGAGAATAACAATGGGCAAACGTGGAGGTGATCAAGAATTACGTTTGCGGCAAGAAGAAGCCAGTCTCATTTGCCGCTTCAAAGCGGTAGAACAAGGGTTAAACTCAGACAATGAGATGGTTCATTTTCTTTGAGAAAGCAACAATAAGTGGGGAAAAGGAAAAAAGAAAGAGAAAGGGGAGAAAAAGAGAAGAAAAAAACTTTTTTTTTTATGAACATGTACCATTATAACGAATGGATGAATGTACAACATGTAATATGACATTGTCATTTTTTGATTTTTCTAAATTGACATTTGCTTTATTAGTAATAACAACTGTTTGTATTGTCCATGATGCACAATATGCAATATGATACTGAGTTATGCTTTGGGTTTTCAAATTGATAGTGTTTTCAACAGTTAGACTGACCTTTGTATTCTTTATATAGAGTCTACAAAGTCCGAATCACTCTAAACTAAATAAACCAAAACCAACAAGGGGGAAAACATTTAAAAAAAAAATATATTAAAAAAAAAGAAATTAACCATTTAACATATAATTAGTTAAAGGAAAAAGCATGATTCATGTAGAGGGAGGTTTGGTAACTAGGTATGTGCTAAAATATTGACCAGACGACCAAAAATAGAAATAACAACTTTCATTTTTTGGGGGGAAACTACATTACCCATAATCCATCAGTTTGGAAACGTGTTCACATCGGAATTAAGCCACTCCTACGACCAACAAACAACATTAATCAGATGTGGGACTTTTAGATATTTAACCAGTACTCACTAAGACTAATATTCGAGCACTCTTGCACCGGCAAGGCTAAATGTTAAAAAAATTGCTCTTTGTAGAATTAAATAATCACCACGAGCCAAATGCATGAAGAAAGGGTTTAAGATAACCCGTTTTCAAGTTAAACATGGTAAGGCATCCCAAAACATGGCCGAACTTTTTTTACCACGATACTATATTGGAAGAAAGGGTTCATGGTAACTCGGTACTAAGCAAAGCATGGGAAGGCATCCCAAAATATGTCCGACAACTTGGTGGCGAGGAAAGAGAGGAGGGACTTGGGGGTAGTGCTCCATTAACTAACAGTGACCATCAAGAGAGAGGGAACCCGACGCTTGGAGCAGGAGAGAATGAATTTGTAGGTAAACCCTGATTTTAGGTGGGAAACCCACCTTTGGCTGCAGGCATGTTTTAGAATTATGATAGCAAGAAATATGTGCGCGCTTTTTCTCAAGCGTGACATGAGAGGTACACAGCAATCGGGAGCCTGCAACTCGTACTTTCAGTAGTTTAAAAAATTGTCAAAAATATTTTCTGACACTCGAATAGAAGAGGTTTCTGTGTAGAGGCATTTGTGAAATGCACGCATGATGTGTATTTGCTTATTGACACTAGTGGTGGCAATAGCCAGACTTATAAATGTAAATACCATCTTTCAGTATATGCTTAATAATACCAGAGGTAGCACCAGCCTGATGTGTAGATGTAAACAGAAGTATTTTTCCAAGGAGCACATTAACATGGAGCCAAGCAAAGTTACAACGTAGATTTTTTAATAATAACATACTTAATCCTAATGTTAATATATGGTTGTATACAAACACCTATGCTTTTTTTGTATAGGTGGGATTGAACCCAGGACTTTAAAGTCACTAATTGGACGGCAAAGTTACTTTACAGTGGGTGAATTGCAACCCCATTGAAAAAGGGTAAGAAATGTGATTGTACAGTGCAATGAATGTTAGGTAACAAGGTGATAACCTTTCTGTTACTTTACAAAGAGTAAGACACAGATAGAATATTGTTAAATGGCATATAGGTCAACTTTAAAACAACGATAAAAGAACTCTTTCCACCCCCCCCCCCCCCTTCCATGGCTCCGCAGCACTGACACACGCACATAATTTTTTTTCCCTGAACTGCACCAGGTGTCGTGTTTTCTCATAAGCATGGTTTCTGGAGATTCATGGTGTGGGGTTAAAACACAAGCAAGTCACATCTTTTATTATGTGTGAAATAACAGAGCTGTTAGTCACATTTGTACTTTATTTCTTCTTTTTTGTTTTCATTTTATCATTTTTATCAATATGAACAGCCTGGATTTGAGAAAGGCGCAGTCACCGAAACACGTGTCATCCAAAAAGGGCCTAAACTTTATCAAAGCAAAAAATAAAAATAAACAAAGAATTATTTTTATCAGAAACAACAGATTTTTTTGAATCTTTCACTTATTCATTTTGGCGCAAAGAAGTGCAGGCATTTTTGTGCTTTTTCTCAAAATATAATGTTGCCTTGATCGAGAATTTCAAAATTATTTGAAGCATTGGACAGTTGTGGACTGTAGAAAAAAGGTGCCTTGGTTGATGCTGTGCCAATAAGTGCCATAACTAATGTCTGCAACGTAGTGCAAGTAGAGAGTGAAACATATATCATTGCACCGCCAAATCGATATGACCGAGTCTTTTAATTGGTTAAGGAAACCCACACAGCTTGCAAAGAGTGTTGTCACCATTACTTCATTGTGCATTCTACTACTGACAGCTTTTTAAATGAAAGTGGAGGGTCAAAAAACTACCTGTGATATTAATGTATCTAAGTAGCCAGGATGTTAAGTAAAAGAAATGTTAACTTCTGCCAAATATGTTTTATGAAAAGAAAATGACAAATATTACATAAAAGAACTGTAACTGTGTTATGAGATTTGTATAGTCTTATTTTTTTAAATCAAAACATCCTTTCAAATTTAATGCATCCCAATTTCGTTTAAACAGAATGCAGTCTGACTACATCCTATTTCATTATTATAGAATTTATTTAGCGCTGACCGAGCTTCCAGAAAAAGCAGAGTGCTTTACAGAGGTATACAACAATACAGATGCAGAACAGAGCACTTTACCTAGGTAACAACAGAACAGATGTACAGCTGGACGTGGTATACAGAGGGGCACAGAGGAGGGGTACAGCTGTACTGGGTGGCAGGCAGGAGACCGCTGACCACCATCCAGCGAGTCAGGTGGCGCGATGGGAGATGGAATGGCCGAGGTGTTAGCCTTTTCTTCTACCCATTGCTGCAAATTGGTATACCCTGAATGTTAGCGACTAGGCATTATTTACTGGAGAAATTAGTTAATTGAAGTTGGACTTGAAATTTGCACCAATAAAATGCAAAATAAATAAAACCTAATCTCTGCGAAAGGTTTAACCAGATTAAAATGCTAAATAACTGCAACTAGTGTTTAAACTGGTTTGACATTATTTTTCCAACATTTAAATGCAGTACAAATGTGTGCCTATGTTACTGGCTTGTTTTTACAGAGATACAAGTTGGAAAAAATCAAAATAAATCTTCTAATGTATCCTTGCTTGTAAAAGAATCCAAAATAAATGCAGTAAAATGTGTAGTGTTGCTGGATTGGTGTTCTTGAGAAACAAGTTGAAAAACTCCAGAGTAAATCCTCCACTCTAAGTACCAAACAATCGTTGCTTGTCAAAAAAATCCAAAATCAATCCTGTAAAAATGCACGCCTGCCAATTAGTGGTAGTGGATTGTTTTTACTGAGAAACAAGTCGGTAAAAATCCAAAATAAATCCTCCAACCCAAGACAAATAAATCCTTGCTTGAAAAAATCCCCAAAAAATCCAAAATAAATGCAAACAAAATCTGAAGCTTGAAAACAAGCCAGAAGCAATCCCAAAACAATCCAAAAACTGGATTTCTTTTTTACTATGGATATGTGAGTTTATGAAGGATCACTACTGGAGAAGAAATAAGTTGCTTAGTTGTAACCATAGTTCCCCCCAGAGTTTGTATCTCTCGTGCACTAGTGTGTGACCTAGACGTATTCCCTTTTGAGGCTCAGACTTTTATTAGTGTTGCCACTCTATGCTGTTAAGAATATGAAGATGGACTCTGTGGGTAGAGTTAAGGCAAATACTGGTAAAAGAGTTGTGCAGGCTGTATATAGTGCTGCAACTTTTTTTTACTGCTCTGTGAATCCTATATTTGATTTCCAGTCTGACAACAGTGACTATTCAAAGCATGTGGATGCACGAAAGATGACCACGCTGAAGAACTATAATTAAAGGTGAGTAACTTCTTTCTTATACAGCACGCACCACTGACTAAATTGCCTCTTGCCCTAATACAAAATTATGAAAACCTTTAAATAAAGAATGAATATTGTGTATAGCAAAAAGTGATGATTTTGTGAAGCATCATTTTTTCCGGTAATTCATGTTTGCTAGCTAATTCAGAAAAGGCTTTGTTGCCATTGCACCGTTTGTCCTCCAAGTTCGGGTGGAGGAGAGCAGCATTATGTCACCACACTTCGTGCATTTTTTTCAGCAGTGCTTCCAATAACACTCCTAGTCGTCACTGTACATTCCCCCAAACCCCCAGAACTCTGTTTGACCTTTTCCAATGCCACTCATTTATTCCAGGCCAAGACAATAAATCGTATATGATCCTCAGCACACAGACCGTGTGCAACCTTCAGCTAAAGTTCTTTGGAAACGACATTTCCCTCTGCTGCAGCTGTCTTTTCCTTGAACGCATACATCAGGATGGTGATTAGTAATGTGTTGTCAAAAGCACTTTTTCCCCACGGTCTCTTAGTTGCTAAATGTATTACCAGGAATGCAACAGACACTGGTAAATACATTGTTTGTTCTGTGGGTGCTTATGTAAAGTTTTCTAAAATATATGCACGTACTTTTCTTTGAAGGGAATGGAGTTCTGATCTAAAGAAGCTGCCGAACATTAAAATGAGAAGGCTCCGTGCACAAGATGCTCTTTCTCCTAAGGATGAGATGGAAGAAACAGAAGCAATAGAGAGCGAAACAATACCACATGAAGATGAAGACTCAATTAATGATGCCGAGGACAGTGAATGAAAAGGGCTGGCACCCTTTCTGTGAGATGTTATTAGTCACTGGAAGCAAAGATCACAATCATTAGTATTTTCAATTAAACTTGAATAAAATCTTATTTTTGGGTGACCTCTTTCCTTTGATTTTTTGTTTTCTATTTTCCTTGCTGGGTGGGTAAATAATTCAGATTTGAAGGAGCGCTGCTCATTCTTCAGCATGAAGAAGAATGCTCTTTGCCATTCTGCTTATGCTTGAAAGAGCATTTCTTCCATCAGATGGGTTATTGAAGCATGAAAATGATATCTTACATGTGGACTCTGCTAACTGTGTTGTGCTAAGATCTATAATTGCACGTTACCAAGTGAAATATGCGCCTGGAACTTGTCAGCAGGTGTTGGTTTAATTTATACACAGAGAAAAAAAAAACAAGATTCAATAATTAAATCGCAAAGATTCCCAAGAAGTGGAATACTTAGTCTTTTTCATCACATTCGTTTTGTGCGTACCTCCCACAGTTTTTGATCTGACATTAAAAACCATGAGCACGCACGTTTGCCAAAGTCAATTATCTGGTTGCAAAAATTAGCAAAGTATTTTGTATTTACCTTTACCACAGCCAGCAAATCTCGCCATTGAACTACACAGACTAAAGACTGATACTTTTAGCTGCTGTTATCTTTACCATTTACTGTCACATTTACCAAGTGAATCACTGTTATTGTTCATCATTAAGTCTCACATACTCTTTCTCCTGTGCAGAATCCTGTATGTAGCGTGTTTCTGATAGATCCATTAAAAACAATACAAATTCCATCGTGCAGAAGAATGTCACATTTTCAAAATAGTTCTGTGCGATTTGTGTTCCACCTCATCCCCAAACCTTCATGTGTATGCTTAAACACACACACTGATATTGAATATTGACGGCTGTGTAAGAGTTTTAGTTGATAACTGTATCTAGATATCACTGTCTCTATGTTAGCAAGGTCCTTTGTCTCGGAGAGGAAGTTTGCAGCATGCTGTTATTTTCTGACAGTACTAGTCTATGATGTGGCCTATTGACTTCCGTGAACAAGCCACAAATAATGTCTCTGGATCTATTGAGTGAATGCACTGCCAGAAGGTCCTCACTCTGCTCCCTCTTGCACGTTCTTAGTGTATCGTGTAAGATTCAGAGATGTTGATATCTTCTGTGATGTGAGGGTATCCTACTCCTCTACCTAAAATATTGCTGGGCTGGGAATAAATTTACATTGGTGAGGGCAAGTTAATTACTTGCTCACTCCGTTAAATTGCAGTGAGTACCTCACATTAGAGAAGCTGTATAGAGCAATGTCATCATTTTGTTGTGGTGTTGTTGTCCAGTTGCTCCATTACCTGTCCCTTACTTTCTTCCCAGAAGCCTCCTAAACCAAGAGCGACTTGAGGTGTCTCATTGCACTAATTACTACTGTATGTATATCTGGTACGTTTGCCACCAGCCCTTGTTTGATGAGGGCATTCCACTTTTCAGGTCCTGTTCAATGAAAATGCATCCCCGGGTTGGATTTGATTTTACTATCTGTAAAAAAAAGTTTTCATTTTCAGTTGTCATATATTCTCCAAATTATAGTTGGTTTTCCCTGAAATGATTGCAGATGATGTTAGTCTACAATTCCATAAACCTGTGTGTTTAATAATGTTCCTGTAGACCAGTAAACAGTAATTTACACAAACATTTGCATCATAGGCAATGAAGCACCTAAATTATCCACAAGACTAAACACCATTAATGCCATGTTTAATGAAGGTTATGTTTATTTTTTTTAGCAGTCATCTGATCACCCGTCGTTTGAAATTCTAAATTGTGCTTTTGCCAGAGGTGAAGGTCCTAAAGGCCTAAACTGCAATTCAGTAGGCATTTTCAATCTGTTAACCTCATTACCCTCATAGGCTGTAAGATGTCAAAGGAGTTTAGTAGCAACAACAAGAATTTATGAAAAACAGCTGTGTTTTTTTAACTTCACTCATAATTAAAGTTTTTTTGAGAATAATCTCCTTTATGGGTTCTAGGCTAAAGAGATTATTTTTAAGACATACGCAATTTGCTCAGTTTCTTTGCTCTTTAGTCTAAAGTTATTTTGATTCAAGCTTTGGGGAGTATGCGGCACAAGTCAGGGTAGGCACAGTGATTTCAGTTTCTAGGCCAAGTGGAACTGAGTGGGGTTGTCCTAAGGATGAACACCTGCTTTTGGTTACAACAGTATGTTGTATTGTGTTTTGGATTGATTTATGTACATACTTCTATTTCTTGAGGTTCGAGGACTCTTGAGCAAGTGATTAAGAGGGGGGGAAGTTTCTTTCGCACTAGACCTATAGTCACGTTTTGGTGAATTCCTCCTTTTTTGGTTGATCGATTGCAGGAATTAGAGTGGTAGGCAGATAGAGGATTCAGTTCAAAAGAAAGAAGTTGTTGGAATAAATGGTAATGGAGCTAATGAGAGGAAAATCAGCACCTCTATTTCACTATTTTTAGCATCAGGCAGGGTATGGTTTCCATCCAGTATCTGGTGACTCAGATTCAAATACTGTGTTAGTAAAAGCATGTTTGAAGTTGGTGGGGCTCAGGACTGATATGAATGGAATGTCGTCAACAAACCGATGATAAACTAAGCCACCTGTAGATATAAAATTGCCTTGCCTAGATCATTGGTTTTAAAGCTGAAGAAAGATGATGTAGACCATGCTTAACCTCTTACAGTAGTTGAGGGCGCTGACCAACTCAAGCAACAGGAGTAGACTGAGTAGGAACTGTTTGCAAGGTAACGATATTTGGAAAGGACCTTCTTAGAATGTATTAAGAAGAGTAGACGTAGAGCCGACCACTGAGGAATGGTACTTGTAATGTATCTGGTTGGAGATGAGTTGCTTATTATTTCTGGGTGCACCAGCTGCTCTTTCACCCTCATTTTTGAGAGTATGACAGTTCATCCCTGTAGCCATGCTTCCCTTTCCAGTACCAAAGCAGGCAGAAACTGTTATTATCTTTGAGGAGTGGAGGAGGAAACTAGGATAAATTAAACACCATTGATGTAAAGTGATGTAAATTTGAGTGCAAAGGTTCATAAATTAACTTGCTATTTGTCAAACATCAACAATGAAAAACAGAAGAGCTGTGACACAGCTCATTTTTGTCTCTGTCCGTTTATTTACTGTGCCAATTTGACTGGTATAGTGTACATTTTCAAACTACTGGAACCATCAAATGTGTGCGGACATTGTCACTCTTTTCAGGATGGTGTCAAAAAACCAAGGTTGGCAGATCAGTTGGAGGGTAAAGATCATGCTCTAATTAGCGAAAAAAAGTTTTTTTTTGTAATATCTGTTAGTTTGTCATGTGATCATGTTATTTTTTGGTGTGTACAACATTCATTCCTGCACACTGTCACCTGAATTTAACCTTTGCCTTTTCAGTTAATATATTGACATTTCTAATATTCACTTTCGATCCATAATGCATGTTGTTCTTTAAACCTGTTCATATTATATAAAAGTTACTTGAGAATTAACGAAAGAGAACATGCAGTGGCTCATTTGGGGGTCACCTGAGGTGGATCGCCTTGGAAGATGCACTGTATGATGTGATAATGGAAAATTACTAACACATGTAACAGGGAAAGATGGCGATTCCAGTCATTTTCCCACAGGAGCTTCAATAAGGATCAGGTCAAATGGTTCATAAGCAGAGGACAATCTGTATTGACGACAGAATTTCCAGCCCATCTTGGTAAGTACTAGACAGTGGAGCAAGGCCTCCTCTCTAATTATAGTATTGCAGTTTCGATTCTACATCTTTTTCAGCTAGTTTCACACGAGTCGCGAGATCAGGACCTATGAAGTGGAGGACTGGTGGGTTTGTCAGGTTATTGTTCAGGTAGAGTAAACATTCTGTAATTGTCACTGTTTTGCAATACAATAAAGCTGCTTCTGACTTTCTTGCTATAAAAGAATGATTTTATAAACCTGGTTTTTTGACAAATTGGTGCTGCAACTTGGATCTGTGATCCTCAGAGGGTGTACTGCTGGCACCAGCAAAGAGCGCTATTCGTCTTTTAAAATGAACCTCTAATCTGGTTTCTGATGCTTGTGAATCTGCTTAGAATCACATGCTGTGCCTATAGTTCGACATCTAGTAGTAATCGCAGATTACATCTTTTTTTCAAAGATTGAAGAGGGGCGTGACTATAACACTATCCCTAATGATATGTGTAGTATAGCCAAAATCCTTCACGCATCGAGGTCCCTCAGAATGTTTTTTCCACCCTTCTGCTCGGTCGCTTAACATGGAGCTCGTATTTCGAGATAATATATTGCTATATCTTGCGTCTTTGGCACATCTATCAGTGGACATTCTCGACGACTGTTTGATTACCGTCCTCGATGGCTGTTCTGTTTTGCCGCTCTGCAACCCTTGCTGCCTCTGGCGTCTCGATGGCTGTTTCCCAGCCTTGGCCCTCAGGCCCGCCCTAACATTTCAGAGAGTTGTGACATATTTCTATTGACACTTGAATGCCTTTTCCTTTCTATCCCTCCTCCTCTTCCTTTTCGCGCCTGGCTGCTTTTCCAAGCTATTATGGAGCAAACTCCTTTTAAATTTTGCCCTTCGTATAACAGCAAACCTCCTTGGAAAGACACTCCTAGGCAGTTTAACTGTAGTCTCCCTTGTGATCACGGCGAGCGGCGTTGCAAGGACTGTAAACTCAGACTCTTAAAGACAGGCGTACCAAGTGGTGGGTGGCCCACCCCATGCAGGTTGAGAGTCACTCTCCCACTGTTGCCTTGGTCAAGAGTCAATAAGCAGCCACAGCTCTGTTTCTGAGTCCGTAGAGGTAACTGGAGTCTACCGACTCCCAAATGTGTCAGTCCCCGGACCCACTAAGCATACCTTTGGCAGAGCGATGGAGAAATCACACCCCAGCGACAAGGGCATGCACGCTACTCATAAGGCCAAATAACCAATCCCTCTGCGTATTCGTCCAGGAAGCCATCAGCGCCTTTTGGACCATCGAATGTTTCGGCGGGGCCTACTGAACCGTTTGATTCAGGACATGCAGTGCCCCCTCAGTTGCGGCAGTTAGAGGGCCCCAAGGCTTCGGCATCACAGGGCTGTGTACCTGAAACTTTGCATGTTGCAGAGGTGCCAAAAGACGTGCCAAGCTTCGCTTCCCTTGCTACGCTTCCCAGACTCCAGTAGAAGCTTTCTCCAGGCCCCTTCTCATGGCTCCGGCCCCCAGAACATCCCCCCCTTTGCCTTTAGGGTATTCTCCAGCCTATCCACCTCTGTCACAAGCCCTACAACAGGATACTGTTCCGCCTTATTCACCTTTCCTCATCTTGATGAATCCTCTTCCTCTGCATGGACAAGGGAAAGGTTGGAGGCCTGCATGGATAACATGTTGGAATTTATCAAATTTTCAGACAAACATGATGACGTCCTTAAAAGGCATGGACCTATAGATGATTGCCCTAGGCCTTTAAAGTCCCCAAGGCACCTCTCTCATGGGGCTTGCTTTTCCTCTCCACCTAGGCAGCATTTACCGATCCTCCAGGGGATATCTTCCAGGATGATCAATATGACCCTGATGATGATATCTATTATGTCCTAGATCCGGATGAGGTCTCAAAGGACACAATTTCTCAAGATCCAGATGCCTGGACCCCCGCTGATGACTAGGAGACTTGGCACACTACCCCTGCCCATGAAGTGAACCACACAACATATTCTTGGAGGCTCCTCCCATCTCAACCCCGGAAGGACTCACCAATACATGATCAGATGCTGTTCAACACCCTCCTCAGGAAGGCTGCGGATCACTTTTCATTGAGGAAATCATCAAGGAGAAAGTCCCCGTCAGCCAGGCCATCCTGCTTTTGAACTCTGTCAAAACCCGTCCTTACTCACTCCCTCCCTTACTCAGGCCATGAACCCTTGCCTAGGGTTCCGCCCGCACCTTCTAATCCTCCATACAGTAGAAGACATGCCATTTCAGACTCCCTGGTCTTTACCACAACCAGGAAACATGCTGCGGTTCCACTATCTCGTCTGAGTCTCCCCCAGACAAGGATTGCATGAAGCTTTATGCCTTGGGAAAGCGCATCACCTTGTCAGCTGCTTATAGCACCCATATAGCTAACAACACTAGCCATAATGACGTATAGTGGGGTCTAGTGCACAAATGCCTGCAGAATGTTCCAGAGCTCACTAGTACGCAGCTTCTGGCAGTGTTTCAAGAAGGGCATCAAGTGACGCAAAACTTATTGAAGAATAACCTGGACTCGGCAGAGACCCTGGGTAGGGTACTGGCCAAAGGCACCCTTTTGAAGTGCCATGCTTGGCTAAAGAATTCTGGTTTCAAGCCTGAGACACAGGCCTCTCATTAATAAACTGGTGGAAGACTCCGCCCCCTTCAGTAAAGCGGTGGATGAATCCCTGAAAACCGTGAAGGAGGAGCATGAAACTTTGAAGTATTTGAATCAAATGTCAGCCAAGCCTTTTGTTCAGCGCTGGGTCTTTAATACCCGCAGTTTTTTTCCCAGGCAATCCTTTCCCCACCCAGCACAAGGGGCCTACGGAACTGGAGGATCTCCCTGGTATTCCGGCCAGGGCACTTCCGGCAGCTTTCAAACCCCTCAATAACAGGGATTTCAACGTGGCAAGGGTAGGGGAGAATTTCAACAGCCAAAGGCTCCCCTGCCCCAGCCAGAAAATGACTCAGTGGTGCAGGCCCCTCCCATGCCTCCCCAGATGTGGGACTATTGGCATATTTCACCCACGCATGGGAGGGAATCACCTCGGATCATTGGGTCCTCAAACCGTCAGCAGCGGTTATTGTATACATTTCTACATCCTCAACAAGATCATCTGCCAAAAAGCAGAAGACCGTGTCCAGAACATCTCCGTATCCTCCTGGAAGAAGTACAGAACCTGCTGCAGAAGGTTGTGATTAAGGTAGTCCCAGAGCTTCAGGTAAACAAAGGTATCTATTCAATATACTTCATTGTATCCAAAATCGATCTAACCATGTGTCCTGTTTTAGATCTTTGTCCTGCGAACAAATATGTTGAACCGCAAAAGTTCAAGAGGTAATCCTGTTACTAGAACAAGGGGATTACATAGCCACCCTGTATATGAAAGATGCATGCTTTCATATTTCTATGTTGCCAGCGCACAGAAAGTACCTGAGCTTCAAGGTGGAGAACACTCACTATCATTTCAAAGTACTCCCCTTCGGCATTGCCTCAGCCCTGATGGTGTTTACCAAGGTACTAGCACTGGCTGCACCTTCTCAAAGGGAAATCGTTTACCAACCCCACAGTAGAAGCCACTTTAACGACTGACGCATCCCTGTCCGATGAGGAGCGCACCTCCTAGAACAGACAGTACACGGCATGTGGTCACAATCAGTAGCAACCAAACATTTCATTCTGTTGGATCTACTTGCTGTGTTCAAAGCCCTCAAAGCCTTTCAAACAAACTACAGTGGAAGACCGTTCTGGTCCTTACAGACAGCACTATGGACATGAACTACCTGAAAGAACAGGGGACTCTCATTTTCCAGGGCTGTCCAAACTGTCACAGAGCATTTGAAAATGCGCACTAAAACCCGACACGTTCCTCCTGTCACAGCATGTTGCAGGGGAACACAATCTTCTTGCAGACGTGCTCAGCACAGACTTGCAGCTACCCCTAGAGCACGAGTGGCGCTTGCAAGAGCACATTTTGCACATCATCTTTCGAGAATGGGGGTCATCCAGATATCGACCTATTTGCAACACTGGAGAATGCACAGTGCCCAGATTACACCTCCAAGTACCCACAGAGAAGGTTCAAAGGGAACGGTCTCTGGATAACATTATCAGAGATTTGCGTACGCTTTTCCCCCATTTCCCCTACTCAACAAGATAGTTCACAAGATGCACCAGGAAGAGGTCACACTGATCCTGGTGGCACCAATGTGGGCTCGACAGCCATGGTTCTCTCATCTCATGAGAATGTCACTTTCCCCACCAATGAAACTGCCTTGCCCATATAACGTGTTGTCATAAGACCAAGGGAAAACACTACGCCTGTGCCTTCAAACGCTCAATTTAGCAGCTTGGCTCCTGAAGTCATGGAGTTTGGGCACCTCCAACTACCTCAAAGATGTTTGGACATCATTAAAGAGTCATGGAAACATAATACCAGACATTGCTACTCCAATAAATGGAAGCCTTTTGTCATTTGGTGTAATTCTAAGAACATCAACCATATTGACTGTTCAGCTAAAGATATAAAGCCTCATTATGAGTCCGACGGTAGCCGTGCTGGTTAAAAGGGCACAGCTGCCGCCGGAGTAATGTTTTGCCCGGCAATGGGCAATTACCGGGGCATTACAGCCCCGGCAGACCCGGTAATTGCCCATTGCTGGGCCCCGGAAAAATGACTCACCATTCCCATTTGAGTCCCATTGGGCTCAATGGGAATGGGGAGGACGGTAGCACCGGCACCATTCAGAATGGTGCCGGTGCTACCGTCAAGGTCTGCGGACGGGTGCCGTTCCTCCCGCCAGGTCAGACTTGGCGGGCGGGACGTTACCCGCCCGCAGAACACGTAATTTGCCGGTCCGGAAACAATAGTACCGGAAAGCTTACCGGTACCGTTGTTTCCAGACCGGCAAGCTTGTAATGAGGTCAATAGTCCTTTATCTAACACACCTGTCATGATGCCTGCTCCCGAGGAGCCAGGTCAGCCCCAGCGTCCCCAGAAGCAGACTTCATACTCACCAAGAAGGAGCCAGCAAACCCCTATTTGGACCTTGTCCTGGCGCCTTTGGCTCCAGGCTCATAAAAGGCATCTGTCCTGGCGCCATAGGCGCCAGGCTCATCATGGCAGAACATATGGTAATGCTTGGGTGAACTCACCTGAGGCAGACCATGCTGCATACTCACCCGAGGCAGACCATGCTGTCTGAAGCTCCAAGCCAACTAAGACGGGGAGGAACTATTTTCTTTCAGGAACTCTTTTCTTACTCGGGTGGGGCCAGTGGAAGAACACTCACCTGAAGCTCTTCCAAGGCTATTTAAACCACGCCCGGATGGCCACACATGCTTCGCGTTATTCTGCATCTGCAGCAGGACGTTCACCAAGTCGGCTCCTGCATCCTGGCTCCTGCCACGCCCACCAGCACCTGGAACACCTGCAAGGAGAGAAAGACAAGCATTAGGACATTACCTGCCTTCATCCAGCATCCGAATTCTTCACTCTGTCGATCCTGCAAAAGAAAGTCAAGGGTTAGAAACGCATCTCATCGCTCGCTGCAGCGCCGCTTCCACTTACCTTCACGTGGCGCTGTATAGCTCTTCAGCGGTCATAGGCGACATCGGCTGCATCCCAGCACCTATGGAAAAGAAAGACAATAGTTAGAAGCGCTCCGCTTCTCACGCTGCCGCGCCGCTTCCACTTACCTTCACGTGGCGCCGGCAACCTTTTCAGCGCCCATAGGCGACATCGGTCGCATTCAAGACCTATGGAGAAAAAGGACAAAACAACGTGAGCAACGAACTAATTGCAAAAGGACAGATTACTCACCTTAAGCCTTACCTGAATTTTGTTGGGACCTCCGTTCCCTTTTCGGGTCGGAGCGGCTTTTCTGGCTTTTCCGTACCCCGGCCCCTATGGGGAAATAAGACACACTCATTAAGGTGTTGGAGCAAACCACTACAGCACACCTTCTTTAAAAGTACACACCTGAGCTTACCTCGGCGAATCCATTCCTCCACACGGATTCCTCACCTAGTCCCTAAACAAAGGCCAAGAGACAAATAAGACTTGATCTTTTGAACTATATACTTACGGCAGCATTTTGGTAAAGGCAAGCAGACATCGAACCCTCGCCAAATCCGAGATCGAGTGAAGTAACTGGAAATCAACGCGCCCCTGCGTCAGAAGCAGGTTGGAGAGCTCGTCCATACAGAAATTAAGGTGAGAGTCTGCGGAAGGCACAGCTAGGGTTCGAGGAGGGTGAGAAGGGGAAAAAGAGGGGAATCTCACACACAATCTAGCAGACAGTTAACTCCCTTTTCCCATCTACAGAAGGATTATTCTACGGGCCAGACTGACGAGGTTTGGGGGTCCAGTCCAGTCCATCTTCCAAGCACTACGCTTTACCGTGGAAGAAGTTGTAACAGTCCAGAACGGGTCGGCGCCTCCGTGGGAATCAGGTGAGCGTTACAGAACGCGAAGCCTACCAATAACTTCCTACCCAGGCGCCATGGAAACTTCTGAGACAGACCAGCTGGCCCAGCTATTAGGGGAATTACAGGCCGAAGTTCATTCCGCTCGCCAGGAGACGAATGCCCTCAGGAGGGAGTTAATTGTGTCAAAGGAACGAACTGATGATCTTGCCCGCCAGCTGTTGCAGAGTCAAGCTGGTCAAACTCCTCTACCAAGTTCATGGGGTAGTTTCACCCCCGTGGCGTCAACTAATCCAGTGCAAATCAATCTACCTGGAAACGTGCCACTGGCCTCGCCTGAACGTTTTGCTGGAGATCCCAAAAGATTCGCAGTATATTTATGAATAAATGCCGATTGCATTTCCTCTGCAGACCTGGGGCCTTCCCGAATGACCAAACCAAGGTAGCCTTTGTACTTTCTTATCTCAGCGGCAGCGCAGCTGATTGGTCAATCCCATTAGTTACTCAAGACGACCCGATCCGTCAGAACTTTCAAGCCTTCCAGACAAGTATGGAAAGACTTTTTGCGAGGCATTCTCAGGGACAGGCCCTGGACAACGAACTCCTATCTCTATGACAGGGTAATCTGGACCTCTTAGCTTACATTGCTACCTTCAATAGGTTAGTTGTGGAAACAAGATGGCCCGAGGATAAGAGAATTACGCTATTCCATCGAGGTCTACGTGGAGAACTTAAAGATGTCTTGGCCCAGGTCGTAAATCCACCCCAGGACTGCTCGGACTATATTGACTTAGTGGTCCAACTGGATCACAGGCTTCAAAACAGAAAAGTAGATCGGTCCAGGTTTGAAACCCAGGTTTTTGCCAAAGCCCAGGTTCACCCCAAGGGTGTCGATGCTACTGAACCTATGCAGATTGGAGTAGTCAAGGGACCTTTGACCCAAAGGGAGCGTGAAAGAAGACGGCAAATGCAATTGTGCCTCTACTGTGGAACTTCAGGACACTTATTACGAGACTGCCCTGTAAAACCGCCCAAAAAGGCGGTAGGAGCCACGGATAAAGATCTTGTAGAATCTGAGCCGGGAAACGACCACGCCCGACAAGCGTAGAGGTCCGCTTGCCGAGCTTAAAAACCAACTCTTTGACCTCGCACTTCACCATGCCAATGGTCCTCGTAAATCCAAAGCAGCCTGAACGGTTGCATGCAATTAAGGCATACATCGATAGTGGGGCTATAGGAAACTACGTGGATCGTGAATTGGCTTCTAGGATGAACCTCCCTCTTTGCCCTAAAACCAATAAAGATGTCATCACCACTGTGGATGGAACCAAAATCGCCTCTGGGCCGGTAACTCACTCCACCACGGAAGTGACATTGCTGGGTCAAGATGGGCATCGGGAGGCAATGGTGTTTGACGTAATCAAGGATCCGCAATTTCAAGTAATTCTAGGAATCCCTTGGTTGGAAACACACAATCCTCAAATTTATTGGCGAGCAAAGAGGATAACCTTTCCAGAGTGTGTACAAACCTGCTATCCACGAAATACAAGCATTGGCCTAGCTACCGTAACTCCTGTCAGTTTGCAAATACCGCCAGAGTATCAAGAGTTTCAAGACGTCTTCCAAAAGGAACAGGCCAATACTTTACCGCCCCACAGGTCATACGATTGCCAGATAGATCTACTACCCGGTGCAACACCCCCTTGCAACAGGATCTATGCCCTTACCGAGCCCGAGAATCTTCATTTACGACAATATCTGGACCAGTACTTAGCCAATGGTTTTATTCGCCCGTATAAGTCTCCTGCATCCTCGGCTTTATTCTTCGTACCAAAAAAAGAAGGCGATCTCAGAGCTTGTATAGACTACCGCGCACTGAACCAGATAACTGTCAAAAACAGATACCCTTTGCCTTTCATCCCTGAACTCCTTGACCAAGTGAAAGATGCCTGCATATACACCAAGCTAGATCTCCGGGGGGCTTACCATCTAGTGCGAATCAAAGAAGGATATGAATGGAAAACTGCCTTCCGCACTAAATATGGGTTGTTCGAGTACCAAGTTATGCCTTTTGCACTGTGCAATGCACCGGCTGCCTTCCAATATTTCATGAACGATGTCCTCAGGGAACTCATCGATGTTTGTGTTATCGTATACATCGATGACATTCCTGTATACTCCTCTTCAGAATCTGATCATCGAAACCATGTCAGGGCAGTCCTCGAGAAATTGCGCCAACACAAACTATTTGCTAAACTTGAAAAATGTGTTTTCCATGTCACGGAAGTCGAATTTCTAGGTTTTATCCTGACACCTAAAGGAGTCCACATGGACTCACGAAAAGTGGATGCTATCCTCAAATGGCCATCAACCAGCTCTGTAAAAGGTATTCAAAGCATGCTTGGCTTTGCCAATTTTTATCGCAGATTCATTCCGGAGTTTTCACGGGTGGTTCAACCAATCACTGCACTCTTAAGAAAAAATAAACGTTTTGAATGGTCTAAAGAAGCTGAGCAAGCCTTTCAAGAACTAAAAGCTAAATTTACTTTTGCACCCGTATTGAAACACCCGCGCCCGGATCTCCCTTATATCATCGAAACCGACGCATCCAGTCTAGCTATGGGAGCTGTCCTTTCTCAAAGGGACCCAGAGACTAACCAACTGCATCCCGTTGCGTTCTGGTCCAGAAAATTCTCGGCTCCCGAGATGAACTACGCCATCACGGACAAAGAACTGTTAGCGATTAAATCTGCTTTTAAGGCCTGGCGACATTATCTCCTTGGCGCAAGACATACCATCACGGTGATCACCGACCATCGGAATTTACAGTACTTGAAAACCGCCAAGGCTCAGTCATCTCGACAGCTCCGTTGGGCTCTGTTTTTTGCTGAATTTGATTTCATAATCACCTACCGTCCTGGCTGTAAGAATGGCAAAGCGGATGCTCTTTCCCGAATTGGAATGGGGGATACAGTCACTAACTCAGAGCCTGTGCCGATAATTCCCGAACAGAGGATCTTAGGTATGACTTCTTCACAATCGCTAGAAAAATATCCAAACTAGAGTTAAACAACTCCTGGACCCAACAGACTTGCAGGACTGGGTTCAAAAGGGATCTGATTTTACTATAGATAACGATTTACTTTATTTCCGAGGACGATTATTTCTTCCACACACGGATTTACAAAAGCTAGTTGTTTCTTGTTATCACGATACACTAATAGAGGGACACCCCGGCATTGCCAAAACTGAGGAAAAGGTGAAAAGACAATTCTGGTAGCCTTCTTGGCGAAAAGATGTAAAATCATTTGTGATGTCCTGTGGTGTGTGCGCCCAAAATAAAGGCCAAAAGAAAAGACCAGCCGGTCTTCTTCAACCGTTAGACATTCCACCATCGCCCTGGCACACCCTGTCATTGGATTTTATTACGGACTTACCCCCCGTTCAGGATATAACACTATTCTTGTTATTGTGGATTTATTCTCCAAGATGGCACACTTCATTCCATTAAAAGGTTTACCTTCAGCTTCGGTTTTAGCTAAAGAATTCCTTGAAAATGTTGTCCGGTTACACGGATTTCCGTCTGTGCTGATTTCAGATCGAGGAAGCCAATTTATTTCCCACTTTTGGCGTAGATGTTGTCAATTGGCACAAATCGATGTAAGACTATCAACCAGTCATCACCCCCAGACCGATGGTCAAACTGAAAGAACGAACCAGACTCTTGAACAATATTTACGTTGTATGCTGCAACAATCTGAAAGTAACTGGAAAGACATTCTTTGGATAGCTGAATATGCATATAATAATTCTGTGCACTCTGGAACTGGGCAAAGTCCTTTTTACACTTTATATGGGCTTCACCCTCGAACCTCTGACCTGGATCCACCTCATGATCTCGGAACACCCGCAGTGGACCAGCTGCATACCGCAATTATCAAAGCCTTCAAAGAAGCAACTGAACATTTACAACAAGCCAAGAAAAGATACAAGAAAAGTGCTGATCGGCATCGAAGTGAGGCACCTCAGTACCAGATTGGGGACCAGGTCTGGCTGGCTACCAGACACTTATCCCTCAAAGGACCTCAAACTTTTAATCCCAAATACCTGGGACCATATTCCATTACGGCCATAATCAATCCTGTGGCCGTTAAACTGGATTTACCAGCTCATATGCGAATACATCCTGTTTTTCATGTGTCACTTTTGAAACCTGTGCAACCTGGAACCAGACTAATCAAGCCTCCAGAACCCATTCAAGTGGAGGGAGAACCTGAGTTCGAGGTGAAGAACAGTTTAGATTCTAAAATGATAATATCAAGGCTTTTCTATCTAATCGATTGGAAGGGTTACGGGCCTCAAGAGAGGTCATGACCATGTACATGCTCCTCGGTTAATTAAAACATTTTACCGGACCTTCGCAGACAAACCAAAACCCCCGGGGAAAACAACCTTGGGAGGGGCCTTGGGTGGGAGTGCTGTCATGATGCCTGCTCCCGAGAAGCCAGGTCAGGCCCAGCGTCCCCAGAAGCAGACTTCATACTCACCAAGCAGGACCCAGCAAACCCCTATAGGGGCTCTTTGGACCTTGTCCTGGCGCCTTTGGCGCCAGGCTCATAAAAGGCATCTGTCCTGGCGCCATAGGCGCCAGGCTCATCATGGCAGAACATATGGTAATGCTTGGGTGAACTCACCTGAGGCAGACCATGCTGCATACTCACCCGAGGCAGACCATGCTGTCTGAAGCTCCAAGCCAACTAAGGCAGGGAGGAACTATTTTCTTTCAGGAACTCTTTTCTTACTTGGGTGGGGCCAGTGGAAGAACACTCACCTGAAGCTCTTCCAAGGCTATTTAAACCACGCCCGGATGGCCACACGTGCTTCACGTTATTCTGCATCTGCAGCAGGACGCTCACCAAGTCGGCTCCTGCATCCTGGCTCCTGCCACGCCCGCCAGCACCTGGAACACCTGCAAGGAGAGAAAGACAAGCATTAGGACATTACCTACCTTCATCCAGCATCCGGATTCTTCACTCCGTCGATCCTGCAAAAGAAAGTCAAGGGCTAGAAACGCATCTCATCACTCGCTGCAGTGCTGCTTCCACTTACCTTCACGTGGCGCTGTCTAGCTCTTCAGCGGTCATAGGCGACATCGGCCACATCCCAGCACCTACGGAAAAGAAAGACAATAGTTAGAAGCGCTCCGCTTCTCACGCTGCTGCGCCGCTTCCACTTACCTTCACGTGGCGCCGGCAACCTTTTCAGCGCCCATAGGCGACATCGGTCGCATTCAAGACCTACGGAGAAAAAGGACAAAACAAGGTGAGCAACAAACTAATTGCAAAAGGACCGATTACTCACCTTAAGCCTTACCTGAATTTTGTTGGGGTCTCAGTTCCCTTTTCGGGTCGGAGCGGCTTTTCTGGCTTTTCCGTACCCCGGCCCCTATGGGGAAATAAGACACACTCATTAAGGTGTCGGAGCAAACCACTACGGCACACCTTCTTTAAAAGTACTCACCTGAGCTTACCTCGGCGAATCCATTCCTCCACACGGATTCCTCACCTAGTCCCTAAACAAAGGCCAAGGGACAAATAAGACTTGATCTTTTGAACTATATACTTACGGCAGCATTTTGGTAAAGGCAAGCAGACATCGAATCCTCGCCAAATCCGAGATCCAGTGAGGTAACTGGAAATCTACGCGCCCCTGCGTCAGAAGCAGGATGGAGAGCTCGTCCATACAGAAATTAAGGTGAGAGTCTGCGGAAGGCACAGCTAGGGTTCGAGGAGGGTGAGAGGCACTTCCCCGTTCCTTGAGAAATCACCAGGAAATCAGTTTTCTTTTGGAAAAAATGTCCTTTATTATACAGACCATGCACAGCACATGACTGTCAATAAAAAAACACCTAAAATGTGGTGCTCCATAATGTATGGCTCCAATCGACGCGTTTTGCGGTTACCTCACCGCTTGTTCACAACAAGTGATCCACACAATCAACACTGTTTAAAAACACCTCATGTGACAGGGAGTTTGCCATAGAAAGACGACTGAGTGGGCCAGGGCTTTCGGATCGGCCATCTTAGAATGGGTTCAACAATTCAATATTTGTACATGTTACATTTACGTTTAAAAACCCACTTTACATTTTAAAAGAATTAATAATATTCTTGCCATTTAAAATCAATTAGCATAAAAACAGAAAACAGAAAAAAGTGCAATGTGCAATCAATTTTTTAAAGTGCATAGTGCATTCCCCAACTTTATATCTTGCGGTGGGCTCATTCCCTGTGCAAATCTAGCAAAGTTAAAGTCCAAAATAGCATTCTTAAGGTGCCTTGTGCTACTGTTTCTGTTGGGACAGGCAGTGATAAGGCATCTCTTTGCTACTGTTCCTTCACACATCCCACCACCATCTCCTAGTGATTCTAAGTAGATTCACAAGCATCAGAAGACATATTACTCACCGTAATCGTATTTCTGTTGCTTGTATCTGCTTGGATTCACATGCGCCCACCCTTCCTCCCCTTTCGGAGCTGAAGGAACATAGACCTCTTACACCTTTTCTTCTGTACTCACTCACGCATGCTATCAGGCTTCCTATGTGCAGAACAGAAAACAGGGGGGACATTGACACGGGAAGACTTTTGGGTACACTTCATGTCACATTAGGGATAGTGTTACAGTTCCCCCCCCCATGTTGATGTCCCTTTTCATCTTCGAAAAAAAAGATGCAATACTCTGCGATTACCACTAGTTGGCAGACTATACACACAGCATGTGAAGCTCAGCAGATACAAGCACCCGAAATTCGATTGCGGTGAGTAGTGTATGCCTTACTACTAGAGCATTTATTTTTTCCTTTTCCCCTACCAGCAGAATGTGTATTCCTCAATAGACAAATTAGCAAAGTCTCTGCCCTATCCCTCCAATTCTCTTACTCTTCAGGACCGCATAAACTGTCAACAGAAGTGCCAGTACCCCAAAGTGCTTGCCGCCACATTATTTGTATACTTAATAAAGCAGGATGTTCATGTATCAATAAAAATGCCACAATCTGACGTGAGAGTATCGGCATGAACAGTCCTGCTAGATCATATCTTTCATCTTTACTACTTTAACCAAATTAAAGTACACATTTTGAGTTTACAAAATTGGAACATTTGTTTAAAATAGTGGGGCAACTTCTCTGGTTGGTATCCTTGATTATCCCAGCTATCCTCCATCTATTTCAAACATGTTGTTCGGAAAGATTTCACTTGTAGGGTATTGAAAGAAATGTCTTAATGTAAAAAGTTCTCTAAAGTCTATGGAGGGCATTTGTCACTGTATGGGCGGTCCTCCAAATCCCCACCGCCAACCTGCCCCCTCTGTGTCAGGCTGAACAACAGGGTTACCATGGCGCTCTTTGATCCTAGGCAGTTGAAGCTGAGGAGGGGTGTCAAAGGAAGGTGTCAAAGGAATTCACACTTCTTTGTGACAGTGCTAGTTCCCCTTGGGTCCATTGCCCCTCACTGTAGAAATGCTGACCAGTCTGACGAGGTCACACATTTCCACACTTTGGCCCTTTCATATTTGTGGAGGGGCTTCCTTTGCCATGGGGTCTGGTACCTTTGAAGCGCCTTCCTAGGCCAAACTGGTTCAAACGTTTTTCTTCTTTTTGTTTCAACAGAAACCAATTCTTTTTAGGAATAATATATAATATACATTTAAACCAAACACCGTCCCCACACATATAATACTGTTTCTGTGCGAGTATTGGTGTTATTTCACATTTAGTTTCCAAAATGTTATTTCCCTGCTTTGCAAAGCGGGTTTACACGTGTTCTTTTTATCTCCTATTCATTTCACAAATGCTGTTTCTTCGGCATTAATTTTCTGACAGGCTTTTACAGATCAGGTCAGTTTCTGAGCACAGATAGATGCTGTAAATAATTTTCTTGGTAATTGACACACGGCAAAGGAAAGCATCTTTTCTTTGAAGTAGCTTGCGTGTGTTAGTTTGGTGCAAGAGTAAATCCGAGGCATGCAGATTCTCAGCTCTTCATGGACTTTCTTTGCTGAAAACAATTCTGTTCTACAGGGCGTGTCTTATTTAATGGCATTCGAATGCAATCTACAGGCAAGGCTGTGTTGAATTGAGCAAATTGTGTGCTGTTTAAAACGAAAATAGACACCAGTGTGATGCCATTCGCAATGCAGGTCATTTTCTGGTGCAACCTTGAGTTTGAAGTGACAGAAGAGAAAGGCAGAGCCATTCTGTCTTTAATTTATTTTCTCCGGATTCACGCGAAAGAAAAACAAAATGCAGCCTTTCTTGGGGTGGCTGTGTTCAACTTTAGCCCCAGGTGTGCTCAACAGACAAAAGCACAGCAATTTGTTTGGTAACTGCTAAAATGCAGTTTTGTGATGCAGGGGATTTCTGTTGGGGCTAGTAAATGTACCCCACAGCATTAAGTTGAAGGTGGCATGCCTGGTGTTCAAGTGTCTGAATAATTTGGCACCGGACTATCTGAAGCATAAGATTAGTCACTAACAGCCTTTCAGATGTGTACGCTCACAGGACCAATTCCTTCCGACTGTCCCTCCGTCTACTTTTGTATCAAGGAGGCACAGAAGATTTGCAGTCTTTGGCCCAAGTGTCTGGAATAGCATCCCTAGAGAAATCAGGACTCTTCACTTTATCAGTTTTACAAGGCCCTAAAAACATTTCTGTTTAAATAAAAAGCTCATTCTTGTGCCTGTTATGAACCCTGCCTAGTTCTGAGGATAGTCATGCAATTTTTTAGTTTTTTCTGATTCTGCGCCACTATACGGTTTTGTCCGTTCTGAGCGCGATATACATTTCTCAAAATCCAAATTTCGCAAAATGACACCACCTGCATTTGTGCATATGCAGATGTCTTGGGGAGGTGGGTGCCCCCAGGTTTTCACAAATACCTGCTTTTTCCAGGTTTACCACTTTCCTCATGAGGGTTGGTACTAACTATGGAAGGGACTCCCGTGTTATCCAAGCACTGTTCCAGGCAACACATTAAAAACAGATGGAGAAGATAGTTTAGTAACGATATACATGTGCCAGGGTCCCGATGTGACCTTAGAAACTTAGTGAAGGAATTCTGAAATATCAGAATTCACAGAGGAAATGGAGCCGGTTATACTGTGCTAAAACTACTTTTGGGCTGATATCATCTTGTGAAGGTCATAAGGCCAGCCAAAGTTAGAGACTCACTTGCAGGTCTAGTGGCCTACAAATTACCCATAAAGGGTACTAATTTGGAACATCTTAGAAATATAATGTTCTCCAGCATAGGGTCGCATGCACATGAATATTCCCTGTCGTCAGGCTGGTAATCCTCAGTAAAAAGAAAAACGGTTCGACTTACAAACTGTATATCTCCCATAAACCAGTCACTGTCCTCTGTGTCATACTGCCCCTAGCCAATGACGGTCCTCTCCCTAAACCCCTCCTCTGGCAGCCATCTTCAGATTTTTACTGCACACTTCGGTGTTGGGAGTCCTCAAGATTGCGCTGTGAGCTACATCTATGTTTTTCATGTTTTTTGTGGAAAAAGGTTCTATTTTTGTTCCTAAAGAGCTGTGTGCTCTTTTCTCCATCTGCCGACAGCAGGGATCCGTTGTTGGTGAAGTTCAGCGCCCCTCAAGGGCGAAGATCGTTGAAGTTTTCCAGAAGGCCATCGGGCCTACTTCATTGAGCTCTGGGTCATACTGTCCTCAGACAATGACTGCCCTCACCCTAAGCCCCTCTTCTGGCAGCCATCTTCAGATTTTTACTGCACGTTCAAGTGTTGGGAGTCCTTGTGTTTTGCTCTGAGAGCTTTTCTATGTTTTCGCACTTTTTCATTAAAAGGTTACTATTTTTGTCACAGATCCTGTGTGCTCCTTCGTTTCTTTGACCGGTAAGCGGGGATCCGTTTGTCAGCGTCTTTCAACGCCCCTCAATGGCAGAATTGTCTAGAGTTTCATCGAAGATTCCAGAAGGCCATCAGGCCTACACTGCACGCTGGACCATGTCGAGGAGAAGGATTGAGGTTCCCTCTTCAAGCTGTGCTCCAGCTGCGGATTGAGGAATGTGTTTGTTGAGAACAAACACTCCCAGTGCCTCTACTGTCTCCACCTGGATCACAAAGAAGCAGATTGTGAGATCTGCCTTGGGTTCTCCAAGCGCACCGTCAAGGATCAGCACAGTAGGTTGGCGGCGTGGCTCAATGCCAAGGCTTCTAGCCCGTGTGGCTAAAGGGGGCATGCCTCACTCAGTACCGGCCAGTCCGAGGAGCGGGCTTCTAAGTCCTTTGAGAGTGCTCTATCCATGGGGCCCCAAACCCAGGCCAAGTACTGCAAGCCTGTTTCCGTCGGGGCACTGCACAAGCAGGGTCTGCTTATCTTCACTGTCTCCCTCCATCTCAAGTCATGACTCCAGCTCCTCCCCCAAGAAGAAGTCGGCTAAACTGGGGAAACTGCGGAAGAAGCTGGAGAAGACTGCAGGATAATGTGTCCGTCCTGCCCTTGAAAACCCAGGTGCTTCAGGCGAAGGAGGGAAATTTGGGAGGTCATCGAAGGGTTTTGGTGGGGGATCATCCTTGTACTGCCAGCTCTCCCGTTCCAATGCTTTCACAGGTGGCTGACAACGTCATCGCTCCCAAGGCAGCACAGATCCCCCAAAGCAAGATTGAACCGTCCAGGATGTCGGGCCCCCAGCCATGCACCCCAGTGGGAAGCCGGCTGGACGCTTAGACAGCGAGTGCGAAAAGATCTCTACCGACTAATCAGTGCTGGATGCTCTTGCCCACAGACACACTCTAGAATTCCAGCAGAAGGGTCAGCAGATACCAACAGTGGCCTGGCAGGAGCAGCACATCTCTCAACTCCTGCAGGAAGTACGGGCCATGTAAAGGGGCGATAGAGCTAGTTCCAAAGCGGCTCTGGGGTTCCGGAGTCTACTCCAGATAATTCTTGGTAATAAAAGACCAGGAACTTGAGGCCCATTCTCGACCTGCGGTGTGTCAATAAGTACCTCAAGTGTCAAATAGTCAGGATGGTCACGGTGCAGCACATGCTTGGCCAACAGGAGGAAGGAGACTTCCTGATGTCACTGGATCTGGAGGATGCTTACTTCCACATCCCCATTCATGAGAAGCATCTGAAGTTCCTACGCTTCGTCGTACAGGGAAAGCACTACCATTTCAAGGCCCTTCCCTTCAGACTGACGTCGGCACCCAGTGTATTTACAAAGTGCCTGGCACCAATGGTGGCCCATCTGCATCTTCAAGGGATACATGTGTGCCCGTACCTTGACGACTGGCTCATCTGTGCCAAGTCCAGGAAAGACACTGTCGAACACGCGTAAAGGACCCCCTGGCTGCTGACAGGTCTGGGATTCTCTGTGAGCTATCCAAAGTCCTGCTTGATTCCATCGCAGAATGCGCTGTTCTTGGGGTCCAGGCTCAACACAGTCTCCTGTCTAGCAGCTCCCTCGGAGTAGAGAATAGCAGCCATACTGGGCAAGGTGCAACAGCTGTTGGCACTGAAAGCCGCCACGGTATGGACCATCAAGTCGCTACTCTGCATGATGTCGTTGTGTGTTTACTTGATCGGACTCTGCAAGTTGCGGATGCTACCCCTTCAGGAGTTCCTGGACTCGTTGGATCCAGGTGTCTGGAAGCTTCACAGACAAGATTGTTCTCGACGAGGAGTTCCATGGAGCCATAAGGTGGTGAGGCGTGTGCTCCAACATCTCCAGCGGCATGGGTTTCCAGAGCCCCCCATACCAGGAGACCACGGACACTTACCTGGAGGACTGGGGAGGCCACACGGAAGTCTCCACGCCAGAGGCCTGTGGCTAGCGGTGGAGCGGGAGCTCCACAACAATGTCCTGGAACTGTGAGCAGTGTTTTGGGCCCGCAGGTCGTTCCTCCCGTTCCTCAAGTGCAAGGTAACACCATAATGTTCTACATCAGGAAGCAGGGGGGCACCAGATCCCTAGAACTCTCCAGAGAGGTGCAGGACTTGTGGCACTGGGCCGTCGCCCAGGGGATGTTCCTCATTCCGTTTCACCTGGCAGGAGTCAAGAACACCATCGCCGACTCCCTCAGCAGGGAGCTGCTCTCTTGCTTGAGTGGGAGTTTCGGCAGGATCAAGTGGACAGCCTCTTCCTCAAGTGGGGCAGACCCCAGATCGATCCGTTTGCGATGGTGACAAACTCCAAATGCCAGAGATTTACCAGCAGGTTCCACCAGCCGAAGAACATGGAGGATGCATTCCCCCTCCCGTGGGAAGGCCTGTTCCTGTATGCGTTCTCCCCCCAGTTGCCTCTCCTGCTGCGAGTCATCAATCAACTCAAACAGTGCCAATGCAGGATGATCCTTGTCGCCCTGGCATGGCCAAAGAAGTTTTGGTGCCCGGACAACATCACCTCCAGTCAAGCTGTCAGTGGTCGCGGATCTGCTAGCCAGAGAAGGAGGCGCAATCCTATATCACGACCCACAATCGCTGAACCTGAAGGCCTGGCTCCTGCAGCCATATGCCACCAGTGTTGGGTAAATTTTTCTAAAGTCCAATTAGGATTGGATGCTATAAGATTTATCCCCAGTTTCAGGGCCCCAACTTCTAATATAGGCCTGCACTATCCACGGTTGGTAGACTGGCAGAGCAGCCAGGCTTATCTTAGGAGGAGGAATGTGAGATGTAAATCCATACAAAGAAAACATGCATAGATCCAAAGAAACACTTACACACTTAAAGTTATATTAAAAAAGTGATGTATTTTATATGTACACAAGACAATAAGTGTCTAAAGAAATATTATATCAAGTAGCACATCAAATGCATTTAAGGATAATAACAAATCAAGCAGGTGAATACATTACAATGTACTGTTGTAACCACACATGAATGACTTCAATCTGGTAAGTAAGTGCTTTTTGAAATAACCGAGCAATATTTGTTTGGGTAAATCCAGAATGTAAAGAACCAACATTAACAGGTAAGCAATACCGTACCAATTCTTTATAAGGCTTAGGCAGTCAATAGGGCTGGAAGATTTCCTTTTGGGCAACAAGGAATGCCCAAGTCAAGAGATATGCAGCAGTTCTGATGAAAATCTTCCTTGTATAGTAGCAAGTTAGTTAGTTTTAAAAGACCACAGGGACCTTAAGGAAGCCTCCCTGTAGGTGCACAAGCTGGTAGGCCTGGGTGTTTGACTTTGGGTGTACAGCGAAACAGCACTACAAGAACAAAGGAGTGACAAAAATGACTCAAGATAACTTTACCAAGAGCCCCACAGTACCTGGCTCGTGAAGATGATGATGCAGCTGCGTGCCTTCCTGAGGCACAGATGCACTGTTCCTTTGTCATGGTTACAAAAGGAGAGACTCTGGATGGAACCCTGCAGCAGTAGTCTAGAGAGGGGCTCACCAGCAAAGGATTCTTCTTACTCCCACATCAGTTTGTGGTTTTGGCGCCTTTTTATCAATACCAGGAGGGACTGGTCACTGCTGGTCGGAATCTTCTTGTTTACTCGGTCCTGCACTCTGTTGAGGGGACTCTGGGGATAGGATAGGATTCTTGCAGCCTCCGCCACTACTACTCCAACATAGTAGCTCTAATGTACTAGTAGAGTCATGGAATTAGTGCAGATTTTTCAACTTGAATGCCTGGTTAAACTCTGCTTGTCACACTAATCAACTATCGATTATCCTATGCCAGGAAATTATGATGCTGCAGGAATTTACCACAAATGGATATACGTCATTCTCGGCAAATGCCAAAAATGGACTGGTAGGTACACCTTATGGGGGGCTTTCCATATTAGTTAATAATTCAATGGACGTTGTGTCAAAAGTGGTAACAGCATTATTGGACATCTTGGTCATAGAACTGGTGAAGTCAGGGAGATTGCAGGACTCGTATTTAATAATATCTTTATGTTGCGGCGTGGCTTGGAGCGCCATCGATGTGGTTGCTCCTCTGAGGCCGCCCGTGGGATGCCCGCCGCCGCCGTCGAATTCCGGCGGTTCTAAGCGGGGTTCCGCGTCACCAATGCCATCTATGGCGACCGGAACCGACATGGCACAACCTGGCCAAACATAGCCTTCGACCGAGGAGGTGTTCTACCAGAATTCAGCGGCCGAACTTCTCCCCCCGTCTTCAACCAAAGAAACCAAGATGGCCGCCAAGCCAGAACCCAGCAGCACACTCCGCACTCGGCGGTAGCGGGGCCCTAGAACACTGGGGAGCTGGAGAGGGGGAGCGGACTCTAGCACAGAATCATCCGATTCATACGAAGGCGACCCAGACTAGGGCTACCATCACAAAACCGCACACGAGAAGTTCACAGAGAGACCTGGAACCCCCACCAGCGAGGGATCACCGATGGAGACCGGAGGAGGGGCGGGGAAGCAACGGAAGACGTGCTTTCATCCAGAGAGGCCTTGAACCTGTGGGCCTCATCGTAGCGACATACACCCCCCTCGTGCAACAATCGGCCATCCTGCACGGTCCCAGACGGAGACCCTCCCCACACCAACGCTTCCTGGGGCGCCCCTGCCCACTCGCCCAGATCTAGCCCAAAGCGGAGGTTGAGTGCGAGATTCACCCCGAGTGCAGTCTCCCACCGCCCTAGGCCTCGCTGCTACTCTCTCAATCAAGACCGCCTGATACGAGCAGCATGTCAAGGCAAACGAAGGTGAGCAAGAGCACAGATATCTCCACCATGTTTACTGCACCGGAGAAACCCAAGAAACAGGATCCTCCTAAACTGACCCCACAGAAGCCACAAGAAGACAGGGGCGCCCTCGCCACCAAAGGAGACCTGATAGCCTTCATGGCGGATATCAAATCGGAGTTTCGCGCCTGCCTTTCGGAACTCACCGCTAAAGTTGATCAAACGGATCAGAGGGTCACAGAAATCGAACAGAGGCTCGGAGAGATCGAGGACCATTCTCAGGATCACGCTACCACACTGGGGGAAGTTCAAAAATCCATCGATTCCCTGAATCACAAATACGAGATCCTGGAGTTCAAACATGAAGACCTTGAAAACAGGGCACGCCGCAATAACCTCCGCATTCGGGGCGTCTCATCCTCTATCCCCGACAACAAGCTAGCGGACTACGTGGGAAGCTTCTTTGAGGCCCTACTCCTGGACCTGGACAAATCCCAGCTCCTACTGGACCGGATCCACAGACTCCGCCCACGCCGTGGGACAGATTCGGACCCCCCCCAGATGTTATTACCAGGGTCCACTTCTTCACGACTAAAGAGGCAATATCAGCGATCAGTCGCCAAGGAGATGAGATCACTTTTCAGAGCGCTCCACTTCAAATATACCAGGACCTCTCACCACTTACTCTCCAGAAAAGAAGAGCACTTCGGCCTCTGACAGTGTTCCTTCAGGAGCAACAGATCCGTTACAGGTGGCTGTTTCCGACAGCTCTCCAGTTTACACATAATGGCACCCTACACCGAATCAGCCACTTGGAAGACGCAGAGAAAATCTTACACCCAACCTCACCCCGAGATCCTTTCACGCCAAACCCAGAGGGGACCGAAGACTCTGGACCGCTTCCCTCTCCAAAGCCCAAACGCACGCCATGGTCGTCAACCCAGCGGAGCAACAGAAAGAGATGAACGGGGACGCTTCCACGATCCCAGGTTCCGTCAGCAATTAAACCTGGACACAGATGCCCCTACCTAAAGTAGGACCCGCCACCTAGATTTCGAGCTAAGGAACCTTGAACGCAGTGGCGGCGGGCCATACCCATGGTTCATACCCACTCCAAGGATACTTTCCATCCCTTGTTCCTTGGAAACCCACAGTACACGATACGTGATGGGACAGTTGGCCCTGTTGGCCGTAGGTAAGACCGTACTTACAATGTCGGTATACCCCCCTGTTAAAGTTGCGGCCCCCCGTTGGGGCTCCACGTTAAACCTCAAGTGCAGGATATCAAGAGATTCCCGAACAGACATGGCAGTTGAGCCACCGCCCCACGACCCCCCCCTAACCCAAGGAAAGGAGAGTGAGTCTTCAGTGGACCTCCAGACGCTCCGGATCCTCTCCCTGAATGTTAATGGCCTGAACTCCCCTAACAAGCGAAAGGCAATGCTACTGAAACTCCGGGACGAAGACGCAGCGATAGCCATGCTCCAAGAGCCTCACCTGCTGCTGGCAGATGTAACCCGTCTCCGATCCCGGTTATTCCCGCTCCAATTCTTCGCCTCTGGCGCAAACAAAAAAGGAGGTACGGCGATCCTCTTCAGGAAAGACTTGAACCCACAGATTCTGGAAACGAAAATATGCCCAGAAGGCCGATTTACAGCGGTCAAATGCCTCCTGATGGGAGACCTATATACCCTCATATCAGTGTACGCCCCTAACACTGGACAGTCACACTTCTATAACTACTTGGGCACATCTCTCGCTAGCTTTGTGGAGGGCCAAACAATTGTCGTTGGGGATTTCAATGGGGTTCTCGACCCTACCAAAGATCGATCACACCCCCCGACTCCAGGCGACTTCGCCCAAGCACTTAGCCTCCTCCGATTCTTTAGGACCCTGGAGATAATAGACTCATGGCGGGTGTTCCACCCTGACGAAAACGATTTCTCCTTTTACTCTTTCGTCCATCGCACCTTTTCAAGGATCGACCTGTTCCTGATCTCCCCGCAAACGTTCCCCTCAGTCAAAGAAGTCTCCATAGGCACAAGAGCGATATCCGACCACGCCCCAGTGCTCCTGGAACTCTGGGTTCATAACCCTAACCCCAATAACCCACGTAAATGGATGTTGTACGACCCGATCCTTAACGACATGGCCACCAGAGACAAGATCGCAACAGGAATAAGAAATTTCTTTAACGAAAACCCAGCCTCAGACACCTCATTGCGAACAACTGGGACGCCATGAAGGCAGTAATCAGGGGCTCCCTGATAGCCCAAGGTGCGGCCTACAACTGAGACAGGCGTCAGACCCGGACGGCCCTAGATAACGAACTAAGAGAGGCCGAGGCACTCCATAAGGAGAAAGGCTGGTCCCCCAAAACGCAACGGATCATTTGTACGGCACGGAAAAAACTGGAAGCCCACTATGCGGAACAAACCGCCCAACTAATGGCGAAGGCCAAACAGTCATACTACGCGAAGGGTAACAAGGCGAACAAGTTCCTGGTGGCCAAACTAGCCAAGCAGAGACGCGTCAACCCAATCACGGGCCTACGTGATTCCAACGGGGTCACACTATACTCAGAGCCCGAAAAGCAATGCCTCGCAATAGATTATTTGACCCAAATCATGAAGGCAAACCCACGAAACTTACCACAACAGAAGGAATACCTGCAGCAGGCAGCAGTGCCCCGGCTCTCCGACACAACGAGAGACGAACTGGAGGAGCCCATTACAGGGGCGGAAATTGAGGAGGCCATCAAATCACTTAAAACACGGGCCCCCGGCCCAGACGGCTTCTCAACCAGGTTTTACAAACTATTCAGAGCACAATTGACCCCCCACCTGGCTACCCTATTCAACTCCTTCAGGGAAACGGGAGCGGTGACCCCATCGATGCAGGAATCAACCACCATCCTCCTGCCTAAACCTGGAAAAGATCCAAGAAGCATAACATCCTACAGACCGATCGCACTTTTAAACATCGATGCGAACATATACTCAAAAATTCTAGCAACCCGCTTAAACCGCATCTTGCCGAAGATCATTCACCCCGACCAGGCAGGTTTCATCCTACACCGGACAGCAGGTGACAACATCCGGAGAACCCTGAACCTGGTGGACCTTGCCTCCCGGAACTCCCAAAAACTAGTCTTGGTGGCTCTCGACGCAGCTAAGGCGTTTGATAGGGTGGATTGGACGTTCATGAGACACACCCCAGGGGCCTTCAGCTTCGGGCCAGCTTTCCAAACGATGGTTCTAGCCAACTATGATAGCCCTAAAACAAGCCTGAGGATCAACGGTCATTACTCGGCCCCAATCCCCTTATCATGCGGAACCCGGCAAGGCTGTCCACTGTCGCCCTTGCTCTTTGCACTCACCATGGAGCCCTTCGCACAAAAGATCAGGCGAAATGACCAAATCAAGGGCATACAAAGTGGCCCCACGCATCACAAACTCGCCCTATACACGGATGACATTCTGCTCACGATCTCGGAGGCCCACTCATCTCTCAAACACGCGATACGTGAAATCGCCAGCTACGGCGAAGTCTCAGGCCTCACCATAAACTTCGATAAATCATCTGCCTTGGGTATCGGCCTCACCCCAGCAGAACGAGAACCATTGACTAAGATGTGCCCGATAACATGGGAAAAGAGTGCCATCCCCTATCTAGGGGTCCACATCCCGGCTGACCCAAGGGACACGTCAAAGCCAATTTCCCCCGACTCTTTAAAGAACTGGAAGGCGACTTGAAGCGCTGGGAGACCCAAGAGATCTCACTGCTCGAGCGCATCACTGCATGCAAGATGAACCTCCTTCCGAGATTCCTATACGCCTGTGCCTCCCTACCAGTAGCAATCCCCACACCAACTCTTCGAGGGATCCAGAGAAAAATGCTGAACTGTATCTGGAGAGGTAAGAAAGTGAGAATCCCTCTCAGAACTATGCTGGGGAGTTCCAAATTGGGAGGGCTGGGGGTCCCAGACTTGCAGGCCTACAGAGTGGCAGCCCAACTGGCCCAGGTCCAGGCCTGGCAAAATACCACAAACCGCCCCAGATGGGTAGAGCTGGAACAATCACGGGTGCCCCTACCCCTACGATTTCTACCACACATCCCGCCCCCCCTCAGGACCCAATGGGGAGAGATCCTGCTATCAACCAAACACACCCTTAGCACCTGGGACTGGGCGCTAAAATGAAAGGGAGTGCCAAGAGGACTGAGCCCACGTTCCCCGGTCTTCCATAATCCAACGTTCGCACCGGGAACGAATCCTCGCAATTTTCGTAACTGGATCAAAGGCGGGCTGGAGACCATAGACCAGCTGTATACGGGGGGGGAGACCTCTCACATTCGCCCAATGCATGGAGAAATTCCAACTCCACGAACGGGATAGATTCACATACATTCAACTACGCCACTGGTGCGCACATCCCCAAACTTTGCAAGCAGCGACACGCCCTCCTACTGCCCTAGAACTCACTCTGGGAGACCTTCCAAACCACGCCAGAGTATCCACCCTATACAGGCGCTTCCTAAGCGGCTTCCTGACCACAAGAACCTGCTGCATGGCCCAATGGGAGGCGGACCTGGGTCACCCGATAGAGGATCAAACCTGGGTTGACACATGGACCAGAACACACACCTCGTCCGCCTGCATCACCAATAGAGAATGTGCGTACAAGATCACGCTGCGGTGGTACTACCCGCCCCTCAGACTTCACCATATGAACCCCCAGGTAGATCATTCTTGCTGGAGAGGATGCGGCCACCCAGGCTCCTTCTTCCACATGTGGTGGGTTTGCCCGAAGATCCAACCATTCTGGAAAGCTTGCCTAGGGTCCATCACACAAATTACCGGAACAACGATTCCCCTGGAACCAGAACCGGTTTTGCTGGGAGCTCCAATTCCCGGGACCTACCTGCGCTCCGGACCCAGAGCGAAACTACTAACCCACTGCCTACTAGCAGGGAAAACTGACGGCAGTGCAAGCGGGAACTCTTCATCGTTTCCAGAATATCTGGGCCCCAGTGCTGGAATTCGACCAGCGCTTCCCCGCCCTGACCTATAAACCTACCGGGGCCCGCTGGATCTTAAAAAATCAGGAGATCCCGGAGGAAGATACATAGACGCTGAGGCCCAATCTGATCAGTCCGGGAGGGAAGAGCCCGCCTACAAGGCCTAAGGGACAGATGGACCAAGGGGAGGGAGGAAATGCAGGGGGGGATAAAAGACTGGGTATCAACATGCCTAAATAACCACTGCTTATAATGTCTGTACTTGTCATCCTGCCTTGATTTAAAATAAACCAAGTTAAAAAAAAAAAAATAATATCTTTATGTTGGAATCCGGTGAGAAAACCATTTACAAAATGTTCCTCCAATTAGATCAGATTTTTGAAAAAGCCATAGCACATAATCCAGAATATATGATTCTTATAGGAGGTGATTTTAATGCGAGCTGTACCATCTAGTTAGCTCTCAAGGCAATCTCATAACCTCCGTTGGTGACACTACAGACACAAGAGAGGCATTAAATGGCCAGAATATCTAACACTTTGGGATATACAATTTTTGGCTTTTGACCCATCAGCATTGCATTATACCTGGCATAGTGGAACAAATACCTCCTGCATTACCTTTTTTGCTGTTTCACTTAATCTACTTCCATTTTGCAAGCCAGTCACACCTATCCATCCGGGTATTGGTGCCCATATAATCATTTCCATGTCGATAGACCGACTGGGCCCGCTATTACAGATGGTGCCCAGCTCGCAACTTTCAACAATGGATAGATCTAACATATCAATTCGGTGGAATGCTCGCCTATGTAATAAAATGATTAACATGATCTCTAAAGAGTTTTCGCTTTTCAATTGTGGCCCTATGACAGGTGTGAATCTTCAACAACATACAATCTAATAATAAACAGAATGTTGATAAAATTGACTGATGCTGAAGTTAAAAATAGAACCACTCGGGCACATCATTTCAACCCAGTAGTGAGAGACCTAAAAAAGCTAAAAAATAAAATGTTGCGTGAGCTTAAAACACTCAATGTATCCACTACAAACTACCTCCAAAGAAAAAACTGATGTGCAACCTTCAAAAGAATAGATATCATACTGCTACAAATAACTCCCTTATCATGGAAATTAGAAAATTGTGTTGAATCTCTGTCGCAATGATAGAAGAAATTTGTGGGCACTGCTTAGGAAAGGAGTGTCTCCTAAAGAGAACAATCTGGCAACGTTGATTTCCGCTGAAAGATGGAATTACTTTTTCTCAGACAAATATATATCTGTCGAACACTATCCCTAAGTCATGGCTAACCTCTATAATAGTTCCAATCTTTAAAAAATGCAGTCCGACAGACCTGAGCAATTATAGAGCCATTGCCCTTCTAGATGCTTCAGCAAAAGTATTCTCCATACTAATACTAAATACATGAGGTTGCATTGCACCTTATCACGCTTCCAGATTGGATTCAGAAGACAGATGGGGACGGCCTTAAATGCCACCATCCTGGCACACACCCTTGCCAAAAGCAAGGTGTGTAATACAGGCCTTGTATGTATGGCTGCACTCGACCTGTCTTCTGCATTTGACTGCGTGATTCAGAATTTATTGTGGAATAAGATGATACAAGCAGGTTTCTCTCCACAACTGCTATTTCTACTAGTCAAACTCCAAGAAAACGCATCCTATTCAATTAGAGTAAGGGGGTAATTCATAGAATCCAGCGCACAAGTGCAGCAGCGCCAGTTATGCCCCCAAGAACGCCTCTCGCGCAGGGAAAAACCATCAATATACCCAATCCAGCGCAAAGGGCTGCGCTAACCCTGTACCAGCACAGCAAGCGGGCTACGTGTATCACTGGGGTGCGCGGGAAGTACCTCACGCGATTCCATCAGGGTACGTGTATTTCGGGGTGCGCGTGAAGTTCCACACGTGATATCAGCAGGGTATGTGTATTTCAGGGTGCAGGGGAAGTTACACACGCGATTTCCATAGGGTACGTGTATTTCAGGGGTGCGCGTGAAGTCCTACACGCGATTGGGCTGCATGCGTGTATTTCAGGGGTGCACGGGAAGTTCTACACGCGAATGGCCTGGGCGCGTGTATTTCAGGGGTGCGCGGGAAGTTCCACACGCGATTGGCCTGGGCGCGTGTATTTCAGGGGTGCGCGGGAAGTTCCACACGCAATTGGCCTGGGCGCGTGTATTTCAGGGGTGCGCGGGAAGTTCCACACGCGATTGCCCTGGGCGCGTGTATTTCAGGGGTGCGCGGGAAGTTCCACACGCGAATGGCCTGGGCGCGTGTATTTCAGGGGTGCGCGGGAAGTTCCACACGCGATTGGCCTGGGCGCGAGTATTTCAGGGGTGCGCGGGAAGTTCCACACACGATTGGCCTGGGCGCATGTATTTCAGGGGTGCGCGGGAAGTTCCAGACGCGATTGCCCTGGGCGCGTGTATTTCAGGGGTGCGCGGGAAGTTCCAGACGCGATTGGCCTGGGCGTGTGTATTTCAGGGGTGCGCGGGAAGTTCCACACGCGATCGACCTGGGGATTGCCCTGGGCGCGTGTATTTCAGGGGTGCGCGGGAAGTTCCACACGCGATTGCCCTGGGCGCGTGTATTTCAGGGGTGAGCAGGAAGTTCCACATGCGATTGGCCTGGGCGCGTGTATTTCAGGGGTGCGTGGGAAGTTCCACACGCCATTGGCCTGGGCGCGAGTATTTCAGGGGTGCGCGGGAAGTTCTACACGCGAATGGCCTGAGCGCGTGTATTTCAGGGGTGCGCGGGAAGTTCCACACGCGATTGGCCTGGGCGCGAGTATTTCAGGGGTGCGCGGGAAGTTCCACACGTGATTGGCCTGGGCGCGTGTATTTCAGGGGTGCGCGGGAAGTTCCACACGCGATTGGCCTGGGCGCGAGTATTTCAGGGGTGCGCGGGAAGTTCCACACGCGATTGGCCTGGGCGCGAGTATTTCAGGGGTGCGCGGGAAGTTCCACACGCAATTGGCCTGGGCGCGTGTATTTCAGGGGTGTGCGGGAAGTTCCACACGCGATTGGCCTGGGCGCGAGTATTTCAGGGGTGCGCGGGAACTCCACACGCGATCTGGCCTGGGGGAGCGTGTGCGTGTATACCAGGGGTGCGCGGAAAGTTTTACATGCGATTTCAGCAGGGTACGTGTATTTCAGGGGTGCCGGGGAGTCCTACATGTGATTTGCCAGTGTGGGTCCTCCCAGGTGTTCCCTGTACACCCTCCACGGCCCCTGCAGGCAGCCCACACCACAGGGGACTACCCTGCATCCCTGGTCATGTCCCGCAGGCAGCCCACCCAACACGGGCATGCCCCCCAGCAAAGGCACATGTCTCCTTGCACTAATGATCACCAACTCATGTCCCCTTGCACCCCCACCCCCAGAATTGCGGGGCACCAGCCAGCAGGCCCCCACCCATGTCCAACTCATGTCCCCTTGCACCCCCACCCCCAGAATTAGGGGGCACCTGCCAGCAGGCCCCCACCCATGTCCAACTCATGTTCCCCACCACCCCCACCCCCCAGCACTGTGGGGCACCTGCCAGCAGGCCCCCACCCATGTCCAACTCATATCCCCTTGCACCCCCACCCCCAGAATTGCAGGGCACCTGCCAGCAGGGCCCCACCCATGTCCAACTCATGTCCCCTTGCACCCCCACCCCCAGAATTGCGGAGCACCTGCCAGCAGGCCCCCACCCATGTCCAACTCATGTTCCCCACCACCCCCACCCCCCAGCACTGTGGGGCACCTGCCAGCAGGCCCCCACCCATGTCCAACTCATGTTCCCCACCACCCCCACCCCCCAGCACTGTGGGGCACCTGCCAGAAGGCCCCCACCCATGTCCAACTCATGTTCCCCACCCCCCTAACTCCCAGCAGTGCAGGGGCACCCTCCACCAGGCCCTCGCCCATGTCCCATCCATTCCCCCCTGCACCTGGGTCCCAACAATCCCCAATCATGTCCGTAATGGCCATCCTCCCCTGCCAAAAGGCCCAACCAACTATCACATCCACCCACATATCAAAGGCAATTACATGTTACACACCTAATGTAAATAATGCAAATGAACACATGTCTGTCACACACAATGGCTGCAAGTGAATGTTAAAACACCCAACATGACATGCATGAAAGTAATGAGATGATACGACACATTGAAGGATGAAAATAAAAATGTATTGAAAATCAACTTGAATGGAAATGAAATGAGAAAAACCACAAAGCTAAACAACCAAAAGAAGATGAATGTCCATGAAAAAAATCCAAAAAATAAAAAAATCCATTGAAGAACTATTTACAAGATAATCCCGGGTCCATGAGCCCAACCAAATGAAACCTAACTATGACAACTAACTAAAAACTGAACTATATACAAAAATGTGGCGCATTGTCCAATCGCAACCAAATAAAAAAAAACTATCAACGGAAACCTACCACTAACTATATAACTATATACAAAGGCAGCGGGCTAGTCCGACGGCTCACTGGTTGTTGTCATGGGCCAGGGCATCATCGAACTCCCGTTCAATGGCTTGGAGGCGGGCATGTTCCCTGGCCCCGAGGTCCCGCAGGGATAATGCAGTGTCCAGCTCCAACTCCCTGCGAAGACCCTCGAGGCACTCAGCCCGCCTCAGTGCCCTCTGCATGGAGTCCTCCGCCCTGACCATTGTGAGCCGTTCCTCCTCTGCCCGCTGCCGCTCCGCACCTATCTGCTGGCCCAACCGCTCCCACACGGAAGCCACTCCCATTCCAGGGTTCTCCTGCCCTCCGGCCGATGCCTGCACCCCTGATGTTGATGGCCCGAGCCATGATGCCTACCACGTTGAGCCTGCTGCTGCCTCCGATGCAACTGCCTGTGCCAGCACGACGGCATCCAGGCTGATGGAAACCACCGACACCGGCGTGCACGTGCCCTGCCCGATGTTGCCGTCACATCCTCCATCTGCTGGGGTCCGGTTGCTGTGGTGTCCACCCCTGCTGGACCTCTGACTCCCGACTGTGGCAGGGATTGGATCCCCACCGAGCTGGCTGCATTGGTCAGGGCAGGTCCACAGGGGGCCCTGGTGGCATCTGGGCCGGAAGACGGCAAGGAGAATGACTGGCGTATAGTCTCCACAGAGGAGGAGAGGGCCGCCAGATTGGCCGACACATGCAGGAAACCCCCGAACATGGACGATCCCAATTGGGCCACGTCGGCACGGTGCTCTTCGTGATGACGTGCGTGCTCCTCCTGGGAAGCACGCACGGCATCACAAATCACAGCCGTGCGCATCGCGACCCCAATCAGGACCTTCTCCGTACGGCCAGGGGTCCCCTCGTCCGCAGGTGGAGGGGAGTCAGATGACATGGACATCCCCTCTACCTGCGGACGGGCCTGGGACGGGGCATCCCTGCCGGTGCACGGTGGTACACCCACAGGGTCAGGGACAGCGACATGCACAGGCCCCTCCACGGTGACCTGTGCTGCCTCCTGCCCCTGCCCCTGGACTGCACCACTTGCACCAGCAGGGATGCCCCCACCAGGCCCCATGTGCGCCTCAGTGGCGGCCTCCTCCTCCTCTGTGGAAACCACCAACCTGGATGGCTCCTCACCGTCTTCCGCCGTAGCAGGCCCCTGTGTGGGCTCACCCACCCCTTCCACTGCAGCCGTGGGGGCATCCCCGCCGCCTTGCTCCACAGCGCCGTCTCCGCCCTCTTCTTCACTAGCCGCTGCATAGAGGGAGACATAGAACACAAGCATCAGGGTACTGTACAATGGTCCCCTAGACAGGAAGCAATAGCAGATGAGTGCCACTGTCAAAGTACACTTCCATCATGTCCCTCAACAACACATGTGTCAGTCCAGGCAAAACACTCACAGTGACAGTCATGGTGCATGCCATGGACATTTCCAGACATGTCCAATGGACTCTCGAAACATACAATGTAATGGTACTCACATGCATCATGGGTCATGCCTATCACATGCACACACTTCACCTCAGTCACATCCATCTGGCCCCGTACACCCCAATCACAGTGGATACAAGGATGACTAGGCTGCATCAGTGAATCTGTACATTGTCACAGACATGTGTCATGCATCCATGGCATTCACAAGTCACAGACACGCAGGTCAGGCACACAGACATGGAGACCATATATGTACCTGGCATCAGCACCCATCCCTCACCCCCACCCATGTCCAGGAACAGAGACTGCCATGCTCTCATGTGTACAATCTGCATAGGGCTCGCCATGTCGCATTTAAACACATGCAACGACCGTGCGGTTCACACATTACTGGTCGCACATGCATTACCATGATGTCCCTGCACACATACATGCGTACATGGCCTATGTCACACATACAGGCAAGTATCAGACAACCAGCACACTGCAACATGCCCTGTCTCACACAGCAATGCTTGGCCACTTACCGCTCAACTCCAGACGGGTCTCCCTCTCAAGGACCTGGGCATGGAGCGCTGGGTGTACGCATTCCAGGACCCTCATCTGGATGGAACTCATGCGGCCCCGGCCCCCCTCCACGAGGCGCCGGGCCTTTATGAGGGTCCTGGACCTCAAGTCTTCCCAGCGCTTCTTGACCTTCTGGATGGTGCGGGTTGCCACCCCCTCCGCGTTGATGGCAACCACACAGTCGGCCCAGATCCTCTCCCGTCCTTCCTTGTTGGCGCGGGACGATCCGAAGAGGGCATCATACTGCCCCAGGACTTGCTCCACCAGGGCACCAACTTCAGTGGCAGTGAAGCTGGTGCCCCTCTGCCCCTCTGGCCGGGGGTTGCCACTGGTGCCAGATGTGGATGTGCCCGACATGGCAACCCCAGGGGCAGGAGTGGGTGGGCAACTGGGTCCTGGGGCTGGGCTGTAGAGCGATGTTATCTGAGTCGGGAGTCTTCTGTTCCAGCAGGGGTGGACACAGCAACTGGACCCCTGCAGATGGCTGATGTGCAGGCACCAAATGGCAGGGCACGGTGGCAGCAGGCAGGCAGGCAGGCAGGTAACAGCAGATGGTACGTGGGAGGCTGCTCGGGGCACTGGGGGGCAGTAATTCGGCCTTCTGGGCAGGAGCGTGGTCTTCCGTGTGTGTTCGCGTGGCCAGCTTGATACGGAGTGATTTGGCACGTGAAAATCCTGCACGTCAGCGTGAAAATCGAGGAAAGGCCCTTAGCGCGTAAGCGCGTCAGCACGCGTATGCGATTTCATTGGGCCAAAGGCCCTTACAGCGTAAGCGCGTCTGTGACGTTTTGTGCATGGGCGTTGCCCTGGCAGGGCTTGGAGATCCCGCGTGCCTTTATGTTCTGTACGTGCTTTTCGTGCGGTGCGTGTGTTTTCCATCCGTTGGGGTTCACACACTATTACTTCACAGCGGGTGTTGGCTACGCGTTCTTCTACACGCAAGGCAGACGGTGAGTGGTACCCCGCTCCCCCAGGCCCTATCGCGTGAAGAAGTTCACGCGAACCCCTGAAATACACGTAGCCCGCTCCCCCAGGCCGGATCGCGTGAAGAAGTTCACGCGAACCCCTGAAATACACGTAGCCCGCTCCCCCAGGCCCGATCGCGTGAAGAAGTTCACGCGAACCCCTGAAATACTCGTAGCCCGCTCCCCCAGGCCCGATCACGTGAAAATGTTCACGCGAACCCCTGAAATACACGTAGCCCGCTCCCCCAGGCCCGATCGCGTGTGTGACTTCCCGCGAACCTCCGGAATACACGTACCCCGCTCAATCGCATGTGTCACTTCCCGCGCAACCCCGAAATACACGTGCCCCGCTCGCACAGGCACAATTGCTGTATGTTGCCACTTTTGTAATGCGCAGGGATGCTACCGCCTGCCTTCGTGTGGCGGACGTGTTTCGGCTTGTGCGTGTCTTTCGCTGTGCGTGGCTTTGCCCTATTCAATTCCATGAATACGTGTGGTTCGGGTGCGTGTGGGCGTTCCGTCTGCTTCCCTGCAGTACATCCCCAGTTACGCCCTTGTTTTCGCGAGTTGTTCCCCATTCCGCGCTTTACGCCCCGTGTTCCGCCCACTTTCTAGTGTATGCGCCGAGGTTGTGCGCTTTCACTGTGCGCGTCATGCACGTCTTTCGGGATGTTGCAGTGACGTTTGCGCCATGCACGGGTTTGGCGTACATCCCGAGGAAAACACGCGCAGGGACTTCCATGACGCGCACGCCTGTTTTTTTGCGCTTGCGCCTGCTTGCACCTGCTTGCGCGAAGATTTTCGGCGCACGTTTGTTCCATGAATCGGCCCCTAAATCAGCAAGGAGCTGTAACCCCTCCAATTCCAACTGGGGTAGGGGTCAAACAAGGATGCAACCTAGCGGTATTAGTCAATCTTTATCTGTCTGATATCAATAAGATATAGTTGCAACCTGTCAACTTCCTAGTCAGATTAGGTAGCATATACACTGGCTAGCATTTGCTGACAATATCCTCCTGTTTGACAGGACGCCCTACAGAAAAAACAAATTATTTGCACAATATGCACAAGATAACCTTTTTGTCAAATCCAGGATCATTGTGTTCACCAACCTAAGGAGGAAAATGTCATCATACAAATGGACCCTTGATGGCTCACGTATTGAACGATTCCCCTCTGTGATATATCTGAGGTATGGATAACATATCGTCAGTTAGATGTGGAAAAAGTCTCTTCTCCTCAAAGCAAATTCAGCCATCTCACAAATGAAGGTCATATACAAACGTTTCTGTAAATTCTCCATGATTCCACTCTTAGAATTCTATTCTTTAAACATTGAGGCAACTATATTTTATGGTTTGGATATGTGCTTGGCAAACATTGACAACATCTTAGTCCAAATGCAAAATTTGGAAACAAACTCTTAGGATAGTGAACTCCCTACCCAATTCATTATTGCTTCACGAATTCGGATTGATCTCACTGTTGATAAGATGTAAGTGGAGGCTATTATTCAACTTTGCCAATATGTTACTGCCTCCTGTGAACTCTCTATACGAGAACATAGCCACCATGAGCAGAGAAGGGAAGATAAAATCAATAAAAATATTCTTTAACAACATGAACCAGTTGCCTGATCAGATCGTTTCAAATCCTAATGATCTGTGCAGTAGACCAGATTTTGTGAAAAAGAAGCTACATGAATCTGATTGGTGTAAAACATTGAAAGTATTGGGAAATATAAGCTGTAAATTTGTTGAATATATGTAACTGTTTGCTTATGTAACCATGTCTAAGCTGCGCCCTGATGCCTCCGGGCTTGATGGTGCGCGTTACAAATAAAACAAATACAAATACAAATATTACAAAGAACTAGCTCGATTTACCACCAAAGGAATTCCCCGTCAACCATACATCACACGCTTCCCATGTGACAGAGCACAGAGCTGTATATTTGCCTTAAATTAAATCAATTTCACACGAATTAAAGGATCAAATACTGGGCATGTGCATCCCAGGAAGGTCCTTATACAACGTGTTGATTCTGTAAAGATAATGCACAAAGTGAAACGCTGAAACATCTAGTAATCTACTGTGACCATTCCAACATGCAAAGAAAAGATCATTTTGGCAAAGATAACATTGGCCTAAGGGAATGGTTATGGGTGCAGTATATGTGGGACACAAATACATCTTTAGGGGTATCCCTGACCCGGCTATTGACGTTCATTAATAATGAGCTAAGATAAAAAGGGAACCCAGAGTAAAATAAAATAACCAGCAATTCATTTGTTCATTAGCTCTCTGGGGTGAATGATCCAACATGGTCTGGTTAACAATTAAAGTGAGACTCACAATGTGTTTCTTTCTGTAATTCCTCACCACTTTTATTTTATTCATGATCTGATGGTTAATGCAAGCAAATGCAAGTAACTAAGGCAGTACATGTGGCTTTGTCTCTTAAAAGATATGGGTATGCCAATTAATGACACTGGAGACTTTTATTTGTTACCATAACCATTATAACAGCACTGATTGAGAAACATTTTATATGTATATTTCATTATGACCTTGTTTGTGTGTATGTTTTAGAATTGTATACTGTATTAGGTGTTACGCTACTAATCATGTCATGTGATTAATGTATGTAACCTGCTAAAAGAATTGTATGTTACTATGACTAAATTTAAGTTGTAAAAGTTTGTTGTCAAACTAAACACAACTAATACAAAATAAAAAAATCTTGCTTCTGGAGATCCACACAGATGCCACTGAATTTCCTGTGAGATTTGTTCACAGCAAGACTATGCACTCAATCTCTTCCTCTTATGTCATTTCTCTGCCAAATCACGTGACCTTCAGCTGGAGTACACTTTCCCTTCATGTGGAGTCTTTAGCCTGCTTATTTCCATTTACTTTATTTAAAATCTGTAAAACCTGTTGCTGCAAGGAGATGAGCACACAGCGGCAACTCTTAAAACTGTTGCCTTTGCTCTGGATTTGGTCTGATTTGTCAGTGGCTCCAGCGCCCCAAAAGGACCATCGGTTTTGCTAGAGCGTTCTAGGTTGGTCATTCCTTCAACCTAAAAAAAGGCTTCCAGTGAGAGCTAGGAGGGGGTGTGGTTGTAGTTTCAGTGCACACTGTCTGTTTTTCTGTGCCAAACATTTGACCTTTTTTCATTCAGGAAGATGGAATCTAGATGAGCGGTCCAGATTCTAATAAATCTTTGTTGGAGGATATTTATGTTTTTAATTGTACACTTACACTATCAAAATAAAAAATACAGTGGTGTAGGTCTACTGTACTGTGCTCTGTTGTAACAGAGTGTTGTACTTTTGCTATGTAATTTTGTTTCAATGTACGTCTCTAGAATGCATGCCTGGGATAGACAAGAGTAGATAGGAGGGCATGGAACGGACAGAGCGCATAGAATTGCGTGACGTATATAGTATGGGTTGGAATGCAGAGAATGCTTGAAAGAGCATATAACCCACCATGACTGGAGTACGCACGGCGAACTGGAGCACGTGCAGCGGACTCAAATGCACACAGCAAGCCGGAATGCATGAATGTGTGGAGCGGACCGGAATGCATGGAGCAGACTGGGGTGCATGGAGTGGATAGGAGTGCAGGGAACGGACTGGAGCACATAGAATTTGTATGACGTTTATAGTATGGTTTGGAATACAGAGAATGTCTGAAAGGGCATATAACCCACCTTATCTCACCACCACGCTTACTCTCTCCTTACATCACCACTCAACTAGAACACAGAGATACTATGGTACCATTCGGTATAACTGTTCCCATACCAACATTCACCGCTCACTCCACATCATTCTAAGTAATCACTGCTGGTTACACACCCCGCAGCCAGGCGTTCTCCTCAGGCCTAACGTGGCCACATCCGGTCTGGATAAATCCTGCCAGAACGAACACATACTCCTGACCTCTCAACCATCACACCTACCGCTAGAAAGCAGCCATTACACGGATACCGCACGAGCTGCACACATACCCGGTGCTGACGCGCACCTTTTGACTCTCTCTACTCTCTCAACTGACCTGAACTTCGGTTCCCAAGGGCGTTCAACCTACCAGCGCCTTCAGACCATACCAATTGTATATAAGGTGCTATATAAATGCAAAATAACAATAAGAATAGTTGAGGCACCCCAGGTATTGGGGTTCCTCAGCCCAGGAAGGTCTCAGGACATTGGGGAATGGCTCAAGAGGAAGGTGGTCTTTAGGCTGAATTCGGAAATGTGGTCAGGACACCAACAGTGCTTCAGCCGGTGCTGGAGATGCTGCAGGCCTGTCAGGTTGTCTTCTTCGGATCTTCAGTTCCAGTGGTCGACTCTGCCTTCTGTCCAAAAAGCCTTGCCTTGTGTGCTGAATCCCATTCATTTAGTCCCATGGACATCCATCCTCCCAGTTCAAACTTTATTCAGCCAGGCATACAATCAAACAAAGGCCAGCAAAGTTTTGGGCTCCTCCCTCACTTCCTGCCTGAGCAAGCACATTGGAGCCTTGGCAGGCTTCACAAAGGAATCCTGCCAAAGACAAAACTCAAAGGAGACCCACTCCCAACTGGAACGTCTAAAGAAAGGCCTAGAAGAAATTACAAATGAGAATTGGTGAAAAAAGATGGCGGGCCATTTCGGGAAAATGGTCATCCAAATGTGATTTACTGCAGCTGTGAAAACAGCCTGCAAGTACGTTGCACACGAATACTAGAAACATGTATCCACTGCCACCATCCATTTAAGTTTGTCTGTTACTATAACTGTAAAGTTACAGGAGCAGTGGGAAAGGAGTTAGTGTAAAGGCGCCCCCCCAGCACCCCACAAAAGCTGGTGTGTGCCGATCCCACAAAATAAAAGGTAACATTCAAAATATCCTACTACATTTGAAAACATGTGTTCTCATGGCAAGATACAATAAAAAGGGAAGTCCAAGAGACACCCAAGCAACATTGCACATAGGGTGCTGTGTGCGGCAAAAATCTATTACAGATGCCTGTAGTATAATTAGGGAGTCCAGTTTTTAATGATTTTCCCGGTAATTCATTAAATAATACTTATTTCCTATGTGTAGGAAGCAGGATTCAAAGCTGTGATGTCTTGTATGCAAGACACAAGTGTTGCCAGTGAACTAACCTAGCAGCTCTATGAAAGAGTTGTATTTAATGCCGTAAGTGATTATGCACTATTGCCACCTTGTGGCCGAATGGCGAATTGAGTGCATTTTTGCGAACTGCTTTTTTTTTTTCCTCTGTCAATTAGTCCCTTATTGTTGCACTTATTTCTTCATAAGCACAACAATAAGGGTACTTCAGTTCCCCCTGCAGCTAATTCCAGCCCCTCCCATCAAAATGCTGGCAGGAAACTGCTAATGATGGGCCATTAGTCACTGAATTGTTTTGTGCCAGCGCTGTAATGGAAGGGGAGGTGTAGTGGGGTGTGGTGAGTGGGTGTGCATTGTAGGCAGCTTTACCTCTCTGCAGGTGTGTAAGTGGCATGCCATGGCCAGAGGCAGTTAGATGCCTCAACCACGGCCTTGTTTATTTATTTATTTGGACAATGTTTGTCAGGTCCGTGGATAGATTAATTAATTTATTTCTGCAATGTTGGTCCCGACCAACATCGTGGAAATAAATAAATTAATCCTGTGTTAAGTTCTCTATCCCACAGTCTTGCAGGCCATGGGATATTTTGCAAATACAATAAAATAAAAAGCTTTAGCTCAGCCACGGACCATGGCTTGCAAGATTGTGAGGCTTGGAACTTAACCACAAGACCAAAGTGCCCTTGTGCCAAGAGCAGCAAAATTACATATTTAACCGCCATGAAACAACAGTCTAATTAAAAAAAAGAGCATTAGAGCATTTCACAATAAAAAAGACTGAACCGTCCCAAATGGGACTTTGAAAAAAAGAATAAAAGATAAATAATGCCACCTCTCTCCTCTGGCAAAAAAAAATAAATAATTACACCTCTGGAGAAACCTCTGCAAAAAAAACAGTAATGAGACTATCCCGCACCAAAAGATACCTGCGTCCAAATGTTGCAGCGTCCAATTGTCTCCTGCGCTGAAGCCCATGTCCAGTGCCAATGTGGAAAGGTCTTTTTCCCAAATAAAAGTCTTTATGGGAAGAAAAGAAAGGGCACGGATGGGCAAAGAGTCCTTGAAGAAGTATTGCATGCTTTATTACAATAATTTTGACTTGCAACAGATTACTGGATTAACATGAAATTGTTTAGAACATCTCGCATTGAGAGATTACCCTACATATGCATGCAATTAAGCAATAAAATAACATGTCTGTGTTTACACCTGGAAAAACAGTTGTCTGCGATTTTTTGAAAGGGGCAAACGGGGAAGACACTGATGAACACAGATTCTGAAATTTTTTGAAAACACTGGAAAAACACCCCTGGCAGTAAAAAAAAAAGAAACCCCTAAAACAGGAAAGTATAATACATTGAGAAAGGTATGAGTCAATTGAAGTAAAAACAAAACACAAAAGCAGTAAAACAGGGTTCCCATGCCAGAGCAAAAAGAGTGAGTGAGTGGGGAAACAGTTCCACTCACTCAGGAGAACAGATACAAAATAAAAATCCCAGAGTCCAGCAAAAGTGCTGGGTTCTCTCAGGTTGAGGGGAATTGCCACAGAAAATGAAAATTCTCCCTAACAGTACTTCACCCCGAAGGAGTATTCTCATGTGCCCTTCCACCCATAACCCCCCACTACCCTGAGGGATTGTGGCAGTAAAACACTAACTCTGATATTCGCATCCCCACAATAGTTTGCAAACAAAATATATGTAATTCCTCACCATGATATTATGTGCAGTTTAAGAATCAAAAACAAAGAGGTGATGGCAGAAGGTTTAGAATGAAGCTTAACCTCTGGCATTGCTCTGGGCAACCCTCCAGACCATTGTTCTTCGCCTGCCAAGCCATTACAGAAGGGGAAAGACCAAATACAAATCAGGCTTGGTCCCACCCCAAAAGGGACAGTCCAGCCCGAACTGCTAAGTCACATTGCTACTGCACGAGACCTTAAGCATCCCCAGACATGTTTCAGCCTTGTTAGGCCTTATCAGTGAGGAGTAGCTTGGGTCTCTAGGTCCAGCAGGCACGGGACCCACGAATGGGCATACCTGTCCCACTCCGGGTGACAAAGTAAAAACAAGGAGGTGATGGCTGAAAGGTTTAGAATGAATCTGAACCTCTGGCATTGCTCTGCGCAACCATCCATCATGTGTGGTTACAATTTGTCTCACTATGAGAGAGGGTATGCCCAGACGTGGGTCCCTTGCTCGCTGTGCCCTAGGGAACCAAGCTGCACCTCACTGAGCAGGCCCAGCAAGGCTGTCTGGGGTTGCTTGTGTTTCCATGCACAGGGGACCTGGCCTAGCAGTTTGCGCTGGGCTGCTCCCATTGGTGGCAGTACCTGACTGATTTGCATATGGCTGGTCCCCTTTTTGCAATGGTGTAGACGGGCTAATAAATGGTGGTGTGGAAGGTTGCCCAGAGCAATGCCAGGAGTTCAGATTCATTCAAAACTTTCCACCCATCACTTTTGTGGTTACAGTTTAAGAAACCCCATGAATCTGTATGCATACAATTACTATGAGGTGCAAACAAGATTGTTTGCAACAAACCCCATCCTTAAATTGTTGGGTAGGATCGTACAAGTGCTCAGTGAAACTGTTTTTGTATATCTGCTAGTTACCATATAATGTAAGGTCTATGCCCCATGGAACTCTAAACTTGGAAAGGCTGCAGATTGTATGAAAAGCATTAGTTATCTGAATATCCATTGCCCTAATGGTATAAATCGAATAATGCCAGGCATAGTCCATACCGATTATTGCTTGCATGCCAAATAAATGATGTTGCAATGTTGCTCTCCACTTATAGGGTAATGTTAGCAATGCTGAAGTAGGAGACAGTGAGCATGACATTTGCCTACTCAAAATCCTTATTTTGATTTTTATAATGCGTTAAATTGCAAACGGGAGGGGGCTCCAAAGTGCTTGTGTGACATATTTACGAAGAATAGGAAGCATGGGATGAGGTTACACATCCAAGTAGCATGCTTACCTACAGTCTGTACCTGATATTTGACCTGACAGTTGGGTTACATAGTCTGGGCGATGCTTTTGCGATGCTTTTGCTAAGGCACCAAAAGTAACAGAAATGAATGTGCTTGAAAGTCATTTATATTATAGCAAACTTAAAACAAGAGGATATAGGTCAAAGTCTGGTAGCCGTTTACAAAGCCATGGTAAATTGAGTTAAGGTTGAATGGTAATATCTGAATGTATCCTGGGGCAGAAATATGAGTCATAAGGTATACATGTCGTAGAGTGAAGTACAATAGGCTTGGAGAGCAGGGAAGATAATTTGGTTATTGTGCGCAGGCATATCTTAGCTATACCTTCTGTTCATGGAGCCACTTTTTCATATTAGTTTTTAACCTCTTGTGGGTGAATTCTATTTTTTGGGTGTTTGTCAAGATTGCATAGAAGTGCAAAGTAAATAGACTAGAACAGAATATCAAGACTAGTTAGTATAATTTAGCTTTATTTTGAGAGCAAGCACCTGATGTGCCTTGTGCCTGATTTAATCTTTTTGAATAGGTGGGAATTGTCTGTGTGTGCTGCTAACATTCTTGTGTGCTGCACCCAGAAGGAAGCTGGGCATGCACCAGCTTAGTGGGGACATTGGCTCGTGGAACTGATTCCCATGAAACCTTTGTGTTATGTAACTTGGTGAGGAACAGTTTATTTAAATAGTGTTGCACATACATTTTGGCTAATTTTATGGGTTTGTCACTTGACAATTTTGTATTAGTCCCCAAGCGATTTTAAATGAGTGTTTAGAACGCTGCAGCTCAAGAGACCAAATTTCCCATCAGCCGCGTAGTTCTGCGAGCTGTTGAAAGTCTGCCTCCAGGCGCGGGGGTGCCGGCACGACTGCCAGGTTAGTTCCCTATAAAGCCTCTCGTTCTACCCCCACCCGCTCCCATCACTTTCGTTTTTACTGTGTCTGATTGCTTCTTTTCTCTATTGATTTTATTATTGTTTAATGGTGTAATTTCATGTATTGCTTTTTTAAATTATTGCCGTACTTTTTATCCGTCTCCTGTAGTGCTGCCCTATTGTGTGCGTCAGTTTCCAGTCACTGTATTCTGCAGTCCCCGAGCGATTTTGAATCAGCGTTTAGAACGCTGCGTGCTCGAGGGACCACATTTCCCAGCAGCTGCGTAGTTCTCTGAGCTATTGAAAGTCCGCCTCCAGGCATGACTTCCCGGTTAGTACCAGTTTGTTGACGGTGCGATTTGGTGCGCGTAGGCTGCTGCAGTGCCTCCTGGTGCCCCTTTGCCGTGACGATAGCCTTCTTTTTCAATACCATGGATATTTCTGGAGCAGCTCTACCACGTGGACCTCATTATGTCTGTTCAATGTAATAGACAAACGAAGCTCTCTGTTGCAGTGAAACTCCTGTTACCGATATTCGGCCATTATGCCTTGCTGAGCCTACTAACCTTCCTGCTGAGGCCATTGTCATCCCTGTGATATTAGACGGCTCCCAGTCCCATGCTGCTGCCCCCCTTTTGTGCCAGTCAGTATCAAAACCGTCTAATTTATCTAGCTCTTCCGGTCAGGAGCCTAGCAGCCTTGTTGATGCTAAGGTGTCCTTGCCTTTAGCTAGCATGCCGCTGCTACCTTTTACAGGTTCCAGCAAGATCACTCTGGTCCTTTATGCTGGACTTTCAAACACTCGCTCCCTGTGCCTGCATGGCATTGAGATTCTAGATCGTTTGTCGTCCACTAGTCCTGATATTCAAGCCCTGGCTGAGTCTTGGTTGGACAAAGCCACTCCTTCGGAAGCACTTCTTGTCACTCCCTCGTGCTAATCTCTTCTTTGCGCGGATCGGGTTGCCGGCAGAGGGGGTCGGGGGTGGAGGGGGTTGCTTTCTTTTTTAAAAATTCCCTGCCGTTTCAAACAATGGCACATGATTCCCCTGTGGACTACAAAAGTCTGGTGGTTAAACTCAAGATTTCAGACAATACGTCACGATTATTGTTATTTATAGACCTCCAAGGGCTCTGCCCTTATTTGAAGAGCAGTTTATACATTTATTAAATAACTTCACCAAGTCGCAGTCACCAGTCTTAGTGATGGGGGATTGTAATCATTGGTTTGATGCCCCCCCTGATGTTACCACAAGCTCGCTAATGGGTACCATTGACTCCATTGGCTTTTCGCAATTAGTCGACTCCAACTCACATTGCAGGCATACCCTCGAGTGGTTGCTAGTTCACCAGCTTGTATTGCCAATGTGTCTGCCTCACCCTTTATTTGGTCAGACCATTCATTATTGTCTTTTGACATTATCCTCCCAGCTCCTAGACTCGACACAAAAATTAGAACAGTCGTTCGTATGCACAATCTGAAGTCTTTAACGCCTGAAAGTTTCTCGCCACTACTGCGAGAGAAGCTGAGTGTTTTAGAGGATTATGATAATGCGAATGATTTGGCGTTAAATATTACAAATTCCCTTTCTGATGCTACCAATCAGTTGGCGCCCTTAAAAGCCTTCCACATCAAAAGCAAAGCCATCCAGAAACCATAGTTTAAAGATATTATTCTTATCAGGCAGAAGAAACCTACAGCGGAACGTTGTTGGCGAAAAGAACCATCTAATATAATGTTAGCCAACTATAAAAACATGGTAAAACAATATAAGGAGGCCATTATGAAGTCTAAATCCGATGTATATAATACAAATCGAGTTCCAAGGAACTTTTTTCTCTTTTGCATGATTTTAAGAGTAATGCCCTTTCCTTGCTGGCACTAGCGAAAGATAAGAATTGGTGTCAGTCTATCCATGACTCATTCACTAACAAGGTTCTCTTGCGCCAAACCAACACTCAACGGGTGAGGGATACTTGTCCATCATCTGTCTCGTTGCAGGCAGCTGTTAAAGATTGGACCTTTTGCTTTCACCTCTTGTTGAATCCTTCATTGCGCAAACTATCTCTGGTATGAAACACTTCATGTCCGGGTGGTGTTTGCCCAATCAGTCTTTTTATAAAATGTCTAGACGTTCTTTGTCTGTGGGTTAGCAAGTTTATTAATTCATCATTTCCGGAGGGTAGTATGCCGCTTTTTCGTAAGGAGGCTTGTGTTACTCCCCTCTTGAAGAGTCTCTTGACCAGTTTGTACCAGATAATTACCGGCCTATTACCAACGTGCCTTTTAAAAAGAAATTCTGGATATGGTTGTGCACCTGCAATTCCAGAATTTTGTAGAGGTCAATAATATTCTCTTGCCACACCAGTCTGGTTTTAGGAAGTGTTTTGGTACTGAAGACGCAATGCTAGACCTCAAGGCCAATTTGTTACAGAACATTGATCAGGGGCAACTATGTGTTCTGATGCTGCTGGATCTATCCTCCGCTTTTGATCTTGTTGATCATACTCGACTAGAGGATAGAGTCCAGTCAGTTGTGGGCTGCTCCTCTAAAGCTGCCAACTGGATTTCTTCCTTTCTGGGCCCTGGGAATTCGAGGGTGAGTGTAGGTGAAGTGACCTCTAAACCTACTCCTGTGACCTGTGGTGTTCCACAGGGGTCATGTTTCTCCTCAACTTTGTTTAACGTTTATATGATCCCGTTTGTGCAACTTCTTGCCAGCCTGGTGGTCCAGGTCGCAAATTACATGGACGAAACCCAGGTTGTTGTAAAACTCTCGGGCTCGTATCTTATGGACGCAGCTAACCTTAACATAATTTATGAGTCTATTCATCTCTGGATGGCCACCAATTCACTTGCATTGAATGCAAGCAAAATGGAGCTCCTGATTGTCGCCTATGGCTCAAAATTGAAGTTGCCCCCTGTGGATTACAAGAAGTTTCTTATCCTAGGCACGTTGATACTGGTGGCCAAGAAGGTCAAAGCCCTCGATGTAGCTCTAGATGCTGAACTTTCTATGACTCACCATGTGGCCCAGACTAGATCTTCTGTGGCCTGATTAATAAACTCCTGTGTAACATTCAACATTTTCTGACCCAAGATAACTTAGCCACCTTGGCCTTAGTTCTCATTAATACCCGCCTTGACTTTTGCAACAGTCTGCTTAGCGGTTGTTCGTAATCCATCATCTCTGCTTTACAGGTTACGCAGAATGGTGCAGTGCAGGCGGTTATGGGTCTGGCTACACAATACCATATTACCGCTGCCAGGCGTGTTCTACACTGGCTGCCAGTTAAACTTAGAATCGGACATAAATTTCTTATCTTGATGCACAAATGTATTGTGAACCTGGCCCCTGAGTACCTGGTGGCGAGCCTTCAAGCATACGCCCCCGTCTGCTCTCTCAGATCGCAACATCTCTTCAAACTGGTTCAACCCAAATTTAAGGCCAGTGGGTGCAGTTTTAATGTCCAAGGCCCCACTGCCTGGAATCTGTTGCCTCTCTGCATTAGAGCTTCCAAGACGCCAGCTAAGTGAAAGACGAAACTGAAAAAAAATTTCTTTGACCTGCCGCCTGGTTTAGAATCTTTCTGATTAAGGCGCTCCACCCACTCTGATCTCTCATTTTGTGCATTGGTCACTCTTACCCGCACTGTTTAAAACATCTCTGTATTGGTGTTTGTCTTCTTGATTATGTGTGCATGCCCTGAGCCCTATGGGCACGTAGTGCGGTGTTACAAGAATTCTTAATACATAAATACAAATTTAATTTTTTTCGTTTCCCTTTTTTGAGCTAATATATGGACAGTTGTAAGTGGATCCTTCTTTCCATCCATAATACATATTCTCTTTTGTGCTTGTTCGTATTATGTAAATAGGACTTGAGGATTAACAAAGGAGACCGTGCAGATGTACCTTTTGGTGAATGTGAGGCTGAATGGCTTAGAAGATGGACCCTAGGATGCGATAATGGAAATTGACTGCCAGATGTAGCGGGGAAAGATGGAGATTCCAGTCATTGTCTGGCGGGCGCTTCTAAAAGGATCATGTCAGTTGATTCATAAGCACGGGACATCTGCATTTTAGACACTTTAAGAGAGGCGAACTATCCACTTGCATATCAGTCTTTGTCCCACCCACTTGGACAGTCCAACAACGAAATGCTAAGCAGTTCTCCTCTAAACAAGTGTACCAACAGCAACCCCAGACACGTGTTTCGGCCTAATTAGGCCTCATCTGTGAGGTGAAGTTGTACCTCTCTAAACACAGTGAGCAAGGGGTCCACTTCTGGATAACCCTGAGTTGAACCCCCAAGTTCCTAAACATGCAAAAAGGATCTGGGAGCCCCTCTACCGAAAACGGACACAGCCAAATAACCTGTTCTTTGGGAAGGTGCCCACTCGGGAGGGTCTGCAACCACGTTTTAGCTCACTGTACCTTTCATAAAGGAGAAATATCCATTTGCATATCAGTCTTTGTCCCGCCCACTTGGGCAGTCCAGCACCGGAATGCTAGGCAATTCTCCTCTGAACAAGAGTGCCAACAGCAACCCCAGACACTTGTTTTGGCCTAGTCGGGCCTCATCACTGTACTTCCCATATTATATAACAGTTTTGTTCCAGAACCTTCTTTGTCAGTTTCACATGAGTCACAAGGTCAGGACCTAGAAAGATGGAGGATCGGTAGGTGGTTCAGGTTGTTTGGGGTTCGTTCTGGTAGACTAAACATGCTACCCTGGTAATTGTTTTGCAAGACTATAAAATGGTCTCTGTCTTTGCTGCTATCTGAGAATGATCTTATGAGCCTGGTTCCTCAGACACCGTCTTTCTCTTTGTAGTGATGCGCAGAGAAATGTTTTGGCAACTTGTTAGTCCAGATTTGTCATCCAGCAAAATTCAAGTTTTGATACCTTTTTTTGGACTAACTGAAAATAGTATGCTGAGATGGTAGATGCATAGATGTTTTCAAAGTCCCAGAGAGGGCTTCATCGAATGGTGTTCACACAATAAATAAACTCATTTATGATGTGATCACCATCTGATGAAGGGTTTTATTAAGACAATTATTGGAACAACTGGTATGAACAACATTATTAGACAGTGAATGGGTGATCACCTTCCTTCTCTTTTGCTGTTTGCTATGTTCCTCTCCCCCTCTGGGTTTGAAGCGCTTCCAATTCCTTCTTCAAGACCCTCTTTCATCACCTGCTTCGGTGCCAATTTATTCTAGTCCACTATCTTTTCATACCTCTGGGTCCCACCTTCCTCCTGGCCTGGTGCTCCCAATTTTCTCCTCTGAGCACCACCCTTCTCTCTGGCATTTATTCAGTCCTTCAAGCACCACCCTACTCCACTCTTGCTACCGCCCTCAACTTTCCTCTTTCAGTACCCTCCAGACGTGATCCATAGCTCATCGATCCTTATGTGACAATATTACCATCTCTGCCATAAACTCTTTCACCTCTTCCTTAAACTCCTCAAAATTCTTCAACCTCCTCATTAACCTCTTTTATCTGCTCCTTCGCCTCATCCACCTCCTCCTTACTCTCTTTAACCTGCTTCAGCAAATATCCCACCTCCTCCTCCTCTAGTAACTTCTCCCCCATAGCTCCCCACCCTTACTCCACTTTAGCATGTTCCTTCAATCTCCCGCTGTAGCCCAAGTACTCTTTCGGCCAACCACCCTGCCTTCCAGTTCCTCCTTTGTGAAAAGAGGACCCAGGTGTGCATACTTGATATGCAGGACTGGGAAGATTTAGTTCTCCTGGCCCCACCAAACCACTCTCCATATTCACCGAACCTAGTTGGCAGCCTGGTTCAGTACCCACTGTACCATAATGGCATTGTGGGTCAATGCCAATCACTTTTTTCCATGGCCAGTGGGCACACTCCCTGGGCCAAGGCGTCAGCCAACTTCTGGCCTGCCAACCAATCTGTTAGAAATTGGCAAAGCAACTTAACCAGGACTCGCCTTTAACAAGTTTTTTTCAGTGAATGTCAATGCTCTTTGTAACGGTTTCATTCTCTTCCAGCACTGTATGCAAGTTATTAAAAATTCCTCTTTAAAATATATGAAATATTAAAGATCCTTTTACGTATATTTAGGAGCATGCATTGATGTGTGTCACTTTGGGCAATGCTTTCTGGGGATACTGAAGTGCCTGGGACATGAGGTTCAGCCAAGCCTCACTAAGCCACCCACAATAGCCGATGGAGCTAGGCTGCAGCCTTGTGCAATGCCCAGTCTACCTAATGGGACTGCGGGTGACTGTCCATGGCTTTGGCCTCAAACCGTGGGGCATGGGATTCAGCCATTTTCAAAACCCTTCAAAGCATCCAGAGTAGTCATCTGGCCTTGCTGGATGCCCAGCTCAATGCAAACATCAACTCCATCGCTCAACCCTCGTAGCCATGGCCAATCAGGCTTCTTGCCCTGGCCACACGCTATGTGTCATGCACTAAAGGACGTCACTATTTCTTGATGCTACATTTTGACACTTTTGAGGAAAAGAAACCGCGTGAGAAGGCTGGTAACCCTGCATGCCAAGAGATATGGGACCCTCCTCAGCCAGCATGGATGAATGTCCTACCTCTACTGTTTTTAAATGTATCTATATAGGACGCATGCTCAACAACAGTTAGGTTTTTATTGGAAAACCTATCTCCTAACAATGTCATTGTAGATAACTTGTGTACGCAGGAGCACACAGTGTGTGTTTTACGACACATGCTACAAAACCAACTTTCTTGCTGAAGCAGAAACTGGATTCAAGCTCGCGCATGAACTCAGTACAGCTTAAAAGACATACAAAAAGGACATGCCCATACGTTACAAAAATGACACTCATACGATCAACAGGAAGAGAGTAAGTAAGCACAGCCTGTGTTCGTGCAGCTTAATACACACATACAAAGTACCCAAAAATACAAATGAGGGGAAAGGTGTATGGGAAGCAAGAAAGCTGCATACTACCAACACCAATTGTAAACATTGCACACAAAAACTAAACCTCTATAACAAAACAAAGAACGTACAGAAAGATACAAACTGGGTAAATGATATAGAAAAATGAATGTAATATATAATGTGTAAATCCAGTAATACATAATGCACAATGAAACAAGTGTGTACAACTTGCTGTGTGGAACACACAAATATACTACTCCATCGTAAGAACAAAACAAAACGGCATAGGCATATGCAAAATGGACTCGATAGTAAGTCATTCTAGCATGGTTGATGTTTCGATGATTTGCATATCCACGCATCCAACCTTTACATGCAGCTAAGCATGAAAACATAACATTGCTCTGTGGGAAAAAACACATTTTAATAAGTCACTTTTGAATTTTGTTTAAATCATTTTGTTCTTCATGTACCTCAAGTCATTGCCTCCAGCGTGTAATGTTACATCGGGGATTTTGCCACTTGAATAATAATGAACAACTTTTCCAATTATTTCCTCCCATTTTCCAACACCATACCCATGCTATTGAGCGTTAACATTCTCTAATGGTAGGACAATAAGCACTTGTTTTACATGGGTTTCAAGCCAAAAACTCCTGAATCACCAATAATAAACAACGTATTTGTCTGCATTTAAAAAAGAACACAGTTACAAAATATACCTTCATGATATTTAACACGTAAAACACTACAATAGATTATACAAATGAACTGATGAATGCTAAAATGTTCATTGCCATGTTACTTACAACCCTTTGGTAACACTTAACTCTTGTTCCATTTTTAATAACCTGCACTGGAAATGTGTATAGGTTCCCTGTGCACAATTCTGTGTGTTTTTAATTTTGATTTAATGCATACTTAGGTGAATATTATGACTGAGTTATGTTTAACACAATGTACCAGAGCGTACTTGCATTCATAAGTAAAGCTACAACTATAATTCCTAATTTGAAACCACACTCACTTACACAGTAATCTACGTACATCATAATATATTATGAAAGGCCAGATGAATGTTTGTCTGAAGCCGTCCTGCCCACTTCGCCTGTTATCACTGCTAGACATTGATCACAGCTAGAGGGAGCTGTTGCCTTACGCTTACAACAATAAGACTTCAAGTTAATCTTCCAGGTGAACAAAATGTGTATTGCGACAATGAGAACATACAATTAGCTGCAGAAAAAGCCCAAGACAGGAATACGATTTTAACAGCATACTTCAAATTGCATACACAAAGCAAATGTATACATTTTAAAAAAAAACATATACACAGAAATTCATTTGATTAAGCACTATTTCACTAACAAAAGTAATTACTTTTTTAAAATGTGCTTATATATTATGTAATTATTCATTGTAATATTTCTATGTATTATATCAATAATGTTCTTCATGTACGTATCAAACTTTATTTGACTTCAATTTACTTTATTTTATGATTGCATGTCTATTGTATTACTTGGACATTATACATTTGAGTCAAAGCCCATAAGTGAGGAGTAGATACAACAATTGGCTGTATGTACTATGTTCTGTGAGATTTTGTTTGAGGTTACGACTTCTCCATGTAAAAGGAGTAAACTCCTTCACAATTCTTTTTTCTTTGAACATACATTACATTAAAATATGCCACATTACATGTTTACACATTGAAAATGTCTTCCTTTACTCACATTAGCCTGTGTGCACAGGCTTTTGCACTAGTTTACCATATAAAAAATAAACTCATTTTATACTGTACACACTTAGCAAGAAATCACTGCAACGGCATACATTTATTGTATTCTAACCCCTTCAGTGTCAAGGGCGAGGTATCTCATCCTTGATATTACCTCCGTAGAGCCAAGGACGAGATAGCTCGTCCTTTTAGCACTCTGTTTTGAGCGATCCAGGGATCGCTCAAAACTGTAATCCAAACCCTGGGTTATGTGAGGGGGAGGTCCCCCGCCATTGCCAGGGGGCTGGATTACCTTCAGTTTCACGTGAAACAGAAAGTAAATTCACTGAGGCAGCCATTTTCGGCTGCCGCGGTGAAGAGAGAAGGTGAGTGCCCTTCTCTCTCTGCCTCGATCTCCGGCTGTATTTCAAGCCGGAGATCGAGGCAGGTATCGTTGGAAAGGGGAGATTCTCCCCTTTCCAAAGATACCTTGTGTGACAGCATTGCTGCTCACGGATCGGGTGCAGGGCGCTCGATCCGTGAGCAGCAATGCACACTAGACACCAGGGATGTGTTTACAGTGGGGGGGGGTGGGGGCTGCTTACTAGGTAAGCGGCCCTCTCCCCCACGTGGCCCCAAAGCATGGGGCCACATGCATGGAGACCCCTGGGGGCAGATGGGTGACCATCTGCCCCCAGGGGTGGGGGACAAAAAAAAAATCAAAAAAGGTTCAAAAGCAGCATGGGAAGGGGGAAGGGGGTGGGGTCTGCTAGACACCAGGGATTTTTTTGTTAGAGGTGGGGGGAGGGGGGCAGCTTACTGGGTAAGAGCCCCTCGTGGCCCCAAAGCATGGTGCCACATGTATGGAAACCCCTAGGGGCAGGGGTGGGGGCCAAAAAAATAAAAAAAAGCTGCACAAAAAGGTATGGGAACGGGTGAAGGGGGTGAGGACCGCTAGACACCATGGATTTTTTTTGAGGAGGATCCTTGAAAAGGGGAGATTCTCCCCTTTCCAACGACACCCTGTTTGTAAGCATTGCTGCTCCCGGATCGGGCACAGGGCGCTCAATTCGGGGGCAGCAATGGCCACTAGAGACCAGGGATGTGTTACAGAGGTGGGGGGAGGGGGCAGCTTACTAGGCAAGCACCCCCCCCACCCCCATGGTCCCAAAGCATGGGGCCACATGTATGGAAACCCCTGGGGTGGATGGATGACCATCCGCCCCCAGGGGTTGGGGAGGAAAAAAGAAGAATAAAAAACAATTATCATAGCTGGACAACAAGGGATTTATTTTTTTGTGGAAAGGGGTTGTCCCCCCCCCCACCCAAAATGGACTTGGGGTCATGTCATGCAGCCCGCACTGGGGGCAGTTATCTGCTCTTAAGAAGGGGCATGTAACCCCAGGGAGGGCTGAATGAGATGCCCCTCTCCTGCATTTAGTGTGGGGGGAGAGGGTCAACCCCCAAGTACATTAGAAAATTATCTGGCGGTGTAGGGTGCCCCTCAGCCCCTGCTAAAGGTCAGCCTACCATTTTGAATTATTTTCTTTGTTTACTAAACTTGCCTTGGTGCAGAGGGGCACATTGGTGTGCCAATCTGGCCCCGGGGTGCCCAAACCTTACTGCCCCACCCACTGGGGGGCCTGTCCCACAATTTATGGGGGCCCTCTCTCCCCCCTCACCCCAAATGGAGGGGGGTGTACCTCACGTAGCCGTTTGTAGGAGGCCCAGGGAGGCCTGAATGAGGGGCCCCCGCCACCCATTTGGGGTGAGGGGGGAGAGGGCCCCCAAAAATTGTGGGACAGGCCCCCCAGTCGGTGGGGCAGTAAGGTTTGGGCAGCCCGGGGCCAGATTGGCACACCAATGTGCCCCTCTGCGCCAAGAGGAGTTGGGTTACCAAAGGAATAAAGTGAAAATGGTCGAATGCATTTTAAGGGGGGGGGGCTCTGGGGAACCCGAAAGGGATGGGGAATTTTCTAACTGGACTGCGGTGACCCCCTCCCTCCCCACCCGCAATGGAGTGGGTGCCATGTCAATCAGTCTTCCCTGGGCCAAATATCTGCTCCTAGGTAGGGATGCATGAGCCCAGGGAGGAGCGCAGGACAGCCCCCCTCTTTTCTGCCCCCAGGGAGGGCTACATGATATGCGGCACCCCTCCAAATGGGGTGGGGGTGGAGTGGTGCACCCCCTTCACATTAGAAAATTCTCTGGCAGTGTAGGGTGCGCCTCCCCTAAAGGGCAGCCTGCCATTTTCAATTTCTTTCTTTGTTTACCAAACTTGCCTTGGCACAGAGGGGCACATTGGTGTGCCAATCTGGTCCCGGGGTGCCCAAACCTTACTGCCCCACCCACTGGGGGTCCTGTCCCACAATTTGTGGGGGCCCTCTCCCCCCCTCACCCAAAATAAGAGGCAGGGGTACCTCATGCAGGCCCCCCTGGAGGCAGATATAGTTGGAAGGGGCAAATGGGTTTTCAGTGGGGGGTGATGTTCAGTAGACCACCAGAGATGGCTTGCAAAGGAGGGGGCATGCTTGAAAATTATTGATTTGTTTTTGCTGGTGTGACTGTAGGTAACACATGTTTTTTGTTTTGTTTACAGCTTTTTCTACGCGAGCAGCTGCAACGTTATGGGAGTACTGTTTTTTATTATTCTATGGTTAGGGCCCACTTTCAATGGGGTGGGTGAGACTGGGACTGGATTGTTGGTGCTGTGGGTGGGAATGGGCCGTCTGGGCAGATATGGTGGTGGGCTTGGACACAATTGCAGGGGCAGGCCACAAATTGACCCCCATGCCACCAGAACAGTGTTTGCCTGGGAGCGGATCCCTCCCATGTGGGTTATCTATCTGCAGGCCCAGGCCCCACCTCTGGCTGTGCTGTGTTACAGATGTCAACACCGGGGAGGAATGGGGATGCTGCCGGGGCACCCTGGAGCTGCTGCTGTGCGTAGGGGATGGTACACCCTCATGGTACATGGATGTCCAAGGCCAGGGACATTACCTCCAACTGTCCTGGAGTTGCAGCTGGACTGCATTACAGCTTTTCCCTTCGGGGACTCCCTGGTGGGGAGAAGCTGTAACGCAGGGCAGCCAGGGCTCCATCAAAGTCGGCGGTAATATCCCTGGCCTTGGGCACCCTTCTCCCATGTGGGTCTTTGCCGGGGGTTCTGGGTAATACATTCAAATCAGACCTCTACGGATTCCCATGGGTGTCCTCTTTTCGGTAATGCATGGGGTTTCCTGTTTTCCTAGGTGGTTTGGACTCCTAGGCCCAAATCTGTAGGGCGTGCGCATGAGCAGAATTCCTGAAATGATGCTGTGCTGAAAGATTTGGGGTTACACATGTTTTAGGCTTTCCCCTTGGCACCCAGGTAGGTGGACCCACAAATGTGAGGTACTGTTTTCATCGGGACACCTGTGGGAATGCGGACGATAGGCCATGTGTTGTTGGCAGCATATTTTTCAGTGGGTAAGCTGAGTGAAATGTGTGGAAAATTATTATTTTTCACCACATATCAGATTTGCTGGGGTTTCTGGGTAATACATTCTGGGCCGATTTACGTAAGTCAGACCTCTGGGGATTCCCACGGGTATCATCTTTTCAGAAATGCATGGGATTCCCTGTTTTCCTAGGTGGCTTGGACACCCTAGGCCCAAATCTGTAGGGTGTGCGCATGAGCGGAATTCCTGAAATGATGCTGTGCTGAAAGATTTGGGGTTACCCGTGTTTTAGGCTTTCCCCTTGGCACCCAGGTAGGTGCACCCACACATGTGAGGTACTGTTTTCACCGGGACACCTGTGGGAACGCGGGACGGTAGGCCATGTGTTGTTGGCGGCATATTTTTCGGTGGGTAAGCCGAGTGAAATGTGTGGAAAATGATTTTATTTTGCCACATTTTGGACTTTGCTGGGATTTCTGGATAATACATTCTGGGCCGATTTACGTAAGTCAGACCTCTGCGGATTCCCACGGGTATCATCTTTTCAGAAATGCATGGGGTTCCCTGTTTTCCTTGGTGGCTTGGACACCGTAGGACCAAATCTGTAGGGTGTGCGCATGAGCAGAATTCCTAAAATGATGCTGTGCGGAAAGACATGGGGTTACCCGTGTTTTACACTTTTCCCTTGGTGCCCAGGTAGGTGCCCCCACACATGTGATGTACCGTTTTCATGGGGACACCTGTGGGAATGCGGGACGGTAGGCCATGTGTAGCTGGCGGCGTGTATCGGTGAGGGTGTGCCGAGTGAAATGTGCAGAAAATGTGGTTTTTTTGCCACATTTTCGGACTTTGCTAGGGTTTCTGGGTAATACATTCTGGGCCAATTTGCGCAAGCAAGACCTTTGTGGATTCCCAAGGGTGTCCTCTTTTAGGAACTGCATGGGGTTCCCTGTTTTCCTTGGTGGCTTGGACACCCGAGGCCCATATCTGTATGGTGTGCCCGTCTGGAAACATCGTGAAATTCAGATGTCAGAAAAAAATTGGAGTTAGGGGTGTGTTCGGCTTTCCCCTGGGCGCCCAGATAGGTGCACCCACACATTTGGGGTACCGTTTTCATCGGGACATGTTTGGGAATGCAGGCAGGTATGACATTTGTTGTGTTTGTGTTGTTTTCATAACGTTTTGACCCATTTGCTGGTGCCCTTTGTCACACAACCCTTTCATTTCCCAAATGTGCCCTACATTTAGTCGCTGCTTTAGGCACCATACACTTTTGTACTCTGCACAAGTGACCTACCCTTGAAAAGGTCTGCCTGTGCTCTTTCAAAAAATGTATGGCTGCCATTCCTCACCACATTGGTTTTCCTGATTTACACATACTAAATACGTCTGTTCAGGCCGTAAGCATAAAACTCCTGTGTACCATGTCTCAGTGTTTGGCTTGTGGTATTGCTTGTTTTGTGAAGCACTACAAAGAATATGTGCTTTCCTAACTGCAAGAGTCGGGGGAATGTAGAGGAGCATTGTTTTTCTCAAAATTCATAGAGGCCATTGCTGTAACAAGCCAGCCATGTCCACCACATACCTTTTTTCAGTAATTTTCCCGCTTTTCCCCCAATCTATGGCATTTTTCCCTACCTAGTTGTTTCCCAACCTGCGCAAATCACCCCTTCCCAAACTTGGAATTTTGTCTACTTTTCAGAAATGTATGCCTTTCTGTCCTCCAATTCGGCTTTCCTACCCTTTTCTTCCATTCCGTCCATGCATGTCCAATTGGCAAAAATGCCCAAAATCGCCTTCCTCACAAAATGGTTCATAACCACATCAAAATATTTTCTTTTCATTTTCACTCAATCTGTTCTTGAAAGTCAGGAAATTGGGGAATTCAGAACAACAAACCATTTGTTCCTAGCTCTTACAAGGAAAAAAACACAGGCTTCTTTGTGCATAATTCTATTGGCCTTTTTTGAAAAAACACATTTTCGCCCTTTTTGGTTATTTTCTGTCACCCCCCTACAGCAACCTAGGATTCCTGGGTGGTGTTACGACCACCTACATGTGGGAAAAAAGGGGCTAAATTTGGCAGGGGTATCTCATGTACAAAAAGTTACAAGGAATTGAATGGCCACATACCAAAATCACCAAAAAAGGCCTTGGCACTGGGGGGAAATACCCACGGCACTTAAAGGGTTAAACAGTTAACTCATTTTAATACTTATTCAACCACAATTAATACATAAGTACAATAACTATTTCAAACTACACCTATTTTGATTAACACAGACTTAAGTTGCTAATGTAATACTGAAAAGGATGCTGCTACATTTGTTTATTCGCATATGCAGATACAAACAACTGCACATCCCTACTGTAAACCGATCCCATACTGCAACATACCACCTAAACTCATTTTATAACATGCACAATTACCCAACCGCAGAATAACTGTGACTTTGGATTCTACAGTATGCCTATACTGCTTATTTAAAACACTAACTGGTCGATTCATGGAGCAAACGTGCACCGAAAATCCCAGCGCAAGCATGCGCAAGGTAGCGCAAGCGCGAGAAACGCAGCGCACGCGCACGTGTGCGATTCAAGGAAGACGCTGCGCGTGTTTCCCGCTGTCCGTGCGCCCAATCCAGCCATGGCGCACGCAGGCATACACGGCGTGCGCTACGCGCACAGCAAAAGCGCGCATAGCGCGGCGCACACAACCAAAGTGGGTGGAACAGTGGGCGTAACACGGGGAATAGGGAATAACGCGTGAAAAAGAAGGCGTAACTGGGGAAGTATTGCAGGGAACTACACGGAACGCCCACAGGCACGCGAACAACCCGTATTCATGGATTCGAATACGGGAAACCCGCGCACAGCAAAAGACGCACACAGGCGTCAACGCGTCCGCCACACGAAGGCAGCAGAAGCGTCCCCGCGCACAGTATAAAAGTGCGCGCAAACAACAAACGCGTATATACAGCTACGATGAATGCCCCATTTGTCGCAGCACTGATCGTGGGACACCGCAGGAGGAGGAGAATAGCCAGGGCACGCATTTTCGCACCACGGACAAGCCTTTTTGGGATGCCTGATGACCAGGTCTATGGCAGGTATAGGTTTCCACCCCACATCATCCTAGACCTGGTCAGGGAGTGGGAAGATGATCTTACATCCCCCACCCTTTGCTCCCAAGCATTGAGCCCCTTGGAGAAGCTGCTCAATGTCCTGCATTTTCTGGCCACTGGGTCATTTCAGCGGACTACTGCCATAGTTGGGGGGTCTCACAGGCCACGCAGTCACGCTGCCTACACCAGGTACTGGCAATCATGACAGCGCGCCCCTCAGTACGCAGGCACATATACATGCCCAGAACACCCGCAGAAAGGCAGGCCGTTGTCCTGGATTTTTTCAGGGTGGCACACTTCCCCAAAGTGCTTGGTGCCATAGATTGCACCCATGTGGCCCTACGTCCACCTAGGGCCACTGAGCACATCTACCGAAACCGCAAGCACTGGCATTCCATCAATGTACAGGTGGCATGCGATGCAAAGGGAATCATCACCTCTGTCTATGCAAACTACCCTGGCTCCTCACATGACAGTTTCATATACAGAATGTCCGCCCTGAGCCGGGCCCTGGAAGCTGGGCAGCATGTCACACACACAAATAAACAAACCACAATAATCACAACCATTTACACCTCCCCAGGGGAAAGTGCCTACCCTCTGAATAACCACATGATGACGCCAATCCGGAACCCCACCACACCACCCCAGGTAAGATACAATGCCGCCCATATTGCAACCAGGGCCATCGTGGAGCGCACATTCGGAGTGCTCAAGTCACGTTTCCGCTCCCTTGACCGCTCTGGCGGGCAGCTACTCTATGCACCACCAGTAGTGTGCAGGATCATTGTGGCAGCATGTGTCCTGCACAATGTTGCAACACGGCAGGGCGTCCCGGTGGACATGGTGGTGCCCCCACATCCCCAACCACAGGCACAGGCGCTGCCCATGGGAGGGGACAGGGCACGTGGCGAGGAAGCCCAGACCCAGCTTGTGGCCACATTTTTCACCTAAACTCCCACCCCTGCGGAGTGCACACAGGCCTGGCACATACCAGGTGACAATCGATGATGACAAAGAGACAGTCAACTGTCACAACCCTACCACCCTGAGATAGTTGCCATGGAAGTGCCACATTGTCTGCATCCCTAGCTACTTAAACACAAGCTATCCTGTGTGACCAAAAGGCACACATATGACATGACATGACATGGCCTATACACAAGTATTTCAAGGTGCGATGAGGCAGGGAGGGGGGAACAAGGGAAGACAGACAACGGTACTACTAGGCCAGGTGTCAAATAGATTGTGCAAGTGCAGGGGTAGGGGGAAGGGATAAGGGGAAGGGGAGGGGGGGAGTGCAGTACAGGGTAAGTAGACCAAAAAACAAATACATAGGCCAGCTGGTGGCAACTGCAAAGGTAAGTGCAGACAAGTGCTGGGAAGGGAGGGCTGTAGGGATAGAGAGACAGTACCGCAGTGCAGGGGTTGCCAGGGAGGCAGTGCAAGTGGAGAGTGGCTGGGCCAGGGACCGAGGTCGGTGAAAGTGGCTCAGTTGCAGATCCAGTGCAGTTCCAGTGAAGAATTTAGCAAGGGAGAGGCAGAGAGAAAGCAGAAGCAAAGAGGAAGGTCTTGAGGTGCTTCCCGAACCGGAGATGGTTCTCCTCAAGTTCCAGTGAGGCAGGAAGGCTGTTCCAGAGGGAGGGCCCTGCCGCGGAGAGAGATCTACCCCCAGCTAGTTGCTTTGAGAAGCGGATGACCCTGACATGCAAGGTGTGAATCACGCACACCTGCAAAACAGGCCATGGCCATCACTGTTATGTCACTCAAACCCTCCCAAACCACAACATGACATGGCAAGCAATACCCATACACCAACACAGTAACAATAAGGTACACATTGCCATGTCCAAAATGTACAATGGCATCAGACAATGGTGCCTGACCTGGAATCAGATGAAATGACTGACCAACAACCTCCCACCCAAAATAAGTCATTTCCAAATGCATTACAAGAGTTGTAGACGTAACATAACAATGAATGCCTGTCTACATGCAAATTGTGCATTGCAAAATCAACACTGCAGCTTCTGTGTGCTGTGTCCTACTCCTGCAACACACTGCTCAGCGCACAGCACAGTGAACAGCCATTGTGTGTGATGCACACCCTGAGCATTCCATCTAAGCGACAGACCACATCAAAAAGCAAATTAGGCATGTACAGGATCCATAATTGGTCACAGAACATGTGCTGCAGGGACACAGTGGGCACCAGAAGGCAAACAGTGTACACGTGGATATGCAAGGGTGGTAGTACATGTAGTGCATCAGAGTGCAAGTGTGTGGGTCAGCAAGGACATGCACTCAACATATGCATGTGCAATCAAGTGACCATCAGTGTTCTCTACACATCACATGTGAACATTCACCATGTGTACACCCCAGCATGTCAAACCACAACTATCCCCTCGCACCTGAAAGGTAAACACAACACATGAACAGGCATTGATCAACAGAACACAACATGTACATAGGATACCACCATTACAATGTCAGGGTTCCCATCACACTGCAGGGCAAGGCAACTATCAACAACAACCCCCCCCCCCTCACAAATGACCATGACCCACTGAACAACTGCACCTGGGTCATGGAGCCTTCAACCCTCAATTCCACCTGGCCACAGGATCACCTTTCCCCTTCGTCACCATCTCCCACCTTGTGTGTAAAAAGGTGCCTGCGCCCTCAGAATCCACACTCATTTCCAAAATCACAAAATCCAAGGCATAAAAACGAACCAGAACACCCTCCAGTAGATGACTTGACGTAGCAGTACCTCACAAAGGCCAAGCACTACCACAATGATGCAACAACCAAGGTAGCACAGTAAAACAATGTCACAACAGGATGTGAACCATGTGTGGTACATAACATAGAATGATGCACCATGAGCGGATGTGTACTGTCACAGGTCCCGTGTACAGGCACGGGAGTGTCACGAAACAACCACCCCCACCGTGACCTGGGTGCCTACAAGGTCAAACTCACACAGGCCCCTGAGACCCTGGTGGGGAAGGAGGGTCAGGGATATGCAGTCGGGACAGGTGTTGGCACACTGGATAACTGGAATGAGTGGCAGGAGAGGGGAGGAGGAATGACACATGAAAGTAGGGAATGCACGAAAATGTACTACCTGCATGAACACATACACAATCCAAACAAACTTGGACATCATTGTCATGGCCTTCTGTAGTCCAGGCTTAGGAGTGGCACGAACCAACCACCCCCTCTAGGGTTTTGGCGCCTGCAAGTTTGGGGCTTACACAGGCATCCGCAACCCCAACGGGGAAAGAGGGTTAGGGAACGTTGCTTGGATAGGTACGGGAAGCAGGAACACCGGGTAGAGGGTACAGGGTTCAAAATTGCATAGGATTCCGGGTGATTAGGGGGAAAAAAAATACCAAATTGAATTACACATTCATCCATGCATTAGTGCACCCCCCAGCAAGCCTATGCAGAGCAGTTTGAAAGAAAAACAACAAGACACTTAGCTCTGGTTTTGAGTGCTGGCCTCCTGCCTGCTCACTTTCAGGTCCGGTTACAGGAGCACTGCAATGCTGCAAAGAGAGCCACAGTCAACAACCTGTACGTGCCAATTACACAAAAACACACCACCAAACATGCCCCATAGCAACAAACTACTTTACAAACAGACAATCTGGTGTAGCTGCTTCGTACCCATATATAACATTACCCCTGTGATGGGTCATACACAGTCAATGCAGTAAGTCAGCCGCCAGTGGGTGCGTGGCAAATGGAACACCAATGTGTCACAATTCACACAACATGCAATGTTCCCTGGGTAAGCAGACATACCCATATACCAAGCCATGAATTCAGAGCAAGTTGTGTACCACCATCACCGAAACAAAGTTGGCAGTGCATTTATCATAATGTACATGGAAATGAAATGCACTGCACCCGAGTATGTCCCTTGCTGTATGTCCCTGTGAGCTGCCCCTTTCCATGTCTCGGAAGGCTACATGGTTGATACAAGTGCCTCAATGGACCTTGGTGTACCGGAGGGTATGTGCCACTGCCCCTGCAGGTGTCCCAGACAACCTTACAACCAACAGCCATCAGTCCACCAACACATCTGAGCTGCATTGTGTGCTTCAACACCAATATTCGTCCAAGCTCACCCTCAGTTCTGTGACTAAGCCTGCATGTGCAACTCGTCTGGTGCAAGCTTTGCTGTGTTGTGGCCCCCCTCTGCTGCTCACCTTGCCTGGAGTTTCTTGGAACACGTCAGCAGTTCTAGGATGTAGGTCTGCAATCCATGTGCCAATGCTTGTGCACACATGTGCATGTGGGCACCAACAAACGTGTCTAGAATTCTGTCGTCCAATGGGCCATGTCTGCTGGCAAAGGTGCTCTGGAGGCTCATCCCCCTGCAGAAAGGGCATGAAACACACAATTAATGCTTCAAAGTCATCTGTGTGTGTCTCTTCAGGCATCTCATTACTTGACCATGTCAGAGAGTCACATCATAAATCACACCATCAGTCCGTCTTTCACATCCAAAGTGTGGAACACTGTCTACAGCATGTATTGCAACAAGCACGTGTACAGTAAAGATAAGAAACATACTACACAATGCATAGCAATGAATGTACACATTAATCATGAAACACCCCATCTAGCAAAAGCTGAACAGTGGACAATAACACCAAAATCATCCCCACTAGGGGTGTAAATACAAGTCACACAGCACCAGACATGCCACAAATATGACAGTCCAAAGCCCTTGTGTAAAAGGTTGTGACACCGAACCATCCTTGCGAGCCCATGGATAAGGGAGGCAGGAGTGGCATATGTGAGTCAAGGACCCCAAGCAGCAAACACATACACAAGACAAGCCTGAAGGGCCCAGCTGGAACAGACAGTGGATGCCTTCAAAAGCCACAAAGCACCACACGTCACATGAAAGCACAATAGACAAGCAATTTTAAACTATATTAACTAATTACACTAACTATGGAAAACCTATATTACCTAATTAAACTAACTATCAAACAGAAACTTAACTAACTAAACTAAAAGAAAAATCAAAAATGGCCTCATACGACCCGGGGGGGAAGGGGAGGCACCCAGGAGGGGGGAGGTACAGGGTGCTGCTCAACATCCACATGCGATGATGCTGAGCCAAAAAAAAACCCTCCATGGTCTCAACGCCTACACAGCCGACCTATGTGGGAGATAGATGGTCGTCCGAGTCTGGCTCATCCTGTAAAGGAGGACGTGGCACAGTAGCCTGGCCACGCCTAGCCGCAGCTTGCCCCTCGTCGGCAGCAAGTCTGCCGGATGGGTGAGCCTGGTTCTGTGTGGCGATGTGACGTAGGTCTGCATGCAGAACCTCACGAGATACACGTGCTTCCTCTTGCAAGGTAGCACGTGTAACACAGAGTTCCTCCTGCAAGGCCTGGCTGGACAATCGCTGCAACTCCCGGCAAGCCTGTAGCTCAGCCGAGATGGTACGCTCAAGCTGTGCAAACCTCTCCTCTGCCCGCTGCCTCTGGGACATCATAAGGACACCGAGAGTGGATTTGAGGAAGCATACTCCTCCCTCAGGGCATCCATGTGCGCCTCTGCGTGACCAGCAATTGCTTGACGCAGAGACGACATTTCAGCCTGGCGTGCCCTGTCTGAGGCCGCCATGCCCAGCCTGAGCGAGCGGGCCGTGCACCGTGCCGCCTGCTGCTGGAGAAGCAACTGCCTAGCAGGGGGGAGCACAGATCGGGCCACACGCTCCATGCTCTCAGCGATGTTCTCCATTGCTGCCCCCTGCCGTTCTGAATTGGCAGTCATGTCTTGCTCCCACTCAGTATACTGCGGTTGCGCGTGGCGACCGCGTTGCCGGGCTTAACCCCTGCGGGACCCAAGGACCGGGGGTCCTCGCTGTGTTGGCACGGCCCGCGGCTGCACGACTACATGCCCCCGTCGACGTGATGTCCCAGGCACATCAGTGACTGGTGTGGAGGGTGACCCTGCGTCCCGATCCACCACGGGCGGAGGAACCAAGACTGTCTGATCCCTCAGTGCAGGTGTCGCAGACAGAGGAGTGTCCACATCAGAATCACTCACCCCTGACACATGGACTTGATGCTCATCCAACTCAACATGGACGTCAGAGTCGTCATCAAGGCTACACTCATAGGCAGCCAGAGACAAGATGGACTGTAGCACTTGGGGGTTTTTGTGGCCTACCACCCCACAACCCCCACTAGTGCCGGGTTGATGTAGTGGTAACAACCCTGTGTCTGGCATGACAACACCATCCTCCGCCTCCATTGCGTCATCACCTAAAAAATAGAGAGAAAAAAGGTCACTACACATGTCAGAAGCACACAACACACACACACACACCGACAGCAAACGCATCAGGCAGACATGTGACACACAACATATAACCTGGCATGCATGCTGGGTCAACTTTGAATTGCTTTTGTGATCAGGCCTGTTGAAAGGTGGCAGTTTCCATGGAAGTGGGTCTATGCAGTGCAGAAAATGTGTACGCCACGCACTACCTACATGTACAAGGACTCCATGGTGTGTGCCAGGAAATGTGAAGGCAGTGCAATGTCAAATTCAGACATCACATGCATTGTGCATTCAATGTGTACCATATCTAGAAGCCAAGCACCCCTCCACCCCAGTACCAAAGCAGGGATGCCTAGCATGGTATCAAAAGGCTGACCATACACCTGTGTATTGACAGGAAGTGTTGACTGGCATGAACAGCTTAATGTGATTCAAGTGACAACACTGCAAATGATGCTGGGACAGTAAGCAGGACACATGATGAAAACTCTGGATGCCGCCCATGTGTGAAGAAGACACAACAACAGTTGGACAGAGTCATTGGCCATTGAACAGGCTGAGGCCTGTGAGCCACAAAGATTGTCAGACCCTAAACATGTGTGCAACGCAGGACTGAGCCACAGTTGACATGGGAAGGCTGATGAGATGGCAGGCAATGTATGTAACCAAGGACTTGTATTACAGTGATCATCCAGTCAAGGACACATAGGGGCATGCGTGCAATGTACATGGAGCATGAATGGGCACTCATGTCCCTGCGGGACATCTGACCTATGCACAGTACAAGTGAGATACCCTGCATGAAGTACTAAGGCTGTACCACATGGCATATGTCTGGCAGATTCTACGCTGGAAGTTAGCATCTACACAGGATGCATGAACAAGAAAGTACACATTGGCAAGATTGAAGAACACAAGTGCAAAGGTGGAACTGGGGTGCAGAGTGGCGGAGGAGGGGCAAGGGAGCATGCCTACATGGAGTCCCTGCATGCAGGCAGAGGAGACATGCATGACAGAAGCATTGCAGTACTTACACATCAGAACCATGTACTCGTCACATGTAGTGGCAATCGTGCACAACACATCCCACAAGTGAAACACACACGTCCTCAACAAACACGCATCAACACTCACTTGACTGGGCATCAAAGTCCAGCATCTCTCCCACTCCTTCAACCAATTCAGGTGGTATGCCTCATGCGGAGTGAGCACTTCCTCCTCTGGTGCAGGCCCACCGCCAGTCACCAGAGTCAAGTTGTAATTAGAGGCACGCTTAGCCTTAGTGCTGCGTTTGATGTCATTCCAACGCTTTTTGCACTCTTGTGCCGTGTGCACCTCATGGCCGAATGAACTGACATGTTCCGCAACATGCTTCCAGTGGGTGTCACGTTGGGCAGCCGTAGTCTGACTATTGGCACCCACTAGCATGTCACGGCTGTGGCCCCGCACGTAGTCCACGAGGAAGTCCAGTTCCTGCTTGCAGAAAGGCTTCTTCCTCGACGTGCAGGAGGTCGTGGCTGTGTGTGGGGTCCCAGCCTGTGCTGCAGGTGCAACCTTCCTCCTGTTGGACTGTGGCGCAGACCCTGGCTGGCTAATGCCGCCCTGACCAGTATGGCCAGTGGTTTCGGTGGATTGAGCCAAGGGAGTGGCAGGTGGAGGGACGACCAAAGGCCTGACTTGTGTCAGTGGCAGCTGGGTGCCCTCTAATGGACCCTGCACTGCAACATCAGCTGTGGCAGGGTCATTGACCGCAACAGTCCTGGTTGGCAGACTCACAACCGGGGTGTTGTTGGGTGCATCTGCCCCTGCACTTGCCAACACCCGGCTGTTTGGGGCAGCAGATGACATGACTGCCCCAGGGACACGTGTCTTGGTCTGAGCAGCCCGGCTTGCCCCTATGGTTTCCCTCCTGGCCTGTTGGAGATCTACCAAGGGCTCCTCAAGTGCAAACGCAGCCTGCGCTGGCAGACCCTGAGCCTGGGTGGCGGTGTCCACAGCTGCACCTGCAGCTACCACTACCCTTGGGCCCGTGGCAGTCGATGGAACAGACTGCCGGGTCACACGGGCGCCAGTGCCAGATGCAGAAGCTGCATCCCCCGGAACCACAGGGGGTGGTGGCATGACTGCACCGACACATGGCACAACATTGTGCTCAAGTGGCGCACCCTTGCCTTTTCCCCCTCTGTGGCCGCCCTGGACACCCTGGAGTCCCCCTACTCCCTGGTCACCACCGCCACATCCCCGACCACGCCTGCCACGAGGAGGACGCCCAGCTGAGGCGCCCCTAACCTTTGGTGGCCTCTCAACCATGGCACAGATGTAGTAGTGCCGGCACAGATGGAGTGGTGCCAATGGGAGGTGTACACCACAATTGACCTGGGCAATTTGGGTGAAGGGGGTGGGAAGCAAGATGTTAACAGCCCCTCTGCACCTGCAAGACTGTATGTGACCCCGGTGATGTAGTGACGGGTCACGCAACGCTCGGGCACCCCAAAACTGCAGTAAAACCGGGCACGCAACCCTGCATCCTACGTGCGTGGATTCAACCTCCCGCAGTACGCGGTGGCACCCAGTAACACGAATAACGCGTACGCGTGGGACACGCAGGCTACTATGACATTGAAAATGGGTGCGATACACATGGGGTACCCGCAGTGGGAAAAAGAGCGTGTGCGACTCACCGTCTGACTAGCGCGATGCAGAAAAACACGCGCAGCCAATACCCCCACCAAAAGAAGAGATACGTCCTTGATAGCTGTGAAGTTGTGATGGCGCGCGAAAACAACAGGAAGCAGCAACACACGTCGGTCTCCACGAAAGGCACGTACAGCGAACTGCTGGGCCCGCTCACCTTTAACCCGTGCTGAGGGAAACGCCTGCGCGTGTCACGTCACTTACGCGCATGGGCCCTTTCCTCGGATTACACGCGGACGTGCAGTTTTTCACGCATGCTGAAATGCCCATGCACGCCTGCGCGCGTCACGTCACAGGGGCGCTTGCGCTTGAGGGGCCTTCTGTCCAATGAAATTGTGTATGCGTGCAGACGCGCTTACGCGCTAAGGGCCTTTCCTCAAATTACACGCTGACGTGCAGAATTTTCACGTGCCAAATCACTCCGTATCAAGCTGGCCACGCGTAAGCACACGGAAGACCACGCTCCTGCCCAGAAGGCCGAATTACTGCCCCCCAGAGCCCCGAGCATGCTCCCACCTGCCATCTGCTGCTGCCTGACTGCCTGCTGCCCACGTGCCCTGCCATTTGCTGCCTGCACATCAGCCAGGGGTGCTGTTGCTGTGACCACCCCTGCTGGAACCGAAGACTCCCGACTGGGATTCCATCGCTCCACAGCCCAGCCCCAGGACCCAGTTGCCCACCTACTCCTGCCTCTGGGGTTGTCATGTCGGGCACTGCAACATCTGGCACCACTGACAACCCCCGGCCAGAGGGGCACCAGCTTCAGTGCCAGGGAAGTTGGTGTCCTGGTGGAGCAAGTCCTGGGGCAGTATGATGCCCTCTTCGGAAGTGTGTGCGCCGACAAGGAAGGACGGACTCGGATCTGGACTGACATCGTGACTGCCATCAACGCGGAGGGGGTGGCAGTCTGCGACTTCCAACATGTCAAGAAGCGCTGGGAGGACTTCAGGTCCAGGACCCTGAACAAGGCCCGGCGCCTCTTGAAGGCAGCGGATGCTAAGGGGGGCCGGGGCCACTTGTTGGAAGATCAGATGAGGGTCCTGGAACGCATATCCCCAGCGCTCCACGTCCAGGTCCTTGAGAGGCAGACCCGTCTGGAGTCGAGCAGTAAGTGTACATGCATCCTGATTGTGAGTTGTGCGTGTGGTGATGTTTCAGTAGTGTGCAGGTTGCACATCTGTTTGTATGGGGTCGAGTATGGGTGGGGGTGTACAGGGCCGTGAGGCTAACACATGCGAGGGCTGTAATGTGTGAGGCATAGATGGTGCTTGTGTGTGTAGGCTTGCATGCCAAATGCAGTTGTGTGGGCACACATGTTTGGATGAATGTGTATGTAAGTAGACATGTTCGTGATGTCACGCATGTATGTTGTTTTCAGCTGCATGTATCAGCACTGTGTACATGTGCATTTGTGTGTATTTGACAAGGGTGCAACAGTGATGCAACATGGATGCATGTGACAGCGGGATGTGGAAGCCTTATTGGCAGATGTGACATGGATGCCCATCTGAACACTGCGACACTTGGCAGAGGTTTACACATGCATGCAAGTGTGGTGGTGTGTGTACATGTGTAGTGTACTTCCTGTGTTGCATGTGATGTCTGGCTCAGCTTTGCCTGCTCATGCTGTTGTATGTGTATGGATGGTGCTGGCAGTTGCGATATGGCTGTGGTATGGCTCATGTGTGCAAGTTGAAATGACATGTGTGTTGGGGATTGTGATGGCATGTCTGAGGTTTGCCAATGCCACTCATGTACAACTGTCATGTGTGTATGTGTCCATTGTACAGTGCCCTGATGCCTGTGTTTTATTTCTCCCTGTCTGCAGCGTCAACTGATGAAGAGGGTGGAGAAGGTGCTGTGGAGCACAGCGGCGGGGATCCCACCGCCAGCCGGACACGCAAGGCCCGGCTCCCCTCCCAGGTTGTGATCTCGTCGGGGAGTGAGGAGTACGGTGCCGCGTCCCAGGCCGCAGCTGCCGGGGGGAGGTCCAAGAGGCGGAGGTTGGAGTTGGACTCCTCGGCAGCAGAAGGGGCAGCTGGGACCCCACAGGGCCCAACGGGGGAAGATGGCACGGAGTCATCCAAGTTGGTGGGGGGTTTGGTGGAGGAGGAGGCCGTGCAAGCAACAGAGACGGGGTATGGAGGTGGGGATTCCACTGGTGCTAGTGGTGCAGTGCAGGACCAGGGACAGGAGGCAGCACAGGCCGCTGCAGAGGTGCCTGTGTGCAATCCTGTCCCTGATCCTGTCCCTGCATCATCTTGCACCAGCAGGGATGCCTACATCCAGACCCGTTTTCAGGCAGGGGATGAGCTCACGACAACTGGCCTTCCTCTGCCTGCGGACGTGGCTATCCGGTCCGGGTTGAGCCTGTCCTGACTGGTGTGGCATTGCGTCAACGGGCCATGCAAGGTGACCTGCAGTCTTTTCATGAGGAGACTGCACGTCATCTCGAATGGCTCGTTGACCGCGTCGGCCTACTGGGACAGGTCACCCAGGCCGGATTCCTCCGTTTGATGGGGCTTGCTGCGACCCCCTCCTCAACTGAACCCCCTATGCACCAGTCGTCCTCTGTGCCATCTTCCCACCCATCAGTCACCTGGGTGCCCTGTGGAGCTGCCTCTGACAGTGCCGCCAGGCTGGTGGAGGAGGCATCCCTGCCACAGTCGGGAGTCGGACGTCCAGCAGGGGTGGCCACATCAACGAATGCACCCCAGCCAGCGGAGGATGTGCAGGCAGCAGGAGGCAGTGCACGGGCAGAGGCACAGCAGCAGCAGCAACGTGGTGGGAGCCATGAAGGCTCCGGGCCTTCGACATCGGAGGGGCAGGCATCGGCCGGAGGGCAGGAGGACCCAGGACAGAAAGTGTCTTCCGTGTGGCAGCCGTTGAGCCACGCCATAGATGCGGAGCGGCAGCAGGCGGAAGAGGCACGGCTCACGATGGTCAGGGCGGAGAACTCCATGCGGAGGGCCCTGAGGCGGGCCGAGTGCCTCGAGGCAATCCGCAGGGGGTTGGAGGTGGACACGTCGACGGCCCTGCGGACCCTCGGGGCCATGGAGGAGGACCGCCTCCGGGACATTGAGCAGGAGTTCGATGATGCCCTGGCCCGGGACATCCAAAAGTGAGCCGTCGGACTAGCCCGCTGCCCTTGTACATAGTTCTGTAGTTAGTGTTAGGTTTCTTTTGTTTTTGCATTTTTTTTTTGACCTTTTGGACAATGGGCCACATTTTTGTATATAGTTTTATTTTTATTAGGCAGTGTTGTTAGATAGGTTTCATTTCTTTTGTTGGGATCATGGACCCTGGCTTGTTCATCTGTACATAGTTCACTGTTGGATTTTCTTTTTATTTTACAGTTTACCCATGGAGCAATGGCTTTCAATTATAATTTTCCATTGGATTTTCTTTTGTGGACTGTGACTTTGGACACCATTCCTTTGGATTATGATTTTTGGTTTTGCATTTTTTCACGGCCATGCTTCTTTTTATTTTTTTACATTCCCATTTCTGTTTGTTTATTTTTGATTCAATTTATGTTTCCTTTAATACATATTTTTTGATCAAACTTCAATGTGTAGTATCATCTCATTGGATTCATGCATATCATGATATGGGTTTTGAGATTCACTGACACCCATTGGGTGTATGTGAGGGACATGTGTTTGTTTCCAAACTTGCAATTGGTGTTCTATCATGTTATTGCCATTTCTAAGTGGGTGGATGCAATACTCGGGTGGGTGTTTTGCATTTGGAGGCTGACCATAGGGACCAGGGATCTAGATTGTGATGACATGTTGGCTGGGGAACATGAGTTCGGGCCTGGTGGAGGGTGCACCACAGTGCTGGGGGGTGGGGGTGCAGGGGAACATGAGTTGGACATGAGTGGGGGCCTGCTGGCAGGTGCCCCACAGTGCTGGGGGGTGGGGGTGCAGGGGAACATGAGTTGGACATGAGTGGGGGCCTGCTGGCAGGTGCCCCACCGTGCTGGGGGGTGGGGGTGCAGGGGAACATGAGTTGGACATGAGTGGGGGCCTGCTGGCAGATGCTCCACAGTGCTGGGGGGTGGGGTTGCAGGGGAACATGAGTTGGGGCCCGGTGGAGGGTGCACCACAGTGCTGGGGGGTGGGGGTGCAGGGGAACATGAGTTGGGTCCTGGTGGAGGGTGCACCACAGTGCTGGGGGGTGGGGGTGCAGGGGAACATGAGTTGGGGCCTGGTGGAGGGTGCACCACAGTGCTGGGGGGTTGGGGTGATGGGAGACATGAGTTGGGGCCTGGTGGAGGGTGCACCACAGTGCTGGGGGGTGGGGGTGATGGGAGACATGAGTGGGAGCCTGGTGGAGGGTGCACCACAGTGATGGGGGGTGGGGGTGCAGGGGAACATGAGTTGGGGCCTGGTGGAGGGTGCACCACAGTGCTGGGGGGTGGGAGTGCAGGGGAACATGAGTTGGGGCCTGGTGGAGGGTGCACCACAGTGCTGGGGGGTGGGGGTGCAGGGGAACATGAGTTGGATATGAGTGGGGGCCTGCTGGCAGGTGCCCCACAGTGCTGGGGGGTGGGGGTGATGGGAGACATGAGTGGGAGCCTGGTGGAGGGTGCCCCACAGTGCTGGGGGGTGGGGGTGCAGGGGAACATGAGTTGGACATGAGTGGGGGCCTGCTGGCAGGTGCCCCACAGTGCTGGGGGGTGGGGGTGATGGGAGACATGAGTGGGAGCCTGGTGGAGGGTGCCCCACAGTGCTAGGGAGTGGGGGTGCAGGGGAACATGAGTTGGACATGAGTGGGGGCCTGCTGGCAGGTGCCCCACAGTGCTGGGGGTGGGGGTGCAGGGGAACATGAGTTGGGGCCTGGTTGAGGGTGCACCACAGTGCTGGGGGGTGGGGGTGATGGGAGACATGAGTGGGGGCCTGGTGGAGGGTGCCCCACAGTGCTGGGGGGTGGGGGTGCAGGGGAACATGAGTGGGAGCCTGGTGGAGGGTGCACCACAGTGCTGGGGGTGGGGGTGCAGGGGAACATGAGTTGGACATGAGTGGGGGCCTGCTGGCAGGTGCCCCACAGTGCTGGGGGTGCAGGGGAACATGAGTTGGGGCCTGGTGGAGGGTGCACCACAGTGCTGGGGGGTAGGGGTGCAGGGGAACATGAGTTGGGGCCTGGTGGAGGGTGCACCACAGTGCTGGGGGGTGGGGGTGCAGGGGAACATGAGTTGGGGCCTGGTGGAGGGTGCACCACAGTGCTGGGGGTGAGGGTGATGGGAGACATGAGTGGGAGCCTGGTGGAGGGTGCCCCACAGTGCTGGGGGGTGGGGGTGCACGGGAACATGAGTTGAACATGAGTGGGGGCCTGCTGGCAGGTGCCCCACAGTGCTGGGGGTGGGGGTGCAGGGGAACATGAGTTGGACATGAGTGGGGGCCTGCTGGCAGGTGCCCCACAGTGCTGGGGGGTGGGGGTGCAGGGGAACATGAGTTGGACATGAGTGGGGGCCTACTGGCAGGTGCCCCACAGTGCTGGGGGGTGGCGGTGATGGGAGACATGAGTGGGAGCCTGGTGGGGGGTGCCCCAGGGTGCTGGGGAACATTAGTTGGACATGAGTGGGGGCCTGCTGGCAGGTGCCCCACCGTACTGGGGGGTGGGGGTGCAGGAGAACATGAGTTGGACATGAGTGGGGGCCTGCTGGCAGGTGCCCCACAGTGCTGGGGGGTGGGGGTGCAGGGGAACATGAGTTGGGGCCTGGTGGAGGGTGCACCACAGTGCTGGTGGTTGGGGGTGATGGGAGACATGAGTTGGGGCATGGTGGAGGGTGCACCGCAGTGCTGGGGGGTGGGGGTGATGGGAGACATGAGTGGGAGCCTGGTGGAGGGTGCACCACAGTGCTGGGGGGTGGGGGTGCAGGGGAACATGAGTTGGGGCCTGGTGGAGGGTGCACCACAGTGCTGGGGGGTGGCGGTGCAGGGGAACATGAGTTGGGGCCTGGTGGAGGGTGCACCACAGTGCTGGGGGGTTGGGGTGATGGGAGACATGAGTTGGGGCCTGATGGAGGGTGCACCACAGTGCTGGGGGGGTGGGGGTGATGGGAGACATGAGTGGGAGCCTGGTGGAGGGTGCACCACAGTGCTGGGGGGTGGGGGTGCAGGGGAACATGAGTTGGGGCCTGGTGGAGGGTGAACCACAGTGCTGGGGGGTGGGGGTGCAGGGGAACATGAGTTGGGGCCTGGTGGAGGGTGCACCACAGTGCTGGGGGGTGGGGGTGATGGGAGACATGAGTGGGAGCCTGGTGGAGGGTGCCCCACAGTGCTGGGGTGTGGGGGTGCAGGGGAACATGAGTTGGATATGAGTGGGGGCCTGCTGGCAGGTGCCCCACAGTGCTGGGGGCTGGGGGTGATGGGAGACATGAGTGGGAGCTTGGTGGAGGGTGCCCCACAGTGCTGGGGGGTGGGGGTGCAGGGGAACATGAGTTGGACATGAGTGGGGGCCTGCTGGCAGGTGCCCCACAGTGCTGGGGGGTGGGGGTGCAGGGGAACATGAGTTGGGGCCTGGTGAAGGGTGCACCACACTGCTGGGGGGTGGGGGTGATGGGAGACATGAGTGGGAGCCTGGTGGAGGGTGCCCCACAGTGCTGGGGGTGGGGGTGCAGGGGAACATGAGTGGGAGCCTGGTGGAGGGTGCACCACAGTGCTGGGGGGTGGGGGTGCAGGGGAACATGAGTTGGACATGAGTGGGGGCCTGCTGGCAGGTGCCCCACAGTGCTGGCGGGTGGGGGTGCAGGGGAACATGAGTTGGGGCCTGGTGAAGGGTGCACCACAGTGCTGGGGGGTGGGGGTGCAGGGGAACATGAGTTGGGGCCTGGCGGAGGGTGCACCACAGTGCTGGGGGGGTGGGGGTGCAGGGGAACATGAGTTGGGGCCTGGTGGAGGGTGCACCACAGTGCAGGGGCGTGGGGGTGATGGGAGACATGAATGGGAGCCTGGTGGAGGGTGCCCCACAGTGCTGGGGGGTGGGGGTGCAGGGGAACATGAGTTGGACATGAGTGGGGGCCTGCTGGCAGGTGCCCCACAGTGCTGGGGGGTGGGGGTGCAGGGGAACATGAGTTGGACATGAGTGGGGGCCTGCTGGCAGGTGCCCCACAGTGCTAGGGGGTGGGGGTGCAGGGGAACATGAGTGGGAGCCTGGTGGAGGGTGCACCACAGTGCTGGGGGGTGGGGGTGATGGGAGACATGTGTGGGAGCCTGGTGGAGGGTGCACCACAGTGCTGGGGGGTGGGGGTGCAGGGGAACATGAGTTGGGGCCTGGTGGAGGGTGCACCACAGTGCTGGGGTGTGGGGGTGCAGGGGAACATGAGTTGGATATGAGTGGGGGCCTGCTGGCAGGTGCCCCACAGTGCTGGGGGGTGGGGGTGCAGGGGAACATGAGTTGGACATAAGTGGGGGCCTGCTGGCAGGTGCCCCACAGTGCTGGGAGGTGGGGGTGCAGGGGAACATGAGTTGGGGCCTGGTGGAGGGTGCCCCACAGTGCTGGGGGGTGGGGGTGCAGGGGGACGAGTGGGGGTGCAGGCTAGTCCCACGTGGTGTGGGCTGCCTGCAGGGGCCGTGGAGGTTGCGGAGCGAACACCTGGGAGGACCCACACGGCCAATTCACGTGTAGTACTCCACGGAACCCCTGAAATACACGTACCCTGCTGATGTCGCGTGTGAAACTTCCCACGCACCCCAAGATACACGTAGCCAGGACATTCGCGTTTGGAACTTCCAGCGCACCCCTGGAATACACGTACCCTGCTGATATCGCGTGTGAACCTTCCCGCGCACCCCAAGATACACGTAGCCAGGACATTCGCGTGTGGAACTTCCAGCGCACCCCTGGAATACACGTACCCTGCTGATATCGCGTGTGAAACTTCCCGCGCACCCCGAAATACACGTAGCCAGGACATTCGCGTGTGGAACTTCCCGCACACCCCTGATATACACGTACCCTGCTGATATCGCGTGTGAAACTTCCCGTGCACCCCAAGATACACGTAGCCAGGACATTCGCGTGTGGAACTTCCAGCGCAGCCCTGGAATACACGTACCCTGCTGATATCGCGTGTGAAACTTCCCGCGCACCCCGAAATACATGTACCCAGGACATTCACGTGTGGAACTTCCTGCGCACCCCTGATATACACGTACCCTGCTGAATTCACGTGTGAAACTTCCCGCGCACCCCTGATGTACACGTACCCTGATGGAATTGCGTGTGTAACTTCCAGCGCACCCCTGAAATACACGTACCCAGCTGAAATGACGTGAGGTACTTCCCGCGCACCCCAGTGATACACGTAGCCCGCTTGCCGTGCTGGTACAGGGTTAGTGCAGCCCTTTGCGCTGGATTGCGGATTTTGATGGCTTTTCCCTGCGCGAGAGGCGTTCTTGGGGGCGTAACTGGTGCTGCTGCAGGGTCGCTGCGCCACTGTGCGCCACGGCTGGTTTTGGTAGCTGGAATTCATCAATATGCTGTGCGCGGAAATGGATTTTAGCGCACGCGGCTGGCACAGGGATTCGCACGCGCACACTGTGTGCCAGCCGCGTGCGCCACTTGTGCGCTGAATTCTATGAATTACCCCCTAAAGGCTTTAATTGCACCACAATGTACTAGCCTGCAATTCTTAAACCGCATACGCACGTGTGGCATACATATATTGTATTTAAAACAAAGTTAACTTGTTGGAAAACACGCATATACAATAAAACCACTATTGGGGCCTATTTTAGTAACTCTACTGCCTCATTAACACGCACTACCAATGTAATACTAAAATATATAATGCTGCACTTGTTAATTTGCATACACTTGTGCAAACAACCGCTCATGGGGCTGTAAACTACACTATTGTTCCTATAGAAACGTTCAGATACTGTGCAGTGGTGCTTCTGCTGTTTAATGAAAATATAAGAACAAGCCTCTGCCTAAAATGCCATGCAATGGCCATACAGAAAAAACTGTGCTGCACTCCTGTTTTCAACAAATTCACATGACTTTCATTCTTGCAACTGCGCACCCCAAAATCATTACACAGCTCACTTGAACAGATTAGACAGTGCAGACGTAATGTAAGTACACCTTTAAAAACTGTTTTTTTTATTTAGAAAGTCCTATGTACATACATTTTCAATTTATATTTTAGAAACAACCGTATTTTATTATTACAGTAAATTTAAGAATAGCTGAATCAGGGAGAGAACAAATGAGGCAAGTTAATAAATGCATTATTTTGACAATTTCTATTCATGTGTGAATGAACTGTTTTTTAATAGCACTTTGCATACATTAAAACCCACTTACATTTCATTTTAACTGTATGTACACATAAGTTGCAAATCGTAATAATACTAATTATATGTACATGCCCACAAGTCCTACCATTGTATGGTCACCGCAGTATGCACACATTTGTTAATTTTAAAAATACTTATTGCATGTCTATACATGCAAAATCATTTAAAGTGTTCTGATGTGGTAAGAAATACATGCATGCTCAATTGTGCATGATATAACCATTACCTTAAATGCCCTAGAAGGACCCTGAGAAACTCTGGGAAGGCTGGAATGGGCTTCTACTCTCAGTGAAGCCGTGGTCGAAAACTCGCCCTCAGTTAATTGTGTCCATATTTCCTTTCATCTTTCCCATATAGAGAACCTGGAAGTTTGTGACTGTTAAGGGCTTAAAGGAGTAAGTCGGGGGACTTTGCATGCTGATTTCTTAGGCATGCTTTTCTACATGCTTTGGCTCACAATAACACTTGGAAGGTTCAAAGTCACGCCAAAGACAGGCTTTGTGTCTTTAAGAAATTTGCACACAAGCCTAGGGTTTTGGTAACCATGATGTAAATGAAGAAACCCAAAAATGTACGTTTTTTTGCTTGCTTTTCTGGGAGCTTTTGAAAAGTTGGCAAATTTAGATTTCGGACATATAACCCCTCCCAAATGTTGTGGGGGGGGCTAGGGAGTAAGCTGGACAGCTTTGCCATCTGTGTTCTCTTGGGCATGGCTTCAACATTCCCACCCTCACCATGCAGTAATTTCCAAACATTACCCCCCTGGCACAGAGAATACCTCCTTTACAGCGCTCTCTCTCTCTCCTCTTGGCGTTGCGCCCCTTAGACTACAGTGGACCCACAATAAATTTGCTGCAATTGTACGCATAGCTCCTTTACCTTCTCATGCCTTCCTGTGCATCTTATCTATCCCTCACTCTAAACCCCACTATGTTCCTGACTTTGCTTCTCCCTTCTGCTACTGAATGTTCTATCATACTCCTCCATTGCCTCTCTGAAAGACAAAGCGCTTTGGTGACATAAACTGTGGCAGGAGGTGCAATAAAAATTTACAATAACATAACATAGCATGTGCACATACCTTTTTTGTGTACAAATATGTACATTATGGATACACTTTTAAATGTATTATAAAGAATGTAAATTGGTGTTTACAGTAAACGTACCATTTTTAAATTACTATTAAGTGAATCCAAGCACTGTGCAATTGCAAATAATGAAACCCCAAGTTTTACAGTGAATTTAAATGTATGTACCTGTCAGTTTTAAAATACACATTACTGCACATAAAGTATGTGATCTAATTTTCAATGCATTCAAATATAACATGCTACTAATTGTAAGTAGTACTCTTGACAGTAGTAGTGATAATTACACAGCAAGTGTACATTTCAAAACCTAGTGTTTTTTGCTTTTACATGTATGTACGCATGATGGGAATGATGTACAACTACTTCACAGCAGACATTTATGCATAACTGTTATTCCATACAAATGTACACATACACTTGTAAATGTATATAGTGAACATTTAATTTCTATCTCATGTACGTACTTGTTCTGTTCAGTACATTCATTTTGTATTATCATGACTCATTTGTGTGTTTAAGTTGCATATTTTAAAAAGTAAAGACATATGTATGCTTTAACAAAATATTTCATTAATGTAAACAGTCAACTGAAATTAAAGACTTTTTAAAATAATCATTTTATGTAACATATAAAATGGTGCAAACACCACATTACAATTAATACAATGTTATTTAGACGGTTACAAATGCATATACAAATGTAACCATGCTTACACGCTTATTAACATACACATGTTTTTGCTGTCCTGGGAAAGAGGCTTTCAGACAGAAATCCCCCTGTCCAGAAAAGTTCAAAGTGCTCGCATGTGAACTCCTACAAGATCATGCTACGCTGGAACCCCTCCCCCCCTCACTGGCTTCATAAACTCGCACTTGGGCGCTCCTCCCCACCATGCATGAGGGGCTGTGGCCAGGTTGGCACCCTGCAACATATGTGGTGGTCCTATTCTCGTTCCCAATTCTACTGGAAGGAGATCCTATCTGGGATCAGGGGCACTACTGGCCACACACTCCAACTGAATCCACTCATGTTAGTACCCTGGGACATTAATCAGTGGGGGAAGAGTTTGTCCAAAGGGGAGACGCAGCATTTTTAATCTCTCAGCTTCTGACCGCAACACACATTTTCTCAGTCGTGGAAATCCCTTGATGGTCCTGTTCTCAATAGATGGTGGCTTAGGATATGGGACACCTGGGCGATAGAAAAGATCAGTGCCATTTGAACAACTCCCTGGCCCAATTATCCAGATCATGGCTCCCCTGGGTGACCTATTGTAGGGACATACCAGATGCCCTTCCCAAACCCAACACTCTGCGCCATCTGACACTGTTCTAACCACTCCCCCCCACCCGCCACTCAAAGATGACCGAACCACCCAGTTGGGCTAATGAGACCTTGCATGCCCAATACTTGCAGGCTCTGACAATCTCTCTGGGACAATGGACCTGCCCCAATCCATACCCCAAACCCTTTACGGCTCCTATGTTTTGCCCCATTCACAACCCAAATGTAATTTGTTTGATGCTTTGTTTGACTTTTTTGTCTTGTACCTGAAAATCATAAATAAAGTTGAGTTAAATAAAATACACATTTTACTATTATAACATGTACTGTTATAGATAACACATTACGTTTAATGGAGAAGAAACAAACACCAACAGTAAGACATGAGTTAAATAAAGAAAAAGAAGAAATCAAATAGTACAAACATAACCCTAAATCTTGTAAATAAAAGCTATGTTTATTCCAAAAAACTTAAAATTAAAACATTTGAATCCAATAAAAGTAGAACACACTTGTCATTTATTTAATTTTAGACTGGAAAACACAATCACAAAAGGAAATGTTAAAAAAAAAAATCATAAGTAATAACAGCCCAAACATTTAAAAAAAAGTAGGACAATCATCAGATATTTTCTTCTAAGAACAATGTAAAGAAAAGAACATTGAACCTCCTGTTTATGAAAACACTACGGTTGTTAAAAACATTTTAATTGAGGCAGAAATGTAACCTACCCAAGAGATGGTCTCAGCAATACTGCATGCCAGTCAGTTATTACTTCTGAAGAAAATCTATAAGTTATTGCTAAACCACTTAATGTACAAGTTGAGAAAATCAAAGACTCAACTATTTGCACCAAAACAGCAATACATTTAACATCTTCATTCCTTAATATACCTCTTAAACATTTGTGCAATGAATCCAACATGGTAAGTGCATTTCACAATATTTACAAACAAATGTAAAATATGTTAGTACTTAAAATGTTCAAACTAAATACTTAACAATGAACACTTTCAATGTATTTGTGTAGTACAAACAAGCGAACTACTAGTTAAGTACACACACTTATTAATACATTGTACATAAAAAACAAATGTGCATCTAACAGAACAAAAAAAGTTTGTACATTCTTTATGTAATGCATTTTATAGCAGAGACTTGTGATGAAGTTTTGTCTCCGATCTTCACAACTTTTTTAAAAGAATGACATGAAAATAATGATACAGTTGTTGATACTGCAAATGTTAGCATTCAGGCTGGATATACCAAATTATTCAGGCCAAAATCCCATTGCATTCAAGAGAGAAAGTTCTGTTGTTCATCCTAAAAACCCATAACGTTGCCTATTACTAATGCTAATACTATATCAATGGTGCCAAGTCCTGGCGACCTATTGAGAAGGAACACCAAACACAGAATTTACAGATTCCTGCTACTAGTGCCATTTCAAGCCGTTATTGTGAGAAAAAGCACAAATGCCCTATTACAATGCAGCAAGGTAAGCTAATTGCAAAATATCAAACTACATTAGAAGTATGGGTGTACCAATATTCATCTTCGAGTAAGTATTTGGCCAAATTCTAGCTGAAAATATGATATATTCGGCAGAATACTTTATTTATTATCACTCAAAGCCGATTAGTTTCCTCTACCAAATACATTAATTACTGCTTTACTGCATGCCTGGAATCATTCAGGCATGCCATGTTTATCCTTTGAAAGGATCATTAAACAAATGCTGCTGGCACTTTTTTGATTGAGTACAGGCAGAGCCGAGGTGTGAAAGTGAAAATAAAAGTTACTGCCCTTCACGTGTTGGACAATGTGACATTTCTTCAGATGACACCACTTCTCTCCAGAGGTGACCTCCTTTCCATGAGGCTAGGGATGTAAGGCCGCTAACCGATAGTGGTAGTAACATGTGGGAGGATCTTATGGAGCGGGACTTCTCCTGGGGACAAGGGTGTGAATCTGGGACACAGCCCCTTTGTCTCCCTATCCCATAGGGTATAAACATCGCCCAACATTTTCTTGCCTATGGTAAATACTGAGATGATGTTTTATTGTAATGTAGCAGACAGTCTCACTATGATAGGTACTGGGTCGAAGAACCAAAGAACACTACCGTCAAGCATGAAGAGTGTTTGACCAGCTGTTGTCAATCAATCTGACGTTTCGCTGGGGCAGTCCCAGCTACTTAAGCTAAACAGTAAAGAAGGATGAGGAGAGCAACCTCCGGAAGTGGAGCAACATCTGAATATAGAGGTCCACAAACAAAGAGACTGCCAAAAAACCTGGGTGCTCGATGGCTGTGTCGAAGCAGAAATGTGGAGTGTGGTGAGCGAACCGAGGAACGTCAGGAAAGTGTCTCGTCCGTCAGCTGGGAGTTGACAACCTTGAAGCTGAGAGTCAGTGTGGTGGTGGCGTCACCTTTGGTGGGTGGACTGCCAACATTAGCCTACTGCAGAACCGCAAGGCGATTGTATGGGAAGTACGAGGAGCAGCGGGTGGGTCATTTTGTCTGAAACCTGTGTCCAGACCGCCAGAAGTAATGGACCATGAAGTCAAGCGTGCCTAAAAAGAGCAGAAAAAGTGGGAGTAAGAAAAAAAACTGCAACCCCTGGTCAAGAGTTCCCCAACAGAAGGTAGAGGGAATGATAGTAAGTCCGAAAGGGGGACCGGGAAAACTTGAGAAAGCAAGAAAGAACCTGCAAGCCCTGGCAAACCCAGTGAAGAGTTCCCCGGGAGAAGGTAACGGGAACGGTAGTAAGTCCGGGAGGGGGCTGGAGAAACTGGAGAAGGCAAAACCAAAATCCAAGAAAGAAGTAAATCATTTTGTGAGGCAACTCCGTGGTCAGTCCCATAAGAATGTGTTATTGAAGAAGAACTCAGTGGGGCCAAGTTGAAGGACAGTGTTCAAGTAAAGATAATACTAAGTTTGTGGAAAGAACTTAAAGAATAAATGAAGAATCTAAAATTGCAGTAATTCAATAAAACACTGAAGAGTCAAGGAGAGCTTGGGGAGTCCCTCCCTTGTCCTGGTGGGGCAAGTGGAAAGGCAATGTTCAAGCCAAGAGAAATTTGCTAAAAGCTGGCTGCAAACTAGGAGTAGGGAGACATTCTTCTAGTCCAGTTATATTTCTGAGCATCGTTGTAAAACCTTAACTTGAGAGATTAATACCCAGGTGAATGGAGTAATTCTCGTGGACTGGGAGAAGAACTTGCTTTCCTCAGTTTAGTAATTTGTGGGAACAGGAATCAAAGAAGCCCAGTAAGCAGAAGCCAGCATCCTTTGGAAGTTGTCTCTGAGAGCATGAAGACATCCCTTTCTCATGCGGCGAAGGTCCACAAATGCCAAAGTTCCTGTGCTCCCTAGAGAACTTCAGACCTGTGGACTATAACTCACGTTTCCTTTTGCGCCTCTTTCCCCTCCCCTCTTTTTTAAACTCTGTTGAGAATGTACTCTAAGAATAGAAAGCAAAGAAAGAGTAGACTGTATAAGAAGAAGAGATTTTCAGGGCAAAGTCAAACTCACAAGCTAGGAGAAGGGGAGCATTCTAGTAGCTATAGCCATTTTAACACCGGAGAAGGGAGGCACTCTCCTGGAGTATTGTTTTTGTTGCTTTGGACTTTTGTGTTTTAGTAGTGGGGATAGTTCAGAAGTTTGGACCAGGACAGTGAAAGTTAATGTGGACGCCACTGACTTCCTCAGAGACCCAAGTTTTAGTTTTGTTGAGGTAGGGAAACCACCTCTTGAGATAGGGTAAGAGAGGATTTTGAAATGCCCAATACAAGTTATTAGCCAAAACATTAAGTCCTGGTCAGACTCCTCATTCTATGTCACCAGAACAGACATACTGTTGGTTACTGGCAAGGGGTGAGCTGAAGCAAAACTCTCAATATTTTGACTGCATCTTTGGCCTCACCTGTATTTTGCAGTTGAAAACCATTGAGCTGGAACAGTAGTTCATGAAGACTGTATTGAAAATGCTATTTCCTTTAGAAGTTCATTGATTTGCTGGTGACCTGTGTGAGAAATCTGAAAGTTACAGCTTCCAATCCCATCAATTCCAATAATAGTAAGTGGATTAATATAGCTGTTGCAGAGATCTCTGTAATTTCAAGACCCTGCATAAAATAGCTCACGAGTTAATGTGCCTACAGCAAAGAAATGTATTCAGCCTGCAGGCTAAGGTTATAAAGCAAGTAAGACAGCCCAGTAGGAGGTGTGCCGGTGGCAGAGATGTGCTATCAACACTCTGACAAATCAACTTCCGGGGCAACAGTGGTCCAGCGATGACTATCGGTTTCTAAACCATCAATCAGGCCCACACCTCTAGTACACCAGAAGGGATTCGGACAGATTGGAATAACAAGCACATTTTAAACCTCCTTGTCCAATTTTGGTAACGTGGACGGAATAGCAGGCTTATCTCTGAAAGGTTGTGTATCGTTGCTTAGTTGCAACACAGCGAAAGTACAATTATTACCCAATGATAAAAGGGACTGTCCAGTCAAGGTTGTATAAAATATCTACTTATTTATTAACACAACAGACCGTTCTAGCACACTACAAAATACAGTCCACCCTGTAAAGGAATGCAGAGGACAGACAGTTTCAAAGAAGGGAAAGCAATGCACTCTGGATACTGACAAGAGGTTAGCCGGTATAGTAATTAATCTCAATAGTTCAAGGATACTTGGTTTCAACATAAAGGGAGCAATGGGCCATAAAATGGAGATCTACCAGGTGGACAGAACCAATTTACCTTCTGCTGTAGGAGTTATTGGTGCTCGACAGGGTCGAGTCAGTTTGAAGGCACTTTGCAGCTTCTGCAACAGAGTTTGGGCGGGAGCCAGCTGCGGGTCTCAAGCAGCAAGCAGTTTGGCGATCGAAGCTGGATTGATGGCTGCATGGTCAGCAATTTTTGTCTCAGTGCTGGACGGCGGTTCTGAAGCACTGGCTGAGGTGTCTCAGGCAGCTTTAGCAACTGAGGCGTAACAGTCAGCAGTGCAGTCGGTTGAAGCTTGAGGGGCTTCACTGGCTCGAAGGTTTCCTTCAAGTCGGACATCGGTAAATAATTGTCGATGCACTCCTCCCAGCTTCTTCACTGGGGTCATGTTATCCTTTAAGGTGGATGGCCCAAAGCTGAGGAGAGTGTTGCAGGCAGCTGTCTTGTCCTTGGTTTGGTTCAGAGACTCCCTGTTACTTCCCACCTATGATGCTTGCTGCAGAGCCTAGCAGGGCATGCTGTGTACTAGCTGGGTACTGGTTCTCGAGCTGATAGAAGGTCCTCTGGATTCGGTATCTCCCTCTGTTCCCTGGGAGATGTTTAGCAGAGGGATCTTGCTTCCCTTTTGGAGGTCCTGGCCTTCCTTCACTGGCAGAAGATGTAAGGCAAACAGTCTCTTCAGCCAGGGTCCATTGATGAGTTCTTCCTTCTGTTTCTGGTGAAGCCTTCAGATGATCTGCCAAAAGAGAGGCTTAGCCCTCTTTTAAAGCCAATTGGACCACAGGGATTGGTGTAGGCTAAGCCTACCTTAATGAACCAATCCTGGGTGCCCACCAACAATCCCTTTTATACATGAGGTCATAACCAGAGTGCTTTGCAACAGAAAAGGTAAAGGAGTGAAAACATGTAATACTAAGTCCCACCCACCTCCTGTCTGTAGTGGATCAAAGGGTCCCTCTGGTTCGTGGATCTCTCTGTGGTTTCTGATTAAAGCGGCAGGTCTCCCTTGAAGCTGCAGCAAGACCAGATTTTCAAGCTATGCCAAACCACATATTCATACCTTGTGAATTGGGTCCCCCTATGGGGATGACTACTGTAAACACATAGTCCCAGACATTGAATGTCACTGTCAATCGATACTGAGGGTGGGAGCCGTCATCAGGTTGACACAGTTGCATATGAAAGGGTGTTGGGGTTTCCTGTCTCCTTTTTGTTAGCCTCTGCAGCCAGGCCCCATGTGGACCTGTTTGAATTAAACTCTGATTAGTATGTAAATGCTGCCACCCGCTACAGGGCTCAGCAAAAGGACAGGGTGGATCCACAAAGCCTTTGTTACTTAATTAGGCTGGCCATGGCAGGGAGAAAGGTTTGGCCCTCCCCCTTCTGGAGAGGCATTGTGTACTACACCTGTCAGATCTCAACTAAATATGACATGGTTACTGCGCCTTTAGGCTGTGTCCACCCAGATTACAGAGATCTATGCATATGTCATGGGATGAGCAGAGGAAAATGTGTGCAGATTCGCCCCACACATTTTCTGGAGGTTGATCTACCATCATTCAATTTCATTTCGAATTTCAAAAAAGCCCAGGCGAGCGCACACTCACAGTAACATAATTTAGAATTCCTGTCCTCCAACTTTCTCATGTTGCCAAAATGAGTCCCTTTGAATTGAGTAAAAGTGACAGATGTTACTAAAGAACGTGGTTATATATTTACCAAAATGCCACAGTCTGTGGCAGCACAAATATTCCTTCCAACATTAGAGAGTTAAAAACAAAGGATGTTTGTGTAATAAAAACCAGGAGATACATGTTTACAACTTAGAAATATTGGACCAAATAGAGGTTCAAGTGTAACTAATAAGTAAAATAAACAAGCGCATGACAAATAAAGATATGACAATCAGCACTGCCCCGGCCTTACAGGCTCAGCCAAGAACCATGGAGCATTCCCTATATCATTTTGTCTGGTGTCTTCTGTCATGCCCCAAAACACTACAAAGAAATCCCAGGTGGAAAAGAAAGAAAAATACATCTATTAATGAAAAGACATTTTTCACATGCCTCATCCCCACTAGGTACCACAGGTAGAAAGCATGGCTTTAGCATGCCAAAGGTTTGTATTAAGTAGCACTTTACTGAAGCTAGAAGGCTAATGATGGGCAATCCCAGAAGGAACATTTGAATGTACAAGTAGACACATCCCAGTCTCACCTCATGATGATTGCATACATGCATTCTATACTTTTGGGCTACTCTTAGTTACTTGGGCCCTGCCCCACAAGCATTACCTATGAATGCACAAAAATACAAACTGTACTGTTATTGAAGAGTTTTGTTTCTGATAATGCATTCCTTTCAGGGTTTATACAAATATCATCTGTAGTCAACAAAGAAAAGAAATGCAATAAAGAACGGATATACATAAATAAAAGTGTGTTTTTAATTTACAAAGCTTTTTTCTTGTCTTCATGACTGTATTTATTAAAAAAGGCAACTATTCGGTTCCATATTCTGCCAAATACGTAATTCTACTATTTCGGTAGACCCCTAAATGGAAGTTCCTGCTGTACCCACCATAACAAGCAAACACAATAACATAATGTACAATAGTCAGACTCCACAAGTGCGGGTCCATTCAAATATGAAATCACCACTGGGTTAACGTGTATGCAAATGTTGCAATCAATATGCTGTTTGAATTGTCATTGCTAGTAAACCACATGTACTTGCATGACTCAGAATATCGATTGGGTGCACTTGCTCAGATTCACGGAAATTCAACAGTAAATTGTGATGCAACACACAATATATCCACAATAGGACATTTTGCATATGATTGGATAAGAGTAGTGCAAATGACATTAAACTCTCAAGAGAATCTTCAAGAATTTCTCAGGCACTTGCTAGATGTTCTTGAGACAGAAAACATTCCTGTCAAAAGACATAGTGGTTATTTCATGTACTTGGCAACTTGCAGGTAGTCTCTGCTACAATGTTTAAAATGCCACTTTACTTAGTGATGTTTGTATATATTGTCTAGCCCACTTTGGCTGACCTACCGTTTCACCAAAATCTTTTTTCTGACTTTATTTCCACTTTATTTGCTGCAAAAATACAAATGATAAGTGGGGTAAGATGCAGTTTGGGGTAGTAAGGAGGGTGGAGGTCGTCACACTTTTAGGGCAAAAAGCAGAAAAGTCAGTAAAGAATATTCTACAAAAGTGTGGGTTGGCAAAGAGTCAGTAAACGTTAATAGAACCAACCATATATATGTATTTAATTGTTTTTTTTATAACGCTCCTAATACCATACCTGAGTTTGGTTTCTAAGTGCGGTCCGCGATTCGAACCCCAACACCAGTGCGTTGCCCCTGTGCTATCCTCCGTTCACGTATATATCTAATATATACATGTACTAGGATGTCAAACAACTCCAGCAATGTATACATAAAGCAACTCACATCATGTTCTTGCAATTCAGACCTTCATTGACTGTACAAATCACGGAAAACGGCAGTTTTGCCCTGCTAATGCTCCTGAGGTGTATGGCAATGGAACCCAAAACAATCAACTCGCCAATTTCACTTACAAACATGTGTCTCTTGGTCGAAAACATTTACCACAGTAGGCATAATCTACCATTCTGGTTACTGTACCATACCGGCCCAAGTTACCAATCCACTTGTTTCATGTTGCGCACACTGGACATTATACTCAAGCCAACAGGGGTTTCCAGCACCCAGAAATTTACAAATTAAAAAACCCTCAATGGTAAAGAAAATCACAAAAACGGGTAAAAGAACACGTAGGGAAAATGGAACCAAGATAAAGGGTGGCGGAGGCTCTTCCAACAGCACCTTGGTGTAACCTAGATTTCAGTGATCTTGCTCAACCCCCCCCCATCTGTATGTTGCACTGTGATGATTATTACTAATTTTGATAACTTGCTACCAATGCTTTACTCTATGACCTGTGTGGCACTTCATTGCTCATGAGCTATGTTCATGCTATAATAATAGTGCTGAGCCAGAAATGAGGGACCCGCATGCATTGAAGAACATCCCCAGCAGTGAAACCCCAGTGTCTTTGCCATCCATAATCACGGGAAGTAAAGAAGGAGGAGTCTGCAGTTCATCAAAGCACAACAAATGTAAGCTCCAAATAGGAAGGAGGGCAGTGAGGGGATCCACCCGTGGAAGGGAAGAAATGGGACAATAAGGAAAACCTTGGAGGGCATTAGACACTTTAGGACTTGTTGAAACAGAGAAGAGAACAGATCCTAGGTGTGGCAGCCGTTGTAACATACCAAGGTAGACACGACAAAAGTCAGTGAGGCGCACTGTTTAAAAACAGCAGAGCGTGCAAAAGACCCCAAATGGGCTCATGAAAAGCCCATTACGAGAAGGTTAGGTTAGGTTAAGTGAGGTGTCAGTTCCCTTGTTCCAAGCCTAGGTGTCAAGATTAGAACATCTGATGGGAGTGACAAAACAGTCAACACTCTTAAAGACCCAGGCCTCTTGAAATGACCAACAGGTTTGCAGCAAAACTAAGTGGGAAGAACGGTGGAAACCTGGTGGGCCTTTGTTCTCAGAACCAATTGGAAGGAGGACTTGCTCACCCAAGCACTAGTGAGCATTGTGGCTCCCACTGTTCTATCCAGCATCCACTTTGCTTCCCACAGTTGGTTCCATGTGTTAAAATCGCGGCAAAAATGGCTGTGAACACAAAATATTGCGGGGAAAAATGCTGTGATTTTGACGCTGCAGTTCATGTAAAGGATGCGGGGGTCATCCCCGCAACCCCTGTACCCATAATACCATTTAGGTGGAGCGGGGGACACCCCTGAAACTCCTGCTCCCCTTAAATTGTTGCCGTGATTTTTTGTATAGGCGACATTTTTGCCGCATTTTATTTAGCACTGTATACAATACAGTTCTGTATAAGGCCCCATCCCTCCACATGGCCCACGGACACCCCTTGCGGGCAAATCCCAGGTCTTCCACCATATGTGGTTCTATGTATTAAAATCGCGGCACAAATGGCCGTGAACACAAAATATCGCGGCAAAAAAGCTGTGATTTTATGTTCCTTCAGTTGCAGGAGACAAGGTCTCCATCACCATTCTCTACAGGCTTCATCAAACAGTCCCACAAAGGAGCCTGGAGCAAACCTGGGACATCCAAAGAGCACGACATAGAAAATGTTTTGGCATTGGACCTTCACCCACAGATCATGGTCCGATGTTGCACAGTGTGGCGCTCAAACACAAAGTAGGCGCTGTACACACACTGCAGGCAGCCCCTCCTGAAAAATAAGGCCAAAGAGGTATAATATCTACTTTTCCTTGTTTGACCTTTATACCTAAAACACCTATGAGCTGAGTTATGGGTGCAAGTTTATGAATAGCAGAGAATGGCCTTTGATAACCGCTCCCCTCTTGTATTAACTCTGACCGGAACTCATTAACCTGTTTCACTGTAAATAATAAGATATTTACATTCTGACTTTTAAGTGGCTTGAACACTGTGTGCCTTCTAATTTGAAACGTAATACACCAGATATTCTGCTGATGGTGATTGTGCATGAAAATGTTTTTCCTCCTTCAACAGCAGACCCTCCTTCTCCCCAACTATGGTAAAGGTTGAAATGGCAAGCCTAGCTCACCTCTTAAACTCTGCCCTCCAAGGAGAGTGCTTCTATCCTGTATGTTTGAGGAATACCAATTGATAGTCTGTAAACGCATTATAAAAATGCATTATAACATGAGGGAAACATTGAGACTCCTTGCGGTCACTCCCAGAGAGCACACTACAGTGCTATGATTCATAATTGGTACCCCACATTTTTTTTACCAACATCTGAACATCTCCCTCCCCCCTTTGTTATACAGTAAGGAGGCAGCATGCTGTGTTTTTACCAAGGCCACTTTCCTCATTTGCACATTACTTGTGTATTTTTCCCCATGTTAGTTTTCGTAGATTATTATTATTTTTTTGTATGTGTTGTGTGTTTGGTGGGAGGTTGGAGGGGGTGGGTGGCAGGGGGAGGCAATGGGGGATGAGTTAGATGGAGTCCTGGGTGGTAAACACCCACCACATTTGAAGGAAAAAAAAGAACATTAATCGAAAACGACAACTGCGAAACATGCATGAGTCTTGTACAAACGAGGAAAGGGACCTCGTTAAAAACACGTACAACCATTGAGGCATCCTTATTAACCATGCTGTCATTGGGGGTAATTCATAGAATTTAGCGCACAAGTGGCGCACGCGGCTGGCGCACAGAGTGCGCGTGCGACAGTCTGCGCCAGCTGTGTGTGCCAAAACCCATTTTAGCGCCACAGCGTGTTCATGGATATTAACATTCATAACCAGCCATCGCGTAGAGTGGCGCAGCAACCCTGCAGCAGGGCCAGTTATGCCCCCAAACCTGCCCTGTGCGCCAAAAACATTGCACAAATCCCCTAAATGGCGCAAAGGCCGGTGGCCCAGCATACAGCCCCCTTCAACCACAAAAACGCGTGGAAAACTCCCTACTTTTTTGCTAGCGCGTGTATTCCGGGGGTGCGCGTGGACTTTTACACATGTTTTCGCTGGCATGAGTGGGGTACACGTATTCCGAGGGGTGCGCGTGGACTTTCACACGCGATTTTGCTGGCCTACGTGTATTCCTGTGGTGCCCGTGGACTTTCACACGTGATTTGGCAGTGTGTGCCCTCCTCTCGCCATGCCCCGCAGGCAGCCCATCACCCCAGACCATGTCCCACAGGCAGCCCATCACCCCAAACCATGCCCCACAGGCAGCCCACATGGCACCATGCACTCAGGAGCACTGACACATGTCCCCCACCCACCCCCATTGATGGGCACCTGCCAGCAGGCCCCGACTCATGTCCCCCCACACTCCACCCACCCCCATTGATGGGCACCTGCCAGCAGGCCCCGACTCATGTCCCCCCACACTCCCATTGACGGGCACCTGCCAGCAGGCCCCAACACATGTCCCTCCACACCCCCACCCACCCCCATTGATGGTCACCTGCCAGCAGGCCCCAACTCATGTCCCGCCACACCCCTCACCCACCCCCATTGACGGGCACCTGCCAGCAGGCCCCGATTCATGTCCACCCACCCACCCCCATTGACGGGCACCTGCCAGCAGGCCCGACTCATGTCCCCCCACACTCCACCTACCCCCATTGATGGGCACCTGCCAGCAGGCCCCGACTCATGTCCCCCCACACTCCCATTGCCGGGCACCTGCCAGCAGGCCCCAACACATGTCCCTCCACACCCCCACCCACCCCCATTGATGGGCACCTGCCAGCAGGCCCCAACTCATGTCCCGCCACACCCCTCACCCACCCCCATTGACGGGCACCTGCCAGCAGGCCCCGACTCATGTCCACCCACCCACCCCCATTGACGGGCACCTGCCAGCAGGACCCGATTCATGCCCCTCACACCCACCCCCATTGATGGGCACCTTCCAGCAGGCCCCGACTCATGTCCCCCCACACTCCCACCCACCCCCATTGACGGGCACCTGCCAGCAGGCCCCGACACATGGCCCACCAAACAACATGTCCCAACAAAACAGATCCATGGCCCTAATGCCAAAACAAATCCCCTTTGCCCACCAGTACAAGCATGCAACCATCCACTGCACCCACTCCCAAATTACCCATGCCAAAACATAATGAAATAATATAAAGAAAATCAAACTTGAAAATTAATAAGCAATGACAGATATTACCAAACAAAACCAGAAAATCCAATGAAAAACAAAAATCCACGTCATGAAAAAAGAAAAGTGGTCCAATGCCAATGTCAATATGAAAAAAATAATCCTAAAAGAATAAAACCATTGATCCATGGAAAATGTCAAAAGAGAAAGTATGTACAAGTCTTCAACTATATACAATCCAAGTCCAAAGGGTCCATGATCCCCAAAACAAATGAAACCTACCAAAAAGTCCTATGAATAAAAAGCAATTTACACGAAGTGGAGCAAAGTTCATTTACTCCAAAAAAAAGAAAAAAACAAAGGAAACCTAACACTAAAGAACTATCTACAAAGGCGGCGGGCAAGTCCAACGGCTCACTTGTTGATGTTCCGGACCAGGGCATCATCGAATTCCATGTCAATGTCCCGGAGGCGGGCCTCTTCCCTGGCCTCGAGGTCTCACAGAGATGCAGTCATGGCGTCCTCCAACTCCCTGCGAGTTGCCTCGTGGCACTCAGCCCGCCTCAATGCCCTGCGCATGGAGTTCTCCGCCATGACCATAGTGAGCAGTGCCACCTCCGCCTGCCGCCGCTCCGCATCTATCCGCTGGCCCAACCGCTGCCACACGGAAGACTCTCCCAATCCGGGGTCCTTCTGCCCTCCGGCCGATTCCTGCCCCAGTGATGTTGAAGGCCCAGAGCCATCATCGCTCCCAACCTGAGCCTGCTGCTGCTGTGCATGTGCTCTGCTTGTCGATGCCTGCACATCCTCCTCTTGCTGGGGTGCAGTTGTTGGGTTGGCCATCCCTGCTGGACCTCCGACTCCGGACTGTGGCAGGGATGTGTCCTCCACCAGCCTGGCCACTGGGTCAGGGGCAGCTCCACAGGGTGCCCAGGTGATACTTGGGCAGGAAGATGGCACAGAGGATGACTGGCGCATAGGGGGTTCAGTTGAGGAGGGGGTCACTAGAAGATCCACCACATGGAGGAACCCAGCACTGGTGACCTGTCCTAGTAGGCTGATGCAGTCAATGAGGTATTCAAAATGACGTGCATTGTCCACACGAGAACTCTGCACGTCATACCGAATACCACGTTGATGCATCGCCACCCCAGCTAGGACAGGCTCAATCCGGTCACGGATTGCCACACCCGCAGGGAAAGGAAGGCCATTTGTTGTTCGCGCATCCCCTCCCTGAAAACGGGTCTGGACGAAGGCATCCCTGCTGGTGCGGGATGATGCAGTCACAGGATTGGGGACAGGATTAGACACAGGCACCATCCGCGGCGGCCTGTGTTGCCTCCAGTCCCTGCCCCTGGACTGCACCACTAGCACCAGTGGAATGCCCCCCTCCAGGCCCTGTGCGTGGGCCTTCCATGGCCTCCTCCTCAACCAAACTCTCCACCAACCTGGATGACTCCGTGCCATCTTCCTCCATAGGCCCCTGTGGGGGCTCAGCTGCCTCTACTGCTGCCGTGGAGTCCACCTCCAACCTCCACCTCTTGGATCTTCCCTCGACAGCTGCGGCCATGGATGCAGCACCAGACTCCTCACTCCCGGAAGAGATGACAAGGTGGGAGGAGAGCTCGGCCTTGCATCTCCAGCTGGCGGTGGAATCCCTGCCTCTGTGCTCCACAGCACCGTCTCTGCCCTCTTCATTAGTCGATGTCGCAGACAGGGAGAGGCAGAACACAGGCATCAGAGCACTGTACAATGGTCGGATATACACGTGACAGTTGCACATGAGTGGATGGCATCACACTCCCCAACACTCATATCATGTGAACCCACACACAAGCACAAATTGACAGGAATCGTGCAGCAGGCGGCAGCATCCATACACACACACCAGCATGAACATCCGAAGGTTGGCATGACGTCACAAGCAACATGGGGAGTGCTGAACACATGCACACACGCCAACACACAGACATGCATCTATATATCTACACGACCTGCCACAGTGCAATCATCGGCAACTGTGTCACATCTGCCAATCGGGTTCATACATGTCCGTGTCACATGCATCCATGTTGTATCACTGTCGCACACATGCAACCCAGACACGCACATGCATGCCTTGCACATACATGAAGGTGTAACCAGCATCCATGTGCCACACCTCAACCATGCCATAGTACATACATAGAAATACCAACATGTGTGCATCTCCACATGCAGTTATGCATCATGCTTTGGAACAAATACACCATTGATGTGCATCACTCATGACAGGACTCACATGCAGCATGGTCATGACCCTGCACATACACATCCATACATGGACCTTTTCAGACATATGTCCTAGCTGCACACTCCTGGCACACCTCAACATGCACTGCTTCCAACAAGTACGCATGGACACTTAACGCTCGACTCCGGACCGGCCTCCCTCTCGAGGACCTGGCGGTGAAGAACCCTCATGTCGTTGGTGGTAATGTTGACCCGGCGCCTCACTGCATGCGCTGACTCCAAGATGCACCGGGCCTTCCTGACATGGCAACCTCCGAGGCAGGTGTGGGTGGGCAACTGGGTCCTGGTGCTGGGCTATCGAGCGATGGAACTTCATTCTCAAGTCTTCTGTTCCATCAGGGGTGGTCACAGCAACTGGATCCCTGCAGATGGCTGACGTGCAGGCACCAAATGGCAGGGCACGTGGCCAGCAGGCAGGCAGGCAGGCAGCAGCAGATGGCAGGTGGGAGTCTGCTTGGGGCTCTGGGGGGGGCAGTAAAATGGCCTTCTGGGCAGGAGCGTGGTCTTCCGTGTGTTGTCACGTGGCCAGCGTGATACGGAGCGATTTGGCATGTGAAAAAACAGCACGTCAGTGTGTAATTCGAGGAAAGGCCCTCTGTGACATAACACGAGTGGGCGTTTCCCTCAGCACGGGTGCATCCGCACGTGCAGAAAAATCATGTCTGCGTGTAATTTGAGGAAAGGCCCTTAGCACGTAAGCACATCTGTGACGTAACACGCGCTGGTGTTTCCCTCAGTACGGGTGCATCCGCACGTGCAGAAAAATCACATCCGCGTGTGAATGCGTGTAATTTGAGGAAAGGCCCTTAGTACGTAAGTTATGTCACACGCGCTGGTGTTGCCTTCAGCACGGGTTAAAGGTGAGCGCGGGCCAGCAAACCACTGTACGTGCTGTTCGTGGAGACCGATGCATGTGTTTACTTTGCTGGAATCACACGCGATTACTTCACAGCGTCTGAAGTCTGTACCTCTTCTTTTGGTGGGGTGTTGCCTACGTGCACAAGTGGGTGTTTTTTTTCTTCCACGCAAGGCAGGCGGTGAGTCGCGTATGCTATTTTTCCCACTGTGGTTCCCCCTGTGCATGCGTACCATTTTCGAGGTCATAGTAGCCAGCGTGCTCCACGCCTACAGGTTTTTTGTGTTCCTAGGTGCCACACCGTACTGCTGGAGGTAAAATCCATGCACTTGGGCTACCGGGGTTGCATGCAAATTTTTTTTTTCTTCTGAATTTCCTGTTCTTATATTTAGTCAATGTTTTAATTTTTTAAAACAATTTTTTTGGGGGTGTCTAAGTGTTGCGTGACCCGTCATTTTTCCCCAGGGGTCACAGACAGCCTTGCAGGGGCACTGGGGTACCTATTCCATCAAGTACCCTGCTCCCTTCTAGCCAATTGCCCAGGACAATTGTTGAGTGAACCTCCCATAGCCTATTTTCCATCGGTGTCATGGTTGGGAGGCCACCAAAGGCTAAGGGCGGCAAAGCTGGGTGTCCTCCCAGGGCTGGGCGTGGTCGGGCACGTGAGCGTGGAGACCAGGGAGGATGGGGAGTCCAGAGTGGCTACAGGGGGGGAAGAGGCAGGGGTGCCCCTCGGGATGCCCAGCCATGTGCTGGTGCAGACATGCCACCACCCCCTGTGGCTCCTGGTGATGCAGCTGTTGCATCACAACCTGGTGTCCATATCACCCAACAGCAATTTACACCTTCTGTGACGGGCCCACCGGTGGTGGTAGCTGCAGGTGCAGCTGTGGGCACCTCCACCCGGGCTCTGTGTCAGGCAGTGCATGTTGTGTTGTGTGACAAGGACTCCGAGGACGATTTCTATCTTGTCCGGAGGTTGGGGTCATGTGTGTCCACTGTAGCTGTGACTGTGGCACACGTATCTGGGGCAGTTATGACATCTGCTGCCCTAAGCAGCCGGGTGGTGGTAACTGCATGTACAGATGCAGCCAACACCACCCCGGCAGTGAGTCAGACCCAAGCCAGACCTTCTGTCCTCATACCAACACCCACTGCCTTGGTCCAGTCCACTAGCGCCACTGCCCCCACTGATCAGGGCCACATTGCCCACTCAGGGTCAGTACCACCGCCCAAAAGGAGGAAGCGTGCTCCTGCACAAGATGCTGGGACCCCAGACACGGCTCCGGCCTCCGGCACGTCAAGGAAGAAGCCTTTCTGCAAGCAGGAACTGGACTTCCTTGTGGACTACGTGTCGGAACACCAACGCGATATGCTTGCCAAACAACGCATCACCAGCGTTGGGTCCACTGGCAGCATGTTTCGGATGGTGTGACATCCATGGGATTCCAGGTGCGCACAGCTCAGGACTGCTACAAGCGCTGGAATTACCTCAGACGTAGTGCTAAGTAAAAGCATGCCTCCAATTACTCCATGTCTCTGGTGACTGGTGGTGGGCCACCACCAGAGGGGGATGAACTCACTCAGCATGAGGAGATTGCTTCAGAGTTCATCCCGGAAGAACAAATCCATGGAGTGGGAGAGAGGATGGATGCATCATCTGGTGAGTATTGCTGCGTGTAACTCAATGACATGTGTGTTTGGCATGTGTGACCCACCCATTTTGGCATTGGATATATGCCTGCTACAGGTATGTGTGATGCAGGTGATGTGTAACATGCAATACATGTGTTGCCTTCACATTTTGCACACATCCTTTTCTGCTTTTGGGATAGCCTTGCATTGCAATGCCACTGGATGCATGTTGGGGTTTGAGTTGCCTGTGACATGGCCGTTTCATTATTTGGCTGTCAATGTTGTGAACTGTATGTGTGTGGTGTGTGCTACTGACATGCGTGTCCTTGTTTCTTTTCTTTATGTTGCAGGTGATGACGCACTGGCGACAGAGGATGAAGATGTCATCCCAGACACGGTGGTCAGTTCACATGACCAATCAGGCACCAGTGGTGGTCGTGGGGTGGCAGCCCACGAGAATCCACAGGTGCTCCAGGCCATCGTGTCCAGAGCTGACTCTGAGTCAGGCTCTGATGTATCCTCTGACCACTATGTTGAGCCGGATCTGCATCATGACGTGTCGTCACCGGTAAGTGATCCTGTGTTGGATGATCTTCTGTCCGTGAGCAGTAGGGGGCCAGGCAGGGTTCGAATGTCCGCCTGTGGTAGTTACGGGTGCACGGTCACACTCAACACCAGTTGGCCATGTTCCTAGGGCATCAGGTTGATGGAGGGATGCAGTCCTGCAGCCGCGGGCGGCACCAACCCAGCAAGGACCACGGCTCCTTGGGCCCAGCAGGTGTGGTGTCCGGAAACGCAGTGGCCCTGTGCCACTGGGGTCAGCTGAGTGGGAGCGTTCCATGAATGCCATAGCACAGCAACAGGGGGGAGCAGTGGAGATGATTTCTCAAGGTATGGAAAGTGTGGCCCATTCCATCCTCCCCTCTGTAAGGCAAATGGTGCTCCAGCAGCGGGCTACGCAGTCCACATGCCACTCACTCAGGCTGGGCATGGCGGCGTCTGACAGGGATAGCCGGGCTGAAATGGTGGCTCTGCGTCAAGCACTTGATGCTCAAGCAGAGGCACACCATGAGGCCTGAGGGTGGAACACCAAGCCCTCAGATCTACTCTGGATGTGCTCTGGATGAACGAGAGTAGGCGGGCAGAAGACAGGATGGTGCAGATTGAAAGAAGATTCTCGGCTGAACTCCATGCAAGTCTGGAGTCGCTCTGTTTGTCATGTGAACTCATGTGTTTGTGGCAGAACTCCGTCTCACACGTCAGTCCTTGCTGGAGGAAGCACGTGTGACACGTGAGGTAATGCATGCTGACCTCATTATCATTGCCAGCCAGTACCTGGTTTACCAGACCCGCATGCTTGCTGCCATTGAGGGGCAAGGCACAGCTAGGCGTGGTGAATCAACTGAGCCATGTCCACCTTCTGATTTCCATCCATTGTGTGACGATGACATTCTATCTCCCACATAGGTCGGGCCGTGCAGGCACTGAGCCCAGTGAGTTTTTTTATCTCAACATCTACACATGTGGGTGTTGATGTGCACCCTGTACCTCCCCTCTCCTGGGTGCCCCCACCCCACCCAGGAGAAGGTCATATATGGCCATTTTTGATTTATTTGTCTTTTTTTTCTGCAATTCTTATTTTTTTCAGCAGTTTTTTTCTGCACTTTTTTTTATTCATCCTAATTTAAGAGTTTGTGGTAAGTATGTTTTTTCTATTTTTTTCTCTTATTCTTTTATTAGTTTATTTATTACTTTTCTTTACAAGAAATTATTTTTTACATTTTTTTACTTCATTTGATTTTATTATTTCAAAAATATTATTTCATTTGATTTTTATTTTATGCATATTTTGTATTTATTGCATTTTCTTTTGTCTTTTGTGCATACATGTAACAGTGTGGTGCTTTGTGGCATTGGAAGGCATCCACTGTGTGTTCCAGCTGGGCCCATTCAGGCTTGTCTTGTGTATGTGTTTTGCTTGGGGTCCGGACACATATGCTACTCCTGCTTCCCCTTTCCATGGGCTCGCAAGGATGGCTTGGTGTAACAGCATATCACACATGGGCATTGGGCTTCCATCATATCTGTGGCCAGCCTGCAGTCCTACTTGTGTGTACACCCCTAGTGGGTATTCCGGATGGTTTCTCCAATGCATGTCTCCACTTCACTTTGGTGAGTATTATGTTGACTGTGCATTTCATCATGTTGCTTATGATAGTTATTATGTATTAACTGTCTATGTTCATGCACTTCCTGCTGTAGGTAGTACCATGCACCCTTTGGCTGTGTACGACACACTGATGGTGGGAGGGTCCGTGTGCTGACAATGTTGAATTGGGAGACTGTCCCCACAGTGATTTTGATATGCCACATGAAGGCTGCACGCTGAGTTACCCATGTCACCACGCATTTCAACTACCATCCATTCCTTGCACTTTGGCCATCTTGCAGCCCTGGCTGGTGTTTTGATGTGCCATTTGAGGTATGACCGCATTACTCTTGATTTGTTTTGCAAAGGTAGCGGGCGCCCCTCTCTCGAAAGAACAGACTTGATAAACTGTTCAGTGGTTATTAACCACTTGAGAGTTCGCAGCCACTGCTTTTACTCACTGTGCCTTTCACAGATGGGAAATATCCATTTGCATATCAGTCTTTGTCCTGCCCAGGGGCAGTCCAGCACCGAAATGCAATGGCAATTCCAACCTGAACGAGAGTACCACCAGCAACCCCATACACGTGTTTCACCCTTGTTGGGGATCATCAGTGAGGTGAAGCTGATGCCTCTCTAAGCACAGTGAGAGGGAGACCACGTCTGGTTGCCCCCAGGAGACCTAGGGTTACCAATCCCAGATTCCTTGAAAAATAGTTTTGCAAAGGTAGTGGGCGCCCCTCTCTTGAAAGAACAGACTTGATAACCTGTTCAGTGGTTATTAACCACTTGAGAGTTCGCAGCCACTGCTTTTACTCACTGTGCCTTTCACAGATGGGAAATATCCATTTGCATATCAGTCTTTGTCCTGCCCAGGCGCAGTCCAGCACCGAAATGCAATGGCAATTCCAACCTGAACGAGAGTACTACCAGCAACCCCATACACGTGTTTCACCCTTGTTGGGGATCATCAGTGAGGTGAAGCTGATGCGTCTCTAAGCACAGTGAGAAGGAGACCACGTCTGGTTGCCCCCAGGAGACCTAGGGTTACCAATCCCAGGTTCCTTGAAAAATAGTTTTGCAAAGGTAGCGGGCGCCCCTCTCTCGAAAGAACAGACTTGATAACCTGTTCAGTGGTTATTAACCACTTGAGAGTTCGCAGCCACTGCTTTTACTCACTGTGCCTTTCACAGATGGGAAATATCCATTTGCATATCAGTCTTTGTCCTGCCCAGGGGCAGTCCAGCACCGAAATGCAATGGCAATTCCAACCTGAACGAGAGTACCACCAGCAACCCCATACACGTGTTTCACCCTTGTTGGGGATCATCAGCGAGGTGAAGCTGATGCCTCTCTAAGCACAGTGAGAGGGAGACCACGTCTGGTTGCCCCCAGGAGACCTAGGGTTACCAATCCCAGGTTCCTTGAAAAATAGTTTTGCAAAGGTAGCGGGCGCCCCTCTCTCGAAAGAACAGACTTGATAACCTGTTCAGTGGTTATTAACCACTTGAGAGTTCACAGCGACTGCTTTTACTCACTGTGCCTTTCACAGATGGGAAATATCCATTTGCATTTCAGTCTTTGTCCTGCCCAGGGGCAGTCCAGCACCGAAATGCAATGGCAATTCCAACCTGAACGAGAGTACCACCGGCAACCCCATACACGTGTTTCACCCTTGTTGGGGATCATCAGTGAGGTGAAGCTGATGCCTCTCTAAGCACAGTGAGAGGCACCTGGGATTGGTAACCCTAGGTCTCCTGGGGGCAACCAGATGTGGTCTCCCTCTCACTGTGCTTAGAGAGGCATCAGCTTCACTGATGATCCCCAGTGGCTGCGACTGATATGCAAATGGATATTTCCCATCTGTGAAAGGCACAGTGAGTAAAATCAGTGGCTGCGAACTCTCAAGTGGTTAATAACCACTGAACAGGTTATCAGGCCTTGTTCTGTCGAGAGAGGGGCGCCCCCTACCTTTGCAAACTAAATTTCAAGGAACCTGGGATTGGTAACCCTAGGTCTCCTGGGGGCAAACAGACGTGGTCTCCCTCTCACTGTGCTTAGAGAGGCATCAGCTTCACCTCACTGATGATCCCCAACAAGGGTGAAACACGTGTATGGGGTTGCTGGTGGTACTCTCGTTCAGGTTGGAATTGCCATTGCATTTCGGTGCTGGACTGCCCCTGGGCAGGACAAAGACTGATATGCAAATGGGTATTTCCCATCTGTGAAAGGCACAGTGAGTAAAAGCAGTGGCTGCGAACTCTCAAGTGGTTAATAACCACTGAACAGGTTATCAGGCCTTGTTCTGTCGAGAGACGGGCACCCGCTACCTTTGCAAACTTACTCTTGATTTGATTGTCATGTTTGTGTCCTGGACCTGCTCCCCTCTCCCATTGGTTGCACTTGGCCCTTGTGACAATCCGGCCAACCAGGATGCTGCAGTCTGCCACCACTACCAAAAGCCCACAATGGAGGCCCTGTCTAGCCCTGTCTCCAGCCTTCTGGTCACTTGATTGCCCCCCTGTCTCCCTTGCCCCTGCCAGTCTCCCTCTGTCTCCCCCTTCATCATCACATCCCCTACACTTCTGCACCGTCTGGTTTCCCTCTGCCCCCTGTGTGTGCTTACTTTTCCCATCTCCCCCTTTATGCATTTTGACCTTAGCCCCCCCCCATCTCTCCGCCCTCTCCCTCTCCACCACCCTTTACCCTCCTCCTTGTCCTCTGTCTGTCATTTTCCACCACTATCTCAATTGCCATCAGGCATGGTAATACATAGCCGCTTGTTCTTTGCAGACATTTGGCCTTCTGCCTCCGTCCATCCACCCCTTCACATTTTTTAGTATTATTTTGCAACTTACTTTTATCATTAGTCCCTCCACCCCTGATTACAGGTTGGCTGTTCACCCCTTTCCCTTCTGTGTTTCTTCTCCCCCTCCCCAGCACTATCTTGATTCTTTGTCGACCTACCACAGTTTGTCACTTGTTTTGTTACTCTCCTCACCTCTTCCCTCATCTTCCCTCACTCCCCTCCTTATGTGACCCCTGCACTGCAACTATTGCCATCAGGCATAGCAATGTTGGTGCTAGTTTTGTTTTCTGACATTCCCTCCCTGGGACTCTCCCTTATTGTTCCAGGCACTTGTAATATCTACTTCGATTTGATAGTTCATTTTCACATTGTGGACTGTTTGAAGGACATCTAGGAATGTATTGTTCTTCTCCATTGTTACCTCCCTCATTGATGCGCTTTGATGAACTTTGTGTGTAGGTCGTATTATGAATTTCTATGATTCAGTGATGGGTCACTGTCTGCATTGTCGATGTGGCGTACTCTGTACATGATATGTTCTGCTGGTAAATGGTTGATGCAATGTTGTGCTTAATTTTGAGGTGTCAGGGGATGGGTGTGGTTTAACACACAGGTTGGTCCTTGCGTGCAATGTTCACATGTGCTGTGTACAGGACACTGGGACTCACTTCATTTCAGATGCATGTCCCTACTGACAAAAACACTTAGGCAATGCCTCCCACGCCCCCCCCCCAACTACATTGACACCACGCACACACGTGCACCTAGTTTGCCTTCTCAGGCATGCTGTGTCCCGACAATCCATGTTCACTTCTGAGTCATTGATCGTGTACACGCATGACAGGGTACTATTTGGTTGAATGCTCTTTTTTTTAAATGATGCTCAAGGGGTTTTCCCAATGCAATGCACACTCACTGTGCTGTCCAGTGAGCAGTGTTTGAAATGCCAATTTTCAATTGTCCAATGTGCATGGCAACAGGTCTGACTTTTGTTGCTTGCACCACTGGTGGCATGCATTTGTGCCACCTTTTTCATGGTGTGAGGTTTTGGTCAGTCATTTCTTCAGATTCCATGTCAGGTGTAATTATCTGGTGCCTATTTACATTTCTCAGGTGGCACTTCATGACTATTGTGTCATGTGTTGTGCATATGGTTAGATGTTTAGCCATTGCATACCATGGTATGGTGTGGCAGACAGGGTTCAGGGGTGTTGGGAGGGTTTGGGTGGCATACCAGTACTTTCATGCGCTGTTTAGCAAGGGGGGGGGAGCACCTTGCATGTGTTCCCTTTGGTCACATGGGATTGGTTGTGTTTAATTAGCTAGGGATGCACACAATGTGGCACTTCCATGGACACATTCTCAGGTTGGTAAGGTAGTGACAGTTAACTGTCCCTTTCTCATCATCGATTGTGACCTGGTATGTGCCAGGCCTTTGTGCACTCCGCAGAGGTTGGATTTAGGTGAAAAATGGGGCCACAAGCTGGGTATGGGCTGCCTCGCCACATGCCCTTTCCCCTCCCATGCGCGGCGGCCGTGCGTATGGTTGGGGATGTGGGGGCACCACCATGTCCACCGGTACTCCATGCTGAGTTGCAACATTGTGCAGGACACATGCTGCCACAATGATCCTGCACACTACTGGGAGTGCATATAGTAGCTGTCCACCAGAGCGGTCAATGGAGCAGAAGCATGACTTGAGCACTCCGGATGTGCGCTCCACTATGACCCTGGTTGCAATATTGGCTGCGTTGTATCTTACCTAGGGTGGTGTGGTGGGGATCCGTATTGGCGTCATCATGTAGGTGCTCAGAGGGTAGGCACTGTCCCCTGTTAAGGTGATAATGGTTGTCATTAGTTGGGCTTGTGTATTTGTTTGTGTGTGACATGCATGCATGTGCACAGGCATTAGTACTCACCTATGAGCCATGTGTCACCATGCTTCCCAGCTTCCAGGGCCCAGCTCAGGGCGGAAATTCGGAATATGAAACTATCATGGGTGGACCCAGGATAGTTTGCATAGACAGAGGTGATGATTCCCTTGGCATCGCATACCACCTGCACGTTGATGGAATGACAGTGCTTGCGGTTCGATAGATGTGCTCAGTGGCCCTAGGTGGACGTAGGGCCACATGGGTGCAATCTATGGCACAGAGCCCTTTGGGGAAGTGTGCCACCCTGTAGAAATCCAGGACCACGGCCTGCCTTTCTGCAGGTGTTCTGGGCATGTACATGTGCCTGTGGCATGAGGGGTGCGCAGTGATGATTGCCAACACCTGGTGTAGGCAGCGTGACTGCGTGGGCTGTGAGATACCCCCCACTTTGGCGATTGTCCACTGAAATGACCCAGTGGCCAAAGAATGCAGTACATTGAGCACCTTTTCCAAGGGGCTCAATGCTTGGGAGCACAGGGCGGGTGATGTGAGTTCATCCTCCCACTCCCTGACCAGCTCTAGGATGATATGAGGTGGAAACCTTTACCTGCCATAGACCTGGTCATCAGGCATCCCAGAAAGGCTGGTCCTGGGCAAAAAAATGCGGGGCCTGGCTATTCTCCTCCTCCTGCAAGGAACGGGACATTCATCGTAGGTGTATATGCTTGTTTGCGCACACTTTTATGCTGCGCGGGGGCGCTTCCGCCTGCTTTTGTGTGGCGGACGTAATTGTGCATGTGCGTGTGTTTTGACGTGTGCAGGTTTTCCCTATTTGATTCCATGAATATGTGCAGTTTTGCGTGCGTGTGGGCGTTCCATGTACTTCCCAGCAGTACTTCCCCCGTTATGACCTTATTTTCACGCGTTGTTCCCCATTCCGCGCGTTCCAACCCGTGTTCCGCCCCCTTTTTGGTGTGTGCGCTAATGTTCTGTGCTTTCGCTGTGCGCGTCGCGCACGTCTTTCGGAATGTTGCAGTGACATGTGCGCCCGTGTGCGCCACATGCGGATTTGGCGCACATCCCGGGAAAAACATGCGCAGGGCCTTCCATGAATTGCACGCGTGCGGCGGCTTTTTCATGCTTGCGCCACAAATTTCAGCGCAAATGTATTCCAGGAATTACCCCCATTGTGTATTCAAAGCCAGATCAAGTCTTCACTATATATTGATTTGATTTACTTTCAACTTTAGACCACTCGCCCCCCCCCCTACTTTTTCGCCATTTGGATTTCAAAATAGAATTGCCCTACAGCTTACGGCTTTGTGTGCTTTCTCTTTCACTATAAATACATTTCTGTCGCTAAGCCATTCCCTCTGTGCCTGGTCCCATTCACTCTTAGGGCAAACATCCAAATGAGCATTGACCTCGGGAAGGAGCTAAAAAAATACTGTCACTTCAGAGAAGAATTTGCCCTTCCAAGCTTACAAAACAACATCGAAAGCTGTGCAGTGGAACAGGTTCTTAAATATGCGCTGGAAGTGTTTAGGCAAGTATATTGTTTATTCAATATTTTTCTTACTGACAGCGTTTTAGTCCGACTGGCAGTTTACAATGTTCCTTCAGCACAGACGCACTTAAGTCACATCAACAACATTCAGTTGTTATCAATTTAGTATCTTAATTGCATTGAACCTACAACGCATGCTTTTGCCTTCTCACAATCAGACACCTACCTATGTAAAGTGGGATTCGAGGAATAGAACAACTTAATATGCATGAAAACAACTTACTTATAGAGTATTAACTCTATGAGAAGTTAATAAGTGTGCTTTACAAAACCCATTTCAATAATGTATGCAGCATTGCTCCGGTCCTGCACGTAGATTTGAAGAGATCCGTGGTGGCTGGTCTATTGAGACAGCTAGGATGGACCCCCTCCAGCTTCACCAGAGCAGCTTAGCCCTTGAGAGCAGGGTCACAGGCTCACAGACCTCACCCCATCCATGGCAGGGTTGTTAGAGCATGGTCTGGTGGCGGTAGAGAATGAATGGGTACCAGTAGCTGTCATGCAGACACTTGATCATCATACTGACTGGTGTAGAGACCAGCAGCTGTCATGCAGACACTTGATCATCATACTGACTGGTGTAGAGACCAGCAGCTGTCATGCAGACACTTGATCATCATACTGACTGGTGCAGACACTTGATCATCATACAAACTGGTGTAGAGACCAGCAGCTGTAATGCAGACACTTGATCATCATACTGACTGGTGTAGAGACTTGATCATCATACTGACTGGTGTAGAGACCAGCAGCTGTCATGCAGACACTTGATCATCATACTGACTGGTGCAGGCACTTGATCATCATACTGACTGGTGTAGAGAATGAATGAGTACCAGCTGCTGTCATGCAGTCACTTGATCATCATACTGACTGGTGTAGAGAATGAATGAGTACCAGCTGCTGTCATGCAGTCACTTGACCATCATACTGACTGGTGTAGAGAATGAATGAGTACCAGCTGCTGTCATGCAGACACTCGATCATCATACTGACTGGTGTAGAGAATTAATGAGTACCAGCTGCTGTCATGCAGCCACTTGACCATCATACTGACTGATGAGGAGTCAGTACTGAATGGGACAGGGGATAGTGGGCCACAAAAGACCGCCTGTACACAGTTAATGTGGTGGCTGTTCTCATAGGCCCACTGATACTCATGCCCATGTGCAGATCAAGTCTCAAACCACACTGTAGGTGGGCAGTGGCAGGCCTTCACCACTTTTTGGAGGAGGAGGAGGAGGATCGGGCTCGACTGGGAACACACCTGTGTTTGGGAATCATGGGCCCTGTTACCCTAATACAAGTCAAACCTCCAACCAAAGGGACTCTGGGCCTTTGGGCAGACACTGTGAGGTTGTTGGGCTCATCAAAGGCAGCATAGCTCACGTTTGTCATCCATGGGCCGCAGGCTTTTTATTCTGTCTATGTATCTTCAGCTCCCTGTGCTTTGTCCATGCACCACAGTGCCTTGCACTGTCATTCCATAGCTCCAGAGCTACCCCACATGGTGGTGGGAGGTAGCTCAGGATACATGCCATGAAAACGTCCATTGCTTTCGTGCAGGGGACAGTCACAGGAATGCTTCCTGGGCCCTGCGTTGATCGCTCTTGGAACCCCAATACCAAGGCCACAGGGAGCCAAAGAAGTAAATGCCATAGCGCGGAAGGAGCCTGAATCTTCCTCTAGCCAAACCCAAATATCTAGTGTAGGAAAAACGCCTTCCTTTTTACCAAAATGAAGTTACAACAATGCAAAGTCACCAGTGAGCAGACAAATACATGTCTTCTTTTGGCACACATGCCGAGAGAAACATCTCATTTAATGAGTCATACTCGCACAGACTAGGTATCCCCATGGATACAAAGTTACATGTAGACAATGTAAAACTGACTCGTGGGACGAATACAATTAGAAAATCACTTTCCACACTTCTGTGAATTCCACGGGAGTTACATAGTTGTATATTCCCTGAGACAGAGGAGTAACAATGAAAACAGACAGTTTCACAGGCTTAGTGGAGGGTTTTATGACTTTTAATTCACACAATAAAAAGCGAAGGTCTCAGGTTTGAGATGGAAATGGAAATAGAGCTCCCTGGAGGAATACAGCTGACCACGCTCAAGTACAAGAAGTTCCTAAATCCTGGAAGTTGGCAAGCTTTAATTTAAGCTTGGGAGAGCTCCTTTCAAACCCACCTAAGTACAAGCACATGGCCCAATCACGTGATCGCCCATACCGCACAGGTGCTGTCAATATCTGAAAGCACCATCCAAGGGCAAGGTGAGACTTTAAAAAGCAGCAAACTCAGTAAGCTAGCAGCATCCCACAGGAATGCTGTAAGGAAGAGAAAAGGATACCTCAGTCCTGGAGTCTGATTGAGGAGTGCTCGTTAGCAGAGACCTGCAAAGAGGAGGCACAGGTGTGTGGTAAAGAGGGAGAAGCATGGAATAGTGAGGAGGGAGATGGTATGGTAGAAAGATAGTCTCTGTTGTTGGTGGAGGGAAGTAGCAGTGTGGTGCAGAAGGTTTGTTGGAGACATTGCTTTATAGTTAGATTTGGTTTGCTTGAAGAATGGATATTCGGTTGTGGAAATATCAGGTGGCAAGCATGCTTTGTTACGTGGAAAAACAATGTGAGGCATGTATGTCACATGGACAGTAGGTGCTAGGAGCACAGACCACATGGATAGACAACAGTGTGAGGTTCTGGCTAGCTCAGCATATCAAGCTCAGCATATCAGGATCCCTTTGCGGCCAATCTCTACCATAGCTATGTTGAATGGCTATATAGTCATGGCAAGTCTTTCAATGACCATCATCTGTGGTGCCAGTATGGCTATGTTTTTTCCAGAAAATCCCAAGCGACTGCAATGAAGTCTCTCCTCCGAGACCACGCTTCTGAGGTGTTTGCAAAACCTTGCTTTGGTGTAGGGGTAGACCTCTAGGCCTTTGGTCTCCTTTGGGGAGAGGGGTGTCCCTGACAAAGGAGTTTAGGGAAAACTAGATTAATCTCACCCCCACAAATAGCCTCCCCCTTCAGTGAACATGCTAGGTCCTCAGAGTTTGGCTTTGAATTCAATAGACAAAGGTACAGGTTTGCTTCACAATCTTGGAGTTGCATTTCTGCAAGCAGGCGTTGGTCTCTTCAATACTGGGCAGTTATCCTATGTGCGAAGAGTCCGGGTAGCATCGTTAGGGAGCACTACCTTATCCAGGTTGCAAAGAGAACTGACAGACGGAATTACATACCCTAGCATCTGTCATCAGTGAGGTGTAGGTTGCCATCAAAAACCTTTATGGCAGGCACAAGGGTAAGCGAATACGTCTGCCACATGGCACCTCACGAGGGTTGATACCAGTTTTTCTGTTTGGTGTGCTTCACATACTGAATAATACAAGGGCAAATGCAGTCTCTTGGCAAAACTTAGACAGTTTATTCTTAGTCACTCCATTCCAATGTTTCCGCTGCTCCTGCTGATTGGGGGTGGTGTGGGCAGTAGACATTGTACTGTACATTCAGAGTGGACAATAATGATTTCACTACACTGTTCACGAATTGGAGGTCCCAATCAGTGTTGATGCTAATTGGCACTCCAAATGTAGGCACACAGTCTCTCACAAGTATATTTACCACAGTCACAGCATTGACTCTCCCTCAGGGGTACGCCTCAACCCGCCCAGAGAGCACGCTGAGAGACAATACGCCATTATGAGTCATACTTACCCAGAGTAGGAAGCCGCTTGTATACACAGTTACATAAAGACAATGTGAAAATGACTCGGGCTGCATGTGAGACACAAACATTTGATAATACATTTCCACTCTCTTGTGAATGCCATGGGAGTTAAAAAGTTGCATAATCCCTGAGGCGAAGGAGCAACAATGTTAACAGAACGTTTCTTCATGCTTAGCAGAGCGTTTCTGAGTTTTAATTCACACACACGAAAAGCAAAAGGGCTCAGGGTTGAGAATTAAATGGAATTAGAGCTCCGAGGAGGATTAAATTGTCCACACGTCCAAAAAGTTCAAAAATCCATGAGGGTGCAGGCCTTATTCTACGCTTGGGAGAACCCCTTTCCAACCCACTTGACTCCAAGCGCATGACCCAATCACAGAAACACATATGCAGTCAATTTCTAAAAGCAACATCCAAGGGGAGGGTGAGACCAGACTGTAAAAAGCAGCAAGCCCAGTCAGCCAGCATTATTCCCCATAAGTGCTGGAAGCAAGAGAACAGGATACCTCAGTCCTGGAGTCTGATTGAGGAGCGCTCGATAGCAGAGACCGAGAGGAGGCATTGGTGTGTGGGGTCTGGTTTCTGCAACCGGTCATTGGTCTTTTCAATACTGGTCAGTTACCCATCTTTATGTAAGAGGCGTCTTGGTAAAAATGTCATCAGACTCTTCTACCTCCAGAAAGTATAAAGGACCATATAACAAATTCGACAGTAATTTCATGTTAGTTCTGCAAAATTTGCCACACAAACAATTTACTGTTACTACTACTGATTCTGATTGTGTCTGAGTGGTAGTAGGGCAGTGCAAATCCCCATTTGTGGAGTCTATAGGACATTTAAAAGTGTGGTGAAAGTGGCAATAATTTCATTACCACCAATAAAAGTGTTGGTTAGAGAATTACTGTCACATTATTACCACAACCCTGAACTTTTAATTAGGCCCAATACATGATCTTCATCACTCCTGTAAACATCCAAAATAGTTGTCTCAATTCTCAGGCAATAAGTTGAGCAGTGGGTTTATTAAACATAGTCTTACAAAACAGACAGCATGCTAGCAACTACCCATTGCCAACTCACTAATCCGTTCTGCCCTCCAGATGTGCTCCTTAAATGCACCCCAGTCAACCCCACGACATCAAAAGGCACTTCTCAGAACTTCCGGTACACTATTCTCGCTTTATTTAGAACAATAGATCACTTTGTTTCCAGGGAATGGTCCTACTTTTTTGTCCATGTCCATGGGGTATCACATGACTAACCGGTTCTAGATGAAATATAGCAGCACTGGGGTCTTTCCGGTTATATCCTCCTCAGGCAAGGGGCTTAGGTCTCCATACCTATGACAATTTTCACCACGGATGAATGACGTATTGGGCAACTCAGTTTAGATCTGTGAAATCCATTGGCATCAAGCTGATGTCCTTACCCTAGTAACTTAGAGCTATTCTTGTGATGATCTCGAATATTAAAGGGTGCTCACAAAAAAGACCAATTTGTTTCAGCGGATTTGGTGCAGCCTTCAATATTCGAAAAATACATCAATCCCTTCCCCCACACCCTTTGAAATCAGGGGCGGGGGTTCACCCCCGAATCTCTCTTCAACCACTGGTCCTGCCCCAACTCTGCCCCCCATATAAATACTCACAAGCAGAAACACACCTTTTCCCCAGCCCCGCCTCACATACAAATACACACAAACACACACAAGCAGACACATTCCTTCTCCCCTGACCGCGCCCCACTAAAAACATTATCCCTTATCATACACACAAGCACTTACCTCAAACTCATCTTCTCCTGTCTGTCTAAGTCAGCCTGTCAGCCCCTGCATGCACTCATGTGCGACAGGGACATGAAGGTTAAGATTCAGAAAGACCACTCTGAGTGGTCTTTCTAAATCAGTCTTTTTCTTTTTCGAACAAAATGAAAAAGACCATTTCACTTAATACCCAGCTGGCCAAATGTTGCAAGTCAACACTTTCAGTGCGTTTTCACAGTCGAGTCTGGCAGCAACCAGCATTACCTGGTGCCAATATGAATGGGGTCGCTTAAACAAAGTCTGCTAAGATTTAAATACAAATAATAAACACCAGGGGCTTGAAGGTGACACAATGGAAAAGCATTCAAAACATTATTTCCCTCTTCCTTATTTTCTTTTTTCAAGGAAATCCTCTCTGGAACTGCCGCCTCCTGATTCATGTTCCCTTTCATCCCCATTGTTGAACCATCATCATATTTGTCATACTTCTTTTAATCTGTTCGGGCGGTAAGTGCACTGCCACAGACCCCGTTTTGAGCTTGTTGTGCAACTATCATAGTAATTATGATCAATTATATCCTATTTTTTGTTTATTTTACAGTAGTTGCATATTTTTGTAGGACCCTGGCCATCAAGTTCAGGCCTTTAATATTCCTCTAAAACTACAGTCTGAGCATGGCACAACTCATCACTGTTGCCTTTACTTGTTTTACTTCTCATAAACCGTTTAGCTCATTTTGATTGATTGATTGATTGATTGATTGATATTTTATTTCTATCGCGCTCGTCCACAAGTGTTTCAGAGCGCGACAAGGCAAGGGAGGGGAACATGGGAGAACAAAACAACGATCTTACTAGGCCCAGTGACATTGAGAACGCGCAAGTGCATGGGAGAGGGGGGAGAGGAAAAGTGCATGGAAGGGGGGAGAAGTGGAAAGTGCGAAGCAGAGGAGAAACAGATAAATAACAATAAATAAATAATAAAGGCAACAAACAGTGGTAATGCAGCCAGCGATTTGCAAGTGCTAGGTTTAAGGCAGCAGACAGGGTAGGTCTGATAAGTGCAGGAAGAAAAAGGGGGGCTGTATGGGTACAGATACAGACCCCGGTGCAAGGGGTGGCCCGCAGGCAGTGCAGGAGGGTGGCTGGGTGAGCAGGTACCTGGGCCCGAAGGACAGATGGTGGCCAGGTGCACAGTGCCAAGAGAGAACAGATCAGCAGGGGAGAGAGGGAGCAAAGGCAGAAGAAAAGAGGAAGGTCTTGAGGTGCTTCCGGAACCAGAGATGGTTCTCCTCAAGTTTTAGAGTGGCAGGGAGGCTGTTCCAGAAGGAACTTGTTTCTTTGAAAAACAACTGACCCTGAGGGAGTTGGAGGTAGAGGAGCGAAGAGCTCGAGAGGGGAGGTATTTGCAGAGGGATAGCTGAAGGTATTTTGGGCCCAGGCCCCAGAAAGCCTTGTGGACAATGCAGAGGGTTTTGAATGTAATCCTTGCAACCACTGGGAGCCAGTGGAGAGATTTCAGAGCTGGAGAGATACGATCCCAGGGCTTGAGGCCAAGGACTAGTCTCGCAGTCCTGTTCTGGATTAGTTGCAGAAGGCGGAGAGCAGAGGCAGGTAGATTTAGAAAGAGGCTGTTACAATAGTCCAGGCTAGAGAGAACCAGAGCTTGGGATACCATGAGCTTCTGGGGGAAGGAGAGGAAAGGCTAAGTACCTCTGAGGAGGTGCAGCCGTAAATTAGACTTTTTAGAGACCTCAGAGATGTGGGCGGAGAAGGAAAGGGTGGAGTCAAAGATGACCCTGAGGTTCTTAGCCTCGAAGGTGGGGGTAGGAGGAGGGCCAAGGGAGGCCAGCCATGGAGTGAGGGGAAAGGATGGTGAAGGTGTGCCAATGAGGAGGATCTCCGTCTTGCTGGCATTCAGACAAAGATCATTGGTGGCACACCAATCTTGAATGGCAGTTAGGCAATCAGAGATGAAAGAGGGAGAGGAGGTGGCCGAGGGCAGCCTGAAAATGAGTTGAGTGTCATCAGCGTAGCACTGGAAATTTGAGCAGAAATTGGCAATGCAGTGGGCAAGAGTTGCCAGGTATTGGTATGTTGGAGAGCATCTATCTTTCTGTTTGCCGATTTCATGAAAGGCAAATGTTGGCTAAAAATCTGGAGTCGTGGAGCACGGATCGGATCTGGTGGGCACTGCATTTATTATTGTAGTTTTTTCTCTTATTGCAACAGCAGGAAACAATAACTGGCAGTAAGAAGAAACATATGATTATACAAACAGAGGGGATGTAAGGTTGCTCAGACACGTCATTATTATTGGCACACAGCATACCAATAGGGGTACACAGAGTGGCTGTATGATGAGCCACGTTGCTTGTTTTTCTGTTCGATGAGCCACGTTTTTTTTTCTTTTTCTGTTCATTAAAAACTAATTCTAACACCTTAGGCTCTGCTGGATATCAATGATCCTCTTAACTTCTTTTGTTAGTTTTTTGAGATGTTCAAGGCTCTTAGGCACCACCCTTTAAAAAATGCTAGCTCAACATGCACAGATTTCGGCTCTGCTGCAGGCCAATAAGCATTGAAGCGGCTAGCTTCTGTGTGTATAATAGAGTGTAAATCTGTAGTGGGCATAGACACTTCCACCACATACTTGTCTTCACTATGAAACAACAGCCTGCCTGTCAATGATATACTAGTTGCCTTGCCATCCCATCAAATCGTATTTCCCGCCAACACTTGATCTTTCCCTAACTTATTAAGGCATTTTAGTTAACGATACCACAACTTCCAAAATGAGCATATTCTTAGCCACACAGTTATCTCTGTGGCAGAGTTGAGGATCTGGCTGGGCTGTCAAGCAGTGGCATTTCCCGCATTTCTCTGCACACAACCCAGTCCCAATTGCATCCTGTCCACAGGCCTGGTACGATTTTTCTGTTGGGGGCCCAGATGACTTTTTATTAGATCCTTACTGGTGAAGGTGCATTCTCAATGTCATCAGGTCCACCCACTTTACTGCCAGAAGTCTTGCCAAGGCCACAGATCTTCGGGTACTCCAGAGTCAGTTCCCAGGATTCTTAGCCAGCTGTTATGCTGTACAGAGTCTTATGAGTTCTGAATTCAAGTAATCCTGAACCTTTTTACAGATAATGTCCCATTGTAGCTTTCACCTTCTGTCTTCACCCCACTGATTAGCTGGATCAGAGAGTCTCATGTGACCTTGCTGAGCATGCCAATAATGTGAAGTCTCCAATGTTTGTATTTGTACTGGTGAGCTGTGCCCCAAAGATCAGCCCTCTAGCTCATTCGAGGCGACCTAAATGGCCATCTAAATTTTGACGCTTGTAGATATCCAAAGCTGTGTGTGTTGTATTTGCCCCATCCCAAATGTGATTTGCAACATCCCTTTTCTGTCTTCCTCTTCACAATTTGTATTTGTATTTATTGTTTTATATAGTGCCTTAATCCAAGGCCAATTGATTCTTTTGTTGTTGAAGATGCATTGCAGCCCCCTCACTGCAGTTGGGAAACTGAGTAGTGATCTGAAACACAGACAACGGAATGGTAAAGATCAACGTAGCTAACGTAGTGTTTTGTTCACAGTGTCATAGCAGGGACACTGACTATGCAGCTGAGTATTTCTTATACACGCCATGATTTCAAAGAACGGTGACGCAACATACTGAATGGCTAAGTCTTCATTATACTGGTACATAGCATGGGAGGTGTTGGCTCACACTCCTGTGACTTCAGTACTATTTTTAGGGTTCAAGGTAGTCCGCAACATAAATGCATGGAGTTATTCTAGTCCTTTGCTAGCACAACACTTGGCACCTGGACAGTGTAGTATAGAAGATCAGCCACACTAAGAAATTTACATGGCAGATGCACTACATCGGTGGTCCTGCTAGCCCGTCCTCTCATCAGCACGTAGTATTGGTCTGCCGTCCTCGCATCAGCACGTCGTATTGGTCTGGCGTCCTCGCATCAACACGTCGTATTGGTCTGGCATCCTCGCATCAGCACGTCGTATTGGTCTGGCATCCTCTCATCAGCACGTCGTATTGGTCTGGCATCCTCCCATCAGCACGTCGTATTGGTCTGGCATCCTCTCATCAGCACGTCGTATTGGTCTGGTATCTATACCGGTGTTTGATCTTCAGGATTTCTTTTCTTCCCAACCAAGAATGCAAAATAGAATAACAGTAATGAGTGAAATCAGAATTCTGAGATAGTTCTCGATATATCTCATGTGTTGAAGTTGATTTAGTGATTGTAGCTTTATGCATGAGTATTTGGCTTGGGATTAGGTGTCCATTTGGAGGACTTGGATTTAGCATTTGAAGCATGAAGGTAGTCCTCGTCTGATGTCTAATCGGAGAGATTGTCGCAGGCATAGGGAAAACCCCTGTAAGGGCATATAGCATGCATGAGAAGAAACCCTAATAGCAAATCCACCGCGCACTCCCAACTTCCCATAAACCCACAGATCTCCCACTGCCAATGGATTGTATACCTGCTCTTATATCATAGCTATGTTTCAATTTCTGAGGTAGTGACCATAATAAAAAAGTTATAAGGTGGCATCAGTTCGGAGGAAGTAGCACTGACAACATTTGAATGAGAGAGAGAGAGAGAGAGAGAGAGAGAGAGAGAGAGAGAGAGAGAGAGAGAGAGAGAGAGAGAGAGAGAGAAGAGAGAGAGAGAGTGAGAGAGAGCAACTGTTAGGAAAGATTTCACAATTGTATGTAATTTTCCATCCATGTGTCACCCCCCAAACATTTTGCTGCTGTTTAGACACCATTGACTGACTTTGCCAGAGAAGCACAGCCTTCAGCTGCACTCCTCTGGGCTTTCGCTCACTTTTTATGGGGAAACTGACATGCCCTTAAGACAGTCAGTACTGAGAGACTTTGTTTCCCTTAGTCCTTTCCTCATGTTGCAGCTATTGTGTAACATGTAACAAGGGTGCAGTGTATCTTATCATACAGCACCCTTGGGCCTATAGTCATTTCCAAAGGCCCTAGATACTCTCGCTGGACTTTTTATGAACTGTGCAGATGTGTCATGTACAGGACTGGTGGCAGCTATCTTTTCGCATTCTTTTTAACCCTTTCCTGCCATGTTAACCGCGTTAACCGCGTATGACACGGATAGGTGGCCTGGCTCCAAAATGACCATGCCACAAGGTTCTTTGTCCTGTGCTTTGGCCATCTTGCCCCTTCAACTTCCCCAGGTCGAGTCGACCCGGGTCTGTCCTTATTTGGTCATGCATTTTCCCGCGAATCCCAATGCTTTCGTGGGCTTCTAGATGCCATGGGTGTGTGCCTCCAGGATGTGGGCTGGAACGTCTGGTTCCAATACACATCCTGGGTGCCAGAGAGTCTGGAGTGCCCTGAATGACTGGGACCACCGTGGTCCGTGATTGGTCCACGTATGGAGTGTGTGTTTGTGAGCAGATCTCCCATTGGGTCCTCTTAATTTTGGTGTGAAGGGAACTTTGGATAAGAGGAGGCCAAAATCACCCATACCATGTCGATCTCCTGAGTTCTCACTGAACAAAGGATAGGATCCAAGTATCCTGCAACTACGAAGCCAAGTGGAGGAACCGCTGGTGACCCGCTGAAAGGTTTGGCACCCTGAGCCTGCTGTCGTCCCATGGGACCCCTCTGCATCTGGTCGTCCTAGAAGGTCTGCGAAGACGCTTCGACCCATTGGAATAGTGGGACCAACTAGACTCGGCACCTTCAGCAAACCCTGCAAGTAAACTTTCTCGGAAGTGACCCTGGGCCAACCAGTGGACTGACCAGCTTACCCAGTTGCTTTGCTCTGTCACCGCCGCCGTTTCAAGGAGGCCCTCGAAACTTGATATACTGCTAGCTCTGTGTCCACGGCACCCTCACACCGAATTTCGTACACTTGGCGTTCCCTGGTCTGAAGTGAGATGAGTGCACCAGGACTGGAGTAAACGTGGTTACCGTGTTGACCAGCCGCGGCAATGTCCTTTGCAAGTCAGCTTCATTTGTGACTCTCTTGCCCCTGAAGCCTGCTGCAGTGAAACTGGGTCGATTCATCCACCCGGAGCGGAGAAATCGCCACTGTCCCATTTGAGAATGATCACTGTATCTCAGTGACTAAAAGGTGCCGAGACGTCCTTTTTGCTGCATTCGGACCTGCAAGCGAAGTGGACTGACCTGCCGAAGTTTGGGTCCACTTACGTCGGGGACTGGTGAGTACTCCATACCCCAACCGGTGGCCCCTAGTGAACGAAGCCAAGTGGAGGAACTGCTGGTGACCCGCTGAAAGGTTTGGCACCCTGAGCCTGCTGTCGTCCCATGGGACCCCTCTGCATCTGGTCGTCCTAGAAGGTCTCCGAAGACGCTTTGACCCATTGGAATAGCCCAACCGGTGGCCCCTAGTGAAAGAGCCCATTTTTACGCATGAGTGGCCCCTGAGGACCGCTCGCCTTTCCACAAATAGCGACTCCATCCCGAACTCTCGAACTTCCTCTGCCTTCAAGTGGAGGTCCTTCTTGAATAGTGGCAACTTATTCTGCATCGCCTCATCAACCTTCTGAGCTGCTAGAGACCCTGTTCTGCCCATTGGAACAACCGCTTGCGTTTGCATTGCATGTTCTATTGAGCACAAGGCTCCTCTCTTCTTAGGGCTTGGACTGCCTCTTAGGTGTACTGTTGATGTCGAACTGGGCCTAAAGACTATCTGCACTGCCTGTTTCCTTCCCATCTAGGTTGTCGACATTTTTCATGCATTTACCCCTTTAGAGCTCAATGGTCTTGTATATGCAGTGTATTATTCGTGTTTTGTTGGCTTACTTAGTGTTACTGTGATTGTTTTGATATAGTCAATGTTACAAAGCCCTTGTAATACATGTGTCTATATTTTTTATATAACACCTGTCTGGAGTAATTTGTAAGTGTCCTTGCTCTGTGTGCTCATTAAGGTCCTTCAGTCACCCTCACCCCTCCTGAGACTTAGTCTTGACCGCCTGCCATAGCTACCCTGATTGGTCTGGCTTGTCCAGAGGTAACCCTGTTCCAAGAAACTAGGTTGGCCTTCTAAATCTCTGCCCCTCCAGGTCAGAGTTCAGAAATCCATCTTAACAGCAACACAGAGAGAACATACAGAACACGCATTTTCTTTTCAAGACACTGATGCCACTTAAGTTTTACAGCAGAGTTGGATACTAGCAGGACCTGCAGTGGCCCCTTCCCGCTTGGGTAATCTATAGGGCTCCTGGCTATACCCAGTGGCATAACACAAGATATGAGGGCCCCCCTGTGAGCCATGCTGAGCCCCCCCCAACCCGGCAACAAACCACAAGTCGCGCCACACTCTGGGCCGGCCTAGATTACCACGCTTGCGCAAAACGCACAAACGTGTTGCTGAAGGGGTATGCCACACACTGCACTAGGAGAACAATATAAATATGTGTTTTAATGCAATATACAGCACACTTTCTGAGAAATGCATCAGAGGGACAGGGCCTCTGTATCCTTGTCCTTTACTGCTTTTTATCGTGTGTTCTGTCGTGTTTTCCACACAGGAGTTCATGTGGGACTCCTGGCGGTGCAGCTCTCTTTCTTTTGGTTTGGTGAACGGACCCGTGGGATACCCTTATGGCACCCATGCGTGGGGGTACAACCCTGTGCCCCTAGTGTATGTTTTTGGGCACCTGTGGGTGGCCCGCAGAGCAGGGTATGGGCTGGTGGCAGCTCCATGCTGAATTTGACAGGTGCGCGGAGTATCCTCCATTTTGGGATACCCCCACGGCCCTGCCATTGGGATCAGTTGATTCCTGATGGAAAACAAGATGGCCCCGGTGGCCTCTTGCTTTCTATTACCCATTACCTTGTTTTCCCAAAGTCCTGGAAAGCCCTGACTCTGGGTGGAAATGCCATATATGGTGTTGTGAAGGCCTGGCCAGACTAGCTGGAGCCTTCCCGGTGATGTATGTTGTGGGTACCTCCTGTGTGAATAGAGTGTGTGACGAATATGCATTCTGTGTTGTGGGTGTCTAGTATCTGGTGGTTGACACAATGACTGAGACAACCCTGCCCGAAACCGGTATGAATGCAGCTTGGAGTGTTGAATGGCTCGGTACTTGTCCCAATACACATAACTTGTTGTGAAAGTCTGGAGAGAAGTGAATGGCCTGAATACCTCGTGTGCCTGATTGGCTGCCTGCCTGCATGAATGCCCGTAGTCGTGATTGGATGCTTGAGTGTGACCCAGCGGAATGAATGGGAGATCAACAGTATATCTGGGGACCTCTCACTGCTAGGAATCGTGTTCAGAAGCTGAAGTCCACTACGACGAGTAACTGGAGTAACTGACACTTGACCTTGAAACCCCCGCTGGATGAGAAGGAGTGCTGTGGCTCTCCCTCGCAATCTGAAGGCTGCTGTGTTTCCAAGGACTGACCCAGAGAGGACCTGGTAAGGCGCCCTCTTCCCGAGCTACGAGGGACCATCGTGCACAGCTGATCTTTGCCAAAGCTCCCTGGTAGACAGACCTTCGACAGGCTGCCAACCCGATACGGGGACTGCTGCGGAATCTCAAAGAGAAGCCCTCGGACTGTTGTCCGCCACTGTCGATGACCGCCGTCGCCGCCCGGAGCCGCCGTGCTCCCGTTTGCCTAAGAACTTTAATTGATCATCGGACGCTCTCGTCTGCATCGTAATCCGCTTGTCTCCGCTGGAGAAGGCTTGACCGTCGACGCGCCGAGGAGCATCCACCGGTGGGTTTCCCGCCACCTAAAGACCACAGAGACGCCGACGACTCAACGCCCTAGGTGGGCCACAGTTCTTCATCATCTCTTTGCGGTCCAGAACTATTGTCACTGAGGTGCCCCGCACGCCTCTTCCTTGTAGGACGCCAACGCTCTGTCGTCGATGAGCACTGCTAGGAACGAAGTTGCCACTTCCTTGCCGTAGTTCACCCTGTTCACCGTCAGACGTTCGACGACCGGTGACTCATGCCTTAAAGGGAGGGCACTCAAGAAGGGTCGTCGATTCTCCGACACCGAACGCCAAGTTCCCCAACACCTCTCGACGATCCATGGCTCCCGCCTGAAAGGGAGGCACTCAAGAAGGATTGGTCGACGCATCGTCGGAGAACTCTACTCCACCAGGTACATTGGGGGGGTAAAGCCTTAATAGGAAGAAGTGAGACTATTGAACATATGGACTGGGCTTGTGTAATATATCTTATTTACAGGCTGCCCAGGTGGGGGGATCTCCACTCAGAACTATGCCTTGTGGTAGGGTTCAGTATTCTGCCTACTGTTTCAACCATCTTGCATTCCTTCCTATCTCTATTGCTGGTTTCCTCGTTATTGATCTGTGTGACATTTTAACCGTACAGTTGATGCACTTTAATGAGATTTGATAACATTAGTGGTACCATTTTAGAATTGTATATATTTATCATTCTTGACTTCCGAGTACAAAGTGCGTTGTTGTGATCGTGTACATACCTTTGAATATTAATTATATAAAGACTGTGTTTTCAGTAATACAGTGTGTGGACATTCCTTTGTGGGGGTTCGGGGACTACACTGTACTTAAGAACCAGCCTGCATCACCTCCTGAGAAGCTAGGCCTTGATTGCTCGTCAATTGCTACATTATAGAGAATCTTGGTTGGGGTCTTCTGTGCCTCTCCTCTACCATATAGAGAGCGGAAGTAGAGACAACCCCTACCAGTCTTTACACTCATCAAGAAGAGAGCACACATTCAAGCCAGCATCTCTGCATACTCTAACAACACAGCCAAACTCTTTAAAATCTGCAAGGAACTGGCCAGTCCTGTTGCGGTTTCTAGCTCTCCTGTTCCCTCAACAGGCCCCCTGTATGGCTTTGGCCTCTCGCTTCTCTGCTAAAACTCAGGACATCCTGTCCACTATCTCCTCTTCCTCTCTCGGCCCCCTTTGGCCATCCCTCCCTCTACTCCTTCTCTGTAACACCTGACAAGGTTTCTAGACAAGTCCCATCTATTGAAGTGCATCAAAACAGGTGCTCACCTGCTCCTCCAGGACAATCGTGGACCACATTGACACCCGTGATCCAGCCTTGGCTAATTTCTGTAATAATTCTTTTGCCACTGGAACTTTCCCCTCTCCCAAATTCTTTGAAAAGCTGGCCAACTGCCGGCTTACTCTCCACACTGAATCTGTTGGTTGTCTCCATGACCATCAGTCTGGTTTAAGAGCTGCCAGAGGCATGGAAACTGCTCTCCTGAACACCTGTGAAGATCTGATCTCTAACCTTGATTCCAGCATTCCTTCTGTCCTCATCCTCCTGGAACTTCTCTCTACTTTTGACACAGTCAACCACGCATTCCTGATCAATTGACTCTGTGAGAACCTGGGCATCATGGATCAGGCCCTGGAGTGGCTGACCTCCTTCCTCTTGGACCGCCCCTCCCAGGTCCAACCTGTTCCCTTTCACTCCGCCACCTCTCTCTACATGTGCCGTTGTCCAGGGCTCTGTCCTCTCACCTTGGCTTTTCAACCTCTACTTGGCCCCTTTGGCCCACCTGATCTCTACCTTCTCCTCTAAGTTACAGTGTTATGTGGATGACACCCAGCTTTCCTTCAGGCTCCCCTCAGCCTACTCTCCTCTCTCGCTCATTCCTGGTGTCATCTTCAACTCCACTCTCTCTTTCTCTCCTCACATCTCGGATCTCGCCAATAAGTCCAAGTACCAGCTGCACCTCCTCAAAGGGACTCTTCTCTTTCTCACTTTCCCCTAGAAGCTCACTGTCTCCAGAGCTCTGGTTCTCTCTAGGCTGGACTACAGCAACAACCACTTTCTCAATCTGCCTTCCTCTACTCTCCGCCCTCTGCAACTAATCCAGAACAGGACTGCAAGACTTATCCTTGGCCTCAAGCCCAGGGACTGTATCTCTCCAGCCATTAATCTCTCCAATGGTTCTTGGTGGCTGCAAGGATGAAGTTCAAGACCCTTTGATTGTTCACACGGCTTTCTGGGGCTGGGATCCGCACTACATCCAACGCTCTCTTCCAAAATACCTTCCTTCTCGAGCCCTAAAGGTTAGATGATTCTGCAGGCAGAGAGTGGGGGTAGATCCTTCTCCCCTGCAGGAAGCAGCTCAAAACGTTCCTCTTCTCCTCTGCTTTCTCTCTATCCCGCCCCTGCTGACCTACCTGACCTACCTGTCCGCTGTACCAACTGGTTGCTTGGCTACCCTCAGTCTCACTGAGTCCAGGCTCTTTCTTGATCAGTCACCCTTGCACTGCCTCTGTGCCTACCACACAGTTAGGGGCTGTAACTGTAACCCTACAGTCCCTTGTTCTCCTTGCACTATCCAGAGCTGTGCTGCCCCGGCTGCACTTACTCCGAGCATTGCTGCTTTGTTTTCTCCTCCCCTCCCCTCTCCCTTGCACTTCACCCCTCCCTTTACCCTTGCACTTCTCGTTCTCGCACTTGCACGATTTGAATGACACAAGGCTTAGTAAGAACATTTGTCTTGTCCTCCCTCTGTTTTCCTTCCCTTGTCTTGTCGTGCCTAAAAACACTTGTGTACAGGTGCATTATATATGACTTATCATATCATATCACATAATTTTATCACAGATGCCCAGAAAAATATACAGTGCTGCAGTAAGAAATGGCTAGACCAAATGCCAGTCTAGACAGGTAATTACACTTAGCAGGACTGCTTTAACAGAAATGCCCAGTTAAAAAAGTCATACCAAACTAAGGAATGACTAGACTGGCTGCACCAAAATGCCTCTCTAACCACTAATACCACATATCATGGCTGCTTACCATGGACATGGACGGCCATTAAGATTTATTGCACAACCCCACACCCCACACATCCCTTCTCTCTCCCATTCCCTACCCCAACCTCCAAAATCAGCTCATTGGCCCAGAATTACCTCCACGTCCCTCTTCCTTGTCCCAGCGCCTACGTATGAGGCTCCTTGCCTCACTGGTAAGTACTGGGATGAGAAAGAGTGGGTCTAGGAGCAATGAAAATTACACCTAGCTAAATCAAGCATTAAAAAACCTTTGGTTACTTTGAATTATTATCATGCGCCCTTGTATTCATTCAGATGGCCATTGTTTTTCAATAATCCCTAACACTCCTACCCTTTGCCCCTCCCTCAATGTCCATCTGAATGAATACATGTATGTAATGAATATGTGAATTTCATATGGTATTTTAATACAATCAATTTGTTTTTTTGGATTTTGAAAAAGGATTGTATATTTTGGAAGTGTGGCATGACAAGCCCTGATTTGAAAAAGACGTTGTGAACGTCGAAACACGTGTTATCACAAAGGGCACAATAAGATATACTAATTATGCTGAATTAAAAGTCAATTTCCCATAAAACTCAGAGAAGAAGGGTCATTTGTCTGCTTTTTCTCAAAACACAAGGGCACATGATAATAATTCAAAGTAACCAAAGGTTTTTTGTGTTCAAAGTCAAAACGGAGTAGAGGAACCAAGAGAACTCTGTTGTTACAAACTTTCATGCAACAGTGAAATGCCAGTTTTTAGCCATCAAGGAGGGCGCTGAGGTCCACCTGTAGGGAAACCCAACCCAAAAAGGTTCCTCAGAAAAATACTAAATCAGGCATTACCTTCATGTACCTCTACCATATCCCAGTACTTGTGTATACTTACATAAACCGGTAAGATAGCTCAGCAGGTTGAGAGCTTGTTGCTGCGAATTGAGCGTGATCTGCAGGTTGCAGGTTCGAATCCCGGCAAGGCCAACTCAGCCTTTCATCCTTGCAAGGTCGATAAATGAGTACCAATTTCGGTTGGATGATATTGTATGTATATATGCGCTCTGTAAAGCGCTTTGGATTAAGGCGCTATATAAATAACACATAATTATCATTATCATACACAAGTACTGGGATGAGGAAGAAGAGGGCTAGGTGTAACAAAGATTACCAATAAGTAATCAAGTCATTAAACACAAGTAGTTGTGCAACACCATTGAGCTGACTGGGCTTCAGCACTTCCCCCCCACCCCCACTGAAATTGTGGGCTATGTTGACTTGACCTGGCTGACCTACAGAGCAGTTGCCCGACAGAAAATGACACAGATGTTAAATGGCACCTGGGTTTCGCTGTTAACAAGGGCCTGGTGCAGCAACTACTAATGTACAGCATTTCACTGTTAGTAGCTGCATTCAAATGCCAAATTCTTTAAGCAATCGAAATTGCGATGTGGGTTTAGTACTTGCATGTCAGGGGAGTGATTGGAAGGGTAGAGAGGGAACAGGAGGCCAGTCATTCTCACAGCAGTCCATAAGTGGGTGCTTTCAGACTTAAAGGAGAGAGTGAACTGCTTGTAACATTGACGCTGCACTAGAATAGTCTCATTAAAATGCGTAAAGAAGTTAGATGCCCCCACACAAATAAGTTTGCTCCTCCCCACCACACGTGAAGTTAGTGCCTCTTCCAACATTTGAAGGGTTAGTCCCCCTGAAATGTAGGTTTTGTTGCGCCCCTGAACACAAGCACACACACCATTTACCATATATAGACACGCATACCCAGCCATCCATATATTTAAGAGTGCACTCTTTCACCATACAGGCACACCCATGCAGCCACCCATACATTTAAGTGTGCACCCTTTCACCATACAGGCACACCCAGGTGGCCACCAGTACATTTAAGTGTGCAACCTTTCACCATACAGGCACACACACCCAGGCAGCCACCCACACATTTAAGTGTGCATCCTTTCACTCACACCTAGCCACCCATACATTTGTGCGCACCCTTTCACAATACAGGCAGCCACCTATACATTTAAATGTGCACCCTTTCACCATACCCTCACACAGTCACCTATTAATTTAAGTGTGGACACTTTCACCATACAGGCACACCCAGGCAGCCACCCATACATTTAAGTGTTGTGCTCCGAGACCCCCAACCGGCCCATAGAGTCAGGGTTTGCTCAGAAGCACTTTAAGACAAGATAGCAGCACCCGTGAGATGGATGGGGGTGTAGATTTATTACTCCAACACCAATCAATAATGACAACTCAATTGTTTGGCAAAGGGAGTCTGTTTAATGACAAGTAAAAAAAACAGGAGTTATGAATATCACCAATGGTGCGATCTTCCTTCCCGCTTCAACTCCAACGAACTTCATAAAAACTAGCATTTATACTGAAAACTCGTCATCATTGACGTGTAACACTAAAAAGTTGAAATGCAATTCTATTGGTTAGGGAAAGGTAACTTTAATATAGGTACTATATCTTTATATGGTAATGGAGTGAGGGGTTTGGGTAAACACTGTCAGGTGGGCATCTAAACCCTTCCTCCAAAAATGACTACTGCAGACGTCACTAAAAGTATAATGTCCTATTGGTTTTACTAACTATAAGACCCTAGATTATTTGGTCCATTGTGATTGGGTTGGCACCAACCCCATGCATACTTTTCCACTTTGCTTAGCAGCACGCAGAATGGTCGGCCAGGTGCGAGGTGCCCCTTAGTTACCCGGCCTTCCTCAAGTCATTCTTACAATCAATCATCACTTTAGTAGCAATGTGTCAATTATTTCACTGTGGTTGGCCTCGAGACTGCATCTTCTGTCTGGAAAAGTTCTGATATCTTCGCCTGGGCTTGTGCCATGCGTAGGTGTGAGCTCTTGTTTTCATCCGGCTCGGCTAGTCACGTGGTTCAGACACCATGGGCCTCATTACACGGATGGCGGTAAGGGATTACCGGTGCCGGTAATCCCTTACCGCCCTACTACGAGGTCCCTCAGTGGGTCCCTTCCTTAACGTGTGGTCAGACCACACATTAAGGACGGGACCCGCTGAGGGACTTCAGAGCAAATAACGGTACCGCTATTTGCTCCTTCCCCATTCCCAAATGGGAATGGGGAAGGGCCATGGTGAATAGGGAATTACTGCCCCCGCCAACCTTGGAATGGGGTGGTAATTCCCCCATTCACCATGCCAGACTCCGGCGGCAACCATGGCGCTACTAGTGCCATGGTTACCGCCATCCGTGTAATGAGGCCCCATGAATTTGCCTCTTTTCCATCAATTTGTGTATTTGATTCTTGTTTCACCCACCACCTGCCTTCCTCTTCTTATGTTGACCTTTCAGATGCAGGATATTTAGTTCTTAGTTTCAATTAAATGTAGCTACTTTTCGTCTCTTCTCGTTTTTGCCTCTGCTGAGTTTCGTTTCAGCCGTCTCTTCTCGTTTTTGCTAAATATGAAGCTTTTCTCGCGAGGCCTTTAGTAACCTGGGTTGATTCTGCTTCTTGTGCAAAGTAGAAAGATACTTATAATAAGGTGCTTCGTTTAAGGTAGATTATGTATAGTGGCACTTGCCGCACTATTCTTCTACTAAGTATAGCAAGTGCACTGTTTTCTTAGCTTTCTTGCAGTTCCAATCATATTTAAAGGTGTAAACTGGTCGAATATCTTCATCTTGCTTACAGTTTAAGCTTCTTACATTTTGACATCGTCCTTTCACTTTAGGTTCACAATATCCTTGTTCATGGCGTTTTGTCTCTTTGCGTCATCCATCATTTCTTCTATATGTGAGTCAGTCTGGACCCTCGTGACATCACCATTCGCCTTCTATTAAGGCCTTTTTGGTTTCTTCAGGGACTGTACTCAGACTTCAATGGGTGCTGTTCTTCTGGCAGGTACTGGGCAGAGCCCTACAGCGGCTCTCTGCTGGTTTATTTGCTCATCATACGTCACATATCTTGGTGTGAACGTTCCTGGTACTTCAAAATGGATGATTGGAGTGCAGGCTTTATTTTGGACCTCCTCTACACACCCCCCTATGGCCGATTCAGCCACCACTTTCACCTCCTTCTTTGGATCTGTCTTCATTTGTTCTCCTGTATTAAGGTTTTAGCAGGCGTTAAGGCGGGACCCGCAAAGGGACTTCAGAGCTAATAACGGTACCGTATTTTATGGTACCGTTATTAGCACCCTCCCCATTCCCATTGAGCCCTATGGAGGCTCAACTGGGAATGGGGATTGACATTTTCAATGGGGATTTACCAGTCCTGTAAAGGTCAGATTAGACCGGTAAGTCCCCATTGAACCAGGGCGGACACGGTACCGGTAATGGTGCTAGTCATGGCGCTAATAGCGGCATGACTAGCACCAACCTCGGAATGAGACCCAGTGTACTGTCTGGATATTAATTTCTACTGCTACAAAGATTTTGGACTTCCCCATGCTGTACGGTAGGAGTGCACAAACAAGGCATTCCCCTTCTGAACTTCGTCTTTCAACTTCTTTCATGTGCTGGTACCAAATGTTGTTTCCCAAATGTGCTGTGCTGTCCAAGTAATCGTTTAGTTCACTGTCATCTCCATGGATGCTTCTCTTGATTCTTAATGCGTTCATGTAGTTCGCTATAACTACATCCCTGAATGCATCTGTATGGCTCCTTCTTGCTGGAGGATTCTCAGGTATCCTGGTCCATGGTGCAGGCATTCTCATCTGAGCCATTTGAGTAGACAAAAGTCTGGCAGCTCTTTCCTTGTCCTCGTATATCTTTTTCTTTCTGATTAAAAATGCCCATATCCATGCTGGCATTGGTCCTGTATATGGCTGCATTGTAGAACTTGTACTTGTCCCTTTCATTGGAATATATATGCTCGGCAATGTTGTCTCTGTGGGTTCATTCTTCAGCTCCTCTAGTCTTTTCCTTTCTTTGGCTATGAATGGCTATGAATGGCCATACTGTGTCTGCTATCAGTTGTGCTCGTGCAGAGATTTTCTCCGGGTTTGTTCTCGCCTTTCCTGGTATTGGATCAAGAGTTTCCACTATTGTGGTTTCTGTTGGCTTTCTTTCCGACTTTTCTTGTCCCTCCATGACATCCGCTTCCTTCATTTGGATCTTTACTTTGCTTATGGTGGGATTTCTCATAGTAGGCAGTCTTTTCTTCTTCCATGCTTTGAATTGTGGCTCTGCAGTCATTGACATGAGGCCTGGTGTATGTGCATTCAATGTTTGCATGTGTGTGGTTGTCAGTAACCTTTTCACAGTCATACTTTGCCGGCCCTGTCTCCGGCCTTTCAATTTGCTTGTTACCACAAGTGTGTGTGTGTCATTGCTAATCACATCCTTCTCAAGTTCATTCATTCCACCATCAGATCTTCTAGGGTCTGGAATGACTATGGAAGGTCTGGGTATTTTCGTAGGTTTCATGCGTGCATCCTTAGGTGGGTGCACTGGAATCAGAACGCTTTTGTGCACCAATAAAAAATGCAGTTCTAATCATCAATGATAGTAAAACAATGATGAATATAATACATAAATACATTATGCCTCTGTAGGTCAAGCATCAGCATTTACTTCCAGAAAAATGTGGACATCTTTCCTCCTGCGGGAGGATGAGGTTGTTGCTCTGGATCCCCATCTCGATCATTCGCCAAAATGTTAACTTTTAATATAATCCTTAAATCCTTAACAATATTGTCCTCTGAATTCTGTGCGTGAGTTGTAGGTATAACACAATTGTCCCCCTTCATTTGAATAATGAATTGTCTATTATCTCGGGATACAGTTCTTTTACTAGGCTATGGGAAGTGTCAAAATCAAGCAATAATTCCGCAAGTCTCTTTACTGTGCATGTTCAAAATGTATCAGCTCCCATACTATGCCTCTGACCTGCTTCATTCCCGAAGACATATTGTGTCCTTGTCAATATAAAATAAGAAATTCAATCTCTGGCAATGCTCTCTCGATCTGTCCCTCGGCGGAAAGTCTAAAATCTTCTCAAATAGTTCTGTTGATGGTTAGAAAGTTCCACTTTTATCACTATTCCTTGCAAAGGCATGCCCATCTGTGTAGAATTAGCTGGGTCTCTGATGAATGTGAGGACATCAACATCTACTGGTCTCCCCACTAGCTCTGGAAAATCTGTGATTAACCGGAAGAAGACTTTACTGGCCAACCTACTGTCTTCTGGTGACAGGGACATTTGTCCTCTCTTGCTGAGGTCCAGGGCTGTAGGCTTTCACTTTACTGTCAACAATTTTTGCACTTTCCGTTTGGTTGGTGAGTAACTAAGATCACAATGCTGTTCAGGATTATGCTCAGATGTTCTGTATTTGCTGGATCTCAAAGAAACATGAATATGTCTGTCGTTCTCCCGATAAGATTTGGACAGTCTTCGATTAGGCAAAAGAACAATACATTGACAAGCTAATTTACCTCCCTCTCTGCTTGGGACATTTGGCTTTTCTTCGCTGTACTCTGGAAGTAGGAGGAACTGCTCCGCAATAACAGTAAGCAATTGCTTTATAATCCTTTTGTTTTCAGGATCTTGAAGAAAGTCATTGACACTTGTGAGCCTCCCCACCAGCGATTGGCACGATCTTAGCACTAGATAGAAGTATGTCACCACGTCTTTGGTGATGTTGCTACTGCGGAACACCATAAGTGATTCCGAACAAAGTCTTTCTGTGGAAGGAATCTGGGTACTGTATTTTCTTCCAATTTATGTGTCCTCGATCAAAACTTTGCATATTATTTGCTAGTTAAGGCTTCAGTGTGCCTCAATCCAAAGTTCAAAGTTAACAGACTATGTTGTGGTTTATAAATGTAGTTTTCTTCTTCACCCTGCAACTAGGATGCACAGAGTGTCTGTTTTTATGTCCTTATCCCTTTTTTGCTCTGTGGAATGTCCAAAATGAAACCACTACTATCTCACAAAAGTTCTTTGTCTTTACTTTGCTGCTGCTCATGCATCCTGCTTCTTCGTCATGGATCTCGTCTGCACGTGCTGTGGTTCTTCTCCGGCGTTCGTATTCTCCTCGCACTGGGGTGCAGGCAGGGGGCCTTCTCCGATATATGGTTTGATGTCACCCAGGAAGATCCAAGCTCTCCTTCCTTGTAGCTTCACTGCAGAGGGAGTGTAGTCTAAAGGGACCGTTAAATCTTGGTTCGTCACACCTTTTTCTCGTATGGCTCTTTACCAGGATGGTATCTCCAGGAAAATGGATGGAACACAAAGTCCTTGAGCTGTGCCTGCAGTAGTATCTCCTTCTGTGTTCTGTACTGCCCTGCACCCTTTTCGTTTTCGCTGCAGCTGGTCTGAAATTACAGTAAGGCCAGATGTCAAACAATTCAGGTAATTTTGCATTTCAGACCCTAAGATTTCTCCTGTTGACTGGGCATCACTTTTAGCTCTGTCTCGGAGGGTGAGGGGAGTGTGCATTCTTCTTCCTGTAGCTATTTCGTGCGGCGTAAGATGATGGTCGGTACCGGGTTGGTTCCTGAGTGCATACAGTGCCAAAGGAAGGCAGTGCAACCATCCCTTTCTTAGAGTAAGCTTCAACTTGGCTATCCTCTCCTTTAATAGGCCGTTGAGCTTCTCACATATTCTGTTACCTTGTGGGTGGTACACCGATGAGATCTTGTGCTTTATACGAAGCAGCAAGCTAATCTGTTTGAAAACCTTGTTTACAAAGTGGGTCCCATTATCTGATCTCATGACTTCTTCACATACCCTCCACCTGGGAAATACCTCTATTACTAAAAATGTGGCCGCACAGGTAGAGTCTGGGTGTGTACATGGGCCTGCCTCTATCCATCTAGAGAATGGACACACCACAACAATTAGGTATCTGTACCCGTTATATACTTGCAAGTGCTGAAAAGGCCCATTTGGCCTTGGGATGACTCCTCTCATTACCTTTAGTGTGTGCCCAGCTGTGAATTGTTGGCAGATAATACAGTTCACTATAAAAAATGCCACGTGCTAAGTTAAGTTCGGTATGAACCAGTCTGTGAGGATTGCCACTAGATTCTCTTTTAACATGTGTGCAGGATAGTGTAACTGCTCCAGCGTTAATTTTAACAGGGCTATAGGCATTAGTGGTTTACCAGTGCTGTCTTGTCACCACAAGCTGTCAGAGGGGTTTAAAGAACATCCTTGCCGCTTCCATACATTTTTTTCTTCCTGTGGTGCCTCCCCTTGGGGTTCCATCAACTGTGTTTGTCCCAGATTATTATAGCTTTCAGGTGCAACCATAATTTTCTCATTTGTTTGGGTGACTTCCACTTCCATGATCGTCTCACTCTTGGATGCCATACGTTTGGCTTCCGTGTCTGCTGCCTGATTTCCACGTGAGACAAAATCTGTCCCTTTCGTGTAGGCGGCGCATTTCACGACTGCTATGCCCACTGGGAGCTGTAGTGCCTTGATCAGCCTGCCCAATAAAGCTGCGTGCTGCACTGGCGTGCTGTCTGCTCAGAGGTAGCCCCTCCTTGTCCAGGTCGCTAGGCCTGCATGCACTGTCGACGTCACATAGGCAGAGTCACTGTACACAGTTACTTTTTGGTCTGCGTGATTCTCAATGGCGAGTATCAACGCCAATAATTCTGCAGCCTGTGCTGAATAATGAGATGGTATTCGCGCACCAAGAAGCACTCGAAATTCTCCATTTGCGGTGAGTTTCATTACAGCGACGCCTGTATATCTTTGCCCATTGCTTTGATCGATTATTGAAGAATCGTCAATGAAGACACTTTATCCTTCTGCCAATGCATTTTCTTTTACTCTGGGAATTTCATCATAGAATTCTTCATAATTCACACAGTCATGTATTGGCTCTCCTTCAGTGACTGGCTCTGCAATGAACATAGCTGGGTTCACTATCTTACATCTGACTATTTTAATTGATGGATTTTATATGATCACTTCATAGGCAGAAGCTCTCTGAGATGTTAGTGTGCCCCTTGGTTTCTCTAGAATAGCAAATAGCAAGTGCTCGACGTACAATGTCATAGAGCATCCCATTAGAATGGTAGTAGCCTTTTCAATGGCGAACACTGCAGCAGCTAAACTTTGTTCACACGGGAAATGGCCTCTCATCACTGGGTCCATATTTCCACTATAATATGCCTGGGGCTTATACCCCAATGTGGTTATCTGTGTGAGCACTGCCGTTATAACACTGCCATTTGTGTGCGAGAACAGGTAAAATTCCTCTGCATAATTGGGGATTCCTAAAACTGGTGCTGTGCAAATTGCTTTTTTGAGTTCAGCAAATCCTTCCTCCATGGTCTCAGACCATTCAATCTTTTCCTTTGTCACTTGTGCCTTCTTTAGGGCCTGAAGCAAAGGCCTGGTGTAAGAGCTGTAGTCGAAGACCCATGCCCTGACATAATTGCACAGGCCTAAGAAACTCTGCATTTGCTTTACCGTGTGTGGTTGGCTGTGTTTAGTATGGCTTCAGCTCTTTCTGGGGTAACTTTTTTCCCCTTGTGCAAGATCAGCTGACCTATGTATAGCACTTCTTGTTGACAATATTGTAGCTTTTCTTTGTCAACCTTATATCCTTTCTCAGCCAGTATAGTCAATAGCTGAACAGAATCATGTCTGCATTGCTCCTCTGTAGTGCTGCAAATTAAGATGTCATTCACATATTGTAAGACAACACTTTCTAATGCAATATTGCTTAAGTCCATCTGCAGGACTCTGTTAAAGATAGAAGGAGACTCACAGTACCCCTGGGGTAGCCTTGTGCTTTTCAGACGCATCTGTCTGAACGTGAATGACGTCAGATCTTGTGAGTCATGGTGCAATGGGATTGAGAAAAATGCATTTTTCAAGTCAATCACCGTGAAATATTTTGCATCAACGGGTATATTACATAGAATTGTAGCTGGGTTAGGGATTAAAGGGAACTCTGCCTCAACAATATCATTTATTGGGTGTAAATCCTTAATTAAACGCCAAAACCCTCCCTTTGATTTTTTGATAGGGTAAACTGTAGTATTGCATGACGACTCTGACGTCACTAAGATGCCCTGCTCCATTATAGCCAAAATTGTCTTAAAAATCCCCTCATCGGCCTCCTTGGACATGGGGTATTGCCTGCTTTCGGTAAAATTGCTCCTGGCTTCAGTTTGATTTTCACTTCTCCGACTCCTTTCAATAAGCCTACGTCATAGGAGCCTGTAGTCCATACTGAGACAGGCAACTGGGCCATTTCATCATCAAAATATTCAGGACGGTTCTGTGCTGACATCATTCTCTGAGCACTTCTCTTTTGATCATTCTCACCCAAAAGGGGAGGCTCACCTCAACTGCTGTCTCTCCCATATCTGTTTGCTCTTCAACAGATCGTCATCCGTGACGTCAGTCAATCGGTATCCTTCTTCAATGGTGATTACTGTGCACCATTATTGCCTTCATCGTCATAACCATCAATCAAAGCCATTTTCCCTCATACTGCAGCTGTGTGTATCACCAAGGGAAATACTTGTCCCTTTTCCTCGTGCATAGGTATTCTTGGCCTAAATAGAAATTAATCTGGAGTCCTCATGGTTTTGTCTGCAAGGCCTGGCAGCCCTGCCAGTAGCACACGTATTCCATACGCAAATATTTCGGGCTCTAATGGTACTGCCCTCATGGCTGTGTGTCCTGCGTTTGCTCCAATCATTTCGCATACGTTTAAATAGTACATTCCTCGAGTTGAACTTACTATGCCCTCCTCCGTGAACAAGATTGTCATATTTAACTTTGTCATTAGATCTCGACCCAAATTGTTTACTGGGGTTTGTTGTGAGTATAATAGAGGCAAATTCATTTCACATTCTCCTATGGAGACTGCAAGTGCGTTTGTAAAGGGAACACGACGTGTAGCTCCTGTAAAACTCTGAGTATTTATAGCATCGCCGGACAAGGAAAACTTGCCTTCACTTATAGAAGAACATGTAGCACCCGTGTCAACGAGGAAGGAATATTCTTTATCCCCTAAACCGACATCCACCCTTGGTTCCCGCTGAGGGTCTGGTGTCACTGATAGGATAGAATACATCAGGGTTCCCAGTCAACTGTCCTAGTCCATGTATAATTTCATCCCACCTTGTGCAAATGGATTTTCCTCATCACCAGTGTTACTCCTCATTCCAGGGTTCACGGTCTGCCCTGTGCTCACCATCTGTGACAGTTGCATCAGTGACTGTTGGGACTGTCCTTGTGGAAAACTCACTAGGTTTTGAGGTTGTGGGCTTTGCTGTGCTCCTGGCGTTTGCTGTTGCACCCTGTGATTCTGTGCAACTCCCTGCTGTAAGAACGCAGGTGGATTCACCATGCCAGCTCCCATTCGTTGGCCGTTTTGCATCATGCCTTGATTTCTGCATGTGTGCGCTAAATGAGCTGTCATCCCACACAACCTACATACTGGTGGTGGTCGGATCTCTTGCCCATTTGACATATCTTGGTTGCCATTTTGCATGTTTTGAAAACCTCCTTGATTATTCTGGAAACCTCCCTGATTACTCTGCCATCCTCTTCCTCTAAATCCTCTTCCCCTGGGGTAAAACCCCGTACTGCCCTGATTATTCTGCTGTGGATTGTTGACTTGTGGCATGCTCGATTCAGCTGTGCTAGTTATCATGGCTCCCTCAAGAGCATATTCTGACAATTTCTTCTGCACTAATTTTGCCTCTTCACCCTTTCGTGGAGCTTTCTTTTGGCAATTCTTTTCTTGCAGCAGCCTGCAATAGTATGCGATGGTCAACTGTATTTCTTACCATGGCTTGGCCTCGATTCCTACCAATTTCTTGAGCTGTTTCTGCACTGGCTCTGGCAGCCCTTGGCACAATATATGGTAGAACACAGGTATAGATTTCCCCCAAGATTCACGAGTCTCGAGTACCCACGTGTCTTGAACATTCTGTATGTAAATCAACGGATCTTCCAACTCCTTCATTTTCTGTGCCATTATAGCTCCCATATCGGAAGTATCTGGGTATAGCACTCATAGTGTTTTCCATACGACGGCCCTGCACTTGTTAAATGGAGCTCCGTCATGCGCGGTATTAACTGTGGTCACACCAGGGTAACCTGCCCATGTCCACACATCGTCTGCTCTCTCACCAAGTATGGCGATTAAGATACCCTTGATATCCCCTATAGCTGACGTGTTCCCTCCCGTCATTTTTGCTAGCTCGTGTATTCATTTTCCGTCTCCCGATGTCAACCTTGGAAGCTTGTTTTTCAAGTTTTCTCGACCCATGTGTGGCAATGGAATATATTGTGGTCTTGCTCCCTCTTTCTCAAGCAACGGAAATTGGGGTGCATAGCCCTCACTCTCTTCTCTCATTGTTCTCCTGTCTATTGCAGGGGTAATGTTCCTGCATCGCCGCCTACCTGGCAATGTCCTTAGCCGGCTCACATAGGGTGGTGGTGACACTCCCCTCTGACCGTGAGATATATCTTCGCGTTGGTCTGACTGTGTGGCTGACTCTGATGCCCTTGGTGCAGACTCATTAGTGTTTGTCCATCTTATCCCTTTTCCCCTTGCGAATTGTCTTTCACACCTTCTCTCTTCCTCCTTTACCTCGCGCTCCTCCCTTTCGGTGTAAGACATTGTCTGCCCCCAACTCGTGCAACTTCTTGCATCCTCTTTGTTCTTGCTTATTTCCAGTCTATCTAGGTACAGATCTCTATTCCCTCTACTTCGGGAGACATCCTCAGTATCGTAAAGCTGAGTGCTCTCCAGGGACTCGTCTTCCTCCTCCCCTTGGGGTACTTGCTCTAGCCCCATTTCGTCATATATTCTATTGATCATTTCTCCGATGATTCTGGTGTCGAAATTATCCTTAATATTTGCCTTAGATATGCCTGGTATTGAATTGTACTGAGGAAAGAATTCTTCTATATCTTCCCAATATACTACTGGCTCAGGTTTTTTAACCTCTCTTTTCAGATATTCGAAATCGTGTGCTCTCTGTCTTCACTTACGTTCTACATCGTCATCGAATTCTCTGCGCTTCCTCGCCTCTTCTCTGACCCTATCTTCTTCCTCTTTCTTTGCCTCTCTACGTTCATTTGCCCTTCGGATTTCCTCATCCCTTCGTCTCTTTATTCTTTTCTCTCATATTCTTTGCTCTTACTACAACCTTCGCTGCTCTTGTCTGTCTTGATCATTGGCTGATCTTTGTTTACGATTGTGCTGCCTATCTTCACGATATAACTGTTCTCGTCTCTGTCTATCTTTTTTCCTTACTCTCTCGTCTCTGAATACTTTTTCCTTTTCCTTCTCCTTTCCCTGTACATCGTTTAATCCTTCCTTTTGTTTTGCGTCATCAATGTCTTTGTCATCGAGTTTCAATAAAATCTGCCCCCCCATCCATTCATTCTTTGCAAATACTATCTCATCAGCTCTATCTCGCTTCCTTTCCATCTTTTACCTTCTCTCTCCTTGTCGACAGATGTACTTGTATGTGTCTGGTCTTTTTTCTCGTCATTGCGTCTCTCCTTGTCACTCCGGACTTTGGAGGTAATATCTCTATCTCTATCTTTATTTTGATTTTCATCATTACTTTGCGTAGGTGACTCATACTCTGGGTTGCTATACCCCGTGGCTGCTTTAAGTTCCCTGAGTGGGTATAAGTCTTCTCCCTTATTGTTTTCAATTTCCGTTTCAGGCGGGGGGTAGCACTGTGGGCGTCTCACCCCCCCTCTGTGCATACATTAAGTATCCAGTGTGATGGCGGCTCCTCTTCCTTGTCTTATTGATACATTTTCCACAACTCTAGACTAGCTAGGCGTTTGTCTAACTTTTTGCCCGTGTATGTGGCGTGCAAGTATGTTGTTATGTGTTACAAAACAGCTTTAGATAAGGACCCGCCCTGTGGCCAAGGCATACACATTGTGTGGCCGGTTCCTTTAACCCACTCTGCACTGTATTTTTTCAGCTTAGGTGCATGTTTCGGCAACTGTTTGCACAGGTGTGCTAATGGAGTAATGTCCTCCATGCTCAAATCTGTTTCCTTTCCCGTTTTATAACATTTGTCACAGCTTCACATGACTTAAACAATTCCAACAATATGAGCAAGCACCACTCACTGCAAGCTCAAATCCCCTTTTTCCCACAAAATTTTAAATCTCTATTTTTACTCAATAAATATCAATTCAGATACTTCAATATCTCAGTTATTTAATCGCGTAAATCTTATGTTGGTTCCTTTAAAAAAAAGGTTTTGACTAATGATGTCACAACTAACAGCACATAAGACAGACGTTAAAAGACTAGACGAACTCCAGTTGGCCACAAATACCTCTGCCTCTAGTATTACCCTGACATGGAGTTTAAACGTATCCCTTTCACAGCGTCTTTAATCGCTGTGGTAGCCTATTTGTTCACCTTTATTTGGGACTCTGGATACAAGTTTCTTCTATCCGCTTGTATAAAAAGCGTAGGAATAAGGCGGATCCTCTCTCTTCTCGGGTGTCCTCCCCGGTAACCTCTTTCTTCTCGGGTGTCCTCCTCGGTTTCTTCCCTCTATCTACTTAATTATTCTCAAGTCATTATTCCCATTCCCATATATATAAATGTATACATTCTTCTCTACTTCTAACTATATTTTGTTTTCCCACCTCCTTCCGTTACCTTTTCCGTCACTTGTTCTAAGGCATGCACTTTTGCCCAAGCATTAGTCTTTTTCACTCACCGTTCGCATATTTCCTCTCTGGATCCTCGGGATCACCGCCTTCGTCACTGCCTTTGCTGGCTTTTCTCCCAATCAGCTGCCCGTAGGAGTGGGAAGGGGTTATGTGGGTAACACAGGTCCCTTCAGACCTCGTTCTGCAGATTTTTATTTTTATTCTACCACTGTCTACGGGGAGCTTCACGGTCTACTCAGCCGAATGGCAAAGGACATTCATGATATTGCTGAGGACCTAGAGTTACTTTATGTCGATTGTCAATGGGTGTCTTATTCTAATCGATAATCAATAAACATCAATCTCTGCTACCAAGGGTGCTCCGAGACCCCCAACTGGTGCATAGAGTCAGGGATTGCTCAGAAGCACTTTAAGACAAGATAGCGGCACCCATGGGATGGATGTACCATCTCCGGGGAGTTATGAATATCAGCAAGGGTGCGATCTTCCTTCTCGCTTCAACTCTAATGAACTGCATAAAAACTATAGCACTTATACTGAAACGTGTCATCATCGACGTGTAACACTCAAAAGTTGCAATGCAATTCTATTGGTTAGGAAAAGGTAACTTTAATATAGGTACTATATCTGTTTATGGTAACGGAGTGAGGGGATTGGGTGAACATCATCAGGTGGGCATCTAAGCCCTTCCTCCAAAAATGACTACTGCAGACATCACTAAAAGTACTGAGTCCTTTTGGTTCTACTAACTATAGGGCCCTAGATTATTTGGTCCATTGTGATTGGGTTGGCACCAACCCCATTCATACTTTTCCACTTTGCTTAGCAGCACGCCGAATGGTCGGCCAGGTTAGTTACCCGGCCTTCCTCCAGTCATTGTTACAATCAAACATCACTTTAGTAGCAATGTGTCAATTATTTCACTGTGGTTGGCCTCGAGACTGCATCTTCTGTCTAGAAAAGTTCTGATATGTTCGTCCTGGCCTTGTGCCATGCTTAGGTGTGAGCTCTTGTTTTTCGACCGGCTCAGCTGGTCACGTGGTTCAGACACTGTGAATTTGCCTCTTTTCCATCAATTTGTGTATTTGATTCTAGTTTCACCATCCACCTGCCTTCGTTTTCTTATCTCTGCCTTTCAGAGGCAGGATATTCTGTTCTTAGTTTCAATTAAATGTAGCTACTGTTTGTCTCTTCTATTGGTACGACCTTGGCTTTCCTGGCACAAGTTGCCTCTGCTGAGTTTCATATCAGCCGTCTCTTTTCGTTTTTGCTAAATATGAAGCTTTTCTCGTGTGGCCTTTAGTAACCTGGGTTGATTCTGCTTCTTGTGCAAAGTAGAAAGATACTTATAACAAGGTGATTTGTTTGAGGTAGATTATGTATAGTGGCACTTGCCGCACTATTCTTCTACTAAGCATAGCAAGCCGCCTTGCTTTCTTAGCTTTCTTGCGGTTCCAAGCATATTTACAGGTGTAAACTGGTCAAATATCTTCATCTTGCTTACAGCTTAAGTTTCTTACATTTTGACATTGTCCTTTCACTTTAGGTTCACAATATCCTTGTTCATGGCTTTTCGTCCCTTTGCTTCATTCTCTGGTTGTCATTTCTTCTATATGTGAGTCAGTCCGGGCCCTCGTGATGTCACCATTCGTCTTCTATTAAGACCTTTTTGTTTTCTTCAGGGACTGTACTCAGACAATCTTCATTTCGTTTCATTTGTTGATATGGTTTTCTCAATGGATACTTTACTGTCCATGGTTTCCTTGGTACTGGTACTTCAATAGGTGCTGTTCTTCTGACAGGTACTGGGCAGAGCCCTACCGTGGCTCTCTGCTGGTTTATTTGCTCATCATACGTCACATATCTTGATGTGAACGGTCCTGGTACTTCATAATGGACGATTGGAGTGCAGGCTTTATTTGGGATCTCCTCTACAGTGTGCATCCTTTCACCGTACATGCACACGCGCAAACCCAGCCACCCATACATTTGTGTGCTCTCTTTCACCATACACTCACACACGCACACGTCATGGGGTTGCGGGGAGCCATAATACTTCAAAAATAAATTGTTTCTTTTTGAAGTTACTCTGACTTCATAAAGAAAATTATTTCCGTTAAGGACTGAACCATGACGAAAATCATTTCTTTATGAAGGCAGAGTGACTTCAAAAATAAACTATTTATTTTTTCAAGTCATAGGGCTTCCCCCACACCATGACATGGAGGCCTCCAGCCTAGGGTCTTCATGTCATGGGGTGGGGGCAGCCCCCGGACTTCAAAAAGAAAGCTTCTTTTTGTATTCACTCTGCCTTCATAAAGAAATTATTTCTGTTACAGAAATCATTTCTTTATAAATGCAGAATGAATTCAAAAAGAAAATGTAAAAAGTGGGGCTCCCTCCCAGAATATGTGGTTGCGGGGGCCCCCACACCACATGGCCTGCAGGGGCCCCTGTTACACCAGTGGCTATGCCCTGATCTATACAGGCATGTTAATAGGTAAAGAACAAATGATCAGGGTGACCAAACAAAAACACACCACTCAAATATTCATTGAATTACAACGCAAATGCCATTTGCTAGTATAGTATTGCAAATAAATTTTAGTTTTTAACCATGTGATTCAATACATTCATTCGTGGTAGATCAAGTTTTTAACAGGACATAGAATAATAACTGTACAATTAATACACAAAATAGACATAATTTTTGTCAATGAATTGTGAGCAGGACATATATAAACCACAAAAGTCCCATATATCATACTGGGATCCTGTAATCAGATTCAAAGAGAACAACGTTATCAGCAATATTTAGGCAGTTTTTGGCAGAGTGGTAAGGTTTTACTGAATTAATGATTTTAGTTGTGAGAGCAGCTGATGAGATGGCGCTGACTTGACGCTTCATTGATAGAGTGGAGTCAAGGTACACGCCTAAAGTTTTGACAGCAGTAGAGGCTGTGATTATGGTGTTCTCAATGCTGAATGTGTTGTATTGGTGGTCTAGTTTGTTGAAAATTTCCATACGACCTACAAGAAGGATTTCTGTTTTTTCCCCATTCCGTTAGATGCCATCTACGCCTGGATGAGTGCATAAGTCTCAGTGAGAGTGTTGAGGTCATGTTCATACGAGCCAGTGAGAGGGAGGAGAATTTGCGTGTCATCGGTGTAGTTGGTAAACGCGATGCCATGCTCTTCAAGATCATTAAAGAGTGGAAGCGTGAAAAGATTGTATAGGGTGGGTGAGGAGCATGAACCTTGCGGGACCTTGCAGTCGATGGGGGATGGAGTGGCCAAGGCATGATCAGAGAAGACCCTCATGGCACACCCTTCTAAGAAGGATGTGATCCAGGCTGTAGCTTCCTGGGAGAAGTGGGCAGCCTCAGTGAGGTGTTTACATAGGATCTTGTGGTCTACCAGGTCGAAGGCGGCAGACAGATCCAGGAGAAGGAAAAAAGCTGGCTTGCCTTTGTCTATGGATTTGAGTAACTGATTCTTCAAATCTAGCAAAGCGAACTCTGTGCCATGACGTGGGCGGAAACCATATTGCCTTTTACCCAAGATGTTGTGTGATTCTAGATAGGACTGCATCTGTAAGTATGCCGCCTCGTCTAGAATTTTTAGCAAGAATGGTACTGTGGTAATTGGCCTGTAACTATTGGGAGAGTCTTTTTTTAGCAGAGGTTGCACCCATGATTCCTTAAGGGAAGGGAGGACGATGCCTGTAGCAAATGAGACATTGATAAAAGCTGTGAGGAACGATGCTAACGACTCCGTACAGTCTTTGATAAGGCTGACTGGACAGATGTCCCCCTTGCAGAGTGATGGCTGTATATGTTTCATGATTCTAAGAACTTCTAATTCTGTTATATTCTTGAAGGCGAAAGGCTTAGGGTTGACGGTGTGTTCTGATCAAAATGCAGCGCGAGTAATTGCAGGGCTTGGTCCTTACACTAAGAATGTCACGTGTTGGATTATGCAGCACAGTGTTATGGGCATTCCCTCCATGACGGACGGTGAATTGCAGTCAAGGCGTGGCCGTGGGTAACTACAAAAGTTTATTCTTGCCAAGTGAGATATCACTATATTAGTCAGCATTCCTGTCTCGCTGTTGGTGTGCTCTAATGCACGAAAGCCATGTGCGACCAAAGCTAACTTCCTTTGATATATCTTCAAAGACCAAATCACCTGGTTGCAGATAATTCCCCGGCTGCGAGTGATTCTTTGGGCAGTGCTACAATAACCTGGTTGGGACCAGAACTGACAGAAGAAATTAAGGACTTAACATACTCTAGTAATCTGTCATCAGTGAGGTGCAGGTTGTCATTAACAGCTTTTACAGGTGGGGACAAGGGTAAGTGCTTAAGTCTGCCGTATATCACTGTTTAAGGGCTGAGGCCAGTATTTCAGTGTGGTGTGCTGCACTTACTGAATAATACAAGGGTTGGGCTTCAGGCCACTTCAGTCCAGTCTCTTGGCAAATCTTGGCCAGTTTATTCTTAATTACTCCATTATGTCTGTCTTTCACCCCAGCTGACTGGAGATGTTGTGGGCAGTGCAAATTGTGCTGTACGTTCAGATTAGACAATAATGATTTCACCACACAGTTCATGAAGTGGGAGTCCAGATCGTTGTTGATGCTAACTGGCACCCCAAATCTAGGCACAAAGTCTCTCGCAAGTATTTTTACCACAGTCACAGCACTGTTTCTTGAGGCAACAAATTAAGAATAACAAGAAGGTACTACCAGTTGTTACAATAGTTGAGCTGGAGACTGTCTATCTGGAGGCATACAAATGAGCTACAAGGGGGTGGGTGTGATCCTGTCTGGGTGGTACAATTTGCCTCACATTGCTTTGCAGATAGATAGTACGAGTTTACATTATTACAGGTTTACAGTATTCATTAGCCATTTTTGAAAACTCAGGGGTGAACCAGGCCGTATTTAATGACATACCCATCCAATTATTTCCCTGAATGAGCCTGGAAATGGTACATCCTAACTAGATGTGATAATAATATTTTGGGTGCCACTAATCGGTCTTGGTTATATTGGCACAGTGAGTCACCAATGGACAACCTTTTCTCAACCAAATATCTTTCTTATTAGGAGGGGCATTTTCTTGCATTAATGCCAAGTCCTCCAAAGTCTGGCATTGGGTGGGGGATAGGGCTAGTTTTTACCGGGAGGACACATTCATCTTCTGTGTCTGTCACTGGTGCTAGCTTAGCATTCTGGTCTGCAAAATAATTGCTGCAACTCATTTTGTCATCCAGGTGTTTTTGTGCATCTTGCTAGATCATATCTTTTTAGACAACAAAATAGCGCCTAGAGTGCCTTAAGATATTGACTGTTTTTAATAGGGAATCCTCCCTGCTTCCACAGCTGATCAAAGTCATGGGATACCCCAAATGTGCGAGTCAGTATAAATGTTCACAGATTGTTGAACGGCTAGACAGCACACTCTTGTTAATGCTATCAAACCTTCTGATCTCCACCACCTCCCCAGGCTCACACACTGCGCACCCCACAATCAATTTCCCATTATGGTAACAGAAATGAGACCCATCAACTAAGTGGATTAGGTCTGCCTAAGTCTACATTACATCATGTAGACATGTTCAAAGTGTCGGTGCACAATCAGTGATAGCTATACAATCGTGAGGTTCAGTGTTGTGTGTCTCCCTTTCCTTGTGTGTGGGCAGTCGAGATCCTAGGTGACATTGTAAGAGTTAATGAGAAGACATGTGTTCTGTTTTAGTCTTCAGTAATACATAGAAAATTGAATGAGGTGCTGTGACCTCTTGAAGTGAGCCTAGAGCAATGTTTTCATATTACTGTGTTAATAATTCAGCGGCTTCCACAGATCTTAGACAAGGTGAGATTCCTGCAGCAACCAGGTCTAACTCTTTGCTGTAAAAAGCTATGGGTTTATGGTGTATGTCATATTTCTGAATCCCTTCTTGTAATCTGGAAGTCCTAATACTGGTGCATTTACCAAACTATTCTTTATTTTGACAACAGCTCATTCAGCCATCGGTGTCCGCTGTAAGGGCTCTATGGTGTTCACTCGGTGTACGGCTGTCAGGGCTTTATGATTACAGGGTATCCTAAAATTCACAATCAGGAGTAGACAATCACACCCAAAAATGCTTTCATCTGTGTAATAGTCTGAGGTTCCGGAATCTTATGTGATGCCTTTTTTCTAGTGGGGACTGTCAGTCGGAGGCCTCTGGATTTATCATACCCCAAATAGTGCACCTTCTGACTGCATAGCTGTAATTTAGTTTTGGATGTCTTATGCTCCTTTACAGCAAATCCAGTTAGTAGGCCCTGTGTATCCTGCTTGCACGCTTTATATGAAGGTTAGATGATCAACAAATCATCCACATACTGAACCAGTGACCCACTAGGGAACTTTGTCATCTGAATCATTTTTTCAGCTGTTGGGAGAAAAGGGTAGGGGATTCGGTATACCCTTGGGAAAGTAGGGTCCATGTGTACCCCATCCCTTCCATGTGAGAATTGAAACAACTACTGACTATCTTTATGATGGGGACTGAGAAAAATGCTGATCATAAGTCTACCACTGTGAAGTGTGTGGTGTCTGGCAGAATGCCAGATTTTGCACTACTTTGAATGAAGGGATGACAACTGTATTGACAGCTCTCAAATCTTGGACAAAATGATAGGTAAGTTTCCACAGCTTCTTAACTGGCAGTATCAGGGTGTTACAGGGTCTCATAGTAAAGGGAGTGATTCCCTGATCTGCCTCTAGCTTCACAGGGTACTGAGGGATTCAGGGGAGCTTCTTAAAGGGATCAACCTTTCTCCTGACTGTTTCATCTGTGGGGAAGTATCCCGCCTCAATATGGGTCGACCATAAAGTGGCAGGTAATGAGTTAATTAAGTCCTGTAAATCATCTGACCATTCTCACACACATGGCAGGGTCTCCTCTGGGTCTAGCTGGAGTGTTACTAGGACCTCCTCAGTATTAACATGGTTGACACTTACTCCATCCAGAGTGCATTAAATTGTACACCCGAGCTTACATAACCAATGTCTGCCTAACAAACTGCTTGGAGCTGAGGGGCTTAATAGCAAGGCATGTGCATCAGTGATAGGTCCCAGTGTAATGGTGAGGGGTGCTCAAATGGGGTGTATGACTGGGGTGTTATATCCCTACTGTTTTTATGGTTTCTATGGATACGGGTACGTTTGGAAAATGGACCAATGCCTAGAGCTGGCTTTCTCATACCTGTGTCTACTAAGCGAGGTGCTGATATTCCTTCCATGCTACACTGTACATATGCACCATCCTGACCTATCATGAGTAGTGGGTCCATTGGAACCTCACTGTCCAGGGGTAGGCATAATGGGTGTTAGTCACCCTGGGGTATGTGAGGTGGTCAGAGGGCAAATGCAAGATGTTGAGAATCAGAAATGATATTGGGGATAAGGCGTGGGGGTCCAGGTAGTATCTGCGAAGGGGCAGGGTTATCGGCAGGTACATTCAGAGCTCTACTTTGTTCCTGATTGCCTTGGAAATGTGGCCCTCGGGTCCTGTAGGGACACTCATTCTTCCAATGCTCCACCTATTTCCAGTAATTACAGGATAATGGATTTGTCAGCGGTCCTTGTGGCTCCTGTGGGCCCCAAGATCATTGTTGTCTTGTTGACTTCAATGTCCCAGTGGTCCCTGTTTTCCCTATTATCTCTGGTGGTTTTACTGCCCTGTGTAGTCCCCCCTGGTTGTCCCAGGCCCACTTGTTCATATCCCTGTAAGCTTTGAATGTGTAGGGTCATTAGTTTACCCTCAAGTCTCATTCTTTTGGTCCTGCAATTCAGTGATTCACAAACACCACTTGCTCAGTGTAGAATTTAATTTGACACTCTATGCACGTGTTCTTTAGCTCTGCTTGTACTTTGGGTAATAGCCCAGCTACAAAGGGGTCAACTATAACTTTCTGTGTGGTCTCATTGGGCTTGGTAATGCCAAAGTGCTGAACAAACACTACCTTCAATTGATCTAAATAGTGTGCAGGAGATTCGCCCTTTTTCTGTTTGCAATTCTCTGTTTTTGCCTGATTGGTCTTTCAGGGGCATATCTCGGTAATTCTCTCTCTAGCCTGAACTAAAGTGTCACCATTACTGTGATCGGCATCTGGTCAGGTAGCTGTGAGAAACCTGAAGGTGTCTCCCTGTCTAGTCCCCAGGGATCTGTCATCCAGGTGGCCAGGACACAGCCATCGCTATTGGATGCTATCCTGAGGGTGGACCAGTGAGGGAGGATCACCTGGATGGGGGGTCCTTGGGGAGTGAGAGTGGGACACCGACGGGTGAGACGCGGTATCCAGCTTCTTTCAACACCTTTTCCCCATCTTACCATGTGGGATATTCAAAACCACTGCTACACCTTTCCCGACACGAACCCTTTCACACAACACGAAAGACAACGGACTAACACCAGAGCCGTTTACCTGATATGTCCCAATAGAAGGGTCAGGCAAAGTCAGGCAATTGACCCGATTCACACACACCTCATGGCCCTTTCCCTTCCCCACAGGGATAAAAGATGGAGCACAGGAGCACAAGACGAGCAAGGCAGACCGCACGACGTGAGAGCTAACTCAGCACGGCAGTTCAAGAGGAGGGTGTCAATGTCACGGTTGGCTGCTCAGAGGCATACGTGCCCAGCCATCCCCGTATGGTGGGGACCTTGAGACGATCCCATAGAACCACTGCCCTTTGTTCTCATGGTATGCTCAGAAAAGCCAGGTGGACCACGTCCTGGCACCTGTGGTGCCAGGCTCATAAAGGAGGTTAAATATGGGAGTCTGGTGTTAATTAACATCATCTGCATGTGCACTAGGTGTGGCTGGGTGTGGCTATCCTTGTGAAACAGTATCTGGGCCCATTAGCACGTGCACTAGGTGTGACTGGGCGTGACCATCCTGATGGAGGCGTGGTTACAAGCTTGGCTATAGAAGCCTCAACCAGGCATCGGTCCGTGCTTTGCGTTACTTTGCTCTGGCAACGTGATGCTCACTGCAACCTCAACCTGCATCCTGCAAGGGAGAGAACAAGAAACCAGCAATTTACCCGGATCCGACGATCACAATGACCATCTGCTTCAGATCTCCATCGCACCGCTGAAAGGAAAATAAATAAGAGAAAGGTTAGAACTCTGAGCTTCAAAGACGCGTACCGCGCTCAAACTACTCTTGCACGCACGTGCAAATCCACGCACCTGCAGCCGCAGCTCCAGTGTTCAGCTCAGCTCATCGCGGCTTCTGTCTTCAGCACGCCTCGCCGCTGCTTCAGCACCTCACCATTCACTGCTACTCCAGCTGCAACTTCTCCTAAGGAAAAAGACAAAAGAACATTATTAACGAAAGGAAGACAAACTGTGCAAATAGATTGGACATTACAGAACAGACAACTCTCGTCAAGGAGCAGTCGAGGAACATCAGGGACACTTAGATACATGGAACAGACAGCACGAAACAGACCTCACGGAATGGGCACACCCAATGGTGAACATTGAAACATAAAAGGGACATAAAACTCCATGAAGGCCCAGTGAAGTAACTAGGACCTCAGCAACAACGTGCCCCTGCAGTGAATGGCAGTAAGGAGAGCTCACCAACTCAAATCAAGAGGTGAACCACCAACGTGTTCCCCAGTGAGGGAGTGAGCACCCGGGACAAGAAAGGGGGAGCAGATATAAGGGAACCTTCATTCACCCAAATCTCCTTACCTTTTCCCTTAGGAGCGGAACCCACAATTGCTGCACCACCACCGTCAGACCAGTGAACCAGTGTGAAGAAGCCCCAGCACAGACCAGACAGCGGCCACGCCCCCGCAGAGGCAAGGTGAGCATAACAGACAAGGGGCCTCATTACGACCCTGGCGGAGTGGGTTTACGCCAGCGTTATTCGCGGCGGACCCGTCCGCCCCACTACGAGATTCCGTAGCGCCATGGAGCGTTTTCCGTCTGGTTTTTCCGGGCGGAGAAATCCATGGCGCTACGGGACCTTGTTGTTAATTACGCCACCGTATTTAACGGTGGCGTAATTAACGCCTTCCCCACTCCCATTATACCCTATGGGGCAAAAATGGGAATGGGGAAGGGTAAAATGGGGAATGGGGATTCACCGCCCCGCCAAGGTCGGAATGGGGCGGTGAATCCGCCAACCCCCATGGCGCTATCGGCAGCTTTCCGCCGTGCCCCATGGTGCATTTTGCACCGCGATTTCCGCCAGGGTCGTAATGAGGCCCAAGGAGAGAAGTAACCTTGCCCTTTCTGATCAAGGCCTGTGAAATCTGCACAGACGGAAACATAAGACCGCAAACAATAGCCAGAGTGTTTTGCAGCAGATGTCTACGGTACGCAAGACACTCCTCTGCTGATAATCAAGCCGGAGAAGGACTCTGGTCTCGGTGGTACCAACCTTGACTCCAAGGATAAAGAAAGGCAAGCAGTTCATCACAGCCGGTGAGACAAGGGGAGAATCCAATAAGAAACCAAACTGTGTTGAATGAAAAGTAGCCAACGGCTAATTTGAACTTTGAAAGGCTTAAAGATACGATTTAGGAACGGGGCAGGGGGAAACCAGCAACATAGGAGGCTGGCACCACATGGGTACTCAAGCAGGAAACTCTGGGCGATTACCCAGTGGTAGAAACTACCATAACCAGAAGCCTTTGGGAAGAGGCGAAAGAGGTCAAAGTGGTCGTACAGGGATCTTGTAAAATCCTCTGTACCTCGAAAGTCTTTGACCAACAGATGATTGCAAAAATAAGGGAAATGAGTCCTGCTTGGTGAAATGAGTGTATGAACATTGTGTTAAAGTTGGCAAGAAGTGATCCCGGAGGAGGGATGCTAACGAGATGGGATGAAGTCTAAAGTCCCAGAGTGAACTGTTTGGTAAAAGGTTTGCAAGAGTGAACCCGGCAGAGGGATGCTAACAAAAAGGGACAAAGTTCAAAGTCCTGTAGTACAGTGTAGCTGTTGGTGAAAGTGAACCCGAAAGAGGGAAGCCGACAATTGGAGAGGAAGTCTGAAGTACTGTTTTAGAGTACATTAAGACTTGTGAAAGTAAGATGCATTGGAAGACATGGGGAAGTGAATTGTCCCCCTTGTCAAGTGGGTGCGTGCTCGGTCAAGGGAGATCCAGGGGTGAAAAGTCATCAGCCAAAGTTCATTGAGAAAGGAACTGTTCAATTCATTGGTTGAATACGATACATGAGGGGTTGGCGCCCGGAAGAAGGGGAGCCAGGGGTGAAGTCATCACCCAACCTGAAGTGTGAAAAATAAGTTTTTGTTTGTGTTTGTTTGTTGGATACATCAGGCCTTGAAGGCAAGAGACTTTTTAGTGAAAATAGACTTTACCATCGAAGAAACTGATAGCTGAAACGGAACTGTCGGCTCATGCTGAGAAAGCTTGAGTGTGTGCTGTGCTTCAAGGTCCCACCTTGCCCTGTGCTGAAAACATGGGGAATGGAGACCTCTGGCAATCACATCCTGACTTATTATTTGGAACACATCTTTTCTTTATTGAAACCCTATCCCACACTCTTTCTGTAATTAGTTTTAAGGAATTGGCAATAGGTTTTTCTTTAGTATAGGCCCTTTTATTTTGACACAACGCCACTAGGACTGCCTTTTTTTTCATTTGAGGGTCAACGCTTGCTCCCATCTTAGATTTTGGTTTAGGTAAGGCGTTTTTCCACCCTACATTAATTGTTCAATAAACACCCTTAAACTGTGATCACTTGTGTCAGTCTTTACTGTTGCCACCATGAGGTCCTTACATAGCCCGCTCAACTACTCGCTATCTCACCTCAGGTGGAATTACTACTCTCATAAATGATTTATATCATCACAAAAGGGATTTTAGCACTGTATAACAGTAGTTAATTCTTCTATAAAACTTCTCTTACATTTGGGAATTCTTTAGCCAGGATTCACAGGTCATCCTGAGTTCATGGAACATGTATAGTGACGAGGTGGGTTGTTGCTACCCTCATACACTTCATTCTGTGCCATCATTTGGCTAAGGGGTGCTTGGAGCACTCACTAGTATCTTCCGTACACTATCTCTCACCTTATTACAGACGGAGTATAAGAGGGAGGTGTTATCGGCCAATGGGGCCAAACTTTGGGCTCCAAAGTTCCTAATTCCAGGCAGTGCAGAGGGCTGGAGTTGTATCGCCACATGTATCTGATCCGCTCTTACTGCCTGTGCCCCTGCCCTGCCTGTTGATGGCCTGCACTTGCTGTAGCTCACACATTAGTGGAAAAAGTAAATGATGTCTTCAGGTGTTCCCCTGTCCAGATAATCCTGTTCAGTTTCTGACTTAACTTCGACTATCTGGGGCACAGACTGCGTGGATTTCTCAGATGCTCCCCTTTTACTTTGGTATTTTATCTGTTATCATAGCCTGTCATTACCCTCCAGAAGCCCTTAAACTCTACTGTCAGTTCATCTGGTGATTGCTTCCTCTAATCAAATCACAAATCCCCCATCCCCCTGTTCAGACTTATTTTGTCCTTCTTTTTTGGCAAGGCTCATTTAAGTACAACAGACCTGTCCATTTTAAAAGTTCTATCTATCAGGAACTGACCATACTTATTAAAGCTGGTCAGGAAGTGCCAGGAGTCTAGAAAATCACAAATTATAGTGTTTGTGAGCATATTATCCACAGATGAGCGCTTAGAAGGGGTTTTCACCCGTTTAGATTGTCTTTTGTCCATTGTCTGTGTTAGTTATATTCTCATGTGTCCTGTGTTCCTATACCTATGTTCCACTCACTCTTTGACTCCACTACTTTATGGTGCTGGGAGGGAAGGGAACTTTCCCAGAGATTCTGCAGATTGGTCCCTAGAAGGGCTAATAGACACTGAACCTGCAAACAACCGTCTTTCCTTATTTGTGTGTTAGGTATTACAGTCTGAAGAAGAAAATCCCTATTTCCCTGTTCCCCTTTTTTCTCTATCTATACCAGAAAGACAGAGGTACCTCTTTCGAGCTCCGCCTACCAGAATCTGTTTGAATTAGGACAGTAACCAGATTCATATACCTGAGACCTGCATGCTTTAATTTCAAGATCCAGCTAAATTATCACTCCCAGTATTTTGCCAAGTCTATTTCAGGGTAGAAGAAGTAGACAATTGCCACAACTATAGCAACATAGCAGGCAAAAACAATAATGAAAACAACATATATATATAACTCAGAATCTCCAACCCATATTTGTGTATTTGTTCAATCTCACTTGAGCCCACCCTTGGTTGTAAACAATCTTGGCTTCCTTGAGTGGGCCTGCTTACCTAGCACTCACCAATTTGCTGTATCTCCTCTGGATAAACCCCATGGAGGTTTTTCTAAGGACTCCTTACTGTTTCTTGGTGTGCACAGTGGAATCTTCAGGAAGAGGTAGCTTCCAATCTGGCGCCGTACCACGTTGCACAAAAGATCTGAGTCATGGAACAAGCTTGTAAATGTCGAAAATAATTGTCTCGATTTTCAGGCAATGGGATGAGCAGAAGGAGTTATTACAGTTAGTTGTGCATGACAAATGAACAACAAACTAGCATTAACATATTCCCAACCCACTGACCTGCTCCACCCTTTGGATATGCTCCTTAAATACTCTCCAATCGACGCCACTATGCCAAAACGTACTCACCAGGACTTCCAGTACACCATTCCTGCCTTATCTGGGACAATGAATGACCTTTTCTCCATGGATTGGTCCTTCTTTTATGTCCATGTCCAAAATGTATCACATGACTAAACAGTTCCTGGTGAAATATGGCTCTGCTGATGTCTTTCCAGAACAACTTATTGTATGAACCAGTTCAGGCCAATGAGGTCCATTAGCATCAAGCTGATATCCTAGCCCTATTAACCTAAGGCTGGCCAATGTGTCCAAAGTCAGCACTTTCAAGGTAGTCTGATGTGACGGCAACCAGCATTACGCAGTGGCAATATGAAGGGTTGTACCTTAACCAAAGTCTGCTAAGATTTCAAGAAAATAAATAAACACTATGGGCTTGGAGGTGATTCAGTGGCAAAGTGTTCAATGTATCTTTTGCTCTTCCTTGTTTTCTTTTGACAAGGAAACCCACACTCTCCCAAACTATGTTCCATTACCATTACATATTTTGTTCTTTAACAACAACCATTAAATGCTCGCGGCTGTCCATCCACCATGACTCAGTCACCGAACTCTGATAGGACACTGAGTCTCAGCAAACATGATTGCGCAGAAATCTGTCACCCGACACCCATTAACACATTTGGGTGTTGGCACCAAGATGATGTTTTTCCATTACTCCCTTTTTCCTTGTCCTTTTAACACACATACAGATTTTCAAGAGATCCTTAGAGAAGTACATAAGGTGTAGAAAATCATAGGGTTGGTCAATTCAATTTATTTTTGGATAGCTATAGCTGATAAATATTTGCATGTCTGAGATAAATTCCATAAGTATCTTCAAAAGTGATCTTCATAGACCTTTGACATCCAATTGGTTCCACAACAGATTGCTACCCATGCAGTCGAAAGCACCCAACAGATCCCTAAAATAACCAAAGGTGTGACAAAACAGATCAAATCTAGATGGATTTTACTGTGCGTCTCAGAATGCTACACTTTAGCAGGAAAGGATATCCCTGATGGCATCAGGGAAACTCCACTAGAGAGTGGCCACCATGTCAGCGATCCAAAGAGGAGTACCAGCACAGGACATCTGCCAAGAGGAAACTTGAGCTTCCATTCACACGTTTGCAAAACATTACAGCCTGGATACTCTGTAAGGTCAGGATGCCCATTTTAGTAGAGCAGTCCTAGAACAGGTGTTAATGTTATATCGATGAGTGCTCGCTCTTCCCTCCTTCAGCAATTTGGTACTGCTATGGGAGTCTATCTATGATTTGGAATACGAGGTGGGGGGACAGAATCCATTGGAAGAACAAATTACTTTCCGGCAGTAATGTTTATTCTGAGGGGTGTTCCTCCCATGGATTCCTCATCACCATCCTGTTTTGCCGCACAATCAGAAAGCTCTTTCCTTCTACCTCTCTTTCAATGCATTTAAGGTGTACTGTTCTGCAATATACAATCCCGAATCTAGCCGGGCATTGGGGAAACATGAGTAAATTAAAGTCAAGGGGCACAGTGCATGCTATTTGTGATGATGTCATGTTCCGGCCTTGAAGATGAAGAGACGTGAGGGACAATGATGCCAACGCCGCATAACGCCCTACTGTCAAAAGGTTTCTGATATTTGCTGCTGCAGGACAATATATCTAAGATGAAGAATCTCTGGGGAGAACACCTATCATAAAGCACACTACCAGAGATAAGTAATGTGTTCTTTCCACCACAGAATGATCCTGGAATTCATGGGGAAAAATATACATTTAAATGATTTGCATGGCATCTGGGTGTGGATTCCTCCATCTAGAACTCTTCTCCTGCTCGCGTGGAAGGATGCATTCCTTTATACCTTTCCACCACTCCTTTCATTGCTTAAATGAATGCAAAGGTTGAGATAATTTGGTGTGCTCCATGATCCTTGTTACCCCCATGTGGCCAGGATATGGATATCAGATATGGTTTATCTAGGGGTGGGAGCTCGCTTACCCCTTCCAGCTCAATTAATGTTGCATTTCACTGTGGATGACATCTGCTATTAAACACCTTTGACTCCACACGCCCACCTTTTACCTTAAATTTATTTGGTTTTTCATTAACCTGATGATGTCATCACTTCTTTCCCTGAGGCAGTCGCTGCTCATGTGGCCAGGGGACAGCAGTGGCTATCTGATCCTGACCATGGGGTGGCTTTATGACCGAGGACCACATGGCGGTAGGCAACCCTCAGGGGGATGACGTGACATCATCTGAGAAATTCACATACCGCCCATTCCCTTTTAGGGATATTCCCTCCCTTCCTCATGCCTTGATGGCATATTGTAACATTCTCCCTCAACCATCCGCCAATTCTACTTCAAGTATTCCCCAATATCACATAAGGAATAGTATGACAACAACTGAAATGAGGAAGCAGCGAGGAGAAATGATGATTACTCCTAATGAGAATCACTGTCAGTGGTCTAGTCACTGGGCAAATTCGATTAGCCAGACATGGCTTGAAACCATGCTGGGCAGAGAAGCATGGAGTTCTCCAGCTCAGGACAGAACGAGGTGTTGGTGGCAACGCGGACGTTGAAGCAGCTACACGGAGCAAGAGAGCAGCCTGGTGAGCAATGCACTCAGGGAGGCTCTGCAGAAACCGTAACGAAGCGCAGGGAAGCAAGTTGTGTTTCGTGCATGATTATATTAAATGTACCATACACACATATTTGTTTAAAGAAACTGCATAGATGTCCTGATAGGACAGTGTAGCAGGCAAAGCCAAGTGTTTGAAATAAACTGCATAGATGTCCTGGAAGGAGGGTGTACCAAGCATAGTCAAGTGTGTGTGAAAAACTACAGTAAAAAGAGAATCTCAAGGAAGATTCATGCCCTTAAGATTTTGAATTATTGTAAATATGGAGAATAGCCTGGCAGGGAAGTATATTAGTTGACCTTCGAGTCTGGGATCTGGACCCACATTGTAATACAGCGAAAAGAGAATACCAAGGAAGACATATGCCATTAGGATGTTGAACTGCTTTGAATGTGAAGAGAAACGTGGGCAAGGGAGCCATTTCCCCAGGAACAGTGAACCCACCAAGATGAGGGAGTTATGCTCTTGGGATACAAGGTACTTGGTTATTCTTTGTTTTAACTTTTCGTTTTGGAGAAAAGGATCCGGGGAAGGGAGCCATTCCCTGGAATTGATTGTATTAATACTTTTGTGCTGGATTTGAAAATGTGTGCACTTTGACAACCAGAGACAATATCCTTCGCACCTTAGAGTTAGTTTTAGAGTGTGAGTGCCAGGATATAGGACATATTTTTTGCTTTGGACATCTTGAAAAAGGACAGACCCATTAGTTTTGGTGGAGGTAGGGAAACTCCTCAAAGATTAGGGATAGAGAGGCATTTTCCAACGGCTTTATCATTCAATAAAAGTTTATAACCAAAAACATGAGTCCTCTGTGTCCGTGTCTCCTTCCTGGCTCCTCACAGAAGGCAGAACACAATGTAAGCGGATAGTAACTTAATTGTATTTATCTTTCCATTGTTCCAGAAATTACTTCTCATTTCGCCCCTTTCTCTCCTTTTGTACAATATCTACTAATATGTCAATACCTGAAACATTTTATGGTAAATATACATTCCCTTGCTTATGAGAACAGGTTTACATCTGTGTCCCAAGAGAAAGGGGAGAATTTACAGCATTAGAGCTGCCTTGAGGCCTCTCTAGATTTGAGGAATGACAATTTCTCGTAATTGAATTGCTCTAAATCAGAACTCGTTTTGTTCTAGACAAATAATTATCAAAGGTGGACAGATGTCCATTCCATCATGACTAATCCTCTCCCTTGCTTCTAGTCTTGTGATCTGAAATGTCAGTGTCTTGGAAACAGTCTTAGATCTCAGATAAATGCTGTAGTTAGCTACTGCTTCTACCAAATCCGGGTGTACAGAAAAGTAATGTCCTCACTTGAGGCTAAACATTGGGCCTTGATTGTGGGTGCCGCTATTAACTCAATACTTGCCTATGCCAGCGCTTTTTATGCTTTTCTCCCAGAAGGGTAGCTGGTCTCGGCCACAGGCAGGAATACTCACTTAGGAGTATTAGCTGTACTGGCATCTCTAAAACATCTAGTAATGTTTCAGAAGATGTTTTAACTGACAGACGATTTATTGTTTTAGGCAAAGGACAAGGGCCCTAGAAAGAAACCAGGGGGCAACTTGGAGACAACACTAGGGGGAAGCTGTGCGTTAACTCACCCTTTTTCTTTCTTTAGTCCCCACGTTCTACTTCCTCCTCCGCTCATTCCTTTCCCTGGGGGTCCTTTGCTGCACCCTGTTTACCTGGTGTTGTAGGGCAAGCCAGACCCTTGGAATACCCCTAGGTTACAGTTTTGGATACTTCCAATGTCCCCAATCTGCTCCTGTGAAGAACTGGTACTTCACATAAGATGTTGAAGATTCAATCTCAAGATATTTCCAGTTTCCTTTTTTATGGTTATTGCAAGGTAGAAATGTAATTTCTGAGATAACGTTGTGTTTTGGGGCTGCCAGTGCAGTCACCTTTCCAAACTGAGCATTTCTGTCTCCGAGTAGAGACTAGCTACCTAGGTTTAACCTAACGTCAACCAGTGAGGATGCTCTCTTTTCCCAGCACTGGTACATATATCACTGATGCCAACATTGAACTGGCATCTATATGACATGGGCTCACACTATGCTACCAAACCACATCATAATAGTTAGCGTTAATGCTAAAACTACATTGAACTGGATACTAATGCTAAAACTAAATGAGTGCACACCCTTGCATCTTTGTAGTTGTAATACAGGTTGTCCAAAAACTTAATGCTACTTCTGGTGCACAACTACTTCAAGTTGTAATTCTACCAATCAACTGTGTCTCCATTCAGAAGCTAAAACAGGTATACTGCCTTGCTTATCCGATGTAGTCTCAACAATTCTTCCCATACCACTCTTCCATTACATTAGACAAATGGATTGCTTCCATGTGAGTCACGCACACGACTACCACCTGTGTCTCTTTTTCTCACCAGCATCCATTGGAAGATCCAACCACCATCCAGGGAACACCCTATCAAGAGCGGCTGCTCTGAAGTGGGACTGGATTTGTAGATTAATATGATATGTCATTTATAACACGCCTGTACACAAGTTTTGTTGATGCGTATTACATGTAGGCATTGAACCGCAGCATGTGATACCACTGGCTGGCATATTAGACGCAAAGATGCGTAGCTACGTTGAAGGATGTCAACGTTCTATTGGCTCATTTTGCACATGCAGGTTTCCCCCAACACCAGTCGTTGCTGCATGTATCCGTGCATGTATATAATATACAGTGGACACAGTTGAAAGCTGCATCCACTGGTAAAGGCCAAAAAAATCTATGGTTCATAGCCTGTTAGTGTTTTAAAATATTCAGTGCACATGAGTGAAGGTTGTGACCACTGTCCATAACTGAAGGCCATGACTAGTACCCATTCATTTGTTAAAATATGTTTGGTCATGCACACTGACCATGGCTGAAGCCCATGCTTAATGGTAGTTACTGTTGTGATGTAATTAGTGATGTCATCAGTGATGTGATCTGTGATATCATCATTATGGTCATAGTCTGCGCAATAGGGGGCACGAAGTTAAGGGGGCTTTAGCTGAATTTCCAGGGTTTTGTTACATTAAGTTCTCGCCCTAATGTTCCTGTAACTAAAGTTTTTTCCTTCAATATAAATATACATACAATATCATCCAAAATGTGTTGGTACTCATTTATCGACCTCAGAAGGATGAAAGGCTGAGTTGAGGTGTTTAAGAACAGACTAAATCAGAGACTCACCCCCTGAAGTGTGCCTGAAATAAACATTTAATGAGTCTAGCAATTATTGTATGGAATTACAGGAAGACAAACTATTTGTTATTCCTATTATTTCTTAATTAGGGTCACTGCTCAAAGTGTTACACTTGTGGACCCCCCTATTTTTTAAGAGGCCTGAACAAGAAAGTCAGCCACTCCAGAAACAAAGGGGTAGGGGTAGCAAGGGAGATCACAGGGGCAGCAAGGGCAGGTGTGACCCCCAAATGACACCCCTGCACACTTTCTAGGTTTTATCAAGGCTATACTGAGATTAATAATCATTTTGTGAAGGTAAATGCATAGAACAATCGATCCAAATTTTACTAAAAATATTTGATAAGTTAGAGTTATGAGGGAAAAGGAGGAAAGAAAAACAAGAGAAACGCCCATTTAACGTCCATCTCAAATTATGTTACTATATTATATAAATGTATACTCAACATATATGTCACCTCTTACCAATTTTCAACACATCAAAAATAATATGATTTTGGAAGGTCCTTTTAAGGAGATAATCCTGTAAATTGTGTAAGTCATGCGTGTAGTCATTTAACTTATAAAAGCATGACAATAAAATAGAAATGTACACATTTAAATGTCCTGTTAGATATTTACATGGGTACAGCAGGCACACCCATAGAAAAGAAACACATACATCATTGCCCTACAGGAGGCACTTTAACTGCCCTTTCAGGTGGCTGTGGTACATTATCATGGACATGAGACTGACAATTAAAATGTATTGTAAGGTTGTAATAATGCAGATCAGTTAGCAAGAGCAGCTGCACATGAATTCCCCATTGTCTCAGAATTTTCGAAAATGTTGTTTCCGTTGCCAACGTCCCGTGGGGAGCCAGCAGACAGCCTGGTGTCAGAGTGGCAATCCAGATTATTGACGTTGAAATGCTGTCTACATCTCCTTCTGTTTACTCTAAAGGGGAAGTTGGGTTTTGGGTACACCCCGACACATTACAATGGTGTTTGACCAAGGCCATACATTCCCTGGTCACAGGGTGGAGGCCCATGAGTAGCCATGTAAAAAGATTTTGGTGGGCACCTGGAGTGGGGGGAAAAGTGTAAACGGGTTGTAAAAAGGTGTCATGTGTGTACTTCTTACAATCCATCCATACAAATGAATCTAGGAGTCGCACCTGCTCTTCCAATCACTTTCCCTCTGCTGCAGATGGATTTCATTTACATGCCACCAGTGAACAAATTGCAGTGGGAATTGTCGATAACTGATGTATCGTTAGGATGGCCAAAACATGTCCCCTGTGCTAGAGACGATACAGTAACAGTTGTCCCCATCCTTGTAAGGGACATAGTTCCAAGATGGAGCTTTTGTCAACAGATAAAGAGTGACAAGGGTCCTCACTTTGGTAACAAGTGTGTACAGCAGTTATGTGTGGCACTGCACAGCGATCAGAAGCTCCACTGCCCAGGAAGGCCTCAGAGTTTAGGAAGGACTGAGATATTAAATCAGGAAGTGAAGTCCAAGCTGGGCAAAGTACATGCAATGACTGCCTCACATGAATACAGGCCCTTCCACATGTACGCCTGAGCATGAGGGCTGCGACACGGGAGGCTGGGGTGGTCCCTTTTTGAAATCCTCATGGGGCATCCTCTCCCGCTACCTGGTGTAGGGCCTCCTATGGACTGACTCATTTGTCGGCAATGATCAAACTGTTATGGAACATTTAAAGACTCTGGTACTACGTGAAAATTACGTGGCTCAAAAGTTTGTGTTCAAAAACACTGAAGTATACAAAAATCGGAAATCACAAAAAACGCAATGAACACCATACGCAGGCACCTGGTCCTGCCTTAAACCTACCGATTACCCCTGGCACCCAACTTAACTGTTCCTCCGCGTCTGGTTCCTCATCCCAAACCTTGATGCTCCCGTCTCCCTGTGGTGGAAGTTTCCCATCCCAAAAGTGAGACAGGACTTCTGCCTCAGAGTCCTTTTTCTTTCTTTCATTTTCAGTACTGGCACAGCACTCCCTCCGTCTGAAGTGGGGGACACCCCTGCAGCACCAGAATCCCATCATACTGAACATGTGGAGTGGGAGACACCTCCGCAACCCCCGTTTGGTATAATGGGATTCAGCATTTCCTTCCATGCCAAATGCGCACTAGATGCACACTCAGCATTTATTATTCGACATTTTGTGGCATTTCCATGGCTCTTTCTAAAACCATGTCAGTTTTGCATCCTCCCGTGAAAGCAGCGTCTTCTGATCTACTGTCACAGTCTCTAGGCAACCTACAGCCAGGGGACATTGTTTATGTCCAGAATTGATTCAGGAAGAACGCCTTGCAAGCTAGATGTCTGGGTCCTAAAATGGTGCTGCTAACCACTAGCACAGCGGCTAAAGTGAAGGGTGAGCGGACTCAGCTCCACTGCACACATCTAAAGAACGCCAAATACCCTGAACTGTGCGGATTGCCCACTGTGACTTCAAAGACCAGATTTGTCACCAGAGGCTGAAGAGCCAAGTACAATTTGCACAACTACAAAGGGCACTGAGGGGGGTGGACAGCCAGTCCACTGGCCTACTCATTCCTCTAAAATGCAAGAGCAAACATTTTCATCCAAAATGTTATTGTGGCTAGCTATAAGAAGCCACAGATCAAGACCCATGGACAGTTGTTGGGGGAGCCCTACAGTTCAGCCCACCCGGCCATGCGTATTTCCCACATTATCTCACTTTTCACCCATATCTGTCTGGATGCTATAAGTGTGTGACACATGTTTATTTGCCAGGATTGAGCATGCAAGAGTTTTAAGTACACACCAAGAGAGGTGAAAGAAAAAGGAGATAAGTGGTATGTGACATTCTGAGTTCAAATCTATACCCAGCATTACATCAGAATCTAAAATTCGAAGTGTTTGTTAAGAGCAATGAGGAAACAGAAGGGGCAGGAAAGCATGACTAAAGCATAGCCATCGGCAGGAGTTGATTGAAAATCATACATGTACACTGTCTACAGGTCAATACCTGATTCAGGGTTGATTTGGTAAATATTGGAAATATTTGATCTCACGAGGGTGGGGGAAAAGAAAGAGGTTAAGTGTTGCAGTGAAACAGCAATCTACTGAAACTGAGGCACCAGTGCCCCCTACTTTGATATCTCTTGCTTTGGATGTCCTTCTCGGGTCACGAGAACAAATAGATAACACCCTTGCTGTAAGCTTCCCACCACAACAGTATAGGTGGACAGGTACCTGCGAGACACTTGAAGGCCCTCAAGCAGTGGTTTACCATCACATTGTCTTGTCCTCACCACGGGTTGGAGTTCTTTTTAGAGAAGATAGATTTCAGCACTCCTCTAGGACATCTTTAACACAGAGGCCCTCATTCCAAGGTTGGTGTTAGTCATGGCGCTATTAGCGCCATGACTACCACCAATAACGGGACCGTGTCCGTCCTGTCCTCGTTCAATGGGGACTTACCGGTCCAGTCCGACTTTGGCGGGACTAGTAAGTCCCCTTTGAAAAAGCCATTCCCCATTCCCATTTGAGCCCCCATAGGGCTCAACGGGAAGGCGCTAATAACGGTAGCGCAAATTGCGGTACCATTATTAGCTCTGAAGTCCCTTAACGGGCCCGTCCATAATGCCTCGCAAAGGGACCTCGGAATAGGGCGCAAAGGGATTACCGGCACTGATGTCCTTAACGGTGCCCGGTATCCCTTTGCGCCCGCCTCGTAATGAGGCCCAGAGTGTTGCCAACCTTATATTACAATGGGGCGTTAAACTTTTGTTTTGGTTATATTGCTGACTTCACCAGACACTTGCTTATGGTTAGAAAATGCAGTTTTCTAACTCTAATTCAGTTAACTTCCCTCAAATAGCATCAACAACTGCGAACATTTCAGGCTGCTGGGTATGTTTAAATGGTCCAAGGCACATGTGCCGAGGCTTGCCCTCAGTTTCCACGCCATTGGGATAAGCAGCATGCTTAGCACCCCAAGGCGCTACATTTTGGATCACATACTCAAATTCTACAATCCCATTCCAAACACGCCCAGAAGTGGCTGCCTCTATGTATTACCAGTTTGTAAAAATCTCTAGTCAGGTGGGGATGTATCTATCCTATAATGTGACTACATCTGAAGTAAATTGGTAAATCTTTGGGAGACATAGCTGGGGGGCAAACGCTATCCTCATATCCTGAAAATAGTGGGTAGCTGAGGCAGAATTATGTTCACCTGGGAGGTAATCTTTGGGTAATGAACTCTGGGGTTATTATGAATTCCACTGCTGACTGAGCCCAGAAAAAAGTCTAGAGAGCTGTCATCAATGAGGGGCACACCAGCAGGGGCACTTATAATTTCTTCTGGCGCAGGTTCATGGTACCCCAAATTGTGGAACGCAGGGTGGTATTGGTTATGTGGGAAATTAGCGTTTAAAATGTTGCCCTCCAATTGGTCATTTATGATGCTTCTGTTGGCTGCCACAAAAGATAAATTAATGCTCTGATAGAAAGAGGTACCGGTTCCATGCTTTTATAAGAACACTCTTTCCTTGGTTAGGGGTGATAGAGCTAGAAAATGCTCTGGTCAGCATTTCTGCAGGTCTTGAGATATTTGCTAATTCAACAGTTCATGCCCTGTTGTCATTGCAGGAAGAGATACATTCTGTTTCGGCTTATTCATTCCAGAACAGGGTGGCCTTGGGTTTTTCATTTGGGTTGTGTTTCCAATTGGAGTCGTTATTGGAACTTCCAATTGGAGTTGGGTTTTGTTTTGGTTTGTGTTCCCAATTAGAGTCGTTATTGGAGTTGGATTTCATTTGGGTATTGGACTTTACCATTTTTAGAAGAGAAAGGGGAGGTATGTCATGTCATCAATGCGACAAGTTGTTTTTGTCTTGATAAGACAGGAGAAATAATTACTGTTGTCTCATATCCAGAAACAAGCCACTTTATTCCATGCTATTTCTGTTGACCAGGCAGTAGGTTTGAATTCTATAATTGGATGGCTCCGCTCAATATTTGGCGCTGGTTGTGGACAGTGGATCATTAAGGTAGTATTGATAGTTATCGCAGTAATTTTAGTAGTGTGAAGTATTGGTGTTCTCGGGCTCACACACCAGGCTGGAGTCAGGAGGTAAGTTAATTGGTAAGTTTATTCCATGACATTGAGCCCCTTGAAGTTAAATGGGACATATACTGGAGCATCCATCCTAGCCTAGCTAGCATACAACTCTAACTGTCACTGTCAGAACCCACAGAACACAGACCCCACCGACACTTCAACATTCCACATGACTTCACGCCATTCAAACATACTCGCATGAAAGCCAATTACAACACTTCTCCCTCCCTAATAATCACAAAGAGGAAAAGATCTACTATCATGCAAACCAACTCTCTCACAATCCATGTGTGGCCAATACGCAGACCACTTAAGACCCTCAGAAAATTGCCACAAGTACCACCAAGCAACCAAACTACAGAGACCTCGTATATGAGCCCCACACATGTGGAGACACAAGAAACCAAACCCAGTGACAATGAACCCAACACGATGCAACAATGCCCAACACCATTGCGCTGCCAAACATGCTTTGATGGAATATGGAACGTGCCACACACACACACACACACACACTCCAGAAGAGTTCAAAGACTGGAACATGTCCTGACGAAATAAATATGCAAAACCCAACTCCAATTGGAAGTTCCAATAACGACCCCAATTGGAAACACAACCCAAAAGAAAAACCCAACTTCTAGTTGGAACCCAACCTCAACTCCACACCCTCCTTACAGAAAAAATGTTCATGCTAGGCCCACTCAACTGGATGGGTGTAACAACCACCATTATCACTACAGAACCCACCCGGCATTCTGTACCACTCCAACACCGTAATAGGAAACTGTAACCAACAGCACTGACAACTTTCAGAAACTGCCCGGTGTTCTGTAATCCCCAACCGAAATACCACAGCATCACCAACAACTGTAACCAACAGCCATCAAACCAACACATAACTACACCATCTACACAGTCCACCGCTACTCAGCAACACAGCAAAACAACACACCACACCACATACAACCACTGTAACCAACAGTGAATAACCAAAGATACAGAAACTACCTGAAATTGATTTAACCGTTACATTGCCATGGATTTAGACTGTGAAAGCAGAGTTATAATTATTGATATATGCGTTTAGACATGTGGCCAGTTTTGTAAATGTTTTTTATAAAGGATAGTGTGCTCTGGCTCTTGGTGTTCACATTAAAGGATAGTTCCGGGACTTTTTTTTTATTGTCCCTACGGTTCGGCCATGTGTTTTTAAGCATAAATCGGTAGATCGTAGAAAACTTTCCTATGGACCTTATCCGACTTTTCGTCCATTAACGCACTCGAAATCAGCCGCCATTTTCTGATAATCCTATCATTTCCCCCCATCGACCTGGCTCACCTGCTTTTGCGGCACTAAATCAAATCCCCCGCCCCTGAGCCTGACATCAGCAGATGCGTACCGCCCATTTCCCAACGCCAAAGCACGTTTCGTGTCAACAATCGCTGCGCCTCAGCTAATGAAGTGTCGCCATGGAAATGGCAGGACGCCTCTTTCCTCAATAAGTATAAACACACCGTTTCACAACACACAGCAGCAGATTTTCGATTCCATTACTCTCTCTGTGTTACTTTGAGTATTCTGTGACTCGTTTCTGTGCTCTGGTCAGCTACCTTTGCCGCTTCTAGGCCTTGTGAACACCTGTACCATCTCTGTAAATTATTTTACTTTCTTTACCACACAATGGCTACAATAATGCCGTATATGTATGAGCCCGAGTACACCGAGGAGGAACTACTGGAAAGGCAAGCACGCGAAAACGATGGGGATTCGGACGGCAGTTGGGAGGACCAGTCAACGGATGAAGAGCCTGGACCATATCGCATGGACAGCGTCTCCACCTGGTGCACGTGCAATCGGTGCAAGCTAATGCCAACTGAGGAGGAGAACTGCTGCTGCCGTGAAAATTCCGGGTGCTTGGCCTACATTTCGGAAGGCGAGCCAAGTCCGCAATGCATCACCGAGCTGCCAGAGTTCAGGGAAGCCTGCCTCTCACGGACCGTGTTGAGGATGATGATGGTGCTTATGCACGAACTTCGCGGCACTGTTCGTCCACGTAATCCGAGTAACGAGTAAGTATACTCTGGTTGTGATGTCAGTGATGCCACTACTATTTCATGGTCATCTCCCACATATAAAATTACATCTACATATCATTCGAATGCATGTAAATTGGTTCCATATTGTGCATTTTCTAGATAGAATTTTTTTCAAAGCAGAATGACATTTTTTACCTGAATCGACAGTGATAAGAAAGTTTTGTCATTTTAATACAGTTTGCATCTTTCTTTTTCACAGGTGGTACAGGCTGGTGGCCTATCGTTGCTTCACTTGGTGGCTTCACGGGAGGCTCGGACACCGCGTTCGGAGAGTAATACCTGCCTGTGCGGTACTTGCCATTAGACAACATTTCCCCAGCGACAGTGGACAATACCGCAGATTTTCCCTGGATGTGCTGCAACCGGAACTTTACAATGTGTAATGTTTATTATTTATGTTCAATTGAAATTAAGATCTAAAATAAAACCCAACATATATTTTAACAATGGTTGTTTTGATTTTTTAAATGAATCTAGTTTGTCCCCATTGAATAGTCTTCCTGTGCCTTGTCTTGTCACACCACATGTCTCCGGCCAGCATCCTCCCTCACGCTGGCCGCCCACCTTCAATCCACATAACCGTTGAACCCATATGCAGCAGACATACATATGTTATTTTGCGGGTTGGCATCAAGCCTCCCGGCCTTGCCTCCTCCCCCAAAAATACTTACCACACCACTTTGTTCAAGCGTTGGCAATAAAAGGCCGTTGGATTTTATTGATACAAAACATGGTTATAGGTAAATAATCAATATAGTTGATCATAATAAATCATCCTTTTGGGCACCGGGTACAGAGATGACCCCCTCTGGCCCGTGCCGCCTTGCCACCACAGGCCAGCCTGCTGCTGACTAACTGCCTAGGCATCCAGGGTCTCCAGGGTGAACTGCACCCATATATTCTCCTGGGAGGGTGAGGTATTTATAAACTCACCCCCCTGCCTTCCTTGTACTAGATCCTGCAGCCTGCCTCTTACATGCAGTTAGATGGCCTCTCCTTGGTGAGGCCCTGCGGCAAACGAGTCTTGTCTGCACGACCACCGCCCCAATCCACCCCCCCCGCCCTATCAAAGGCAGTTCGCACCGGGGTACTTGCGCTGGCAAGTGGAGCTGTCAGGGAGCGATAAAGGCCAAGAGGTGCCAAAGACCATGTACACTTCAAAGTGGTCTATAGAGCATGGGTTGTTGTTCCCATGTCTACCTCCAGACCCCGTGTCTCCTGCCAAGCATCCCCCCTCACGCTGGACGCCCCCCTGCAATCCACATAAGTGTGTCTCCATTCACGAGTCTTCCTGTGTCTTGTCTGCACGACCACCGCCCCAATCCACCCCCCGCCCTATCAAAGGCAGTTCGCACCGGGGTACTGGTGCTGGCAAGTGGAGCTGTCAGGGAGCGATACAGGCCAAGAGGTGCCAAAGACCATGTACACTTCAAAGTGGTCTATAGAGCATGGGTTGTTGTTCCCATGTCTACCTCCAGACCCCGTGTCTCCTGCCAAGCATCCCCCCTCACGCTGGACGCCCCCCTGCAAACCGCATAATGCCACGACATATACACGTCATTCATTCACAAACACACCCCTGTTTCGAATTCTTTATAACCCACTTCATATTTCTAATGAGAACTTCTTTGCGCTTTGCTAGTCAACCCGTGAAGGTGCTGGTTATCTGCTCTTCGTCTCTGTGAACTTCCGTGACCACTTCGAGGAAACTCATCAGTTTGCAACCTGTGAACTGCTCCCTGTTCTACGACAAGAAACTACTCTGATCCCTGCATCTAACTGTTTGTTCGTCAAGGTAAGGCCATGTACCATAATCATTTTGCGTCCAATTTCTTTTCGTTCAAGACAGTACATGCAAGGAACTAGTCACATGTTCTGAGTTTAGTCAAATTATTTTTCTATTTTTTTGAAGTTATTCAAATACTTATCCGCATGTGAATAACGTGTATAGTTCCAAGAACCAAAACGAACCTTGCATTGAACCTTTTATGTGTCATTTAATTTTTTAACACATTGGTATTCATAGAGAATTGTTGATCTTTACTTTTCAGAACTTTCCACAATGCCTGCCTGTTCCATTGGCGGTTGCCCTTCGAAGACCCATAAAAAATCTGAAGGTACTATAATGCATGTTTTCCCTAAGACAGTAGATCAGATAAGAGAATGGGTCCGATATTGCGGATATCCACCGTCTGAGCTTGAAAGTAGAGTCCTAGAAGTCTTTGCGGACAAGAGGGGTGATCGATACCGCATCTGCAGCAGGCACTTTAGCTCAGACATGTACTCCACATCATTGCTAATAAAGAAGAACACACCGCGAGCGAAGCGAAAATTGCTCTCAACCGCTATTCCCACTCTATTCGTCCACATCCCTCCACTGGTGAGTCAAGTTTACGTATTTATCTCTCGGCCTTGCGGTAGTGTGTAGCATTAGCTAACAATAATTTCCCCATTTATGTATCCACTCAATATGAAGGCGGAAGATTCTCCATCCGTGTCGTTATTGCAGTCATCAGCCACTTCAAGCGCCTATCGGGTAATCTTACTTAGCTATTCTGCCACTGACTTGTTTTAGGCATGTAAATCAATAGTTTTAATTTATCGTGTAATTATTTTACCTAATGGTACACCCTTGTACTCGTCCTCTAGTCTTTGTTTTCAGTTATAATTATTGTTATCCAAAATAATGCAAGTACTGTCTTTCAGGGAGATGCTGAGGAGTCCAACGCATTGACGTCAACCGTTGATGTCACTCAGATGCTCGAGGTACGTTTCCGGACAGTTCCATCGATGGAGATCATCAGATCTTGCATTCTTGTAGCGTGATTGTTACACACAATGTTTCTTTCGTTTTTAGCCATTGATATGTCCTTCTGTCGTCACCCTCCTATGTGTCTTCTTTTTTCAATATTGTGTTCATTACTAATGAAAGTCCAATGTTTCAGGGAGTCGATGGAGCATTAGTCCAAGAAGAAGGGGGAGCATGCAGTTACGTGTCGGCGCAACAGCTTGCAGAAGTGTGCACCGCAGTTACATCGTCCCTTGATGTTCTTATGCATTTCGAGGTATGGATACTGACAGTTCGATCAAGCGAAATCATATGACGTGATTACATCCGCTATACTCCCTTCTTTATTAACGCAAGTACTATATTTCAGGGAGATGACAGAGCTTCTTCTACAAGAACATCACCCCTAGTAGTTGATGCAGATCTCTGGGTGGTGACACTTCCAACGATCGAGCAAATCGAATCATATTTAGATATCCATTATTTATTTTAGACAACTGATCATTTGTGCAGGTCTATTTAGACGTTGATGCCTGCACAAAGTTTATGTTCTTTTTAACAAAATAGAAAACCATACTAATGCAATTACTGTGTTTCAGGGAGTTACTGAAGCATCATCTTCAATAATATCATCAATGGAAGTCTATGAGGAGCCCGAGGTATGGATCTTGACAGTTCCATCTAACTAGATCAACAATGCGTGAATAATTGTCGTTTGAATGTTCTACACAAAGCGTTCATTCGTGTTTTGCTAATGAGATGTACGTGGGTATTGGTCCCCAAGTACATTTTGAGTTTTCAATATTATTATACATACTAATGAAAGTTCTATGTTTCAGGGAGTCGATGGAGCGTCAGTGCGTGATGGATGTTCTTATCATGAAAATATAGTCGTTGCAGCGCAAGAGGAAGTGGAGACATGCACACACGAGTCGGAGCAACAGCGTCCTGATGTTGAAGTTCGAGGCAAGAAAGTTTCAAAGAAAAGAAAGCAAAGGAAGGTTAGTGTCCTGGTCACTATATTATGTTGTTTTTCACTGTTAATAGTTCAATACTGTAAGTTGTGTTTAAACTGAACATCCCTTTTCCAATCTGTCCTCTAGTTGCGAGTGGGTGTACGAACTAGATCTACACAGACAGTGAAGCGAACGAGAGATGTTGCTTGTCAAACCTTTTGGCAGGGACTTGAGACTGGAGATGCATCGTGCCAATGGGAAGAATATGAAGTGATTGACAACGGAGCTATACCACCACCAGCCATTGAATGTCCTCCTGGTAGTTCGGATGCAGCGGAGATCAATTTACAGAATCCACACCCGCAAAAACTAAGACCGCGAGAAAGTTGAAGAAATTGTTTTATTCACCCATCGCCGGAGAAGGAACAGATGTTGCAATGGAAGAGAATGAAGTGGACGACAATGAAACACCATCAATATCACTGAACATAGCGGAAGACGATATCAGAGATTCTACCTTTTATGTGAGTGACATGTCCTCAACGTTACAGGCCGAACCAGCTGGGATGCAGAGTGACAGTATAAGGAAAGAGGCCAAATTCATTGTATTCGATAGTTGTTTGATTGATATTATTATTCGGATGAAATGTGGGCATTCGGTTGGTGGGGAAGTATGTGGGGAGCCATTGATTAATGTGACTCGTGCAATTCGAGGCACTAACCTTAAAATACATGCCACCTGTACAAAATATCATCCTTTCTCATGGTCTGCACAACCCATGCTGGGGCAACTGCCAGCAGGCAATCTACTTTGTGCAGCGGCTGCACTTTTTAGTGGTTCAAGTTTTAAAAAGTTAGAGTCTTTCTTTCAGTTTGTGGGAATCCATTTCATTGCGAAAACTCAGTTCTACAAATACCAAACCGATTATCTATTTCCAGCCATTAGCGAAGCTTGGAGAATGGAAAAAATGTCTATTGATAGTACATTCGCGGGCAAACGGTTCAGGCTAGCCGGTGATGGACAGTGCGACAGCCCAGGATTTTCAGCCAAGTACTGCACCTACCACTTTCAGGACATGGAAAGTAAGAAAATTGTGAGTTCGGTGGTCGTGCAGGTGTCACAAAGTACATCCTCAGTGGCCATGAAGAAAGTTGGCTTTGTAGCATCATTGCAAGAACTACAATCGCGGGGAATGGTGATCGACCTGATAGCCACGGACAGACACGTTTCAATTGCCAAGACAATGAGAGAAGAGTACAAAAATATAAATCACCAATTTGACGTTTGGCATCTTGCAAAAACAATCAATAAAAAAATGTCGGCTGCAGGTAAAAAAAAAGATATGCAAGGTATTTCACAGTGGTCCAAGTCAATCAGCAACCATCTTTGGTGGAGCTCAAAAACATGTGGAGGGTCGTTGGAAATTCTACTGGAAAAATGGCGGTCAGTAATGCTACACTGTAGCAACGTTCACCGCTGGACCACAAACCAACATTT